>NW_026294503.1:13245590-13869201 GCF_007827085.1 Peromyscus californicus insignis
AGGGTCATGCATTTTTAAAATAATTAAATCTAAAGGACAATACATATTTAGAAAAGTCCAAATGGTACAAGATCAATGACAAGGAATAGAAAAATATGAACAGTCCACATATTAGTCTCCTAAAAATTATAGTTTTGCGTACCTGCTTTAACAATGAGATTATAATCTACTGATTTAGTTCCTTATAAGCATCTAGAAGTGTAAAGAAAGGAAGTGCAGTAAAAAGTATAATGTTACACAAAGCTACCTAGTGTTGAAGTTATGTATACTTTCCACAATTCAAATTCTCTTTACTATTTCTCATCACTGTGGTATAATTTGTAGAATTGCTTCTATTTATTTTTCAAATTCCTTTGAAAGTGTTGTGTAATTCTTTATATGGTTATGAAATGAATTAATATCTTAAGTCAGAGCTTTTTCCTTGGGATGTAAAAATATAATAGTTGGACACATTAATATTGCATTATGTAGGCCTTTAGCCTTTCCTGCTAATATCATGATTTTGTTTTGATAGGTACAGGACAGAGTAGATTCTTGCAATGTGAGGATACCATCTTAAATGTAACTGTTTGACTTAGTAGTTGTTTTTTTTTTAACATTACACTATTAGGTTATTATTGTAGCTTCAATCCTTGGCTAACGTGTGATGCTTCTCACTTGTCAGGGGACTATTGCCATAACTTTCATGAGAATCAAGTGTGACAGGTCATAGTCTGGTAATAAATTGCACTTACTTGGAAATATATTGTGATATATGAATTACAAAAATCACTTGTAACATCTATTTGTAGAATTACTAACTAAGAATAATATACCAATGGCCACATTCAATGAATAAACACATTATGAAAAGAATATTGGTATCATACACCCTAAGATACCATTTGCATATTTCTCTTGTCTCATGGGGAATCACAAAACATTGAATCCGCTCATAACATATCAAAACACGGAGTTTATTAGAAGATAGGAGAAGAGAATATTATAGATCCTTGACAAAGAAATTTCAGGAGTTAGAGATGAGGCCACTATTGCTGAAGACACTGTATACTTAGGCCACAGTGCTTGGATGATTAGAGCTAGATCTGACCTGAAAGCTTCCTTCCTGTGATCTAGCTTCAATAGTTCTAGAAAATACTATGAATGCTTGGGCAGTAGGGAAGCAATAGAATAGTTCTACCCAGATGAAACACCTGCACAATTACCAGAATGTCAAGATATACATGTTTCAATAAATGGTACAACATGTTAGTAAGAACCAACACCAACAGCTGTCTAATTAGACTTAAGAACCTCACAGCAAGAGGAAAGCCATGCTGAAAAATTCCAGGAACTAGTCATGTCATTGACCTCAGAAAAGATTTTGCTACAACTTTGTTAAGCATAATTCTTTACTACATTCTAAATTTAAGCTTTATACCCACAGATAAGTGTAGCTAGCTTCACCAAAAAAAGCCTCTTTTTAATAGAATGAAGGCCAACACAGAAAACCACAATTGGAGACAATGCAGAAATCAACACACCATAGGGATCTCAGCAGTTCTGTTACCTATGACTCAGGGAACATCATAGATGATGAAGTGGAAAGATTTTATCAGCAAGAATATCAGGAAGTCACCAGTGAAAGTTTTTCCTACAAATGGCCTCTTAAACAAGACTATAACAGTAGACTATAATCAGATAGATTAAAGTGGAATGGGACATATTTAATGTTTTCCTATCCCTAGACAAAGAACTACAGGCAATTATTGACTACTGAGAGAGGAGAAATTAACGTCTTCCAAGGACAAGCCTCTTTAATGATTTTCAAGGAAGAATAGGCCGTATTTCTATATAATTGTCCATACACACATTTGTATGTACATAACAATAATATCAAAGAAAAAGAGGCAATTAATTTGAGACTGGGGATGGTGGGAGAGTTTTGAGAAAGAGTAGCTGGGAGAAGCTAGAGTGAGGAAAGGGAAGAAGAAAATCATGTGATTCTAATTCAGTTACAAACACATCTGAGTAAGAGAATAAGGGGATTTATAATTTCCAAATAATGAGACAGCATTACCCGCTTATGGTCAGTGACATGACAAGTTGAGGAGGCAGAAAGAAAAGAAGAAATGGAAGAGGTAGGAGGAGGATGGAGAGCAGGAGAAGAAAAAGAACAAGAGAGGGAAGGAAGGAGAAGGAGAGGTAGTGTTCATGCACAGAAAATTTACGTATTTGTAGGTGTCATTGAACTACATATTAAAATCGTTCTCGTAAAAAATGTATTTGGATGAATACTAAACAGCTAAACCATTATGTGAGGTGGAAGACAGCAAACGAATCATCTAACTTAATATAAAACTTTGTCAGATATGGTAAAATTTAAGTGTGCAAGTTAGTGATCTTGTTGGATGGATCAGGGCAACTTTTTTGGCAAGCTGAAAATAATTTACATTTGAGATATTTTAACTCTATACCTGGAGACTTCCTACATGGGTATTCCAAAATAAAAAAAGAGCAATATTGTAATCTAACTGGAAATGGAAGCTTACTATTTTCTATTCAGTGTACAGATGAGCAAGTTGCAAACACTACTTTCTGAAATCAAATATTATTCAAAACAGTTGAATCAGAATGAAGCAGAAACAAAGCTGGTGTGTTTAGAAAGTACAAATGACAATGTTGCTAACATTGGATTATAAATGTATGACTTCCAGCAACTGATCTTCCTACGAATTTAAAAAGGTAAATTGGAAATATTAATAGAAGTCATTGAAACTTGGCTTGAAGTTCCTAAAGCGTCAAACCATTTACAATTTGCATAGTTTTTTCTTTTCTTTTTTTATAGAAATGAATATTATATTTCTGATCTTCCATGATACCAGTGCTCATTCTCTCTCTTGATATGTCTACTAAAATGTGGGTTTTAGAATCAGAAATGTAAGCAGTATCATTAGTTTTATAAGAAGGGACCTTTAAACTCTAGAAGTCCGTTGTGCAAGGAGTAAGGAAAGTAAGAATTCATTTGTTCCTTTTTTATAAAATGTAAATATTAAATCCAAAAGTAACACTCAACTGTTACTAATTTATAGGCAATGTGTTTCTGACATTGCTTTAAGTTGAAATTATTTCAGTAATGATTATGTACATTATGACAAGCATTTTAGCAATAAGATGCAACCACAAACCATAAATTAACAGATTGATATTGCTCCACTTTGTACCTCCTTTCCACTACTGAGTTTTGTGTTTTGTAACTGGATTATAAAACAAACAGGTAGTGGACGACTTTACTTTCTCAGAGACCAGTCTCATTATTGTACAAATAAACCACAACTAAATAAACCAGTGTGCTAAAAGGCAACTGGAACCATCATTTTCAACTCATTATCTAGATCTGCAGCACTTGGCATGGTTAGGCATTCTCATTCCAGCTAATAGACTTGCCTTCACGAAGTCATCTTCAAGTTCACTAATAGGTTTCGGTAATATTTTGTAGGTTATAGGAAAAAAGTATTTTCCCTTTTTGCTTAAATTGATCCTCATTTAAATGTTCTGAATGCTACAATAAATGAAATGATTTAACACTTTTGTGTTATTCACATTTGTTTATACAAATACAACAGAGAAGTTTATTGATTTTGTACTGTACAACTGTGATAAATGTGTATGTTAAATTTCTAATGCAAATTTGGAATATATATCACTATATTGTCTCTGAGTATAGTTAATTTTTATTTGTTTAAATTTCCCTTTCCAATGGGGATAGCTTTTGCTTTTATGTCCAATTGCTCCACTTAAAACTAGCAATCAAATTTCAAATGCACAATTATGTAATCAAGTGTTGCCATTTTACTCTTAAATTTCTCAGGCATCTTTTCTCACATTCAGTATAAGACACATTTGCAATATACCTAAGTCCTTTTTCAGGATAAGCAAGGTGCTTCTACTCCAAGCTTCTCAAGTGGTTTCTGTTGGGATAGTATGTTGATCTTGCCAAAACTTTCCCCATATCCATTATGATCACTCAGTGTATTTTATTTCAACCTCCGTTTTGTTAATATATGGTATACCACATTAATTAACATCTTATATTGAATCACATTATTTTGTTATGCATTTGATTAATAAATATGGTATCAAGTGTATGGTAATTTGAAGATCTCAATATAAATAACCTCCCTGACAAACTTGTTAGAAATCCTATTCCATACTGGCTTCTATTAATTTTGATACTTTGCTGTATTTTTATCAGATAATGTGATGATGATTTATAATTCTAGAATTGAAAAGAATATTGATCTGTCATATTTTTTTTAGTTGCATTTTATATCTTTGGTATCAACATAGTGCTAGACTTATAAAATAAAATTTCATTGACTTTATACTTCAGAAAATAATTTTTAATATAATTTGTGTTATTCTTTACAATTTTGGAAGAATTTGTTACTTAAATTTTCTGGTTACTTATTTACTTATTTTATTAAGAAATTTTTTATTCATTTTACATACCAAACACAGATCCCCCTCTCATCCCTCCTCCCAACCCTCCAGCCTCCCCCGCCTCCCCAGCTCACTCCCATTCCCTCCTCCAATAAGGTATGGCCTCCCATGGTGAGTGAGCAGAGCCTGGTACATTCAGTAAAAGCAGGTCCTAGCCCCTCCTCCTGCATCAAGGCTGTGCAAGGTGTCCCACAATAGGTCCTCATAGAGCCTTCAACACTGAGGAAGCAGGTTCAGAGGTCCACAGGCAAGCAGTAGGCCGAGCTCCAGGAGTCCAGTTGAAGAGAGAGGAGAGGGATTCTATGAGCAAGGGGCATCAAGATCATGATGGGGGAAACCTACAGAGACAATCAAACCAAACTAGTGGGAACTCAAGAACTGCTTTTTTTTTTTATCTGTTGGAATCCTTTTAATGGTTGACCAGACACTTAGAAGAGTTCCGTTCAGACATTTTTATTTCCAGAGTTAATTTTGATATTTCATATTTTTTGAAATATTACCATTTTATTCGAATTGCCAATTTAATTAGTGTAAAATATTTATAGTTGTCCTTTCCAGTTGTTTATTACTTCTTAGTTTTTACAAAGGACCTCATGTGTGAGATAGTTCTCCCTCAGGCTCCTGGGTGATGAGATTACACAAAAACTCAACCAGTTTCAGTTTTTACTGTGTCTGTGATTTAAATTGGATCTCTGCTTCCATCTCAGCTATTAGACATTAAAAACATTAGGCACCATATTTCATTTGTTTTTTTTTAAGAATTAAGTTTTTAAAGTTAACACAAATATTAATGAGTGCCATTATCCATGTTCATTTATATGTCATTATACATTGTTCAAATTAGACTCATCCTATTTTTTACACAAATAATGCATTTTAACATACAAACAACCATTATCCTTTCTTATTGCCTACTATCCCCATTCAAATTTTTCTTCCCAATATGTCATTTTTTTTTTTGCTTTTTTCTAAGACAGGATTTTTTCCTGTGTTGTTTTGGTGCCTGTCCTGGATACCACTCTGTAAAACAGACTGGCCTCAAACTCACAGAGATCCCCCACCTGGCTTTGTCTCCCATGTGCTGGGATTAAAAGCATGCACTAGCAACGCCTGGCAATATGCCCTCTTTTATAATTAGTGTATTTAATATTTTATCAATTTTGTTGAGCTTTCAAAGTATCTAATATTGGATTTATTTGATGCCATTTAGTTATTTTATTTACTTCATATAAATTTTCATTAAAATGCATTATGATTGTTTAAAGATATTTAATTCAAGTACTGGTTTATGATTTTTCTTATTTTAGTATAGCTTTAGATACATTCATATTAGTAGATCTCCCTTTACCACTGATCTCCCTACATTATAAATTAGGGTTGTTTTTTAATTAACCAAGCCAAGCTAATATTGAATTTTCTGTTGTATTAGTTACTTTTCTCATTGCTATGACAATGTTCCTGAGAAGAGAAAGTTGATGAAGGAAATGTTTATATTGACTTATATGATATAAAATTTTGTTTGTGGTTTGACAAATAAAGCTTGCCTGATGATCAGAGGGCAAAGCTAACCACTAGTTAATCACAGAGACCACCTTTAATCCCAGCACTTGGGAGGGGGAGAGACAAAGTGATAAGTTGGAGCAGAGGTAAGATCTCAACGCTTTTGGTTGTCTGAGGATCTGGAGAAGTAAGAAGTCACTGGTGGCTGCTCCTCTGCTTCTCTGATCTTTCAGGCTGTTACCTTGATATCTGATTTGTGGTTTTTATTAATAAGACGAATTAGGTTCATGCATCAGACTCACAGTTCAGAGAACAATCCATCACATCCAAGTAGGCAGGGGGATTGAGTATTAGATAGCTAGGTACACTGAGATGATAGGAAACAAAATGCAATGAATGCTATTGTTGCTCAGCCTGCTTTCTTCTTGTTATTCCGTCTGGGACAGCAGGCAGCCATGGATGTGTGCTTTCCACTGTTATGCGAATCCATGAGAGTCTGCTGAAGGAACCCAAGAATTTATTAAGAAATAAAATAGAGATAATACACTCACAGATGCAGAACAAAATAAACACAGTCACTTACGCAGCTGTCGTTGTCCTCTGTTCTGCCCAAGGGTTATGGGAACCTTCCATCTGGTCTCTAACCACCCAAGAGAGAGTACACACAACTCTTCTCCCTCCACTCTTAAGGGGTTAGGTATGCAGACAAACGGCCACTCCCTAGGGCTTGTACCCCAAAGCCATTGGTGCAATAAGTTCCCACAACACTTCCTCTTTTTTGTCTACGTAAGAAGTTTCTAAACCTAATACAAAACTAAATACAATAAGAACAATTATCAAGTATTGTCCAAGAGAAACAAAGGGTAATAAAATGAACAAAAGTAGAGCTACAGCCAACAGGAACAACATCAAGCAAGAAACACATACTAAATGTCCAGACAAAGGGTGACTGGCGAATTACAGATATTACTCCAATAGCTGTCCTATCCTGAAGGATCTAAATCTTGTACCTGATACGCTCTTAGCTATGATACAAGGGTATTGTAACTGTAATTATCTAGTCTTCTACCCCATCAAAAACCCAAGAAGTAAAATAATACTATCTGAGTAAGCAGGAAGTGCAAGCAAGCAACTTCCAAAGTATGCAAGAAATGACAGAAATGGCTGGCTACCAGGACTGTCACATTGTTTTTCTGCAACACCGGGGCATCCACTATTGGACAGACCATTTTCAGAAGAAGGAAAGTTTGAAAGACTGTCCCACACTGTCTTGACAAGTTTCATCGTTGTTTTTCCTTGAGTCCTGCTTGTCTAGATTGGACAGAGTGATTACTGTCAGCAGTTGAGGCAACAGCAGTTCTTTTTCCAATAGACCATTTTTGCCAAGAAGACAAATTTCATGTGAAGTGCCTTTGATGCCCAACATCCTTCCAGGAGTAGATCGGAGCTGCCACGAGCAATCTTGTCCAACATCAATAGAATTCTAAGTCATTAAAACATTCAAACGCCTTATTCTCTAGGTCTATGAAATGTTTGAAAATTGCCTATCCATCTGAAATTTATCTCTCTTCATCTAGAAAACCTAACTAACAGTTGGACAAACAAGGGTGATTATTAACCTGTAACCCTTATTAACCTATATAACTGAAAGACTAAGGCTTCACATTATAAAAAAATAATCTGCAAACAGATGTACAGTATAAGGCAATGATCTCAAATTTGACAGTATACAAAAATGTCTTAATCAGAGGTGGAAATGTATAGTGCAATATGACAAAAATATCCCTAATTTCTATCAATATGCAAAATAGTCTAAACAGCAGTAGAACATACATACAGTATGACAATAGTTTTACACTTATATCAATACACAAAAATATTTTAAACAGAAGTAAGAACATATGTAAAAAATATAACAAATACAGTTTCAAATTTGTATCAATATACAAATTATCTTAAACAGGAATAGAAAAATAATTTTACATTTGTATCAATATACAAGAATACATACCAATGCAAATTATCTAAAGCTGATAGTTGCTAAATTTATTTACAAGTAGATACAATAGTCTACCATATTGTTCTATCCTATCTATTTCCCTACTTTCTTTTCCAAAAGAGATTCTTCATTCTAAACTTTATTGTTTGACCTCCAACCAATTTACAACTTATAACCAACCCCTTACAGATGACAATTATCCAAAATCCTGAGAAAACAAAAACCTCTTGTGAGAGGGAGGTGTCATTTTCTAAGAATTGCTTCCTGCTGTTTAGGAGGCGATATTATTTATGTGGGGTCCTGTAAAAAAAAAAAAAAAAACTATAACAATGGTTAAATCTCATGAGGACTAGCTTAATGTTTGTAGCCAGTCTCAGAGTGATGGGTAAAGCTTATCTGAAGTTCTGGCTAGAGGTGTAAGTTGATGAATTATTTCAGCTAGCCACCTTGGAACTGTCCTGAACAATTTGCAGCCCAAAGCCAGTCTTTGTGTGGTGTTTATCAGCTCAATGGCATCATTATGAACCAGGTAGAATCACTGTTGTGGGGCCCCATCATTCATCTGGAGACTTCAGAGATTGTGGTTAGGAAAATTTATTGTTCACTGTGGAAATCTTAAACATTATTAATATCAAGACAGAAAGTTTAAATTTTAAGATAGTAATATATCTAAAGAAAGGTTCTAAAGAGTCAAGAATAAGCATGGGGAGAAAGAGAATTATGGTAACAATAGTCCTAGATTTTTGTTTTCTTCTCTCTCACACCAGGTGGTTCTTTTGATATGAAACAGAAAATCTTAATTTTTTTCTTTTAATAACACACTTGGATTTCGAGAAGGAGAGAGCCACACTCCAATTCTAAAGCCAGCTTTAATTAGGACTTCAACTTTTTTGAGAAGTAAAAAGATACTGATGTTTAGGTAATGAACTTTTACCCCAATGAGAATATTGGTATCATTAGGTCAGATTTTTCTTTGCTTGGTGGCTGGTTTTTTTTTTTTTTTTTTTTTTTTTGGACAGCTTTCCCTTCTTCTTTAGATGTCTAGATGTCCAAGGTTTTTTGATTTTTTTAAAGATGAGTATTTCTATTTTTCTGTAAAGACAAAAACAGAACCCTGCCCTAACCCTTGTTTGGTGAGTTTTACTTACAACTAGTAGAATTGTCATATCAGTGGATGAACTATCACTTCTGCTTATTAAGAAGTTTCTCCTGTTTGAATCAAATCTTTATTAATTTTGGTGGTATTCATAGATTTTTCTTCTCCCATGGAAACAAAAGCAAAATGCCTTCCCACCATAACACATATCCTGATTTTCATTCTGAGGTCAATACATCTTCAAAGTACACATGCTGATTTAACTCATTAGTTTTTTGTATTGTTCAGTGTTTCTCCGCAGCTGTATACCCATGATGACCATGACTTCTAATGGGTATGTAATTGCAGAATCAGCCTTTTCAGAACTCAAAACTGTTGCCCATTGAAATCCTGAAAACACACCTATTGTAATGTACACATATTTTAATTTTCCAAATTCTACAAAATGAAGCGCACTCATTTGTCAAATTTCATTTCTTTGTATACCCTTACAGTTACTTCCTGCAGGTAATGGAGTTTGGTTACAGAACAATTAGGGCATTTTTTACAATTTCCCTGGCTTATTGCCAAGTAGTGGAAAATCTTTTTTCAAACCTTTGCTATTGACATGAAGTTTTTTTTTTTGTTTTTTTTTTTATGAAATTCTGAGGCCTTCGGCACATTTACTGTTAATAACTGATCAATTTCATCATTACCTTGTGCTAGAGGACCTAGCAGACCTGTATTGGATCTGATGTGTGTTATGTATATGGAATGTTTTCTATTCCTGCTTATTTCCTGTAATTGTGTAAATAACAAAGTTATTTTGTTTTATCAGGAATAAATTCAACAGTTTCAATATGTAAAACAACTCTTTTAGCATATTGAGAGTCAGTAACTATATTGAGAGGTTATGTAAAATCCATAAGTACCGTGAGAATTACATACAATTTTGATTTTTGGACAGAATCATAAGGACTTTGAACCACCTTACTTAAATTTCCTGATTTATATCCTGCCTTTTCCGATTTATTTGCATCAGTATAGAACGCAGGGACTCCAGAGATTGGTGTTCTCCGTACAATGTGAAGAAGGGCCCAACTGGTTCTTTTCATGAATTTAAGCCTCTCACGTTTGGGATAGCTATTGTTAATCTCCCCTAGAAAATTACTGGCCTTGACCTCTGAGAGATCTGCTTGTCTCTGCCTTCAGAGTGCTAGATTAAAGGCATGTACCACCACACCAAGGCCAAAACAAAAGCTTTTTTAAAATTTATTTTTCTTTGTATGTGTGAGGATGCGACTGTGTAAGTGTATGCACGTGAGTGTAGATGCCCTTGATGTCCAGAAGAGGGAGGCAGATCTCCCAGAACTGAAGTTACTGGCAGTAATGAGGTGCCCAGTAGTGCTTGGATCCAAATCAGTCCTGTGGAAGAGTAACCGCTTTCAACTGCTGAGCCATCTCTCTAGACTTCATGTTTGTTTCTTATCAATGTTGCATAATTATTTAAAATACGTTTTAAATTAAAATATATCTTAATTCTAGTAGCACATTGTAAATTCCAGCCAAAGCTCTTCAGAAATCTTCCTTTTTTGTCTCCAAATAAATATGATTTTACCTTTGCATCTTAATAAATCCCAAAACTGTTTTTATTCACGAGCTTATTATTTCACTGACTAGAACTCCAGTAGTTGTGAGGAGCAGAGGAGATATTTATTAATCTTTGAGATACACACTGTGAGTCACATTCTAAACTGCTGACAAGAACACTGAAAACTATTGAAATAAACCCTGGTAATAATTCCTTGAAGTGCAATATCTTTCTGCCATGAGTCAAAGAGAGATGCTATGCATCAAAGGATAGATTCAACTGTAAGTCAGAATTCTCAGAAAGTAACCTTTTTAACAAGTTCAGTGAAATAAATCGCAATTGATAGTAAAAAAGGTTTTAAAAAGTGGAAATTTCATCTTTCTAGGATCTTATTTTAGGGAACTATGTAAGTACAGAAGCAGACCTTTGAGCACTGGTGAGTCTAGAATGAATCATGAAATAAATAACTAATAAATGTTAATTAATATTATAAGAACAAAGTAATATATGATTTTAACTATTAACTCTAGTAGTAAATACATCTTCGAAACATCACCAAGTACTCATGCTAAGATCTTTATTTTTAGACTGGTTTTGAAATAGAACATGAACATACTTGAAGGACAGGGAAGAGAATCAGTTGTGAACAATTAATAACTTCCATTATTTTACCCTCCATTTTGTTTTAGTGACTGATTTTGCAATAATTTTCAATCACATTGACTGGCAACATTTTTCTATAATTCACCAGGAATCTTTAGCTTTGTAACCTGAAGAATGTTTATCACTATCACTAAATGTGTAACCTGCATTAGTCTTCACCAAAGGACTTGAAAACATGGAAATATATTGGTTTCAAATGCTAAGACTAATCACTGAGCAGTGGAATATGATAGTCAAAGTTGAGTATGTTATCTTTACTCTGGGTATCAATTAAATTGATAATCTAGTCAGGCAGCAGTGGTGCATGCCTTTAGTCCTAGTACTCGGGAGGCAGAGCCAAGCAGACCTCTGTGAGTTAAGGCCAGCCTGGTTGACAGAGCAAGATCCAGGATAGGCACCAAAACTACAAAGAGAAACCCTATCTCAATAAACAAAAAACAAAAAAATAAATAAAATTGTATATATATATATATATATATATATATATATATATATATATATATATATTGATGATCTAGGATGTGTTCCTAATTTATCCATTTGCACTTTTCTGGTCCACTGTCTTTCTTGGGAGGGATTATTTTCTTAATAATTACTCTCATAGAACTCTTTGTCTTAGAGTCTGTAATTGAAAAAAATGCTAAGGTAAGAGAAGGTACTAAGGACAATGCATGATAAACTAAAAGAGTATCTGCAAACTAGCAAGAAATTATGTTTAGTCATGGGCCACAGGGAAATGCTGAACTTCAAAGCATAAAGCAGAAATTAAACTATAAATACAGATTAACAGAAAATACCTTTCACAAGTTCAGTCAAATAAAATGTCAAGATAATCAACTGCATTTTGACAAATGCATTAAAGGCACAATTGACGAAGGAAAAAATCCTATATAAATACCAAAAATCAGGAAAATACATATTTTATCATAGAATTTCAAAGGTGGCAAACTCTTTCAAGTTATACTTCAAAGCCAAACAACAAAATAGTGGATTAGATTCCTATGGTAGAAAGAAAAAAAAAGTAAAATTATGAAATAAAGAACATTATGTACAGAATTGTATCTCTCCCACAAATGAAATGATTATGTTCTCTATCTCAACATTGTGGAGATGATCTCTTTTCTCACTATAACCCTACAAAGGGTACTGGAAGGAATACTTAATACTACAGATAGATATAAGAAACCCAGGAGGCCACAGGGGATACATAAACATAAAATTATTGAAATTATAGGAATACATATTGTTCAACATCTCTGAATGTTAATGATGTCATGAACCCAATAGGAAGAGAAAAACTAGCAGACTGGGTTAGAAAACAGGATCCACCTTTTTGTTGCCTCCAAGAAACACACTGTATCATCAATAATAGATGTCACCATAGGGTAAAAGTGTAAGGAAAAAGACATTCCAAGCAAAGGAACTGAGGGAAAGGAATGTGTATCTACCTTAATATGAGTCACGATAGATGTAAAAAAAAGAAAACCTAGTCAGAAGAAATGAAAAAGTCACTCATATTCATCTAGGGAACAGTCCACTCACAAGACATTACAATTCTAAATGTATATGGAGTAAACACATGTGCAACTAGTTTCATAAAACAATTAGTATTAGATGTTAAGCCACAGAATAAGACCAACATAGTGATAGTAGACAACTTCAATACCCCACTCTCACCAATAAACAGGTTAACCAAACTAAAACTGAAAAGAAACATTCAAGTTATAGGACACCATACATCAAATCTTTTTATTTAGGCTATACAATGGAAGCAAACAGTTAATAATTATGGGATAAAGACATTCATATTACTTTCCTTGGCACAATAAATTTTCATTGAAATGTTTTTTCGGAAATATATTACTTTTAGTAGCTCATCAATGTTGCTCAATTAGTATCTTAGGATCACCATTTGTTCTACTTATCAAAGTGGCCAAGAGTTCCCAGAAAAGTGAGATTAGAAGCGGATAGATTAGTAATTAAAGGAGGAGTAAATTTTTATCTTTTAAAAGGGAACGACACTAGTATAAAAATTATGCTTCAGTTTATGTGAGTTCACTATGGATATTTGTATGAGTATAGTAACTTCATAATTACTAATAATTTATATACTAATTAAAAATAATGTCATCTCTATTTGGTTATACAAAAGTTTCTATTGACCAAAAATAGTTCGTCTAAGAAAAAAATAACTAACACTTTTAAAAAACAATCACTTTCTATAAACACATTCCTCCTGCATTTATAGGAACTACTTGTCTATGAATGACAGTCACTTGCTTTTGATTTACTGCTATAATTCAGAGCTGCATAATTTGAAGTCAGAAATAACATGCTACTCTCTTCCCAGAGTTTCTCATGCATTGGTAGAGAAGAATAAAACTGAGTATTTTAAAACCATTGAAAATGTAGTTCAATCTATTTTTAAGTCTGCTCCATAAAAGTTTGTTTGCCAAAATAAGTATAAAATGATTACCGTCATTTGATTAAAATATGTGCTTCCTATTGGCTGTATATTTCTTGTTCAGAAAGTTAATATATCCTTTGAATTGTTTTGGCTTTATTCATTTAAATTCAAACTCACCCCTATACAATAGTACATTTTCTCTTATTTATTACTGACTTCGACTTTTCATGTATAATATAAAATTATCTAATTTTATTCCACTTCCTGACTTTTCAATAGGGAATCACACTGCTATACATATTTGAAAAGCACTTATTTGGATGATGAAATGCTGCAAGTCCAAACATTGTCAGGTTTCCTCTTTGACTTCATAGTGCAGAAAACTACTTATGTATTTTTATGAAAAGCTGCATTTTTAGTATTAGATTTAAAATGCGTTTAACCCTGTATGGTTGAGTTCTGAAATGACAGTACTTGGGAAGCAAACAAAAGATTTTAAGTTCATTGAAGTTCAAGGCAGGGTAAGCTACAGAATAAGACCATGCCTCACACACCACAAATAATTATGTGAGATGCATTTAAATTATGTGTCATAAAATCCTTTGTTTGTGACAATAAAGTTGTAAGTTGCTCTGAGTATATCTTTGTTGCATATGTTTGTGGTGATATTTGTAATCTAAGAAATAAAGCTTGCCTGAAGGTCAGATCATAGGACAGAGGCAGCCACAGAGTTAAACACAGAGGTCAGGCAGTGGTGGCACACACCTTTAATCCCAGCACTTGAGATTTCATGCCTTTGCTACCAGTATTTGGGAAGTACACAACCCATTAATCCCAGTACTAGGAAGGTTGAGACAGCAAGTGATTTAGCTGGGTCGAGAAAGGCATGTAAAGTGAGAGCAGACAGGAACTGAGCCCTTTTGGATGAGGACTCAGGGGCATTCAGTCAGAGGATTCGTGGAGTTGGCGAGGTGAAAAGTGGCTGTGGTTTGTTCCTTTGTTTCCTCTGATCTTTCAACATTTACCCCAATATCTGGCTCCGAATTTTTATTAAAAGACCATTTAGGATTCATTCAACATATGTTATCTGAAATATCTTAACTCCCACATCATAAAATTTTTTGTTGTGGTTGTTTCGGTGGTCCCTCTATAATATAAAAAGAGTGGGCTGTTTTCCTGATGTGATGGCATTATGTATTTTATATCTAATTCTATTCTTACTGAGTGACTAATACTATCATTTGGTCTCCAATATGCATTTATTGTTCGTTCATACATTCAAATAGTTTAATTGGTATGTATAAATAAGAATATATTACTGGGACTAAGTATTTGATAGTCATACTACAATATGTATTAAAAGAACATTCTCTTTTCACTAAAAATTTATTTAGATTTTATTTTAGTTGAATCCCGTCAATCTAATAATTACACTTTACTTTGTAGCTAGAGTTTTCCTGCCTGACCCACAGTCAGGACAAATCTCTGTCACCCGCCAGTCCCACAGCAGCTCAGACCCGACCAAGTAAACACAGAGACTTATATTGGTTACAAACTGTATGGCCGTGGCAAGCTTCTTGCTAACTGTTCTAATAGCTTAAATTAATCCATTTCCATTAATCTATACCTTGCCACATGGCTCGTGGCATACCGGCATCTTCACATGCTGTTTCTCATCCTGGCGGCTGGCAGTGTCTCTCTGACTCAGCCTTCCACTTCCCAGCTTTATTCTCCTCCTTGTCCTGCCTATACTTCCTGCCTAGCCAATGGCCAATCAGTGTTTTATTTATTGACTAATCAGCAACACATTTGCTATACAGAACATCCCACAACTTATTATTATATGTTATTATTAACAACTCAGACTATGTGAATAATGTTTGCATTGGGGCGATGACAATAAAGAATAGTATAAAATGCACAGTGTCCTAGCATATCTTAAATTCTACAAAAAGAGCAAAATTTGGTTTGCTCTCACCAAATTTCAAAATTTAATTCTTTCAATTTGAATTTAATTCAATTTAGTAGTGGTAAATAACTTGTGATATCATTTTTTTAAATATTGTCAATAGATTTTTCTTTTATTTTGATTAATTTTTAAAATTTTCTTTGATATTTTGCAATATCATATACCAATTCGGATTGATGTCCATATTCTTCAATACATATATACATATAACATGTCAAGTGCAAAGATAATGAGTTTGATTACTGAATATATTTAATTTTGGATAATTAATACCATTTTAAATATAAGCTGTGATTTGGGTAAATTAAAATATAATAATTTTTAATATGAAATTGTTTAGATTTCTTAGTTACTGCTTTTATTTTGGATATTTTTAAACAACTACCCAAAATCCACAGATACAATCAAAGAAAAAAATACTTTATCAGGAATAATGCCATGTTTCCTTTAACGTAGAATGTCTGCCAGTACTAGTGGGATGAAATTTAAAGCCACAAAATTAAAATCACCGTTTGGCAGTTCCCAAATCCATAGTAATTTTAGTCCATCACGAGTACATACTAAAGGAAATGTAAAATGTGTTTGAAACATGGCACATGTACTTAGTCCTGAGTGCCTCCCTGGCAAGCATTTATTAATTACAATTTTTTAAATTTTTTATTTATTCTTTGTGAATTTCATAACATGAAACCCAATATCACTTATCCTCCTATCCCTTCGTATATGACTTCTGCCTTTGCAACCTCTTCCCCAAAAGAAAACAAAAAAAAAATATAAAAAAATAAAATAAAAATGCTGTGGAAGCTGTCGTGTGTCATGTTATGTCGCCCAGTCTATCCTTTTGCCCAAATAGATTTACCTGTAAATGTTCATTGCAATGACTAGTTTGAATTGAGGCCTTTGGCTTCTGCGATACTATCAACACTGGATCCTCCCTGTGACTCCTCTGGATATCCTATTGTTGCCCTGTGTTATGAAGATCCTGCAGCTTTGGTTCTGCTGCTGCTGGATCTTTCACATGCTGCTGCAGCTCTTAGATGGGGTACATGTTGGGGTGGGCCAAGCCAAATTCATGGATCTGAGCCTGGGTGATAGCTGAGTTGGTTAGGCAGTCAGTTCTACATCCATTACATCAGGGCCAGCTCTTCCACTTTATCCAGATGAGGGGCTGGGACAGCACTACTGCTTGTTGCAACTGGCAAGGGATAGGACCAGCTCTGAGCCAGCTCTCCTACCATCAAGCCACCAAGGCTAGCTCAAGCACATTGCCCATGTGGAGGGCAGGGCCACTTCTGTCTCCCACGGGTGGTGAGGGGTGGGGCCAGCTCACCTGTTCTCATACTCTCAGAGCAGGGGCCCATGCCCTCACCATCAGGGTTAGCTCCGCTGTGCTGCCCAGGCAAGGTGCAGACTTGCTCTCCTGAGTGCTATAGCCAGTGAGGGGCAGGACCAGCTTACCTTCTCTCAAGCCCTTCAGGGTCAGCTCTGTGCAGCCTTTGTACATCAACATGACCCCCAGCAGTAGCCCAGACCAGTAGCAAAGACCATGTCCTCGTGGCTGTTGGTGGTAACGTGGGCCACAGACATCGACCCAAACCATTGCTGCAGGACCACGTACCCAGACATAACCTGCAATGGCAGCAGGCTATTCCTCACCACCATCACATCTCCATTCTGCCTTTCTTCATAGTGACTAAGCTATCCATTCCTCTTTCTCTATTACCATCTCTCCACCAGGTATTTACTCATCTTAGTGTTATCAACTCTGCTCACACCATGTGGTTGTGGGAAGGGCCTCTCCAGTGTCTCTCATGCCTTCCTGGCCCACACCATGTAAGCTACAGGCAGGGGCATCTTGGGTGTCTTTTGCCCCAACTGCACCACATGGGGTTGGCGGGGCACCTCAGGAGTCCTCCACCTGCCCTGGCCCAACAAAACTGTGGTTGCTCATGGGTATCCTCTACCTGGAATATATTTAATTTGGAACAATTAATACCATTTTTAATATGAACTGTGATTTGGTAAGAATTAAAATGTAATAAATATTTTAAATAAAATAATTTAGATTTTAATGTGTTCAATTATAGGATTATCAGCATTGCATATCAAAGTTGCAGAGAAACTGATGAATAAATGGATTGGTAATTGCTAAGCTACAAAACTCAAGATACCAACATATGCATTGCTACTGTACTTGTGGGGTCAAGGGATTCCAACCTTAAGTATCTGAAAAGTAAATATATCTTAGAATCTGAATTAGAGTCTTTTCTTTGGAAAATGATGGACTATGTTAAGGAATTAAAAGCAAAGCTCTGTGGTTCCCTTATGCATAGAAAAGAATCAGTGCCTAAACAATACATGTATTGGATATATATATATATATATATATATATATATATATATATATATATATATGTACATGTATACACACACACACACACACACACACATATATGGGCTTTGGTGCACTTTCTAGAACATAATTTCTAAATATTTAGAATTTTGAGTGCCAAAATATCTATTACTCACATCAGACTTCTAGGACACACCCCATATCTTCTGTTAACTTGGTTACTCAGGATTTAGACAATTATATAAAGTAGATTTACAATGGGATCCGCATATGTCCCAAAGATTAACCATATGCCTAGATTAAGGGGTTGGATTAGGGAGAGAAGAAAAGAAAAGTTTCCCCCACCTTTCCTAGAGCATGACACGTTATTATGTTTAGGGAGTTATTTTCATTGGCAGGAGGGAAATGCATTAAAAACGATCAAAGAATAGTAAGAAGTTAAAGAGAGGTGACAAAACCAAAGTAAGAGGAAAATGTTATCAATTGAGTGACATAGTTGATTGACAAGGTATAAATCTTTGAAGACAATGGATTTTCTTCAAATCTTCTGATGAATGGCAGAAACTAAATGTTTATGCAATTTTATGCCCCATTCAGACACTTGATTTTGCAATGTTAAGTTTAAACTCTGGAAATTATTTTAGATAAGTGAGATAATGATAACTACATGTTTATAATTATTTCTCATCATAACATAAATTTAAATTACAGCAAGTATCACAAAAAGTTTCAAAGAAGCATTTACTTGCCCTGGCTATACTCTGAAGCTGTGTTCCTAGCTGTCACATGTCATATAGTAATAAATTTTAAAATACAATTGCGACCTGTATTTTTCTCAACTTTCTCCTCTGTAGCAATTATGTTTTACCACTGTCTCTTATTGTCTGTGATTAACCACATTATGCTATATTTTAAAATAGAATATTCCTTTATTTTAACTATTACATCTCCACAAATATATAAAGATACAAACTCATGAAAATAGAAACCTGTAGATAGTTTTTGTAAATAATAGATATCAAATCTTCAAATATATCACAAAATATTATGTGTCCACTGTAATTTCTTTTTGGCTCCAGAAAATAGGTTCAATGCAATTTAATTTTAAATGAAATTGTATCCTTGAATTTTATCACAGACCTTACAAGATAGGTGTATAATTATTTGTAAAATTAGATTTTAATAAGAGTATTCCAAATAACACTACAAACTTCACTTAAGATATTCCAGTACCCACTGTACTTCTTCATGTATGACTAATGCTTTTAGTAGAAAAACGTAAGAAGTCTCCTAAAGAGAGATGCTGATGATGACCATGCCTAAATCCTAGTTCCTTATGAAAATTTTATTGATTTCACATAGACATAACAGTAATTAATGCTGGGAAAAGAAACTAAAATGATATTTGTAAGTGACAGAGCCAAGAAATCATCAAGGATAAAACTATTAAAGGTCATGGGAAATTGCAAAGTTTTAACATGATTTATATTAAAACATATCAGGAGAAGTGGTCTATTTCTTTATATGGACATTGATTCCATAAACATGCTAATTTTGTTATATCTTTTGAAATGTAACCTGAGTAATTGTGTACTAGGAAATCCTTTTATCTGTGAATGGAATGACTTGATGTAAATCTTATAAGTAAGCCCTTGTTAGCATGCTATTTTTTAATTCATTTCACATACCAACCACAGATCCCCCTCTCTTCCCTCCTCCCTCCCCCCAGACTTGTCCCTCCAACCTCCCCCATTTGCTCCTCAGACAAGGTAAGGCCTCCCATGGGGTGTCAGCAGAGCAGTATATTCAGCTGAGGCAGGTCCAAGCCTCTCCCCCTGCATCAAGGCTGTGCAAGGTGTCCCACCAAAGGTAGTGGGCTCCAAAAAGCCAGATCATGCACCAGGGATGGATCCTGATCCTACTGCCAGGGGGCCCTTTAAGCAGATCAAGCTACACAACTGTCTTGCTTATGCAAAAAGAGCCTAGTCCAGTCCCATGGAGGCTTCACAGCTCTTAGTCTTAAAGTTCATCCTGAGTGAGGTAACCCAGACTCAGAAGGACAAACATGGTATGTACTTGCTCATAAGTGGAGACTATATGTAAAGCAAAAGATAACCAGACTACAACCCACAGTTCCAGAGAAGCTAGCTAACAAAGAGGATCCTAAGAGAGACACATATGCTGTGGGATGTTCTGTATGGCAAATGTGTTGCTCTGATTGGTCAATAAATAAAACACTGATTGGCCAGTGGCTAAGCAGCAAGTATAGGCGGGACTAACAGAGAGGAGAAAAGAAAGAACAGGAAGGCAGAAGGAGACACTGCCAGCTGCCACCAGGACAAGCAGCATGTGAAGATTCCGGTAAGCCACTAGCCGCGTGGCAGGGTATAGATTTGTGGGAATGGATTAATTTAAGATGTAAGAACAGTTAGTAAGAAGCCTGCCACGGCCATACAGTTTGTAAACAATGTAAGTCTCTGTGTTTACTTGGTTGGGTCTGATGGCTGTGGGACTGGCGGGTGACAAAGATTTGTCCTGACTGTGGGCCAGGCAGGAAAACTCTAGCTACACACATAGATTGCCCTGGGAAGTGGAACTAGATGAGATCTTCATGAGCAAACTGGGGATGAGTTGGGGCAATAGAGCTGGAACAGGGATGGAGTGGTAGAGCAATGAAAGAGATACTATGAAAGAGGAAGATATAGGGAGAAACCGGGTGCTACAGAAGTTCCCAGGAATCCACAAGGATGACCCCAGCAATAATGGAGAAGGTACCTGAACTGACTTACCCCAGTAATCAGGTCAGTGAATACCCTAACTGTCATCATAGTGCCTTCATCCAAGAACTGGTGGAAGCAGAGGCAGAGATCCACAGCCAAGCACCAGGCTGAGCTCCAGGAGTCCAGTCGAAGAGAGAGAGGAGGGGTTCTATGAGCAAGGGACATTAAAATCATGATAGGGAACCTACAGATACAACCAAACCAAACTAGCATGTTATTTATGAAGGAAATAGTCTCTCCCATGCTTTATTCATTAAGATTTTCATTCAGTTTTCACAATTATCTTACATCATTTTTATTCCCATAGGTGAATACTGTTGTTACAATCAAATGACACATACCAAAAATTATTTTGCAATATATTTGCATATTTGCAATATCATCAATATTTGGAACATTCGCAACAGATAATATTATAATAATAGATACTGTCTTAGATAGGTTTTTTTTTAATTGCTGTGAAAAGACATCATGACCATGGCAGGTCTTATAAAGTAAAACATTTAATTGAAGTGACAGCTTAAAGTTTCAGAGGTTTAGTCCATTATCATCATGGTGTAAAGCATAGCAGCATGCAGGAAGACATGGTGCTGGAGAAGTAGTTCAGAGACCCACACCTTGCCAGTGACAGAATGTTATCTAAGACACTGGGCAGCATCTTGAGCATATATGCAAACTCAAAGCCTGCCTCCACAGTGACAAATGTCCTTCAACAAGACCACACCTCCTCCAACAAGGCCACACCTCCTAATAGTGCTACTCCCTTTGGAGACCATTTTCTTTCAAACCACCACATATAGTAAGTCAACCCTTATGAAATGAAAGTCATTTTAGAAACATTAATGGGAGAAATATTTTGGATTAGGCATTTCTAGTATAAATTTATGCCCCATTATAGAAACATTCACTTTTGTATTTTTCTTATCCCATCAGGAATAATCCAAGAAATATTGTCCCACTAACACTACAGTTTACAAGTAGTGTGGGAACCCTTTGGAGGTCAAACAATCACTTCAACAGAGTCACCAAAGACTATCAGAAAACACAGATATTTACATTACAATTCATAACAGTACCAAAATTGTGGTTATGAAGTAGAATCAAAAATTATTTTATGGTTAGGATCACCACAACATGAGGAACTGTATTAAAGGATTGTGGCATTAGGAAGGTTGAGATCCATGGCACTAATAGTTCACACATGCCATGTTTATTTTGAAAAATCTGTGAATAAGTGTTACTATATTTAATTAATAGTAACCCTCGGGAAGAGAAAATTTACTTTATCCACATTAAATGTAATCTTTAACTTATTCATCTCAAATAAAATTCATTTTAAAATGAACAAATTGAACCTTAACCAACAAAATAATATCCACTTCTTTTTCAGATATTTACTATTTCTCAAAACATGAAATACATTAAGAAAAGAGCCTAGCAACAATGAAAAAGAATCATGCAGGCTTATCAGGCTAGGGCTAGAAATGTTTCTTCTCTCTACCTTCGAAAAAATAATTAATTAAATGTTTTCTAATAGAAACATACAACCAATAGATGGCATTATAGCCATGACTCCCACTTACAGTATCTTTATGAAATTACTGGAAAAAAAAATAAAATGACCTAATAGACAGAAACATTGGTTGCTTATTTCCCCTCCCAAAGAATGACTAGCTACTCATGACGTGTTAGGTTTTAACCTTCCTTGGAAAGCCAAAACCCCAAGTTTACATTAGATCATATTAGAAAAGCTTGATTATTCCAATTGGAAAGCACAACAAACTTAGATGTACAAAAAAATTATTTAGTTTCCTTTTAATGCTGCCTGAAAACAAGAGTTTCCCTTGGTATTAAACACAACTTAACAAGTATGTCTTACACTGAGAATTTCACCACTTTGCTTTAAAAAGTGAAAAGCTAAGTAAATAAAATGTCATTTTCTCTTTATTTAAAGATTCAATAACTTTTAACATGGCAGTTTTCCACAAATGTCTCTACAGAGTAAAAATAATTGCTCTCAAAATGCCAACAGAAGCTTTTACATAAATTGACAAGGTTTTAGTTAAAAATGTAATGTAAGTGCAAAGAAACAAAAATGACCAAAACAAACTGTAAAGAATATGAAATTTGGAGACTGAGCCATGCATGTACAACATGTTCTGTGATTCCTTGACTGGCATGAAATTATTGTTTGAACATAGGGATAAATTCACAAAATGATGGAAGTCTATGGTGGTATTTTATTTGTACTGAAATGTGATTTTATTTGTATGTAAATAAATAAAGTTGCCTGGGGGTCAGAGCTATTAGAACCATAGCAAGAGTGTGGCAGTGGTGGTGCACGCCTTTAATCCCAGCACTTGGTAGACAGAGCTAGGTAGATCTCTGTGTGTTCAAGGATACAGCCAGCATTGGAGACACACGCCTTTAATCTCAATACCAACCATAGAAGACCTGGAAGTCTCTACAGAGGCAGTCATGTGTTTGGGTTTACAACCAAGGAGAAGGCAGAACAGCTAGACTATATAAAGACATACACACAGGAAATAGGTCCCTTTTTCGGAGAGCTCTTTTGGCTGAAGCAGGAAGGGTAAGGCTCTTAGTTCTGACCTCTTGGCTTTCTTCTCTGAATTGTCTCTGTGTTTCTTATTGAATAAGACGGTTGGTTACATCTACATTTGGTGCCCAACATGGGGCTCGAACCCACGACCCTGAGATTAGGAGTCTCATGCTCTACCAACTGAGCTAGCCAGGGCTGGAGAGATGGCTCAGTGGTTAAGAGCACTGACTGTACTTGGCAAAGAGCTTGCAGTAACTATTTGGGAGAAATTAACAGCAAATATCCCAAAAGCGATAGAATTGATCTTATAAAGAGAGCTGATTGGATCTTGCTTTGAATTGTACGGGAAAAACCCACATCTAGAGTTCGTACATTTTATACAGATGCCAACAAACAAGGAAAGGAAATCAGAAAATTTAAGTAAAGTGGTTCAAAGTCCTTATAATTCAGTTCAAAAATCAGAATTATATGCTATTCTGTTGGTATTAATGGATTTTTCAGAACCTCTCAACATAGTAACTGACTCTCAGTATGCTGAAAGAGTAGTATTACATATTGAGACTGCAGAATTTATCCCTGATGCTTCAGAATTAACTTCACTATTTATTCAATTACAAGATACAATCAGGAAAAGGAGTCATCCCTTATATATAACTCACATCCGATCCCATACTGGTCTGCCAGGCCCTCTAGCACAAGGCAATGATGAGATTGATAAATTATTGATAGGAAATGTACTGGAGGCCTCAGAATTTCATAAAAAACATCATGTCAATAGTAAAGGTTTAAAAAAGGATTTTTTCCATAACCTGGCAACAAGCCAAAGAAATAGTAAAGAAATGTCCTACTTGTTCCTTCTACAATCAAACACCATTACTAGCAGGATGTAACCCAAAGGGTACTCAAAGGAATGAAATCTGGCATATGGACGTGTTTCACTTTGCAGAATTTGGAAAACTGAAATATGTACACCATACTATTGATACTTATTCAGGATTTCAATGGGCAACTGCTTTGAGTTCTGAAAAAGCTGATTCTGTAATCACTCATTTGCTAGAAGTTATGGCCATCATGGGTATACCTGCACAAATCAAAACTGACAATGCTCCATCAAAGGTTTATTAAAAGTTTCAAAATAAACCTTTCAGTTACTGTTGGGCAATGTTTTGGATAGGATGCCATGCCATTTTGATGAGGATGAGCTAATTGTTACAATGACCATAATTAAAAACTCTATATCAATGTACCCAAATATCTTAAGATATTTAGCAAGCTGGACATTGGACTAATGTAGTTGAGGTCATCCTCAGTTATACAATTAGTTAGAGGAATGCCTGGGGTATATCATTCCTCATCTCAAATTTTTTTTTAAAAAAGACATTTTCTTTAGATCATACAAAGCAATTGTCTTCAAAGTAAACACACCCATACATATAAGAATTTTATCTAACTGGATGGGGGAAAGCTCATGATATACAAAGAACTATAGGCAATAATGAGTGCTAAAAGCAGGACAGGTTGTCTTCCCCAGGAAAGAACACACCAATTGGTTGTCCAGTGCCAAAGGGCCAGCTTGTCACATACAACCAACATTGTATAGACTGATTAGGTTATATTTAGGAATATCTGTACATAATATATGCAATAACCATTAGTGGGAAAAGAGGTAATGTAATTGAAGGAGAGTGGGGAGTGGTAAATGAAACGATTTGGAGTGGGAGAAATGTTGTAATTATAATTTCAGAAATTAATATAAAAAGAACTATATCTATAGAAATTCCTAAAAGAAAACCTGACAAAATATTTTCATTCACTCTGTAGTTTTAATATGTCCATAGCAAAACACCAAAAGCAGAAAATACATAATACATTAAAACATTTGGGTGTAAGGGGTAGGGTAAGAAGAGCAGGGATGCCAGCATGGACTCTAATGTGTAATGGGTACTTATTGTACTGATGGAGCCTGGTGTCCAGCATGTGCTTTGATAAGCTATTAGGCACTAGAAATAGCAATTTCTCCCTTCTGCCAAAGGAGGGATAAAGAAATGGCTCCTTCGGATGAGGAAAACTGGTTTCACAAGTTCCTGAGGAATGCTGGCTTTTAGAATTTGAATCAGATGGTATGTATATTTGATTTACAGTTAACCTTGTGGATATTTTTACAATCATCTTTGAACCATCAATAATCTATTAGGCCATTGCTAAAGACAATAATAGCTATAACAATTAAAACTACTCCAAATATTTAAGTCTTTTGTTTTACAGTTCAATCATAATACTTCATGTTTTTCATTTAGCATGTCTGTTTCTTTTTTTCTTTTCTTTCTTTCTTTTTTTTTTTTTTTTTTTTTTTTTGAGACAGGGGTTCTCTGCGTAGCTTTGGCGCCTTTCCTGAAACTCACTCTGTAGCCCAGGCTGGCCTCAAACTCATAGAGATCCATGTGCCTCTGCCTCCTGAGTGCTGGGATTAAAGGCGTGTGCCACTACCACCCAGCAGCATGTCTGTTTCTATGGACATGATTTTAAGTCCTTAGACTACGATTTCTCTCTTGAATTCTGTTTGACAAAGGATTCCATCTGCTATCATATTCTTTTCTAAATTTTTGATTGAGAATGATCTTCAACTGTCCTCAAGATCTCTGTAAATCCCAGTATCATAATTCTCTCATTTACTGTAATCAGTTTACTTTTTCCTCTTTGTGTCTAGAGAGGCAATTCAAACAGTTTTATTTTTATTCAGCAATTTATTTCAAGGACAAAATAGAAAAGAAAATCAATTTTCCTTTATTTCTTTCTTTGTTATTTATTAATTGTGTGTTCATGCATGTGCATTTGCATTTGTATGTGCATCTATGTGTGTGTGCTTGTATGTAAGTGTACTTGTGTGTATGTCTGTGTGTGTGTGCATGCTTGTACATGAATGCTACAGCATATATGTAGAGGTAAGAACACAGCCAAGCAGGAAAATCCTATTTCATGTGTGCTCCAGGGAATGAAATCAGGGTGTGAGGCTTTATGGCATATACATTAATTCATTGAGCTAATCTGTTGCTCCATTAGATGTCTACTAAATACTTACCAAAATGACACAAATAAATTAAAATAGCCAAATGCATACACGTCATCATATGTAGGTATATTACCATATATAGAAACCTAAAGTGAGAAAATGAACTCAGTTTGGTTTCGAATTGTTCACTGAAGACTGCTGTGTTCAGAGTTTGGTTCACAAGTTTTGTATCATATAATTGATAAGTAATTGGTTAATATGGGTTCTAATTTAGTTAACAGATTGAACTGTTGATGGATGACTGGGAATAGTGAGAAACCAGAGGATATGGCCTAAGGGGTAGAAGTAGATCTTTGGGAGTGTGCCTGGAGTGCAATGTTGCTCCCAGCCTTTGCCTTTCTCTGTCTCCTCTCCCTCTATCTCTCTCTCTGTCTCTCTCTATCTCTCTGTGTCTCTGTCTCTCTGTCTTTGTCTCTATCTCTGTCTCTCTGTCTGTGTGTGTGTGTGTGTGTGTGTGTGTGTGTGTGTGTGTGTGTGTGTGTATGGTGTGTCTCCTGAGTAGGGGCCAAGGTGAAATAAACAAAATGTCCTTCAAAACACTCCTGCAGCCATGATTTCTGCTTAAGCTTTGGCCTTAATTAATAAGTCTATCCAACAGTAGACCGAAACCAGGAACCAAATGAAATTCCCCATCATTTTGAATTATTGCTCTCGATTTCCTTTATCAGTGAAAACTGATCAGCGTCTTGCTATAATGAAGGTTTCAAGGAAACTTTTACCCTTCCCTACCTGATAAAGTTAAGTCATCTTCCTAGCCAAAAAAAAAAAAAAAAGATTTGAATCCATGCACAACATTGACATTTACAAGGTTAGCCTCAGGCAAATAAGACTGGTGTTTAATCTCTGCATTTTTGTGCTTCTTACACTCTTTTCCTATCCTAGTCTTTTGATGTTAAATAATCAGTATATACTAGTACACAAAAGAAGACAAAGCTTAGGTTCCACTGTGTTTGCCTTTCATAGTATTTGATGATACTCCTGTACAATGAAAAAAGTTTTCATATACAGCCTGAAACAGACATACTTTCAAAAATGTAACAAAAAGCATTAAATTCCTACTTTGCTTTAACCTAACTGCATAGTTTTATAATCTCTAAATTTAAATTTTATTTTTATGCCCTGTTCGACTTCCCAACATGATGGAAGTACCCAGAAGAGTAACTTTTAACAACCGCCCCCCCTACTCTGGGGCCCATGCTTCCACCAGGTAGCATGTAGCCAGGCCACAAACCTTTCTTGTCTATATGAGCAAAAGCTAAATCTGCCATATTTGGAGATGCCTCTGTATACTGAAGTGGGAATCTGCCAGGCTGTGCTAAAGATGCTGGTGACTCTGTACCATGGCCCGCATGAGAAACACAACTAGGAAGTTGTTTCTGGCTCCATTTATGTGTTCTAGAATCCTTTTTCTCAGGTCTTATGTGGAAGTTCCTGTTCCACTTTGGTTGGGTGCCAAATGTGGTCAGAGGCTTTTCTGCATCCTGTCTCATTCTGCAGCCACTTATAAAATAATCACTCAGAGGCTTATATTACTTATAAATGCTTGGCCTATTTTTCTGGCTTATTACTAACTAGGTCTTAAGCTTACATTAACCCATTTCTATTAATCTGTATTTTGCCACATGGCCATGGCATTACCAGTGTGCTGGCATCTTACACCTTGGGCTGCCTGATGACTCTGCCCTTCTTCTCCCTGTATCTCTACTTGGATTTCCCACCTGGTTCTATTATGTCTTGTTGTAGGCCAAAGCAGCTTTTTTTTTTTTATAAAAAAGTTATTTATTTATTTATTATTATTTTTTTTAACTCCTAAGTTTTTTGTTTTTATTTATTTATTTATTTTTATTTTGCAATATAATTCAGTTCTACATATCAGCCATGGCTTCCCTTGTTCTCCGCCCTCCTGCCCTCCTCATCTTCCCCCCAGCCCACCCCTCATTCCCACCTCCTCCAGGGTTTATATGAGCGAGAATTGTTGAGACCAAGGTTGGATAAAGCACAGGGACAAACAGTCAAACGAATGGAAACACATAAACTATGAACCAATGGCTGAGGGGTCCCCAACTGGATCAAGCCCTCTGAATGGGTGAGACAGTTGATTGGCTTGATCTGTTTGGGAGGCATCCAGGCAGTGGGACCGGGTCCTGTGCTCATTGCATGAGTTGGCTGTTTGAAACCTGGAGCCTATGCTGGGTCGCTTGGCTCGACCTGGGAGGAGGGGCCTGGACCTGCCTGGACTGAGTCTACCAGGTTGATGTCAGTCCATGGGGGAGGCTTTGCCCTGGACAAAGCAGCTTTTATTCATCAACCAATGAGAGCAACACATATTCACAGAGTACAGAAGGACATCCAATATCACCTGGAATTTATCATGTCCTCATTTTCACTTAGTATCAAGACTCTTATATACATCTCTTTTATTCTTCCTCATCCTGTGTTGGTGCTCATTTTCACAAATTGTTTATGTTCTACGAAAACACTTGAATTTGGTCTTTTTAAAATTTGAGATTAAAGTTAACCCACACTCCCTATTTATACTAAAAACTAGTGTAAACTATAACATTTTCTATAATCTCTTAAAGTTGAAATTATTAAAATTTCTAGAAGGAGCATTTTGCATTTTCATGATTTAGGAAAATAGTTGCCAGGCTAACAGGAAGTTAGAATATTTGTGTGAAATGTATAATTATTGTTCATTCTTGAAGTTCAAATTGCTAAATAACTTCTGATGATCTAGGAATAATTAACCTGAAGTAGGGATTTATCACCTTAAAAATTCCTTTGGCATGTCCTAACTGGTGTCTCAACTTGTACACCAAAGCTTCATTAAAGAGATGACTACCTTTGTAAAGCACTTTCGTTTGAACTGTGGTAAATGACTAGATTATAGTTTGCCACCTCATGCAAGTATTCCTTAGAATATTTTAAGTACTAAAGCCATCTTGTGCAGAACTGGTTGGCCTCTTGACCAGCCCTAAATTCCTACCCACTAATCTGCTTGGGAAAGTCCTATCAGCATTTAATAAAGACTCTATTCAACTTACTCAGGCCTCTCAGGAGTCTTTCTCTTCAGGTTCCCCATAATAGAACATGCCTTTTAAAATTGTCATAAGAAAAAAAGGCCCTACTTTTATCAGTGAATATATTTATTTATACCTTCAAACCTCTATCAACATGGAATTAGAACTATCAAAAATGTCTTGGTTACAAGCCTTATGACTATGAATTTGCCTCTATGGTTGATATTTTACTACCGCATTAAATAATTCTGGTATTTTTTAATTGATTCCACTTTTCAAAATATTTTTTCTTGTCTTTTCTACATTACTTCAAACTTTCAGGTACAGGAGGAACAGACTGATAGATATAAGAGGTAAAAGTAGATTCTACTTGTTTTATCTTTAGCAATCACACAAGCAAAAATGACTACAAATTTCATATATGCAATGAAAACTATATATTTTGCATAATATAGCTAAATGGGCTAATTTCCAAAATATATTTGTAACCATAAGTTTCTCTGATCCCACCCAACCCCACCGTCCCATGTTTCTCCAGTTCCACCAGGCCCCAAGGTCTTGCCTGGCCCCGTGGTCCCTCAGCTACTTATAAAATAATCACTCAGAGGCTTAATATTAATTGCAAATTCTATGGCCTATTGGCTCAAGCTTCTTGCTAGCTAGCTCTTGCAACTTAACTCAACCCATAACTATTAATCTATGGATCTCCATGTGTTCCATGGCTTTCTTTCATCCCATTACATGTTGCTCCTTGGATGGCAGTTTGGTGTCTCCCCAAACTCCATCCCTCTCTGTCTTGTCTTTAGTTTGAATGTACCACCTAACCATATTCTACCTTGCCATAAGCCAAAACAGCTTTATCTTAGGAAGAAAATTCAGTTTAATAATTTTAAACATCAATAATTCTTTTCCTAACCTTTTAATGTCTTCTAATTGATACTAAAAACAATCTTTCAGCATCTTTATATTAAAAATTGGTCTAATTTTTAAAATTCTGAGTAGAACAACATTGTGTGGTTCATATGGAGCTTCATTTTATGTGTACAGCTGTTATTCAAAAGTGGAGGCCAATAAATAAGTTATATAGAAGATAAGCTTCAAAATAAAAGTTTAGAGTTCTCATCATTAGTTTTACATAGTTTTAAAGTCAAAGGCCCTAATATATTCCATGAGAAAATGGGAATATAAGACAGATGGAGAGGTATATACCCCTAGTGCCAGAACTTGAAAGGCTAAGACAAGTCATCATTTCATTATCTCCATCTCAGCCATAGATATACCGTAAGACATTAGAAAGAAACAAAGATAAAGGCTGACATAGTGTAATGAGCTAGAAATTCTATTATTCAGAAGAATCAGCAATTCAAGGTCAGCCTTGGCTGCATAGTAAAACTTCAGTAAGCCATATATATTTCATTTACACACATAAATACTTCCTATTATGGGAACTAAAGACTGGGGTGTTTAAAAAAAAAGGGCTTCAAACTTTTGAAAAGTTTCAAGAATAAATGTTAATTTTACTAAGCAAAAGAAAGTAATAATTTATGAAATATTAAGCCAATTTTCAATATAGACACACCTAACAATTACTCCTGTGTTTATGTGTTACATTACCTTAGCTGCTTGAAAATGCCTAAATTCTGAAAAAGAGTTTAAAGTGGATGTAGATCTTTTATATTTAGTGAATGAAGTGGCAAAGACGAAGTCCCATATTGTCACCCTAATTTTTACTGATGTCATTTCTGGCTAAAATGGTATTCCTGCCTTCAATGAAGAAAATACTGTCATCAATAGGCATCATGAAATGTGGGCATGAATATCTTAAGGGGCATTTGCCATTTAATGTCTTAGTCATATAGTTATGATGACTCATAAGCTATATCTTCAAAGCTTACCTTTGTTCCCGCTTTCTCTTTCTTTTATAAATCATATTATAGGAAAAGCAGTCTTGGATTGAATTGTAATCCAATAAAATAAAATCATGAGCCACTATAGTTCCAGAAAGTATAATACATCTTTTCTTGCAAATATGGTTTCTAGTGAGATTTCTGGAATATTGAATGTTCATAGCCGGGAGTGGGAAGAGTCATAAACAGTTGTAGCATGTGCAGAAATTCTTGCTTTTATTTGTCAAGAGGCTTCAGATAGATATAGGTTATTCTCTCTTTTGAAATCCCAATTATTACTCTTCCTGTACTGCCTCATAATTAGCATTGTGCTGTAGATTTATGCCCTTCATTCTGTTTTTTGATAAAACTTGTAACCACATAAAGACACTTTAAAGTTTTTTTAATGACACAGTTAATCTAATTTTATATTAATTTGGCATAGCAATTTAGATGCCTTTTCAGGCTCCTTTGGTATCCTAATTAGTGACAGAAGTAAATGTGATAAGTTTCTGGAAACAAGAAAGAACATGAAATTGACTGAAAACTATCACCCTAGTCATAAACGTGAACCCAGACCAAGTCCAACTTAGAGCAGGAGAAAGAGTGGGTACAATTGCCCCAAACAGTTTTATGATGAACCCAGAACAGAAGTGGAAGCCATGATTTCAGAAACAGCCCTTGATTTGTAGTAATTGCTACAAATCCTACAGCATCCTTGAACTTGTTAATATGTGAGACACAAGCATGAACATATGAAAGGAGATATAAAACTAATTGTTTTTCAAATTTCAACATTGTCATATAATTAGTTTTCTTTTTTCTGTGCTTTTAGTAGTGAAAGAGTAAAACCCCAAGTGAAATTACATGGCTTCAGAATTGCTATTTAACTCTATAGATGACAATCGAGGAGCATAGAATTTTGGACCTGGCAACGGTTTGTTTGAATTACTACCTTAATATAGCTTTGTAATTTTTTTTACTTATGAAATAATTACATAATGAGTTACACAATTACAAAATAATGTTTTATAGAAAACAATAATAAAATTCATTATGAAATCTCATAAAATGAAAAAAACAAGGTTTCTCATATGATATCTCTACTATACTTGGAAACTTCCCACTGAATGAGCCTCATTGTGCAATGGTTAACATAGCTTTGAGTCCAGTGAGATAGACACATGCAAGTTACATTAAATTTGTTTACTAGCTACACTTAAGTATCAGCTGACAGTGGGAGCTGAAGATTCATTGTGAGCTGTACCTGATGGCTTAGGAAACCCTAGATATAATTTCCCAAGTGACTATTATTTTAGCACAGTGTCTGTATTTGGTCAAGTAGAAAGTAATTTTTAAAAGTACTAATTTGCTGTGAGGGAGCAATATTTTGTCAGAGCTAAAGTATAAACTTTAAATCTTTTTCTGAAAGAGATAATTTTAGAAAGCAAGATTGGATAAGGAATTGCCTTTAATGGTGCTACTTACTCAATTCTTGATTTTATTTCTCAGTCAGCTGTGGTACTACTGTTACCACCTCTGTAAGAAAAGCTAGTTCCCTCTGGAGATCATGAGGTTGCAACGGGTGCCTGGAGGAATTCCCTCCAGTTGTTTCCTCAGTTTCAGCCTCCCCTTTTGCTGTGCCTTTTCAGTTCATAAACAATTCACACTTCTTGAACATGTCTTTGTACTCAAAGGAGGAAAAATAATAACTGTCTATTCTTTATTTCCCAAAATTAGAACATCTAATTAGAATGTAATTTCACCACGGGGGAAAAGTCACAAATCTTAATGACAGTGAGAACTGATGAAAAAAATGTGTTTTCCAAATAATGACTTCAGAATTAAAGTTACTTAAAGGTAAGTACTAGTCACTACTCAGTGACAGCAGTTTCTAGCAGATTGCATGAAATTTTGAGTAAAAAGCCAGGAACTAGGAGAGCCAATATTTGAACCCAATGCATTTTGATCTAGACAAGAGACATCAAATACTTCTTAAATTGATAGCCACCATTCTTGGAGGTAGATGAAAATAGCCTGTTTTCTCTTTTTTGCCACTTGAAACAAATGCTTCAAGTTTACCAAATCTGAAGTCTGATTAGGTGAAATAAATTTAAAGTTAAAACTTTAGTATAATGTAATTTAAAAGCCGTAGTGAGCTCTAGGTGTTCTAACAGTTTTAGAAGACTTTGCTGAGATTATGTTAAACATATTAAAATTTAAGAAAGTTAATGGTGGTAGCATTGTTGGAACCATTAAAATCAAAGTGATTAATTATAAAATGATAGCAGAATTTTCATGGATAATTGAGAATTAATATGTTACAAAAATAATTATTAAAATAATGTAACCTATTTCTCAGTAATTTCTTATGATTTAATTATGAAAGTCAAAGAAGTAACACTTTTTAAGTTTTTGAACATGCTATTGTTTGATTTGTCTACTCCATAATTCAAAGTAAGCTAGCAATAAAAGTGGAGCTGTTAGAGGTACCTGGGTTACCTGAAGACTAATGCCTGGGTTGATCTCCAGCCTAGCTAGTGGTAGGTAAGTGTTTCATCTGAGAAATGGCCTAATCTCTGCCTCTAAGCAGACTGCTTATTTTTAATCTGCTTCTTTTGGTGTCTTATCAAAGCAATTAAATTGTGTTTGGAAAAGGTGGACAGAACACTGGTGAGGTAGAAACAGTAAGATCCTGAATTGAAGCTACAATGGGTACACTGTAAGTACAGAATCTTTAGACTATCCTTTGCTCCATGGTAACACTGTCAATAACAACAACAACAATAATAATAATAATAGTAAATAAGTCAGGTGTGATGTCAATGTATCTATTACATGGAAGACAAAGGGAGGCAGATCTCTCTGAGTTTAAGATCAGCTTGGTCTACATAACAAGTTCCAGGATAATCAGAGATATGTATTGTGATCTGCCTGAAAATTGACCCCAAAAGAAAAGAAAGAAATTTTCCCAAGTGAAAAAGAAATGAAGGCATGTTGGGATATTTGAATAGAGTGAGGTCTCAGGAGTAAATCCAAAGTCTATAAAATTAAAAACAAATACTTACGAGGTACATGTATTATCATACACTTAACATTTTGTGTATTAATTTTTATATCTTTAAGATGGGAGTAACAAAAACTAATATGATCGTTTTGGGTGATAATAAAATGAGAAACTTAAGGTAAATTTTAGGAATGAAAAGTATGACTTAAATATATAATCAATCTTGTTTATTCTTTCCTGTTTAATATTGGGAAAACAAGAAAATATATATCTAAGAAAACAGAAGTGCTGAAATATTGATGCAACAGTACAAACTAGTAATAATAGTTTCCCTGATAGCTAGATATGAGAAATGAAGTGTTGAATATAATTCAGGGTATGCTTGAAATGAAGAGCCGTTGGCATCTTTTGAGAAATATTGCATTAAGGTAGACCAGAAACCAGAGAGATAATTTTGTGACACAGATCTTGATTTGGGTAGCTGAAGAAATACCTTTGTAGCAGGAGGAGCAGGAGAGAGCCTGCCTCAACAAGGTGGATGGAGAAAACTGACACACTACATTTGTCCTCTGACTGCCACACACATATTGTGACACACATGTGCACATTCACACACCAATGACAAATCACAAAAGAAAATTAAGATCAAAGTATCTTAGGGTTTCTTTTCTCTCTTTTATGATAGTGATATGACTTCTAATAGTCATAGAGACTATCATAAAAACATTGGAACAAAGTGAGAAAGCAGACTACAATAGTGTGGCCTGGAATTTCATGCTGCAACTTGTTCAGCGTGGCCAGCTGAGCTGTAGCAAGGGCAGAAATGTTGTGTTAATGATGATTGTCTCTAAACTGTTGCTTAGAGGTTCACTACATGTAGAGTGAATGTCCTTTCTTTATAAAACCAATATCATTATTAGGGCACTGTCGTCCTGAGTCAATTATAATTACCCACCAACATGCTGTAATGGGCATTACTCACTGTGGACAGAGTTGCTTTTTCCCCTGGTTGGTAAGATAAATGTTTAAGTGCTGTATCTTGCATTAATAGCCTGGTAGAAAGCATCAAATGTTGTTCATCTTTCTTGCTGTACGCCTGTAGGGTTGAAATGATGTCTCTGGAACCTATGCTGCTCACAGCCTTCTGAGCACCTAGACAAGTACTGCATGAGGATGGAGGAGAAACATCCAGCCATGCAGGCTCTTTTTAGATGCCGAAAAGGAAAAATGAATAAATAAGCTCAACCCATAAAACCTATAAGAAATTGTGACTTGGCAGTGTCAAGGTCTGGTATTAGGGATAAAGGTCATTGGGAAAATCTGAAATTACTCTCTAGATCCTATTATTATTACACATTCTCGCTAACTGTGATACATTTAGGAAAGAAAAAGAAAAGAATTTAAACACAAAGGATGGCCTGTTTTCATCGGTTTATAATAAAACAATGTACACAGATGGGGGTCAGACTTACGTTGCATAAACATAAGAAAAGCACATTTAAGTGTAAATGTACATAATCTGGAGTAAGTATGTTAATTACATCTTATTTTATGTTTATTTTACATTATTTTTATGTGTGTCTGTCTGTCTGTGTATATGTATGCCACATGTGTAGGTTCCTGTGGAGGCTAGGAAAATGGGTCATATCACCTTACTCCTGAGTTTCAGGCAGTTAGGAAGAGCTCAGTACAGGTCTAGGAACTGAACTGGGCTTCTCTGCAAGAACAGCAACCTCTCTAGCCTTGTAATTTATTGTTATAATATTAAAAAATTTTGGTTGGAACATAAACTAAATAAATTAATTAAATTAAATATCTTTCATATGTATATTTTGATAAATATGTAGCCATGCAAGGCTCAACAGAACCAGTGAAGGCAAAGTAACAGAGAAGAAATGAACCTCAGGAGTAACAGTCAGTCCAAGGTATAGGACAGAAAGCTACCATGCTAGGAAATATCTTCACTTTTTACATAATAGTGTCTTTTATGTCATTTATCTTTTTTTGAGGGAAAGATTTTAGGAAGCATGGGTGGGACAAGGCTATAAAACATTCACTTGCCACATTTTGTGGAAAATATCTTTAAAGTATCTTTGGAATATAAAATCTTTATACCTTATCTTATTCACATGGATAAGTGTCAGTTGCAAAAAGTGGATATATAAAATTTGTTCAAAACGATGTTTCTGTTTTGGTGTTATTGATGTTCTTATTGTTATGAGTAGCATTTTTGGCAGTCTTCCTCATTTGAAGTATTTCTCCCTTCCTGTCACTTGAGATGAGCAAGAAATTGGGTGTTTATATATTGCCAGCTTAGGTTAATGCAAGGTTGCTCTTTAGGAAATGGGCATTGCTGGACAACTAATCCTCAAGAAATAGAACAGACAGAATTCAGGAGAAACTTCTGAGCAGTAAGTATCATTAAGATGTGAAAGAGTTCATGTATTCTTTTGTATATAAGCTTATATTACCACCAATTACCTAATAATATAAATGCATGTATTACCAAGGATGTGCAGTGACTGGAAGCCATGCATCTTAAGACATCCCAATTATTTCAGAAAATACTTGGAGATTCCTCCAATATTAAATATATAACACAATGTAGCTCAACCAATATACAGTGAGGTACTTATTTGTCACCCATAAAAGCACTTCTATTGTCCATAGGAAGTTTATCATAATAACAGCACACTGGGAAAAATGTATATGTGTGTGTGTATGCGTGTGTATGCGTGTGTGTGTGTGTGTGTGTGTGTGTGTGTGTGTGTGTGTGTGTGTAATTTATATACATGTAGTAATTTACACATATACACACATATATAGTAATTCCTGAGGTAAGTGAATAAAAGATAAAAGAACAAATGAACAAATAAATAAATAATGGTGCATTTATAAAACATAAATTAGGATTACAGGAAAACCAAGTATTGATATGCATAGCTACATATTGATATCACAAATGAGTATGTTGAGTGATAAGAACCATAAGTAAAGGACATAGCCTGTTAGTTAATGCGAATTAATCTCTATTTTTATAAATTAGAACCATGATTGCCAAAACTGAGGTGAGGAAATAGGACTGTAGTTGATAAAGAAGCTTTAGTAGCATTTGTTAGATTGTCCTTCCAAGGTACAGGATAAGAGGATATGGAGCTTCTGTCCTGTGGAGGAAATGATGCTTATGATTAGATGGAGAAAAAAACAGACTATGATAAGAAATTGAAATTGCCAATAACTTGATCTTGGCCTTCTCACCCCAAGAAAAGCAAATTTATGTCTTTATAAATCACCCAGACTATGGATGTTTGTTTTATAGCAGCACATACATATTTAGGCCAAAATGGATCTTTTTAAAAGTAATAGAAATTTGGGTTTGTGTGGGGAGAAAAACTATTACTAATGCTAAAATAGATAAAGGACAATGTAACAATAGCAAAAAATTGCAAAGTTGGGCAACAGTTGGAGGAGACATTAGAAAGGGATTCAAATATAACATATTACAAATGGCTTAGTTATGAAAAACATACCAAAGTATGTTATGTTCAAATGAAGCACAGATTTATGTATTTGGAGTATATATTCACTGGCCAGATATGCACAAGCCAGTGATCATGAACAATCAAATGCTGCTACAAGATAGTTGAAAATAATAATAAAAGTCCTCAAGTGTCAAATATATCACAGCTTATAGCTTGGGACCAGGAAAGCACCATGAAAAGCATCCAAGGAAATATCACCTCTGCAAGACCATTAGAATATTGCAAGTCAAGCCAAGCACAATCTGCTCGAAATATCACAAGGATATCTAAATCACACTGGAAAAATAAACCCCAGTCCTAAACAAGAGAAAAGCAGATACCAAGGAGAATGCTATGTTCCAGGAAGGCAGAGCCTTCACTGGTCTCCTACCTGATGGATCTCAAAGGCTCATAGTGCAGGTGGTGTAATTGGGAAGATGAATGACTTTGAAGGATCAAAGTATACAGTGGGAGGTTCAGAACAATCTGAAATTAAAGGAACAATTCAGAAACAAGAAATTCAAACAAGTGGCTAACCTAGATTTTGTCTGAAAGCCAATTATGTGCTTTTCCCGTCTCCATTTAAGTCTTTAGCTGAATATCAATTATTTTCAGCCAACAAAAGCATACACAATCTGAGCTAAACATGAAATGTCACTGTTGGAACACATCCTATCAGGCAATGTATTCCACAAAAGAAATTGTTTGGGTATTTTAGGATTAAATTTAACATGATGACTCTGAACTAAATAAAACAGACTGGATAGATTTTCTTTGGGATTGATCTCCACATTGGCGAAGCTATGAAAAATAGCATGAAGAACAGACATAGATTCATTTGTCCCTGTGTGTTTTATATCTATTTTTATTTGTCTTTAATAGTTAGCTATATGCATTACACCATCAGAAAAATAGCATCCCTAGAGGGATGGATTTCTGAGGCTCTGCAGGACTTGTTCAACAAATCTGCCTTATAATAGATTGTTTTCCACAGAGATTAAACTGGAGAAAACATAAAATGATAAAAATATACTTTAAAGTTGTCAAAAGTGAACATCTGAATAAGAAAAGCTCATCTTTACCCATCAAGCCACATTTCTTAGAAAAATATAGTGCTTTAACAAATGGCATGATACATTGCCCAAGTAACAACTTGTTATTTTATTTAAGGAATAGTAATAGACAACCGCAGTCAGTTTCCTTCACTCACCAGAAGGGAAAGGCAGAGGATGTGTTGGTTAAAACTATTCAACTCTCTGCATTTCTTTTCCATTTCCAAATGTGCATCTCTCCTTTTGTGCACAATATACTAATTAACACAAGAAAGTCCTCCACTCATTCCTTCATAGAGCCTTCCAACTGATATTTAATTTCTTGAGTGATCAATCTTTACAATGTGATATTCATGTTTTCTTCTCTCCACATCCCAAAAGAGAGGGGAAAAAAAAAGAGTTGATCAAGAAATGAAGGTTTGAAGAATGATTTTTCTCCTTAGTACATCAGGCAGCCTGAGTATTCTAGGTTACCTTGGAGAAATGCTTAAGTGGATTAGTTTGAGGTACTCATGCATGCCCAGCATTTCCATAACATCAACATCATCCAAGTTTGATGAAAAACTGACTGAATGTCAATACCTTTCTAGGACATTGCCTTTGCAGAGTCTATGTAGAATTAACAACAGCCTTTAGGACAGCCTGCTCTAAGACAACACCCAAAGAATGAAAAAAAAATTCACAGATGCTGTGAGGGCTAGACCTTTTTTTTTGTTGTTGTTGTTTTTGTTTGTTTGTTTTTTTCGAGATAGGGTTTCTCTGTGTAGCTTTGTGCCTTTCCTGGAACTCACTTTGTAGACCAGGCTGGCTTTGGACTCACAGAGATCCACTTGGCTCTGCCTCCCGAGTGCTGGGATTAAAGGCGTGCGCCACCACCGCCCGGCTTAGACTTTTTTTTTTTTTTTGGTTTTTCGAGACAGGGTTTCTCTGTGTAGCTTTGCGCCTTTCCTGGAACTCACTTGGTAGACTTTTTTTTAATCTGAGGGTAATAAAGAAACACATGCTTTCTAATGATAACTTCTCTTTTACTTCATCTTAAACAAATCTCCTTTTGAAAATCTGTCTCCATACAGCTTCATTCTCCACATAGCTACATTTTCCATACACCTCTTCTACACAGTTATACATCTCATCTATATAGCTCTCTTCTATCCACACAACTCTCCTCAACAACTACATACCATCTCTCCACACATCTCTCTACTACACAGCCACACATCTCTACAAGTACATCTCTTCATATAGCTACACATCTCTCTCTACACACATCTCTCTTATACACATCTCTCTTCTACATATATCTTCCTACATATATCTTTATGTAGCTACTACTCCATCTCTCTATACCCCTCTCTCATCTATATAGCTACTCATCCTCTCTTCTCAGCTCTCTGTGCACACATCCTCTCTTACGCAGATCTACACAGCTCTTTACACAAATCTCTCTACATAGCTCTCTCTGTACATATCTTCTTCAAGAGTAAAATCTGAAAATGCCCTAATATGTAGGCCCTAAGCCCCAGGGCAATCCTGTGCCCACTTCCCATCTCAGCCCCAGCAAGGCAGCTGGGCCCTGCCAGCAAATGTGGTGGAATCCCACTGCTCTGGTGGAGACCCCAGCAGCCAGTCAGCGGGTAAGAGAAGTCTGGGCAGGATATATTACCACTACTGCCACCCACTGGACTTGGTTCCTGAAGACCCACCGCATGACCCGCCACCACCTACCCCAGCATCCTCCAGGAGACAGCCCTCTCTGGCAGCACCAGCCGACTCTATAGGCACAAGCACCACCTACACCAGTGGGAAGAACAGGTGAGTGAATGGTCTCCCAGCTGAAATGCTCCAACCTCCAGTCCCAAAGGCCCAGCGAACGAACCTCTTGTGCCCCCTCCCATTTCAGCCTCAGCAAGGAACCTGGGCCCTGCCCCCAACTTTGGTAGAATCCCCATGCTCTGGTGCATACCCTAGCAGCAGGCCAGCAGCTGAGAGACCTGTGGGCGGACAGCACCACCACCCCTGTGATCTACTGGACGATTCCCACAAGGGCCACTCCACCACCTAACCATACCTACCTCAGCATCCTCCCTTCGGACAGCCCTCTCTGGCAACATCAGTAGATCCTATTGGCACAAGTTCTACCCATAGCCGTTGGCAGTACAACAGCCCCTATAGGCACAAGCATCATCTACACTAGTTGGAAGAAGAGATGGGTAAATGCCAGTGTAAGAATACATTCAACATCATAATGGGCAATATGGCACCACCAGAACCTAGTGGTCCTACAACAGCCAGGCATGAACATTCCAAGACAAATGAAGTAGAAGAAAATTAGCTTGAAATAACATATTATAAAGAGAATAGAGGCCCTTAAAGATGGGGCTAGGGGGTGGGAGGAGAGAAGAGAGGGGGATCTGTGGTTGGTATGTAAAATGAATAAAAAATTTCTTAATAGAAAAAGAAAAATTCCCATAAATAAATCAAGTAAAAGACAAACAAAAAAATTGAATAAATCAATGAATCACATAAAGAAAGCCAAGATAAAACAATCAAATAGGTAAAGGAAACAGTTCAAGACTTGAAAATTGAAATAGAGGCAATAAAGAAAACACAAAGCAAAGGAAATCTAGAAATGGAAAATCTGGGTAAGTGAACAGGAACTACAGATGTAAGCATCTCTAGCAGAATATAAGAAACGGAAGAGAATTTCTCAGGGTTAAAGATACAATAGAGGGAACAGATTCATTGGTCAACGGAAATGTTAAGTCTAAAAAAATTCTTAAACATTCAGGAAACCTGGGACACCTTGAAAAGACCAAACCTAAGAATCATATGGATAGAAGGAGAAAAATACCAGCTCAATGGAACAGAAAATATATCCCAAAAAATCATAGAAGAAAACTTTCCCAACCTAATGAAGGACATGCCTATGAAGGTACAAGAAGCTTACAGAACACCAAAAAGACTGGACCAGACAAAAAGGTTCCCTCACTATATAATAATCAAACCACTAAGCATATAAAATAAAGAAAGAATATTAAGAGGTGACAAGGAAAAATGTCAAATAACATACAAAGGCATACATATCAGCATTACACTCAACTTCTCAACGGAGACTCTAAAAACCAGAATGTCCTGGAAAGACACTTTGCAGACACTAACAGACCATGGATGTCAGCCCAGACTACTATACCCAGCAAAATTTTGAATCATCATAGACAAAGAAAACAAGATATTCCATGACAAAACCAGATTTAAATAATACCTATCCACAAATCTAGCCCTACAGAAAGCACTAGAAGGAAAACTCAACAAAGGGGTGTTAGCTGCATTGATGAAAGTACAGGCAATAGATAATCTCACACCAACAAAACTCAAAGAAGGGAAACACATACACACACACACACACACACACACACACTACCAACAACAAAACCAAAAACATAACAAGAAATTAACAGTCGCTGGTAATTAATGTCTCTTAATATCAATGGACTCAATTTACCTATAAATATACACAGGCTAATAGAATGGATATGAAAAGAGGATTCATCCTGCTGCAGCATACAAGAAACACACCTCAACTTCAAAGACAGACACTACCTCAGAGTAAAGGGGTGGGAAAAGACTATCCAATCAAATGGTCTTAAGAAGCAAGCTATGTAGGTATTCTACATCTAATAAAATGGACTTCAAACTACAATTAACCAAAGGAGCTCAAGGATGACATTACATATTCATCACAGGAAAAATCCAACAAGATGAAGTCTCAATTCTGAACATTTATGCCCAAAATACAATGATGCCCACATATGTAAAAGAAACGTTACTAAAACTTAAATCATGCATCAAACTCCACACAATAATAGTGGGAGACATCAACTTCCCACTCTCACCAATGGACAGGTCTGCCAGTTAGGAACTTGACAGAGAGACAAGAGAACTAGGAGATGTTCTGACTCAAATGGATTTAATAGATATCAACAGAACATTAAACCCAAACACAAAAGAATACACCTTCTTCTTAGCACCTCATGGAACCTTCTCTAAAATTGACCACATAGTCGGTCACAAAGAAAATCTCAACAAATACAAAAAAATTGGAATAGCCTCCTGTATTTTATCAGACCACCATGGCTTAAAGTTAGACTTCAACAACAATATAAATTATAAGATGCCTATGAACTCATGGAAACTGAATGATGCTCAACTGAATCACCACTGGGTCAAAGAAGAAATAAAGAAAGAAATTAAAGACTTCCTAAAATTCAATGAAAACAAACATACAACATACCCTAACTTATGGGACACTATGAAAGCAATACTAAGAGGAAAATTCATATCACTAAAAGCTACAGGGAAAAAAAAAAAGAAGAAAACTCACCAAGGAGCCGTAAATAGTAGAAAAAATCAACCTCAGGGATAAAATCAACAAAATAGAAACAAAGAGAACAATACAAATTATCAATGAAACAAAGAGTTGATTCTTTGAGAAAATCAACATGATAGGCAAACTCTTATCCAAACTAACCAAAAGGCAGAGAGAGAACATCTAAATTAACAAAATTAGAAATGAAAAGGGGATATAACAAGAGATACTGAGGAAATCCAGAGAATAATTAGGTCATATTTCAAAAACATGTACTCCACAAAACTCAAAAATCTAAAAGAAATGGACAATTTTGTGAATAGGGACCCTATACTAAAATTACATCAAGACCAGATAAACATTTGAAACAGACTTATAACCCCTAAGGAAGTAGAAGCAGTCATCAAAAGTCTCCAAAACAAGAAAAACCCATGACCAGATGGTCTCAGTGAAGAATTCTACCAAAATTTTAAGGAAAATCTAATATCAATACTCCTCCAATTGTTTCACACAATAGAAACAGAAGGAACATTGCCACTCTTTTTAAGAGGCTGTAGTTACCCTAAAACCCAAAACACTCAAAGATGCAATGAAGAAAGAGGATTATAGACCAATCTTCCTCATGAACATTGATGCAAAAATACTCAATTAAATACTGGCAAACTGAATCCAAGAATACATTTAAAAAAAAAAATCAACCACCATGATCAAGTAGGTTTAATCCCAAAGATGCAGGGATGGTTCATCATATGAAAATCGCTCAATGTAATCCACCTTATAAACAAACTGAAAGAAAAAAAATCATGATCATCTCATTAGACGCTGAAAAATCTTTGACAAAATCCAACACTCCTTCATGATAAAAGTCTTGAGAGATAAGGGATACAAGAAACATACCTAAACACAATAAAGGTTTTAATGCTATTACAGAAGGTTTAGAAGTAAAAGTTTGAAAAGCGACATTGAATAAGTAAGGGGAGAGCAGACAGCCTTGTCTTGTTCCTGATTTCAGTGCAATCGCTTTGAGTTTACTTCCATTTACTTTGATGTTGGCTGTAAATTGCCTTTATTATGTTTAGGTATGTTCCCTGCATTTGGGCCTATGCTGAGACATTTTGCTCAACCTTGGTGCAGGGAAGAGGGGACTGGACCTGCCTCAACTGAATCAACCAGGCTGGGCTGAATCCCCAGGGGAGACCTTGCCTTGAAGGAGGTGGGAATGGGGGGTTGGTTGGGGGGAAGGCTGGGGAGTGGGAGGAGGGAGGACAGGGAAATCCATGGCTGATATGCAAAATTAAATTACTTATAAAATAAAAATACTTCAAAATAAAAAAAAGGTTTGAAAAGTGAATAATGATGGCTTAGACTGAATATATTAATCACAAATAAATCCATACTAATTAGCATTATGGTAGTGTGTGGTTCCCTCTAGCCAATTCTTGACGAGTGTCCTCAGACCTTCAATTTTTCTGATTCCTTGCCACCATATCATGAGCAACTGTATTCCATCCCATTCTTCTGCCATAATCGGTGACTTCACCACAGTCAGAAAGCAATGGCACTAACTACCATGGATTTAACCATGGCAACTCATGATCTAAAATAAACCTTTCTTCGTTCTTGAATTGTTTCTCTCAGGTATTTGTGAGTTGTGGTAAACTGATTAACAGCATGTATGTAATTGTTCCATTCATAAGTTAAAAATATACATCTTTGGCAAACTTACTAAAAATCAACTGAATTGTTAAAAGGAATATTTATTAATTGTTTATATATTATTTGTGCTCATTGTACATTTCTATATGATTATAAAATAATATGGTGTTTTAATTTTATGATTATACAGTTATTGCCTTATGTATTTAATATAACAAACTAAAATATTGTAAGATAAAACAAAAACTATTACATCAAAGTTGTACAAGACAAACTAACAGAAGGAAAAGAGGCCAAGAAAAAGCACAGGAATCAGAGACTTGGTTGTTTTTGCACTCAGGAATCCCATTAAAACACTGAACAGGAAGCCATAATATATGCACAGTGTGCCTGGTGAAGACCTGTACCTTCCCTGTGCGGTGCTTCCATCTCTGTGAGTTCATATGTACTGTGTCATGGTGGTAAAGAGGGCCTTGTTTCCTTGGTGACCTCCATCCCCTCTGGCTCCTGGACTCTTTCTGCATCTTCTTACATGGGGATTCCCTGAAACCTGAGTGGATGCATTTGATGGCGACATTCTGTTTAGGGCTCAGTGTTCCAAGGTCTCTCAGTCACTACATAAGGTCTAGCTGTGAATTTCTATATTTATTACCATCTGCTTCATAAGGAAGCTTCTTTGATGATGGATATACAGGCACTAGTCATATTTGTCTATCTATAATTTAGTGTTTTAATTTTATGATTATATAGTTAGTGTTTTAATTAAAAACTTTCTAACATCAAATTTCATTCTCTCTCGATTTTTTTTTTCAGACTCTCTCAGGTCCTTGAAAATTACATACAAGTTTTACCATCTATGTTGCATTAGGTATATTGGAAATAGAACCCAAAGTAACAAAAACACTTCAGGTCTGTCAGGAAACCTACACATGTTCTGAATCAAAATAAAGAGAGTTTAAAAGATTTACAATTGAACATTACACAAATTTACTTACCAAGGTTCTATGAAAATAGAATTGAGCAAGGAACATTAATTAAATGAGTTCATACCCAAAGAAAGAAGAATTGGCAGAAAATATGGAACTTTGAATCTGCTTCTGGGATGAATTTCATGGTCCTTACTATATTTCTCTGTCTATGGCAGAAGATTAGCCATTTTTGTTGTTGTTATTCCTTTTTATTGCCTTTGAAAGTAGGTGTTAGATGGCCTCTGCCGTTCTATCTTTCCTCTACCCCATTACATGTTGAACATTACCTTCATTCCTGGCTTCTGTGTGCTCTCATCATCACTGATGTCACAAGTGGTCAATACAGAGTAGGCTCCACCATTAGTGTTTTTACAGTTCTGCTATAGATTTCAAGTGTCGCCAGAGATCTGTCACAGCTACAGAAGCACCCCATTCTTACTCCTGTGTGCTGGCAACAGAGCAATTTAGAAATCAATCCCTGTCAACATACTTGCCCTTGCTCCACCTTTGTGCCTACTGATGTCCTCAGGCATTTGCTGCGAGCTCAAACCATTAACCTTACTATGATGACTGTGTACCCAATGACTCATCATTACCGTATTGTCAGAAATGACAGGGAAAGAAAAGTCACAGCAGTCACATACAATGGTACCTATAATACAAAAACTGAAATCTTCCCTGCTCACAATCATTTCCTTCATAATGTCTAAAAGTACTAGTGAGACACAAGGAAATGTAAACCTAGGAAAGCAGATTTGAGGTAATAAGTGCAGTTTGATTTATGAGTTACAGTTAAATTTATAGTGGTTTTATTTGCACTAGTTTTGCCTGAGAGACAATTTAATGATTTGATCAAGGCTTTCAAAGGGAAATGATAGGGAGATATCTGATTTTACACTTGTCCTCACTATTTGTTCAGATTAGGATGGAGATCACAACAGATAATGACAACATTGAATAGCTATTTGGAATTATATGTATTTATCTCCTCCAGTGTGCTTTGTGGGAAGTTTTACATAAAACCCTTGCACATTTTAAAAAATTATTCAATTAAATATTATGAAACATAAGCTTGATTCAAGACAGGGTTTTGTCACATTATCATCACAGAACATACTTCAGAATAAAGGAATTTCATCATATGGTAAAGACTGCTTTGATTTCTGTTTTATGAATGATATGATTCTTTTTCAGCAAAGGGGGTTTGTTTAATGGGTATATGTATCTTATATTACATATGCAAATTGCACAGATATATATGTAATCATTATTGCATATGTATATTTTATATATGTGCATATATAATAACTATTACATATACACATGTGAAGAAGTTTAACTTACGGGATGGGAAGATGGTTCAGTTGTTAAATGCCACTACACAATCATGAGTAGCTGAGGTCAAACTCCAGCACACATGTAAAAGCATATGTGGTATACACTGCAATCTCTGTGCCTCAGGGATAGATAGAGACAAGTGCATCCCTAAACCTTACTGGCCAGGTTCAGTTGAAGACCGAGTCTCTAAAACTAAGAATGGAGAGGAACAGAGAAAGACTTCCGATGCAGACACCTGCCCTCAGCATGTTGAAGAGTATATTCTCAAATGTGTGCACCAACATGAACACAAACATGCACCACACTAAAAGAGAAGTGTAACTTATTTTATCTATTATTTTAGTTTGCCCTTTAATCAATACTAAAATGTATGTAAATTATATAAATACTTAACTTCTTCTGATCTGTGATCTGTATTAATGATGATTCCACAGAACTTCTAAGCAATAATCTGTGAACCACATAAGGCAGTGTGAAAATTCCCTGTCATCTACTAATAAATTGCCATGTTTTCATTATTTCTGCAAACCTTTGCATTAATGTTTTCTAATGTGCCAATAGTCACTTTTTTATGCATCCTTATTTAGGTTGGTACAAACTGGAAATCTTACTCTTAATTATCATCATTTTTCCATGGAAATGATGGATGATATAGCTTAATTTTCAAAATTCATTTGATTTGTTTATAGAAAAAAAAATGAAAAAAGGAAAGAATGGATGTGTAGTGTTTGCCTCCCAGCTACTATACACAGTATATCAGGGACATGCATCCATTTACTCATCGCTGTCAAAATAAAGCTGTCACATACATGCAGACCTTGTCAGTGTACACATCGCAGTATTTCGGGAATGCTGAATGCTGGCAGGTGGAAGTCTCCTTCTCTTCTTCCTAGAGCCTTCCTTCCTCATGTTTGGTGCATTTATTTCCCCTTACCCTGTTTCCTTGCAGATGTCCTTAGACTATCATTTGTCTTTATACTATCAATTGTCTTCTGAAATGTTATACATTATATTTATATCTGATGAAACAAACTAGGAGACAATATTCACTTTGAATAAATTTAATACCTATATAGGGACTGGAGTAAGTGATGAGTGAATATGTAGAGTAGATAAAGTCATGAGTGGGTATTTATTGCTGAAATGGGCATGGCCATGTCAAGAACCAAAACTTGAGACCCACAGGAATGGCAAAGTCCTACATTGTCGTGTGCATCTTGGAATGAAGTTCAAAGGGATGGCAAATCCTTCCTAAGGTCAGAGTACAAATTGGCCAGTTTTTACAAACCCTAGCAACTGCAGCTTATTACTCCAGGATGTTTATAGCCTAAAACTGCTTGCATACAGAGACCTCCTACAAAAACAAGATAAGTCCTCCCTTTTGGTGCTTATAATAAAAGCACTGGGTTCTGGCTTGCTTTATAGGAGTTACTATGGCTCCATCAAAGCACTCACAGCCCACCTGACTCCTATTAATCTGTGTCCCTGTGTCTGTCCCATACCTGAAATACATTGATTATAATATAGCACATCTAGTATTTAACCAGAGACTGGATATAAATAAGTGGCTATATGTAGTCAGAAGTTTTCCTGTGTTCCGCCCAGCTCTGTGTGGTCTGGACAAATCTCTCTCACCCACAGTCCTGCAATCACTTATAACAGAATCATTCAGAGACTTAATATTAATTGTAAATTATATGGCCTATGGCTCGGGCTTTTTACTAGCTAGCTCTTATAACTTAAATTAACCCATTTCTATTAATCTATGTTTCACCACATGTTCCATAGTGTTACCTGTGTTCCATTATATGCTGCTCCTTGGACGGCAGGATGGCATCTTTTCCCTCTCTTTTCTTCTTCTGCTTTCTCTGCTTGAATTTCCAGCCTGCCTCTAAACTGCTTTGCCATAGGCCAAACAGCTTTATTTATCAACCAATCAGAGCAACACATATTCACAGCATATAGAAAGACACCTCACAGCAGATATATATATATATATAATATATATAATATATAATATATATATTATATATATATATAAAATCTCTGAGACTGGATATATATATATATATATATATATATATATATATATATATATCCAGATATATATAAATGCATTTCAACAGTAAGATGGGAAAGAAAAATATGTTTATTTAAATCAAAAATTTTAAAGAAAAAATCTTTCTTATAATTATAATTAGAAATCATTCTTCCCCATAGCATGGTCATCTCTTACTGTAAGGCAAGAGAAAAAGAGCCTGAGATAACAGCGTAACATTCTTTCTTTCTGTGACACAACGTCTCTCACCATACGACATATATTTTTCTCCAGTTCCTAATCAAAGACAGAATGATTTGAAGACTCATTTCTGCCTTTAAGTGGTTACCTATCATGATCTTCATCAATATTTTCATTGTGTTTTAACTTGCTAGTTTGTATGTCAAATTTTAGAGTAGAGTTTAATGTTCGTCTCTGTATGTCTATATGAATTTCACAATGAAGGGTTATTTTTTTTTGTTCTGAAATCTAAGATTCTATTATATGATGATTAATTACTTATCTTCTAAGATTTCTTCATTTTTGCATTTATGACTTTTTCTTTTGGTTTTTCAAGACAGGGTTTCTCTGTGTGGTTTTGGTGCCTATCATGGATCTTGCACTGTAGACCAGGTTGGTCTCGAACTCACAGACACCTGCCTGGCTCTGCCTCCTGAGTGCTGGGATTAAAGGCGTGTGCAACTGCTGCCTGACTCATTTCTTACTTATTTATATCAGTTTAATGATACTGCATACAGGAAAATTTTTCATTAATATATGGTACTTATCTCATTGAAATGATTTTGACTATGCTGTAACTAGTCATATTTACGTAAAGTTAATTTTTTTGTATCAAAAGTAATACAAATATCTGCCAAGACCACTTCTTAAGCTTGGCCTCCTAAAACATATTGGTATCTTCTCCATTAAAGTGTGGCATTTTTCTGTTTTGATTGTCTGACAATGAGAAATATGCAATTGGGGAAACATCACTTATTTCCATTCTTTACAGGGCACACAGCAGTGATTTGTTATTCATAACTTGAAGTCTCCCTCTTTCACAGATTATCTGCTTAATTTTCTTCTTGCTATACCCAGTAATAAATTTTCTGAGTATGAACGGACTTCATATTCAGAGGGTGTTTCCTAAAAATAGCACTCGAAAGCAAGCATCTGTCATCTTATGTCAGCTTCTCCTCTGCGAATCCCAGGGGATTCTATGCATCATTAGTATATAATCAGGTTTTGTTTTGAATTAAATATCAACAAAATAACAAAGTCAAAGAGAAATATGGTTTTTTACCTCATCTCAAAGATGAAAAGTCTTGTGGAAATAGCATGTTGCGAGAAAAATGATATTTCAAGAAAATACATTTTATAAAAAAAAATCATTTGAATATTTCCATATACAACTTTCAAGAGAAGAGAAAATGTTTGAACTTGACTCAATATCCTTTATAATTTTTTGAAATGAAAATTCAATCTATTATTAAATTTGCTAGTTTCTGGCTTAAGCTATTCAGTGTATGTGTTAATCTGTGTCCTATAGATGCATAAAATAAGAAAGTCCAGGTAGCTTTATAAAGACAATATGTTTACTTAATACTTAGGTCTGTGTTGACTATAACAAAACAAGTTTAGAACACAGAATACAGTGGACTTAGTGATAGCATTTCTGCTTTAGGATGTCAGTCAAAACTATGCAACTGATAACAGCAGATACAAACTTCATTTAGGTAACCACTGCCCACTGATTCAAAGAAGCAAATAGCTGTCTGTTGTTGTAAACATGATCAAACTGTATGGCTGGGGAAGTCTTAAGCCTAATGGGAGAATTTATTTAGTTGTAGTGCTTAATGGTCATGTCAAACTCTCTTATAAGTAGTTTTGTTTAATGTTCAAGATTATTATTTCATGCTGTTAGTCCTCTTAGAGAAAAGTGTAAGCTTAAATCTTGGTTAATAATTCTGAATTGTTGGGAAAATAATCAAAACTCATAAGGCTCAAGGGAAGCATATAATGTACTATTTTGTTGTTTGTCTGTTTTCAATTTGACACAAATTATCGTCATCTGAGTAGACAATTCTGTCATTAGGTTGGCTTGTCAGCAAGTGTGTGCCTGAAATTTTTTATTTGTTTGTTTAAGGATAGATATTGATGGGTGCAGCCCATTCTGAGTAACACACACTGGTTAATTGATTCTCAATTATATAAGAAAGCAGACTGAACAATGTATGGAGAATAAGCCAGAAAGAAACTTTTCTCCATTGGCTTCAGTTCTTAGAGCCTTTAGGTTCCTGCACTGCATATATCCTGTCCTGAATTCATTTGGTGATTGAATGTAATAAGGAAGGTGAATTAAACTCTTCCCTCTCCAAAATAGTTTTGATCCTGCGATCAATATCACAGCAATAGATAGAAGAACTAAAAGAGAAATTGGCACCAAGTTCATGGAATTTTACTGTGAAGAAATGACCACATGGAAAGATTCATTGCAAGACATTGGAACCTTGAGCTGGAAGTCACTGGATGCTAACTGAAGAACTTATTGTGTGGAACCTTGAAAGATAATAATTAAATGAGTTGCAGATGATGGAAGCCTGATTAGTGACTTTTCAGAAGCAAGGAAAGACTCTATCAGGGAAGTTCACATGATATTTTAATTGATAATATTTGGTTTCTAGTAAGCTGTGCCTGAAGAATAAATAGTGATTAAAAAGACAGCATAACTGAAGTTAAAGTTGCCTTTACTGGGACAGTTGATGCTGGTTATCAGATGCTGAAGAATCAGCTGCAATTAATAACAATTTAGCTGAGATGTAATACTCTGAAAAATATTCCTCCAGGCCAGGCCACAGTATGGCACAGAGGATATTAAGGCTATAGCTTAATCTGGAAGCCAAACTCAGATACCAGAATTGACAGAATCATGGAGATAAGCTGAGACTTCACACCATGTGGCAGGGTTGGAGTCCTGAAATAAGAACAAAAAGGCCACTGGTGAAGGTAAAGCTCAGTTGCAACGGAGACCTCAGCACATTAGACACATCAGGACCACAGGATGGTCATAAGTTAAAGTAGCAGTAATGGACGAGAGCTGGCCTCAGTCTAGGAGCAAAGCTGTGTGCGTGCTGTAGAGGGCAGAATCAGGAAAGTAGAGCTACCCAAGCGGTTTTGCATACAGAAAATCATGAGTTCTAGATGTCAGATATGGAACTATTTAAATTTCTGGACTTAGATTTTTGTTTTGAATTTGGTTTGTGATTGTGTCTCTTTTCTTATCTCTTGTAGTAGAAATTGTTTCATTTGCTTTTCATCTCATTTGAGTCCATAGACAAGAGTCTTGGATTTTCAAAGAAAACTTGATATAGATAAATAAATAAAGATGGCCTTGATGAACTCATAAATTTGACCACCCGTTCTCTGGTGGTAACGTTGTTTGGAAGGGATTAGATGATATGCCCTAGTTGGAGCTGATGTCACACAGAGGGTAGACTTAAAGGTTGCAAAGGACTTGTACTTTTCCAAGTCCCTCTCTCTGCCTCATGATTGTATCTCAAGATGTGAGCTCTCAGCTACTACTTCAGCACCATACTTGATTACCTGCTGCCATGCTTCCCATCATGATGATTATGGACTCTGACTCTCGGAAACTGTAAACCCCAAATAAACATCTTCTTTTGTAAGTTACCTTTGTTTTGTTGTTTTATCAGAGCAACAGAAATGAGATGATATTTTTTTCATATTTATTTATTTTTGTTTTATGTGTAAAAGCATTTTACAGAATGTATGTCTATGCACCATGTGGGTACAGTGCCCTCAGAGTCAAGAAGAGGGTATGAGATTCCTTCTAACAGCAGTTATATATGATTGCTAGCTGTCCTGTGGGTGCTGAGAATTTAAGTTTGGTCCTCTGGAAGGGCAGGCAGTGTTTTTAACAACTCAAACATCTGTACCATCTCTCCATCCTTGAGAACTTGGATTTTTAAAGTGTTGATTTTTTTTTAAAAGATTGTGGTACTTCTAAAGTTCCACTGCATTTCATATTATAACACTAATATTAGCATGATTTGGGAGACAAGCAAGAAAGGAAATGTTATGGTTTAAAAGCTATGTGTTTGTGTATTAAGTTGACAAAAGGCCAGTTGTGCTGGTCAGTGTTTTGATGTAAGATAGAGTAATCTGGGAAAAGAAAACCTTGGTTAGGAAAATGCTTTCCTCAAATTGACACATTGATAAGTTGTTAAAGTATTCTTGATTAATGGTTGATGTGGAAGGGACTAGATGATTGTGGTTGGTTTTGTCTTGGCTGGTAGCCCAGGACTGTATAAGAAAGCTGACTGAAGAAAACACTGAGAACAAGCCAGTTAGTACCTTTCCTCATGTTCTCTGCTTCATTTATTGGATCTAAGTTCCTGTCCTGCTTGAGTTTCTGTCTTAGCTTCCCTCAGTGATAAACTTTGATATGCATTTTTAAGAAAAAGAAATCCTTTCCTCCCAAAAGTTTACATAGTCAAGGTGTTTATCACAGTTACAGAAAACAAATAAAACACTTATACATACACACACAAACTCACACACACACACACACACACACACACACACACACACACACACTCATAAATATATGCACATGCACAACACACATACAAATTATAAACACATATATAGAATGTCTGATGAGTATGTAACAAACAAAAATTACATTCAAAAATTCAGGTAAAAATAATTGACAAGCCTATCTGACTTGTATACACTGCATAATTTCACCTCTGCTATTTGGGAAAAGACAAGAATACTGAAGTAATGAAAAGGTCAGTAGTTGCTAAAAATTTGGAAATGAGGAAAGTATCAATAATAAAGAGATGAAAGAAAAATTTCCTAGTAGGGAAACTATTCTTTATAAAACTATCATGCTAGACATAAGTTATTGCATATCTTTCAAAAACCACAGTATTCACAACACCAAAAGCTAACCTTAGTGGACTCTGGAGCATAATTATGTATCAAAATGCTTTCATTAATTATAATAAATATCTCCCTCTTAATGTGAGTGCAAACAATGAGAAAGGCTGTATATGTGTTGCCAGAGGGGAGTGAATAGAGCTGAAATGAAATATATCCTAATTTTTCATATTTCCTCTTTGCGTTGCTTTTACAGTAAAATATCTCTATGAAATTCTGTTCAAATATTTTAAGTGCATGCTCAATGAAAATATGAATTGAGAAACTTTAAATTCTTGCCAGCTGAATAGAATTATTACTGGCTCCTAAAATCATCCAAAAGTTTAGAAAATAAGAGTATACTGCATGTTCTAAATATGTTGATATAAGAATGTCATGAAATAGTGGATCTGGTAAAATGAAAACCACAATATAAGCTTTATTTCATTCTTTTCTTCATAGTGTACTCAGATATAAGGATAACTTTACTTACCATTTTTATATGTATACATAGAGAGATAGCCTATTATGTAGTCAATGGAAAACATAGACAATTCTAAAGTAGCATTCCTACATATATCCTATTTGATGTTTATAATCACATTACATTTGCTCTAACTACTGAGGCCGGATAAAAATTTTCAATGTTTTTGGAAGTCTTAAGAATGGCACATGAGTCATGAATAATTTATATAAGAATCCTATGACATTTAATTAAAATCATTATATTTCACAGGCATGTGTATATTTATATGCAAACACTTGTGTGTATGTGTGTGTGTGTGTGTGTGTGCGTGCACACTTGTGCACGCAAGCACATATTCTATTACTAAGAACTTCAGCATTAAATTAGGGTCTTCCTGTATCCAATATCACAATGTCTGATATTTTTCCATTATGATCTTTACTTGGAAAAACGAAAGAGGATTATAGTAGAATTGTTAGAAATGGTTGGAATATAACAGAGTCATTCATTTTGAGTTTCCTTTGATTATAGTCATTTGTCTTTCTGGAAGATCAATGCTTCATTATTATACAGCTGCAATCATTAAACCTCCACTCATTTCTTCAACGCTTTATATTTTAAAGAGCAGGTCCACCTATATTGTTAGGGGGACACTTTAAAGCTATCTTTATTTTAAAGTATCTAAAGCTTTGATAAATGTAATATCATCCTACTCCTTTACACTATGTTTATATGTATACAATGTATTAAGTAACAAAACCTTATAAATTTATGTGAAGTTTAACCTGAAAAAAGTCTGTCTAAAATTAATCATAAGAGATAGACTTCTAATGGATCTTGTCACCTTCTAGAGAAAAAAAATGGATACACAGGTGTTGTGGAATACTTTTTAACCATGTGAAGATGTTTTTCATTTCTTTAATTATGGAAAGATGTGTTGCTCATTTACCTTGCCTATCTAAGGTACCTGATTCGTCTAATAAACAGCTGAAAAGCCAATGACAAGGGAAGAGGCACAAGCAGGACTTCCAGGCAGGGAGAGAAAGTAGGAGGAGGAATTTAGGCTGAGGGAAGAAAGAAAAGGAGATGCCATGGAAACATCAGGAGTCAGTCGGCCAGATATGGAGAAAGCAGTAAAATTGGACATACAGAGTGAAAGAAAGGTAAAAAGCCCAGAGGCAAAATGTAGATGACTAAAAACAGGTTAAATTAAGTTAAAAGAGCTAGTGGGGGCAGCCTAAGCTAAGGACAAGCATTCATGATTAGCAATAAGCCTCCATGTCTTTATTTTGGAGCTGATTGTTGTTCTAAAGAAAAGGCCAACTACACACAGGCCTGTGATCTCTGTGTATCTAGTTTTCTCCTTTCTCCCACTGGGAACATTTCTGGCAAGTTATGTTGCCTAGAATGAAATTTTGAGGCTCATAGTGCCTCCATCATCTCAAGATGCAAGCCTTTGACTAACCATCTCTCTCCCCTGCCAAAGCTTACCTTCTTAAAATGAGCTTTTAGGTATTGGATATTTTAGAAATTAATTTAGAAGGAAAATGAAGTGAGAGAGAAAGGCAAAAGAAGTATTAAAAAGTGAGAAGATAGGAACAAAAAAGCAGAATATTAGTCCATTATACTAAGTGTTTAAGTGCCGGATTAATTGGAAGATATTTAAATTACTATAAATAACTTCTCATTAACAGCTACCATCTTGATAGACCCCAAGAGTAAAGTGAAAAAACAGAGAGCTCTTTTTCTGGAATTTGAAGTTGGCAGTAACTTAGGAGGAAAGAAAGTGGATACTTTAAATGCATGATAAACCCAAGGGGACATAAATATACATGTTACTGATTAACTTTTATATTCAGATGTAAAGTAAACAGTTTGAGTCATTAAAATTATGATTGTTAACAATTCAGCTGAAAGGCCTTTTATCTGAGAATGCAGCCATAGATACACTACTACCTGGTGCCTGCTTAAAATAAGAGTAGAAAATATTAAGTTCCTCAATATTCTTTAATTTTTATTTAAAAGATCAGCCATATAATAATATAGTATTTATAAAGCTTGAGCAGTTACACACACACACACACACACACACACACACACACACACACACACACACACATATTCACCATATGTATCTGTGCTGTTACTAGTTTTGATAGCTCTTTGAAAATATAGTATTTCTTCCCTTAGGCATTAATTGAAACACTTTATAAAGTATTGATGTAAATGTTTTTGAATCATGAAAATAAAGATAAGCACTTTAAGTTATGAAGAAAAATATTTATACCACCCAATAACAGTTCATATAGACTAACAGATCATAGATATGGCTTGTGGGATTACAACAACTCACACAGACTAAAATAAATTTGGAGGCATAAGCAGTATTGTTAAGAAGATTGATAGAAATAGATCATATGTGGATAATTTGAAATTCCAGCCATTCCTACCAAATACAAGAAAAGCTCCTGAAATAAGAGACATCAAATCTGTAGCTATATATTTGAGGACTGTCACATGCAAGAAGAATAAGTGTCTCTGCATGATAGAGTTTAAAAGAAGAAAAGCAATTGAAAGAACTTTTGTATTATATGTGACTGTCTTGAGTGAGTGACATGCAGTAATTTATTTTATCCACATAGACCCACCACCTACACAGACTTCCCAGTCTCCCAATAATGCCATTACAATACTTCCCAAAATAGAAATTAATTCTTTGTTGGTTGATGACAATCACAACATAACCATCTGAGGAAATGCTACCACACACATACCCCGAAATATGCTTTACTAGCTTCTTGGTATTTTTAAGCCAGTCAAAGTGAGGTTAAAATTTAACTATCAGAAGTCTACTCCTTGTCAACTTGATACCAAAATGCATCTCAAAATATGACAAGATTGCCTTTCTGGAATCCCAAAGGCTCAAATATCTCCTAAAGCAAAATACAAGCATTCTGCCGACATTGGTCTCCACAGTTCTAACATGTTTAGTTATGCTCAGATGTCCAATTCTCATCTGAGACTTGAGCTGATATTTTTCTGTAAGTCCTGAAATATGAAAAAAGAATCACACATTTTTTCTCAATTTCTTTGTTTATTGAAAATAGATATTTATCATACAATATATTCCGATTACAATTTTCCCCTAGCCCCATTCCTCCCATTTTCTCCCCACTTCACTGTGTGGATCATCTGGATCTATACCCTTCCTGTCTCTGGTTAGAAAACAAAGAGGCATCTAAGGAATAATAATAAAATAATATAATATAATTTAAAAATAAACAACTTGTTTATTACACAAGAATCCAAGATGAAAAAGAGCCAAAGAAAAAGCACATGAAATGCACACAGATGCAGAGACACTATTTGAGCACTCAAGGTTCCCATAAAATTTGGAAATCATAGTCCGTTTTCCTTGACCATTTACTGCTTGGCATGGGGTCTATCCTTTCAAGAGGTTTGTTTCTACCCTAGGTCTTTGGGCTGTCCAGTCTTAAGTATTCCTGGCAATCCAGGCAATGTAGGGGCATGGGCTCACTCTCATGGTAGCATGGGCCTCAAGTAAAACCAAACATTGGCTAGCCTCTCCTACAAGTTCTGAGTCACCATTGCCCCAGCACATCTTACAGGCAGGACAGATTAGAGTTTGAGAGTCTTGTGGCTGAGTTAGTGTCCAGGTTTCTCTTTCCATAGCCTGCAGAGTGTCTTCATGTGCCAAAGAGACTAGAACAAAAGGGTGAAGACTCCAAGAAGACATCAGTTCGATCGCTCTACATTCAATGCATGGAGTTGGGGGAAACTCTCAGAAGAGCGGGAGCAAAGATTGTGGGATTCAGAGGGAGGTGGGAGACACAAGGAGAACATGGCCCACCAAATCAACTAAGCTGGGTTCACATGGGCTCACCTTGGCTCACAGAGGCTCTGCACCAGGTCCTGTGTGTATGGGTCATGGCTACTAGCTTGGTGCTTTTGTGAAACTGCTAACAGTGGAAGCAAGTGTGTCTCTGACTCATTTTCCTGCTCTTGGGACTCTTTTTCTCCTATGGGTTGACTTGTGCACCCTGCTGTTTTCTAAAGAGGAAATGGAAGGGGAGTGGATCTTCGGGAGAGAGGAGGTGGGGGGAGATAGGAGGAGTGGCAGTGGCAGAGAAACTGGTTGGGATGTATTTTATTAGAGAATAATCTATTTTCAATAATTGTTTTTTTAAAAAAGAGTGATTTATTTACCTAGTGCGACACCTTTGGAAAATATAAAGTTTTCATTTGCAAGTGGCTGTCAATTAGAGATAGCTTCTGGGTTAGGGATGGGGGATATTAATCCACCTCTCCTTTCAGCTCTAGGACACCATCTGGTGCAGACTCAGGCGAAGGGCTTGATTCCTTGCTGCCCTACATTCCTTGTGTTTCTTACAGTCTTCTTTCCCTCACTTCCATAGAATTCCCTAAACCCTAAGAGGAGGTTTTTTTTTTTTTTTTTTTGAAGACTTCTTGTTTATGGCTGAGTATTTCAAGTTCTCTCACATTGAATATTTTCTGACTGTGGGTGTCTGTATTTGTTCTCATCTGCTATATGGGGACACTTCTCTGATGATGGATGAGCAATGCACTAATCTGTGAGTATTGCAGAACATCTTTAGAAGTCATTTTATTACTATTTTCCTTCAATAGAACAGTAGTATTTGGTTTTCTCCTATGGTATGTATTTACTTATGTGTGGATATTAGCTACTAAGTCACTGATAAGTAAGTTACAACCCATATAATCACAGAGATTAGGAAGAGAATAAAGGACTAGGTGGGAGGGATAGATCTCACTAGGAAAAGGAAATAGCATAGATAGTTGTGGAGAAGTGGGATTGGGATGAGAGAATCAGTGAGAGATGAGAAGAGAGAGTCAAGGGATGGAATATAAAGAAGGACAGTTAAAACTAATCACTACTCAAAATTTATGCTTTTGATCTTCAATATTGTAGACTACAGGCACACATTCTAAACAGGAGAATGTGGTGATATTTTATTTGTGCTGAAATGTGGTGATATATTATTTGTACTTTAATAAATAAAGCTTGCCTGAAGATCAGAGAAAAAGGCCAGCCATTATAAGCAAACAAAGAAGTCAGGCAGTGGTAGCACATGCCCTTACTCCTATCACTTAGCAGGCAGGATCTGTGTGTTCAAGGCCACACTGGAAACAGAGCCAGGTGTGGTGGCACACGCCTTAATTCCAACACTCGTTAACCATGGAGGTCTGGAGGTCTGTACAGACAGACAGAAAGTGACAGAGCTGTGTAGGAAGAGGAAGTGAGGTAGCTAGACAGAGAGCAAATCAGATGGCAGAACAGCAAGGCACATGTGTGTGGGTAGACAGGAAGTAACTTGCATTTGGAAGCTGCAGAGTTGGTGAGGTAAGGTTGATTGGTTGCTTTCCCTATTTCCCTGATCTCTCCCAGGCTTTCACCCATGTATCTGGCTCCATTTTTTTTTTTAATAAGACCATTTAGAAATTTATCTACAGGAGGAGAGAATAATAGCAAGTAAGGATTAGGACAAAGAAAGGATGAAACCCAGGAAGAAAAATAGTACATGCTGTAGCTCAAGGTTGAACATCTGTGGCATCTGGTAGCGTAATATAGGCTCTGGTGGTTAGGTCTCTCTCTGCTGCTCTTTAAAGCCCATAGGCTTCTCCCTTGTGCTAGATTCACACAGTGTTTGCATCTTTTCTTTGACAGGAATTTTATGTTTCGAGATCTTAAGTCACATGGGTTCTCCATTTCTTCTTAGATTTCAACCTCTTAGCCTCATGTGCTTTCAGGTCAGGAATTATAATGATCTTGTCTCTACCATATAGTGTGTGACCTCCTAGACCCTCCTTCATATTGTAGTGGAAGCCTCCATGGCACTTATGTTCTTCTCACTTGAAAAATTGTATTATACAGTTTATGCCAAGCTATTTGCCACCTAAAGAAGTTAACTGTCCCTTCTGTAATGTCTCTGCATTAGCTTCTAAGGGCCTGTGTTTAGATCCTGGGAAAACAATTTTCTTATCACCCCTGTGGACAGAGTCCCCCAGTCTCTTTCTGTCTCTCTGTCTCTCTCTCTCCCCGCTCTCCAGCTCTCTCTCTCTCTCTCTCTCTCTCTCTCTCTCCACACACACACACACACACACACACACACACACACACACACACACACATACACACATACACATTTAAAGGAAGTTTTTCCAATGACTTTACAATTTTTCATGCCAGCACCTGAAATCAGAGGAGAGTCTGCACAATTCTGTTGATGCATCATTTTTATTGTCTTGTGGCAAGGTGTTTGTTTTTCCTTTAATGGAATGTTGTTTCCCTTTAATGAAAGCAGTTCACAACTTTCATTTTCTTCCTTCCTGCTTAGACTGGATTTTTTTTAAAATCCTTCTGTTTTTTACTTTGTTTCTTGAGTCCCACTGGATATCTGAGTAAAAAGCAGCCGGCAATCCCAAATGCACACCCTGACTGCTGTGCTGTCTGAGACCTTCCACCACCCAGTTAATTGTCTTGTCACCTTTAAATTTAGCCATTTACAGAGATTCAGGATACGGACAAACTATAGGCAAATTCTTTGTCAAATGTAAAATAAATGGCTTTTCACTCAGTTTTCAATACAGACCTTATTTCCATCTGATACTATATAAGAGCACACTCTTTACTATCCACACTTTCATTAGTATTCTCATCTTCTGAACACATGACCAAAGTCATCTGTTAATCTAGAGGTCTGCATCTAAAACATATTTTGAATTCTGTTCATAAACCAATTCCAAAGTCTAGAAACCAAATGACCAGGTTTTAATCAGAGCCACAAAATCATTTCTGGCCCCCTTTCTCTGCATTAGTATCATTTTTTGGTGGTGTGACCAAAATACCTGATTTCAACAATTTTAAGGGGATGCAATTTGCTTTGGCTTACAGTTCAGATGTGTCAATCCCTTGTGGTATGGGGATGTGGCAAAGTAGGAAAGTTCACATCATGATGCCCATGAAACAGAGAAAAAAAAAGGACAGAAATATGACAAACAATACACATCTCTGAACGATGTTAAGCTAATGGCCTACCTACTCCAAGTAGCACTTCCTCCTCTTCTAACCACTACCCAATACCTTAATAAAAATTATCAATGTAGTAATCTATTCATTTGGCCAGAGCTCTAACAATTTCATAATATCTAGGCATCATCAATTTTGAAAGATATGTTATCCTTGGAAATGCAAAATTATGATCTTTCTTTGTCTTAGTTGGCTTGAGTAGGAGTGAGTAGGCCTGGAGGGGTGACTTTAACTTTGCTATATGACCAAAGTGCAAAGCTGTGTGCTGTCAAAAAGATAGGAGGTATACATTTTGATTTTGGATTAAAGTCTGTGATAACATAGATTATGGTAGCAATTCCTGGGTAACATCAATATAAATGATGTCTGAAACAAAATGTTGTGTAGTCTTCTCGGATGAAAGCAAGTCACTGGTCTGGTTATCTTGATGTGATATATACAACTTGTGTATCTACCTGGCTAAATTGGGTTGAATTATTTCTTTGCTGATTCCTAGTGAAATGCCTGTGTATTACACACTGGCCACATGTTTACTTGATAATGCAAGTGGTGTATTTTTCTCCTAAATGGGTGAAGAACTTCTAGATTCAGAGTAAATTTTGCTTTGAATTATTACTTCCCAACATAACTAGCATAACTTGACTTTCCACTTTTATTTATCTTCTTCTCTGATATGAAGTTCAACATCTCTAAAACACCTGACTTTTCTTCATCAGCTATATATATATATATGTATATATATATGTGTATATATATATATATATATATATATATATACATATCCTCCTTTTCTGCTGAGTCTTTCTTACAGTGCTCACCTCTGTCTATGTTGCTTCCCTAAGTCATATTTATTCCATTTATACTTTTCTTCAGTTATTTCCAATAATAAATCAGCTGAAATTAACTCCTTTCCATCCTGTGTGTTTTCCACATTACGTGCATATTCACATAGATTGAAAGGCCTGGGAAACCCTAATTTGGACTACTGATTCTTTTTCCACATACACCTTAGCAACACACTATTATTTCAAATACAAGAGAACAGGGTTTTTTTGTTTTTTTTTTTACTTTCACGTAACATACTGTTAACACCTCTATCCATTTGTTCCTGCTCTTTCCTATCTTGGATTTTTTTCTGTGTTCACCCACTCAGTTTATATTTGGCTCAGATTCTGTCTCCAACTAAACCCAGGCATCACATTTGACAATTAACTTACTCTGAGGAAACCTGGCAGCAGTGCCTCTTTCATATGTGGCCCAAAAATCTACTCCAAGCATTCTCCACAGAAGCTATCATATCATATTTTACTTACTGTTCCTTCAGATTTAACTTAATCTACAGATTGTTGAAAAGTGACATGAAATCAAATGCAATGAGTATACAGTGTTTACAGTAAGTTAGATCATATAACTTGCTCTTAGCCACATATTACAGACAGGAAATATAAAATGAGACAATTAATTCAACAATGGAGAATACATCATACATATAATTTCAGAACTAGGAATTAAATGATATATGAATCCCAGTTGAAACCTCTAGTAAATAATGATGAACATGGATTACTAGTAATCAATATTCAAATATTGCAAACCTGGCTGTACATTATTTGCAATCCTTCCAGTGCCTCCTCTAACTTCTCTTGTTTCTCTAAAACCCTTATTCCATTTCTGGTTGTTTAGGATTTTATGTCTATCCATCTATCATGTATATGTCTACCTATAATCTGAAAATCACTGTTCAGCTTCTCTATATTCAATCACAACCAAATAGAACATTAAAACCTTTTCCAGCCACTGCATTTTCTTCTGGTCACTTTTCTTCATATATCTGGGAGGTTTGCTCTCTCATTCCTTTTCAGAATTAGAAAAATATTAGACCCATGTTGTATGCTTATGGCTATTTCTTTGTTATTCTAAAAATTACTATCACTCAAGGCAGACTATTGTCTTTAGTTTCCTCCCATTTATTTAATAATTCTATAAAAGCAGGGCATTTATTCACTTCACTAATTTGAGATATTAAAAGTATGACTTACTTACATACATGAATGGTTGTAAGATTGAAATATTTAGAAGTAAAGAAGTCAGGAGACTAAAAATAACATTTCCGAAGATAGAGAGTAAATGAGTAATGTATGTGGTTTGTATGGTTCAGGATTGCTGTTTCTGGACTAGGAAACTGGCTGTGAAAACAGGGTTCTTGCCATGACGTCTGACACCCTGATTTCCATCAGGGGCCCCACATGGTGGAAGAGATAGCTCATGCAGGTTGTCTTCTTGAATCCACACTTGTTTCCACCAGCAGCTTTCTGACTTGTGGATTTGGTCGAGGAGGCAGTCCTTCTGAATGCAGATATTTATCTCCTTAAATGACTAATAAGTCTATTTACAGAGTTGAGAATGAATCTAATCTACACCTTAATGCAGCAAAGGAGCCAGCTGGAGGCCCAGGTTGAGAAGTAGGGCTCTTAGCAAATTCAGCCTCTAGGTACTGTATAAAGCTAGAATTATAGCATAGAATTATAGTATAGTATATTAAGTTAAACTTTACAGTTTTGTTAATTATTTTAGTATACCAAATGCCTTAAATTCTTTATTGCTGGTAGCTTTATTTTAGTTCATATATTAATATTTCTCATTAAAACAGCTTGAAACCTTGGCTTATTGGATTTTGGTCTTAGTTCACTCTGTTCTTTTATTTTGAAATTAATGTTACTTAACATATGTCCACTATTTTCAAACTTTTATTGTATTCTCATGTTCTAGGGTTTCATACAAGTATAGAGACAGATCCATCTGAATCTCCTTTTCCAACCTTTCATTTTTTTCAACTTTTCTCTTCTTTTTTTTTTCTTCACTAATCTACTTCAAGTGATGGGATGAGACTTCACATTTATTACTAATTAAAAGGTAAAGTAAAAATCAAGGATAAATCAAATAATCTGGCATTTTAGGACACAGAAGAAAATAGTGTTTCTAATAACTGAGATTCATATTTCACTTTTAAGAATAAATGTACCTTTCTCTCACTATTTCCCTTCATCGCTCCATCCCTTGCTTCTTTATTCCTATTCACTATTTTCCTTCCTTCTTTGTCTTTTTTTAAAATCTATTAAAGGTATGATGAGACTTCAAGCTCTTTTTCTAATGTAGTCATTTTGAAAAGGTCTATAGATAGCTATAAATGTAGGACCCTGTTAAATGTATAGAGACAGAGATGACTATTAAAATGTGACTTTCAGATTAGGAATTTAGCAAAGTGTTTATGTCTTTTGTTCAGTTTTCTTTTGTTTGTTTTTCAAGGCATGGTTTCTTTGTTTAGCTCTGGCTGTCCTGGAACTAGCTCTGTTGACCAGGCTGGCTTTAAACTCACAGAGATCTGTCTGTCTTTGTCTCCTGAGCACTGGGATTAAAGGTGTTCATCACTACTGCCTGGCTAAGTACATTCTTAAACATTGAAAATGATTAATATCTCATTTAGAGAAAAGAGGAAAGAAAGTAAAACAGATAGAGAAGATATTAGAGAAAGGAAGAAGAATAAAATAATATATGTGTAAATCCTACAGCAGACCAATTACCAGTCCTCACAGGTAAGGTTCTGGGACAGCTTTGGCCTGCGCAGTAAATTCAAGGAGCCAGGCTGAGTCCCGCTAAGTAATCAGTGACCTGAGACTAATGGACCGATTTCTCCAGTCCTGCTGTATATTTTTTCTTTTCTTTTTTTTTTGTTTTTGTTTTTGTTTTGTTGTTTTTCGAGACAGGGTTTCTCTGTGTAGTTTTGGTGCCTGTCCTGGATCTCGCTCTGTAGACCAGGCTGGCCTCGAACTCATAGAGATCCACCTGGCTCTGCCTCCTGAGTGCTGGGATTAAAAGTGTGAGCCACCGCCTCCCTGTTCTGTTGTATATTTTCAGAGATGCTGAATATCATCTTTATTTTTGTCCACAAAATATGTTAAAATAGAACTTTAGTTTAGCATCCACAGAAATAAGAACTGCTGTCAATAAAAGGCTTCCATTTTGAAGCATATTTGAAGAGCATTGTATAAAGCTGAGTCGTATTTTTGCTAATCTAAGCCAGGCATTATGTCTTACTTTCTGTGAATTTTGGTACTAGGCAGGACATATTTATTTCCTTTTTAAGTAATTAATTCAAAATAATTTCTTCTCACATGCAGAGTTATGAAATTCTATCAGCTTCCTTTGTAATGAACTCCTCTTAGAAATATCTGTATTACACAATTCTCTTTCTGGTGAGATACACAACATGAACACATGATTCTCCTTAATTCTATAACCCACCATGAATTTTATACTAAATCAAAAAGGGATAGATCCCCCTGTTGTGTTGGGCAAGTGTATAAATTTAATAAATATTTACTATAAACAAAGTCAAAAATCCTAAATAGTATACTAGCAAGTGTATTGAATCTATCATCTCATATGAGTTAATACTTAATAGAAATTTGTTTTAATATTAGGAAATAGTCACATGAATTCAATTTTGTTAGTAGATTACATGGATAATTTCTCACTATAAACATTTCCTGTGTTAATTGACTTGTTTTTCCGATTTGAGATAATTTCAGACTTAAAAGAAATTTTGTGAGAAGAAAACACAGCATTTCAGAATAGTTTGCCATTGATAATACTTGGCCAGTTTTGCTTTGTCACCATTTGGAATGATACAGAGATGAGTGAGCGTACAGATAAGTAGATATACAGAGATATGAAAGCTGTTATTATATTTTTAAATTATTACTCACTAAAGTTAAGTCTGGTTATGAAGTCATGATGCCTTCTTGATGTTAAATGCTTTAGTAATGCATATTTCATCTAAGCTATGTCTCACCACAAAAGATTATGTTTTAAGTAGATGGCTCAGGCATACTTCCCAAGTTTTATGTTCTTTTTACGTATTATCTGTACCTTCTTCTTTGAAGATGATGAATTACATTTACTTTATGGGTCTGGTATCCTAATATTTAATCAATGTAACAGTACAGAAAGGTTATTCTTGAATTCATAGAGCTAATTTTTAAATAACTGATCTTCAGATCTTCTACTCAGAAACATGCCTTTGTGATCTATCCATGCTACATGAAGAACATTGTCAATAGCTCTACCTGAGCATCTTATCTTAACTGCTGTCTAGATTTGATCTCTGTCCATATACTTAGCTCTCCAAGGCTTCGGGTCCAGGATGAATAGTTTTGGATTCCCCCACCCACTGAGTTTCAGATGTATGAGAATCATCTTTCACAGTATACTAAGCCCACAAAACTGCGACAATAATTTATGAATTTTAAGAATTCACTTTATTTGCTTATCCTAGTGCCTGAATTTTGTGTCATTTGCTACAGATCAATATGCAGTTAGAATACTTCCAAAAATATGGTAGAAATAGCAAAAGCATGAGATAATATTCTACATAAGAATACCCACCTCCATTTATCTATAACTACAATTGAATTTTACCTCATTCTCATAAAAGAATCTATACATGATCATACTTAGCACTTATTTATCCTGTCTTCTCAGCCACTTCCATATACTGCAAGAGGCTAATATTTGCTAAGATATCTGATTCCCAATTTCTAAGTATTTTTAGTTTGTCTAATGCCTTTGCTTTACTTAGTTAGGACCTTCTAGTTACAATTTTTTGGAAGGAAAATGAGAGAAGTGATTTTGTGCAGCTTCATGTACAGTGTATGATTTTGAACTTGTCCCTTAATAATGATATTAACTATCCATGATGTCATTAAGATCACATCTAAGAAGTTTCTGTATAACATGTTATTTGGTTCATTTATACTACTAATTATTTATTCATGGAAGGTTCTTGGACACTTGATAATGTTCAATTGCTCTAATTCTACCAAGTTTTACACAGTTTACTCTCTGGTACAGAACTGTAGCAAAGACTCTTTTCTCACATTTATTCCCATTTGTATCATTATTTCCTAATAACCCTCTTATTCAATAAGTTATAATATCACATTGCATTATATATTAACATTGATATTAACATTGCCACATATTTGGCAAATATATCCCAGGCAGTCTTGCTTTTATTTTCCCTTAAAATGTGCTCTGTCTTCAATCAATTCTTTCTCAGGGGCATGCACACCACTTGTATGTACACACACACACACACACACACACACACACACACACACACACACACCTCTTTTTATCTCAAATTTTAACAGTTTCTGTATTTTTTATAGCCACGAATAAATTCTTCAGTACCAAGGAAACTACTCCTTCCTAAGTTTGTTTGCTTGTTTGTTTGTCAGAGACAACCTCCTAGTGGCTTGCTTGCTACAGACACTTAGCACATAACTGATGTGTTGGCTTTGCTGAAGTGTCTTTCCAGAGGCAGAGAAAAGCAAAGTGCTGGTTCTACATCCATCCTATTTTGGGCCTCACTCTTAATGCTGAATTCCTCTACTGGTAGTGCAGTGAGCCAGTGAAGAGAAAACGGCATAAATCCCAGCATTTAAAAATATACACCATTTCACACGACTTTCTTTTCCATTCTCTTGGACATACATACATACATACATACACACACACACACACACACACACACACACACACACACACACACACATATGTAATATATAGCTAATACTTGTAATAGTATTTTAAGTGTATTTGCCTATAGAATGATGTAGCTACACAAAAGCAGTTGAATATACCATTTCTCACGTATAGATTTCTAAGTAAGAAAGTTTTACACATCTGTTCCCATCTCAAACCTCAATAAGCTGAAGTTGTCCAAAATATCCCCTTTCATCTTTGAGCAAGATTGAGATATCAGAGATGAGAAAGAACACAGATCATAAGGGATTTTCAGATTTAGAAACAGACATTGGCATGTCAGTCACACAGAACAGATAAAGCCTGTGGCAGTATCCAAGGACTTAGGAGCCATTCACTTTTGGAGGGCGCTCATGAAGCTGTCCAAGCTGAATCCTTTATAAAAATCACTTTTGCAGCTTTTAACTGGATTTTGTGTTAACCAATTTTAAACATAGTTCTTGTAACTATGTAACTATCTTGTAAGAAAAGATAATATTAAAATTAATATTCTAGAACAGCTAACGTTTTTCAAATTTTAATACTCATATATATATATAATTACATTAAAATTTGTATGATTGAATGTAATTATAGATCATGTATAATTACTAAATCTAAATTTGAATTCACTACAAAATTTTCACAGGACTTAAATTTCTTTAACATGAACCAGGTACATATGTACAATTTATATTATAGCCGGAATTCAATATAAGCAGCTACTTTTTTAATAATTTTTGTATTTCTAAAATATTTTGAAAAGTATGAGTGTAACTTTTCAAAAGTAAAACTAGAAATACATAAAAGTAGTTACAAAATTAGAGAGTAAGTGATAATAAAATGACTGAAATAGTTTTATTTTGTGTGGTTAATCATAAGAATTGTGTGTAAACTGGGCGGTGGTGCCACATGTCTTTAATCCCAGCACTCAGGAGGCAGAGGCAGGTGGATCTCAGTGAGTTCAAGGGCAGCCTGGTCTACACAGAGAGTTCCAGGACAGCCAGGACTGTTACACAGAGAAACGCTATCTCAAAAACAATTGTGTCTAAGGGATAGTGTGAAATAGTTCATAACATATAGTTAAAGAATCCCTTATATGAAATGGGGTGGGACCAGAAATGCTTCAGAGTTTGTATTTCACCTGTTTAATTTTTTTCATGTATGTATCTGGTTGAAATCTTAGTTTTAATGTGAAATTTATTAACCTTTCTCAGGATATTTTAAGCACTATTGTCACTCTACCTGCATTAGAGTTATGACCCATCACTTGAGGAAAGATATAGAATTTCACATTTTGGGGGTCCTGCATGTGACAAAGAGTTTCATATTGGAGATATTTTCTGATTTCTTAATTAAGATTGTTATATCATGTTTTCCCAAGAAGAAAGTGCCTGTCATACAGCACTTCCATGCTTTCTAAGTTTTTTTTTTACTTTTTTAAAATTTGTTCTTTTTAAATTTGCACAAAATGAAACATGTTCATATCTACTTCCTCTTTTGCCATTCAGCTCTCTCCACATGCCTCCTGCATCACTGCCCATGCCATATCCACCTCTTCCTTTGCTTCTTAGGCCATTAAGTCTAGTTCGTGCTACCCTGTCCATATGCATGTGATTGTGTGGACAAACAGCAGAGTATGGGTTTGTATACCTACCTGTGGCTACAGATTCAAGGAAAAGCCATCTCTGTCAAATATTGATTGGTTACAATACTAAAAACAAAGTTTCCCTTGGTGCACTGTTCTCAACTCACTCACTGTCCAGTTGAATTTTAAGCTACAGAAAGATGAACTGCTTTGTGAATTTCACGTTAACTCTAGCAACACATGAAATTCAACAATTTTCTTTTTTTTCCCTGTTAGATAAGTTTTATAGTGCTGGTTTCTTACTGCACATTTCTTTATGTACTTCATTCTGGTTTTATCATTCAGAAATCAAAAGTACCATGAAATGTAAAGGGAGCCATGACTTTAAATAAAACACCCGGATTACTATAGCAAAGTGGAGCTGACCCACGTCGGGCTCATTTATCTCAATCCAGCCTTGCCGTATCATTCTGTAAACTAAGCTTTGTGATACATGCCTCAAAACTTTGACATTTTGTACATTTCATTTCCACTTGCAAGGGTAGTTCTTTTTTCACAATAGCGGTTTACATGGCATACTTTCTGACTTTATGGGACTGATTTTGACTCTCAGCATCTGTCTTCACACCAATAAAAAGGCACAGTTTTTATCACAATTGTGATTTTTTTCCATTATATATTTCCTTATTAAAATACAAGTAAGCTTCTTCCACTAATTGGGCATCTTTTCCTAATTTGAGTAATACTTAATAATTTCTCATGCTACTTTGGTAGTTGTTGAAAAGCATTTAAAGACAGTAACTTCTACCATATATCATGTTTGCCATCATCCCAACTTACACCCATATCTACATTTGTATTATATAAAACAAGTTTTGCAGAAATGCTTCTGTTTGGGATTCTCAGATGAAAATGTTCTTAGATCATCATCAGGTTGGGTTCTAAATATCATCAGCTGCTTTTGTAAGGAAACAGCAAGGTTGACAGACTCGAGAAGATAGCGTGGATAAGTGTAGCTGAAGTTATCCTGTTCCTGCCCAGCTCCCACAGCCCTCAGACCCAAGCAAACACACAGAGACATATATTATTTACAAACTGTATGGCCTAATGGCTCAGGCTTCGTGTTAGCTGTTTTTATATCTTAAATTAACCCATTTCTATTAATCTATAAGTTGCCACGTGTTCCATGGCTTTACCTGTTGCCTTTACATGCTGCTCCCTGGATGGCAGGATAGCATCTCCCCCTCAGCCCTCCTGTTCCCAGAATTCTCCTCTCTCTTTGTCCCGCCTACACTTCCTACCTGGCCACTGGCCAATCAGCACTTTATTTATTAACCAATCAGAGCAACGTATTCAGGGAATATAGAACATCCCACAGAAGATAAGCAATAAGTTCTCTCTTAGAGACTTGATAGGAAGCATGGTTCTCTCTACTTATTTCAAACTTAGACCTCTAGATTTATAAAAAAAAAAAAAGGGAAAAAATGATTTTCTGTTTTTAATACAACTAATATGTAGAAATTTATCAGAATATCTTTAGGAAATTAATATTCCCACATGCCCACCTACATCCACATTATCTTCAGAAGGTACCATCATCTACCTTTCAATATTCAGTTTCAGTGATATTGCCTAATTAAGATTCCACCTGTGCACATGACATGTTCATTGCATATAACATTTAAGTATGTGTCAACCTGGATGTTTGAATTAGTAATTAATTCTAAAACTTTGAGAATTTTAAATATTTCTTTTATTTTTGAGATTATGAGAACATCATATCCCCTTAGCTATCCTCCTACCAAAACATCATAATATACCCCTCCTTACTATTTTTCAAATTTATGGCTTCTTTCTTCATAAATGGTTGTTACATACATTGTGTGTGTGTATGTGTGTATGGTATATGTGTGTATAACTGTTACATACATTGTACACCTATATGTATATGTGTATGTATATGTATGTGCATATGTATATATGTAGTATATATGTATATATATGTATATACATTTATATTCCCAAATGAGCAAGTACAGCTTGCTCAATTTGAATAATGTTTCTCCTATGTGTATTTTAAGACTGACCATTTGTTACTGAATGAAAACATGTATGTGCTCTCCAGGAGAAGACGATTTGTCCTGCTGCCAGCATTCTTTGGTTCCTATAGCTCCTTCTGTAGGGGTAAGGACTCCTGGGCTTTCCTCTTCAATGTTAGCATGTCTGTTGTTATCTTTGTTCAGCTCATGTTCACACAGCCATGTTGTTGAGTCTTTACAGTTATACTTTCTGACATCCCTCAACAAGTGTTTTGGAAATGCACACATTACTGACTAGCGTGTTATTGTGAAGTAATTGATAGCGCTACAGTGTATAGTGGTTAACGTGCAGCCTCCATCAATGACTTGCAGACACTTTCAGGAAAACAAGGGCCTTCATCACTTTCTGCAGCTGCGTCTTAAACTTCACTGCAGTATTTCTCTTTTTCCTGTTGAAAGTTAAGATTCTAAGCTTCACCCTAAGGGATCCATTTACAAACTGACCGTAACTATATCAGCATAGTTTAAAGATAAGTGGTAATTTTATTAAATTCTTACGGAATTTTTATCTTCCAGTGAAGTAAGGGTTTTTTTTTTTTTTGTAATCATCTTTCAATGAAGCAAGATTTACATCACTGGTGTATTTTATGAATTTTTCATATAGTTTTTAGTATTATCTTTTAATTCTGGAAGAATGCAATATGATTCTATGTGTCAATCATATTCCTGTTATTATTTTGAATATCTTTAGGTCAAATTATCATAGCAGATGTCTAACACTTTATTTTAATTTGTTCTTATTTACATCCAATTGAGTTGTTGCCTAAAGGGGTCCCATGGAAATGCCCAAACCATCTAGCCTATTGCCAAGAGAATAGGTTGCTTTCCACAAATTGACAGCAGGTCCCTTTGCTGAAGATCACACCCACGGTACTCATTGAACATGGAGAGGTTGGGCTGGTGTCTACATAGAACTTAATCCTTTCTATTCTAATGTCTTTGCTACCGGAAGGTACCAAAAGACAAATTCAGGCTATCAAAAGAGAAATGTAAACACCAAGCCAGGCACAAAATTGTCAATCTAAAATTGGTCCTGTCTGCAAAATATGTTAAGGCAATGGTTATGGAAGTAACTAACAATATCGATTTGACTTAAGGCACACTCCATGAGATAGAACCCATACTACCACTGCAGAACCACTACTGGTCGAAAAAAAAGTAACAGTAAAATAACTCCTAATGATATCCTGTAATAATCATATTCAGCCACCATCAGATAACCTTCCTCTTGAAGCAGATGGGAATAAATATAGAGTCCTACAGAGAAACATTACATAGAGAAAGAGACCTTGGAGCAACTCTAAAAGGGATGCCACCATCAAATCCCATCCCTCAGTGTTCAGATAACCCCAGAAAGAAGAGACAGAAGGAGTGTGAGAGTCATAGTGTATAGAAGACATTAGAATAAGGCCATCCTAAATCAGCTGAGCAAAGTTTATGTGAGCTCACAGAGACTAAAGCAACAAACTCTGAGCTCTCACGGGTCTGAACCAGTTCTTCTGTGTATGTATTGTAGATTTGTTTAGTATTTTTATGGGACTCCTGAGCGTGTGAACAATGTGAGACCAAAATGAGCCATCTTAGAAATAAGACCAAAATGCTTTCACTCTAAAACTAAGGCCTAAGATTTCTCCTTTTAGGAATAGGCCATTAGTTACTGAAACTAGTCAGTTCAGATTCTAGAAACCAGGAAGTGTAAAAGTACAGAGTCACAAGGTAGTCACGAGGTTATGCCTGCTATGGAATGTCCTCTCCCTGGTTTCCAGGGTAACTGACCACAGAAATGTCCCCACCTGAGGGCAGCCAATGAGAAATGGTGGCGGGTAACCACTCCCTTAGAAGTAAGATTAAGCCATGATTTCTAGAAAGCCCCTAGAAGTGAACCAATCAGAATTGTACCCGTACTAGCACCCCTAAATGATGTAACCTTGTGGCTTTTGCCTTTAAAAACTGAGCTTGCAGACAGGCGGGCACTTCCTCCAGCCTCCACTGCCGGATGTACTGAACAAAGTCCCTGCCTAGGCTTGTATTGCTTTTGGATATCCAGAATTAAAGCTGGAATTGCTTTTCCATTCCAGCATGCTCATCTTTGGTGGTCTCTCTGGGGGTCATGATCTGGGCACAACAAACAAGTGGGTCTCTGATCTTTATCTCTAACCTTGGGGCTTTTCTCCTTTTGTTTATTTGCCCTGTCTAACTTCAATGTGAAATTTTTTTATTGTTTTATCTTATTATATTTTATTTTGTTATTTTTGGTTGTTACCTTTTAGAAGCCTGTTCATTTCTGATGACAGAAAGGGGATCAACCTGGATGAGAGGGGAGAGGGGGAGGAGTAGAGGGAGAATAACCATATCAGGAGATATTGTAAGAGAAAAGAATTTATTTTCAATAAAAGGTGATACATTTTAAGAAAAAAGAAAAAAAATAGCTTCTTCAAATAATGTGAACATTTTAGATATGTATGTTTCAAAGAAATTGAGGAAATTTTCAAATAAAAACTGGCTATTGAATGTTTTTTTATTATTGTCATTGGGTCTGGGATTTGCACAAATAATGAGGATGAGGCCGCCAAATTCAGATGCGCAGAAGCAACTTTATTCCATCGCTGCGGGGTACCAAAACTTCTAAACAGCTAAGGCCACAGGCAGACCAGGTTCTGACTCTGTGACCCCCGAACAGAGGGAGTACAATCCTCTTTAAAGCACAAGCCACAAGGACTGGGGTCAGGGGTGATGCAAGAAAAGAATTTTTACAATTTGAGGTTAAGTCTTGGGTACATTCTGGGAATTTACAACTTGGGATAACATTTTCTGACTGGTAGCGCCAGTGGTGAAAACCAGGTGTTTTCACGAGCTTCACAGGGGGTTGCTTACTCCAGCCTGTGGTTATCTTGACATAGTTCTTGACACAGCTGGGGTCTTGTCTTAATTTATAACTAACTGTTCTCCTAGCTGCAGGGAACAGGGGGCAAAGGTCATGCAACAGAAGAAGCAGGGTAAGAGACTAATGTTTTTGAATTATTGTGGACTCCACGTTTCTGCCTGGAGTATTTTAAGAGAATCAAACCTTTGATTCACCATCTGTATATAAATCTTCATACATTGTGTCTTCAAGGGTTTAGGTAGCAAGGGGTGAATATTGTGAACAGAGGACCAGGAGTTCCTCCAAAGAAATGCAGTTTTTCACAAATCTATTCAGCGCATTAATCACACAGGGCCTGATCATTAAGAGTATCAAAAGAATAAGCAATGGTCCAGCATTGGAAGCCAATAGGGTTGTTAGCCCAAGGGACCAATTAAAGAGCTTATGGAACAAGACAAATGATTGTTGTCTCTCTGTCTTTCAAGGAGACTTACTTTGAGCTCTTGAAGAGTGTTTCCAACAACGCCTGAGTGGTTAGCACAGAAACAACAGGATCCACACAAGGCAGCACATAGCCCCTTCCCCGTCCTTGTTTTAGGAGTAGTAAGTCCAGTCCCCTTCTATTTTGTAGAACCATTGCTGCTAAAGAGGCTCCCTGTGTTTCAAGGTATGAGGTTGCTGCCTGGAGGCAGAATATGTCTTCTTCCATGAGCTCAGAGAGACTGTTGTAACTAGCTAGGCTAGTGATCAGTGCTGCTGCTCCCAGGGCAGCAGAGCCTGCAATACCTATCCCCAAGATTATACAGATAAGGATTGGGGCTTCTCTCATGTCATACCCCTAGGGAGGAGTCCAAATATTTCCTGACAGCAGGGCCATCATAATAATATATTTGCGGGACAGTTTGTACTAAGACACAAAGTTCAGGTTGGTTTCCAATGGTGAAAAGGCTAGTTGACACACAGGGGTATAGACTCATGGTACAGACACACCAAGACCCTCAGCTGGTAGGACAACCAATTGGTGGGAGTTGTTTTAAATTAAGATTATTGGAAGACTTTGTGAGAATATATAAATTTTTTCATATTGATTAACAGGAAGTTTTATATAAGGGATAGTTATATGAACGGAAAGAAGCAGGTGGCAGCCCCTTGAATGTCACCTAGAGTAAGAGGGCCTCCCAGGGACAAGATATCCTGTTGGTTAGGGACACAGTCCTGAATATTATGAATGGCTGTGTAATCAGAAGATCTAATCCTATGGAAAAAGGTAGTCTAGGGTGCAGACATAAGCAGCAGTCATCGGTGAGATTAGTATTGGTGGAATTAAGGACTGAGTAGGTGGCTAGGACCATTTAAAGAAGGGGTCCATAGGCACCAGGTGCTTATTCTGGCATTTTATTGTTTGTTTAGTTATTGCCAATACATTGATCCTTGGTGAGGTGACATTTGGAATATCTGGTTGACATGGGACTGAATTGTGAGGACCTGGGTAGAGACTGGCAGAGGCTGGAGGAGGTCATGCAAAGATCCTATGGGAAGGACAGAAGTCCTAACCTGTGATCGCCATATGATATATGCCATTCCATGCTCATTACTGGACTCCCATAACTTAAATCCCCAAGATCTTTCTGAGTCCCAGGAGCTGTAAGCTTATGGGTACAAAGCATCCCATCTCTTAACTTGGGTTATAATAGGGTTATAGAATATGGGTTTTGTTCAGGAACCATTAACAGAAGATGAAATTATTATAGAGAGGACCTTGTCAACATTCCAAGAGGGGGCTCAAGTTTCACATCCTCAGAATGGAGACAAGAATTCATTTTGACTGGAACAGCCTGGGGTAGAGAGAGCCAGGCAAACATAATAGTATTTCCCTTGAAAATCTCCTGAAAAGCATTTGGCAAGGGTTATGGATTCACATGATTTCCTAGGTTTAGAACTGAGTTTCAGGTCTCCCCTATGAGTGAGTTTTCCAGGTACCCCATTGAATACTAGGTCTGGCATTAGATGACATAACTCTGTCTTAAGGATTGGGGATGCCTCAAAATCTATTTGAAGCATCTCAGATATTAAAAGTCCTGTCCAGAAGTCTAAAAGTCTCTAAATAAAAGTAACAGGAGAGGGTGTTGGGAGGTTTCCCAAGGTTCCACAAACTAGGCTTAGGTAAGTCAAAAAAGTCATGGTAGCTTGAGAGTCTCCTTTAGCAGGTCCTCAGGATATGACAAGGCCTTCTATCTGACGTCTAAGTCATCCCGTGTTCCATCAGGAGTGGGCTTGAGATGTGAATGGTGAATCCACATCTTGATTCCATCGCCCTTAACAGCAGTAGGGGTAGTCAGAATCATTGTGTGTGGTCCTTTCCAGAGTGGTCCAATGACCTCTTTTTGATGTCTCTGAACCCAAACAAGGTCACCCAGTTTATGTCTATGTGGTTTCTCAGAGGGTAACTCATAGGCATGTCTCAGGAAAGAGAAAATGTGGTTCTGGACAGTTTGCAGAGACTGGACAGAGTTAAGAAATTTATATTCAGACATCTTAGCCATGACTTCTGAAGGGAGTCTTGGAACCAAGGGAGGGAATCTACCAAACATGATTTCATAGGGCATTAACCTAGAGTAGTATGGGGTGTTTCATATCCAGAACAGAGCAAAGGGTAAAAGGGCTATCCACTCATGACCAGTTTATAGGGTAATTTAGTTAGGATCTTCTTTAGTGTCTAATTCATTCTATTTGTTCAAAACTCTGGGTGTGGTATACAAAATGTAATTTCTAATTAGCCCCCAATATTTTAACTGTGTTTTGTGTTACCTTAGAGATGAAGGCAGGTCCATTGTCTGATCCTAGTACAGAAGGAAATCCATACCTTGGGATGAGCTCATGAACTTTCTTCTTGATTTCTGTGGATGCCGTTTCCTCCTTAGTGGGGATGTCTTCTATCTGAACTAAAAAATTGTCTACAAAAACTAGGAGGTATTTATATGCATATTTACCAGGGTTTACCTTGGTGAGGTCCACCTCCCAGTGGACTCCAGGCAAAATTCCTCTTTCTCTTTTATGAGAGAGCCCTAGCAAGGGAGGCATCAGATCACACAATTTATTAATTGGTTTACATAAAAGATTTTGAAGTTGGAGTGTCCCAGGAGTTTTTGTTTGTTTTTTTTAAATTTTCTTTGACCAAGATGTGTTTGTTTCTCCGTATATTTGGTAGATCAGGGACTTGGCTAATTCAGTTGGCAGGATGATTTTTTTATCAGTAGTATACTTCCATCCATCTTTAATCTATATGTTTGGTAAAGAAGAAAGTCTCTATCATCTTGGGAAGAATATTCTGGTATCACAGTCAACATAGGGTCTGGCATTGTTATTAATAACTCAGTGGCAGTCAGAGTAACCTCTGTGGCTGCATGGTCTGATCATCTATTACCTTGAGCTTCATAAGAGTATCCTTTTTGATGCCCTGGACAATGAACGATGGCCAGACTTTTTGGGAGCCAGAAGGCAGACAGTAAGTCTAGGATTTTCTGTTTGTTTTTAATAGTCTTTCCTTTAGCAGTGAGTAAGCTCCTTTCTCTACAAATGGCCCTGTGGCCATGTGCCATTGCAAAAGCATAGTGACTGTTTGTGTGAACATTTACAGCTTTGTCTTTTCCCAATTGTAGGACCTTAGTCAAAGCAATCAGTTCAACCTTCTGAGCTGAAGTGCCAAGAGGCAGATATGTGGCTCAGATAGGCTCTGAGGGTGTGGCCACTGGGGCCCCTGCATACCTAGTTCCTTCCCAAAAAAGCTGCTGCTGTCTATGAAGTAGGTGAAGTCTGGATCTGGCCAGGGTATGTCAGTCAGGTCCTGCTGTGTCCCATGTACCTGTTATACTATTTCTGTGCGGTCATGAATGATTTCTGAATCTGGATTGGGCATTGAGGTTGCTGGGTTAAGAGAAGTGCTTGGGAGGAACCTAATGTGAGGCAGGTTGAGGTGCAAGGCATGGTAGTATGCAACCCATCCTTTGTCATCCATTGATGGGAATGGGATGGGTTGAGAACTTCCTCTACAGAGTGGGGGAATAGTTATGGTAATTGGTTGCCCCGGAGTCAATTTGTCAATGTCATTGACCAAGAGTGTCAGCTGAAATGATACAGAGGCAGCTCAGCCACCCTGAGGCCATAGGATCTAATCTCTTGGACAAATAGGCCTTAGGCTTCTTCCAAGGTCCAGGCTGTTGGGTTAGGACTCCCTTGGATCATCCATGAACAGTTGGAAGGGATTATGTATGTTTGGTACGGCCAAATTGGGGGCCTTTAGCAAAGTCTCTTTTATAGTTTTGAAGGCCTTTCCTGGGCCTCAGTCCAGAGGAAGGACTCCTCAGTCCCTCGAGTGAATAGCCTCATAAAGGGACTTAGCTATCTCAGGAAACCCCGGTATTTATAGTCAGCAGAATCCTGCCAAACTCAAGAATTCTTGAAGCTGTTTGGGGGTCTTTGGGGCTGGAATACCCAGGGTAGTTTGTTTCTGGGCAGATGACAGCCATCTCTTACCTTCTTTTAGGATGTATCCCAGGCAAATGACTTCCGGGACACAGATATGGGCCTTTTTAGCAGATACCTTATATCCCAGGTTATCTAAGGTATCTGTAACAAATCTCTAGTTGCCTGTAGACAGGAGTCATAATCCTTGGAGGAAATCAAGAGATCATCCACATATTGGAAGAGGCTTACCTCAAGATATGAGGTCTGATACTCTCATAAGTCCTGATGAAGGTCTTCATCGAGGATTGTTGAGGAATTCTTGAAACCTTGGGGCAAGCTGTCTACTGAAGCCCCTGTCGGAGTCATGCCATTTGAAGGCAAAAATGGGCTGGATTTTGCCTTCCACAGTGAGGCTAAAGAAGATGTCCTTGAGATCCAGAACTGTATAGACTTGCAGCTCTGGGGAAAGAGAACTCAGGAAGTTCATACTTCAGTTCATATCCACCAGTTGGATAAATATATTTATTATCCTCCTTGAGATCCTGCACTAGCTGGTAATCAATAGTCCCTGGATTTTTGACCATCAGATGTGGGGTGTTCCATAAGGGCCAGCAGGGCACCAAGATTTCATCTTCTCAGAGCTAGATGATATGTGTAGTTGTATCCAATTTGGCTACGTGAGTCAGTGGATATTGGTTTACCTAAACTGACTAAGCATTGACCTTTAAGGTAATTAAAACTGGGGGCTGTTGGATAGCCCACCCTGGTGGGTTGGTTTCTGCCCATACTCCAGGGATGGAGCACTGGAGTTTAAGCACCAAGGAAGACATTTCTAAGGCTAGTGCCTTTGAGAAGAGTCTATAGTCTTATAGTCTTCTTCTAGATCAAGACATAAAGCACCAACTTTGTGCTGTGGAGAAATCATCACCCCATTCCCAGTGAAGGGAATCTGGGCTTTCATCTTTGTCAGTAGGTCTTTTCCCAAACAAGGGTAAGTGTATTCAGAGATGACCACGAAGGAGTGTGAAACCTTTTTCTTTCCCAGATCCACATTGCATTTTGTAGTCCAGGGACGCAAGGGAGTCCCTGTAAGCCCTTACACGCATGTTTGTTTGTCCAATAGTGACCCCAGTGGGGCTTTTTACACGGAAAGATGAGCCCTGGTGTCTACTATGAAATCAACTGGTTGCCCCTCCAGCTGTAAGGTTACCCAAAGCTCAATAAGGGGCTTCGAGCCCCATCCCCCTCAGTCATTTAAGGCTGTTAGTTTGAGAACCTTTTGACAATGTTTAGGTCCCTCTTGTCATTTCTTTCTCTAGTGGCATTTTCCTTTCAAGTGGCCTATCTCCCAGCAGTATGTACATTGATCCTTTTTGAGACGAGGACACACTGTGCTCCCATTATTCCCCTGCCTGTTGGCTATTTGGGACAGTTGGTGGTTTCTGGATTCATTGGGCCCCCTGTTCCTGTCTTCTGCTAACAGGATTTTGACCAATCCTTGAGTTTGTCTATCTTTGGGTGTTTCTCTATTGTTATAAACTTTGGTCACAATTGCCATTAACTCAGACATATTTTTACCTTTGAATCCTTTGAGTCCTTGGGGTTTCCTTTTAATGTTCAGGACTGCCTGGTTAACAAAAGTCACATTGACTGCCATCTGATTTTCTGGTGCCTCAGGATCCAGATGGAGTATAGGTACCATAAGCTTCCATCATGCATTTGAGAAATGCACTTGGTAGTTCAATTGTTTCCTGCACTATCTGATTCACTTTGGACAAATTTGTGGGCTATCTAGCAGCCACTTGGAGATCCCCCGTTAGAATCTAGTGATAGACTTTCAGTCATTCCTTACCTTCAGCTGTGTTGAAAGTCCATCCCTTATCGGCTACAAAGTTGTGGAGGCTATATTAATGATAATCTCATCATTTGTGGGGCAGCTGTCATTTCTAGGAACCAGCTTATGATATTTGTTCTGAATTGTATCTCTTTCCTCTATGGTAAAAAGAATCTGGAGATGTTGTTGGCAATGGCAATGATCCTAAGCTGGTTGATGACACAACCATATCTAATGGGAATGTCAAAAGTCATAAAGCCAACACAGCTGCTTGACAAAGATCCAGCAAAGCTGAGTCACATGATGGCCTCCATGTCACCTTTGGTTTTTATCTCCACCTGTTGCATACTTGGGGCACTTTTAATATTTGTACAGTTTGGGGGACATTGGATTGATGGAAAATTTCTTATGAATCATTTATGCCTTCTCCAGGAATGCTGCTTCTAAGCTTTCCCAGGACAGTCCTGAACATACTATTCCCCCACCCCCTACTTCTAGGGAGATATCCTTATCTACCTGAAGGTCTTCCTTATGCCTTGGAGGTTGTGACACACATAAATAAGCCAGAGGTCTCTTAATGAGGCTATGAGACTTCTTGAAACATCTATCCTTGTACTTACTCAGAAACAACATAATCAAAACAAATAAACTCAAAAAGTTCAACAAGAATTGGTGGGCTAGAGGAGCTGGCCACAGTTGAGATTACAAGCCTATTCCCACTATACACTCAGAAAACTATGTGACATATCCTTTTGCCCTACACAGAGACATATTGATGAAAAATGAATGGAGTGGAAAGACGATAAAAGAATAAGATGTCATGACCTCCTTTCTTAGAAAAGTTAGCACATGCAGAGCCACTATGGTATCATATGGACTAAGGAACAACAGAATTCCAGGATTAGACATATAGACAATTTCTATAAAGATATAGAATATAAACATTGTATTATGCCAGAATTTGAATAATAACTGCAGCAGCTTTGGCCTGAGGATTTTTTTCTGGGTACTTTGACCATTCAGAGTAAATAATATACTGCTTGAGGCATGGTAATATGCCTGGGCTGGCTTGGAAATTTTGTTTTGTCCTAGTGTCCTTGAAGCAACCACAGCCTGAGAACCGTCTGTTATATGACTCTAGATTTTTAAAAATTGAGTTATAGGGTTAATGAGTAAAAATGATAACTATTTGTCAATGATGCCAAAACTTGGCAGAAAATGATTGGAAATGATAACTGTTCTGTCATAGTTTACTAACGATGACTAAAAGATGACCAAAAGGAAGTGAAACACATGTCCAGAAACAAAAATGATATGAGGTATGTTTTGGAACATTGTGAATGTATGCCTGCTTACTAAATTCTATATAAATTTAAAAGCAATCTGGCTGCTAGTCAGGCTGCAAGATTCTCCTGACCACCATGGCCTGGCTCACCTCCTTCCGTCATAAATTCCTTTCACCTCCGTCTGGAACCTGTCCCGCTGGGGATGGTTCCCGTCAGAGTAGGACAAGCCATATCCAGATGCTCTTCCTCTCCGTCCATCTCTCCTAAAATGAAACTATGAAGTGTCCCATGTCTGGAGTCTGATTCCTCCCGTGGCTGCTCTTGCATCCACCCGTCTTCAGACCCTGCCCTCATGCGGAGCTGGACATGGGCAGATTGAGGGGTGAATCAGACAGTTTTGAGAAGAGATATTAGGGCTTGTGATCTTTCAGAAAAGGAAGGAGTCTGGAGTTTCCAGTTGTGTAGGTCACTGGTGGCAAAAGAAAAGTAGGCTAGGTGGGTGTTGCCATGGGTGGTCCTGTGGTGTGGAGGAGGAGAGCAATAGAGGCTGCAATTTGAGATTTTCCTGATTAGGTATGAAGTGGGCTCAGCTGGGCGAGGGGAGTTGGGTGGGCAAGGATTTTGAGAAGAAGTATAGGGCTTGGGAGAGGGTGAGGGTATAGAGGAACCAGAGGTGTTTATGGGGTCCCTGGACTCCACCTACCTATGGGACCAAGGGTTTATTGGGAGGAGGAGGGTTCTCCAATTTGGGATCTGTAGAGGTGGGTAAAATTGCAGCAGTAGACAGGGCGCTCCTCCTCTCTGACTCTCCCAGTTGAAGAGAGAGGATGGTGTTCCCATTTCCTGGAGGAGAAACAAAAGGTTTTTACCAAGCAGGGGAACCAATTAGGAGACAATGTCAGGCCACGATGTACAGGACCTGATCCAGGTGACCTGGAATGCCAAAAATGATGTTCTGAAACTTAATAAGCTTGGACCTGCTTCAACTGATTGTACCAGGTGAGGCCTTATCTTTTTGGAGGAGGAAATGGGAGGTTGGTTGGGGCGGGGCCGGGGGGGGGGGGGGGATGGTGAGACTGAGGGTTTGGGAGGAGGGAAGAAAGGGGTATCTGTGGTTGGTATGTAAAATGAATTAAAAAAAATCTTAACAATAATAATTTAAAAAAGAATAAGCTTAAGGTCAAAGGAACTTTCAGAAGGCCAGCTGACCTAAAAGGATGGCCATTCTAATGAACAAAGGACGCTGAGTCTCCCTGGTTGTACACGGGCCGCAGAAACCTCTGCCACGTTCCTAAAGTCCTAAAATGAGAGAGGAAAAGGTCTAGAAGAGTTTGAGACTTGGAGGAAGTTTGTCCCATGGTAGACATTAATTCAGTAACAGACATTACCACAAAGAAACTGATGATAGACAACGCAACAGTTAAAGAAAATTGACAGGAAGAGAATCTATTAGATACTGAAGGACGAACGCTGCGTGCAGGGCCACCAACTTCCGTAGATGGGACTGTACAACCCAAGGACCAGAGGAAAGTTGAGGTGTCCCTGTTTCCCTTCCCGGCTCAGGGATGAAGAGCGAGTCTTCCTGGTCGCTAGGGAGCCCCAGCTTTTCTGGACACAAAATACAAAAACCTCTGCAAGAGGAAAAAGCTCACCATCGATTGCCAGAGAACGAAGTTGCCTAAAACTGAGGTGGCTTCTTCAAACTGCGTGATCGTCAGATGGGCCACCAAAATGTTGGGTCTGGGGATGCTGCAAATATTGAGGATGAGGTCATCAAATTCAAATGAGCAAAGGGAACTTAATCCACAGGGTACCAGAAATTCTAACTAGTTAGGGCCATGGGCAGATCAGATTCTGACTCTGAACCCAAACCGAGAGAATAAGGTCCTTTTCAAAGCAAAAGCGAAAAGTAAAGGGTTCAAGGGGTGATACAAGAAAAGAATTTTTACAGTCTGAGGTTAAGTCTTGGGTCATGGTCCATTCTGGGAATTTACAACTTGTGATAAACATTTTATGAGTGGTAATGCAATTTGTGATAACAAGGTGTTTGTTCAAGCTTCACAGGGGTTTGCTTACACAGGCCTGTGATTACCTTGACAGCTCTTGACACAGCTGGGGTCTTGCCTTAATTCTTAACCAACTGTTGTTCTCCTAACTGCAGAGAATATGGGACAAGGGTCATGCAACAGAAGAAGCAGGGTAGGTGGCTAATGCTTTTGAATTATTTTTGACTCCACAATTATGTTCCCTTGTCGTTTTTAACAGGCAACCTGTAGCAAAATTGTACGGTGGGGCACGGGAGATATGGCTCAACAGTTAGAAGCATTTGTTGCTCTTTCAAAATAAATAATTTCCAGATTCCAAGATTGCATAGTGATAAAAAGAACAACCACAATTGAAAATGTAACCTTCATAAATGACATTTCTAGTTATAATTTAATGACTAACAGTGTACTAAATAAATCTAGGTCAAGATATAATTTAATTATCCAAAAATTAAATTTCCACAGATTACACAGTACTATCTTTGAATTTCAAAAATCTAAGATATTTAACTTTTTTAAATTCATTGACATTTTAAAATGACAATGTATGCTTCATAAGTGGAAATGTTAATTTTATTTGATGAATTTATTTTCATAATTAATGTTCTGATAATTTTTATTACTTATATTTTATGCATTTTTCAGTTATTTAAATAAAGACCAAATACCTCCTGGATCAAAGAAGTGCATTTTATAAATCTCTACTAAAATAGACTAAAAAGAATGACTACGACTGATTATAATATGCATGCTAACACTCGTAATCTAAATTGATTGTTTCTTATCTTGCCAATTGCCCTACTTAAATTAGAGTTATAATATTAAGTTGACTTTTAAATTAATTGTAATCATTCTGAAGTTTGCAATTTCATATTTATAGCATCAATAAAAGCTTTAACACAAAATTATCTTTAAATAAGTTTAACATTCAGAGTTGTTTTGTTCATGACCTAAAAGGCAAATTTGAAGGGGCTGGGGGTTACTCTGAGTCAGCTCAGAACCCACCCAAATAATGAATTTTCATTCAAAGGAGATTTATTACCCAGAGGAGCAAGCAGGGTGTGTGGGGGGTAGGGGAGAAGGAGGATATGCCTTTAGATCAAGTAAAGGCAGACATCAAGCAAGTGCTTTTGCATGAATGGGTTTTTAAGGAGAAAGGGGGGAGTCTGTGTTACAGTGAGTTGTTAAATTCTGATTAGACAGATTAGTCAGTGTCACTAAATAAAAAAACTTTGATTGCTGAACCATGGTTTTTAGTCTCAGGAATGAGTCAGTGGCCGAATGGAGGGAATGGACACTGGATGCTAGCTTTAGGAATGTAATTTAACAGTTTAGCAAGAGAGAGGAAAGAGGAACAGGAAAAACTTGTCTGAAATGCTTGGGCCTGCTAGAGAACTCTTCAAAATCATCCATTATTTTTCCTTTTAATTATACACATATTTACTTTAATAATAGAATATCTCATTATTCCTTAAGATTATATGAGTAGCATAAGCATACATGTATATATTTTCATGTGAAATGTTTTCAGTGTGCCAAATTTAGCCAGTCAGCAGTCCTAGTTAGTTTTTAACCAATGACTAACACTGTTTTCACTATATGTAATTAAACCCCATTGTCAACACACTTTAAATAAAATCAATTATCCTATATAATGTTGGCTAGGGTGATAACATTGTTTGGCTGTCAACTAGACTACATCTGGATTTTAAAATGTAGGATGCACCACCTGTGAGATATTTTTGCTTAATTTGAAGTATGGAGATCCACTTCTAATCTCTGTGGTAAGAAAACATACCTTTAAACTGGATATTTTGAACTGGTGAAACACATGCCTTTAATCCAGATCTTCAATTGGGAAGACACATCTTTAACCTAGATGTTTTGAGCAGGGAAAACCCATCTCTAATCTGGACCACATGTTCTGCTACAAGACTATCTAAGAACATGGAAGAAGGAAGCTTCTGCTTTTTACCTCCTTGATCTTGCATTGCTGGCAAGGCCATTCCTTCACTTCATTGAGCCTACTTCTATGGGATTCTAGTACATATTGAAGACCAGCTGGGGCATCCAGCTTCCTGGACTGAGCAACTACTAGATTCTTGGACTTTCCATTAATAGCCAGTCATTGTTGGATTAGCAAGACTGTACCTGTAAGTCATTCTAATAAATCCCACTTATTAGGAGACAGAGAGAGAAAGAGAGAGACAGAGACAGAGAGACAGAAACAGACAAAAAATTCATTCTATAAGTTTTATTACTCTAGAGAACTTGACTAACACAGTTGGCCTGGATTGTTAATGTGATAACTATTTTTGGTTTTCAACTTGACTATATCTGGAATTAACTAAAACCCAAACAATTAGGCACAACCTGTCAGGGATTTCCTTCATTGGACCATTTGAGGTGAGAAGACCCAACTTAAATCCTGATCATTTATGAGCTGAAGATTCACTCTAAATATGAGCTACACCTTCTGGAGGCAGCCTATATAAAAGGACATAGAAGAAGGAAGCTTTTGATTTATGCCTGCTTGTTCTCACTCTCTTGGACAAGCTCATCTATAAAGCTGCTGAAGTCTTCCTTCACTGGTGTTAGAGCCGACCTCTTTTGGATTCCAAAGTAATCTGAAGACCAATTGAGACACCCAGCCTAGTAGACTGAATTGCCATTGGATTTTTTGGACTTTCCATCAAAGGACAACCACTCTTGGACAACAGCCTATGAGGCAGTGTATTAATTCTCTGGTTTTAAAAAAGATTTGTTATTCTTTTCTGTTCCCTTGGAGAACTCTGCCTAACACAATTTGAATTTTTGAAGGTATCTAATGGTGAACACTATGGACAGCAGCTGCCTATGTGCCAAGATCCTTGATGTCATGTTCCAGAGTTTTCACCCAAGCTGAGTGAGCTCTAAGCATTTGCTTGCTTTGCATGCTGTGACTGTACTATAAGTGATACATACTCTGGTACCAAATCCTACTGATATAACTGAATATAAAAAATAAATTTATTTAGTTGCTCCTTGGATATCTAGAGTTGGTTGTGAAATATGAATAGATTTAAAAACACTAAAATCTGTTTCTAGTGATAAAGATAAGACTGATGGCCTGGGACATGATGTGACAATAATGGTGTGCAAAATGTAGCCAGCAGATAGATTGTTTTGATCAAATAGTTATAGGAGGTAAGTACTGCATGACCCTGCTTTTAATACTATAGAACATTTTGTTTAAGCTAATGATATTGGCTCCCTGCCCTGACTCTTATGGAGAAAGTAGTTAGTAAAATGAATAGGCTCTAAGTTTCAAAATTCCAGTTAAAACTCTGTATTAATGACCTGAAAATACTGCCATCTATTCTATCCCTCCTATTATGAACCTGCAAGGTCAAGTTTTTTGCATAAGAAACCTGGAGTTCTATTATGTGAATGGCTGAATTGCAATGCACACTGAGTTTCTAATCCCACAGTTCACCTTTTAATAAAGTGAAAACATTGAATAGGATAGAATGAAATTCTGAAAATTGAAATATGAAGTCAGTATAGATAGTAATAAACAGAAAATGTTTATATCACAATCCCCTTGGGTTGTCTTTGCCATCAAAAGCTGCCATTTTTTCCCCCTGCATATTCTATCCCTTCCTTATCTGAAGAAACTTACTTATGATAAGCTTTGAGGCAGTTGCTCTGCCATCCACTGATGGTTTGCCTTAGGTCTTAGAACATATCCTTTCAGCTCTTTCAGTTTTAGACAAGTATTTAATTCATGTTTCAGTAGAACGGGGTGGCAGTAAGGCCTGAAAGAAATGCGTTACACATACAAGTAACTGACTTTTTAAAATTAATTTTTATGTGATAAAAAGAAATTCAGGGAAATTACAGACAAAGCTGGTTATTAAGTATTTTTCTCTCTTTTTTGCCTCTATTTATTTATTTATTTACTTACTTACTTACATACTTATTTTTTCTATTATCAGCTTGATACAGTACAAATTCTTATCCTAATAGTGAAATGTTTCACTGAGGCTTGCCCAGTGATTGAGTAAAACCAAAACTTATTATAAGCCACAGTCATCCTAGGGTTCCTCCTGCTGTGTAGCCTCCCTGGTTCTGTGGGTTGCAGTTTGATTGTCCTTTGTTTTATATCTAGAATCCACTTATGAGTGAGTCCATACCATGTTTGTCTTCTGAGTCTGGGTTATCTCACTCAGGATGATCTTTTCTAGTTCTATCCATTTGCCTGCAAATTTCATGCTGTCATTGTTTTTCTCTACTGAGTAGTACTCCACTGTGTATATGTACCACATTTTCTTAATCCATTATTCAGTTGACGGGCATCTAGGTAGTTTCCAGGTTCTGGCTATTGCAAATAGTGTTACTATGAACATAGTTGAGCATGTATCTTTGTGGTATGATTGAGCATTCCTTGGGTCTATGCCCAAGAGTGGTATGGCTGGGTCTTGAGGTATTTTCTCATTATTTTCCTTTCCCATTTTAGTGAGCAAAGTCTGTCAATCATATGCAGGAGGAAGCTGGAGAGATGGCTCGACAGTTAAGAGAACTTGCGACTCTTGTAGAGGACCAGGGTTCACTTTTCAGCACTAGAATAATGATTTAAAAGATCTGTAACTTCAATTCTAGGAGATTCGATGACCTCATGCGATCTCCAAAAACTTTAGCACACACATGGAGGCAAGATACTTATACACATAAAAATAGAAAATTAATTCATTTAAACAAAATAACATAATAAATAATTCCAAGAGCCATTGATTGTGTGCCTGGTGTTGGATAGTAAATCTTCTTGTACCCAAATTAAAAAAAAAATGAGTATACAGTCTACTGAAGTTAGTAATTAGAGGAGTTCTAATTCAAATAAACAAAAGTCCAGTGCAAATTTCCAGAACAGGTAATAGATTTTCAGTACTTTTAATCAGTTTCAAAATCAGGGTCAATTCACGGGATATTGCTATTCTGCCAAACATCTGTCTGCTAGTATTCCCCCAAACAGGCCTGAAATACTAAATAGGGTGAATGCAATGGGAATGGAAATTTTCATATTGAGATTATTGAGCATTCATTCTGAAAGGCGGTCACTCCAAAAGCCCTAAAATTATACTAGAGCCTTCTAGGCAGAGTTGAGGGTATATGGATGTTAAGTCATGTAAATGAACTCAGATCCATCACTCTACAGAAGAGTTGGTGCATGAATTTATTCTACTCTTACTCTTGTTTAAAATGAAACTTTAGAATACTCATCCTCAATATCTAGGGGAATGCTTATCTCAATGCTCTGACCTGCAGAGTAGAGTACTGTGTTAGGAATGTTCAAATATCAGACAGTGTAATTGCTTGTAACTAAAATGTGATAGCCAGAAACAATGATTTCTTTTTGGAGAAGATACAGAGATTTGTGGCATTGCCAAGGATTTAAAAGACGCATGAACTGTGATATATTCAACACACATAGAATTTATGTGAACCTGAGGGAAGAGGCCATTAGATTATTTTAAATTGAATCAGGAAATATTTGAAATTTCAGTTATTGCAAAAGTTGTTTCATTAGTTGAGCACATTCATATGCTTTCTTTTATGATGTTAAAGTGACACATGCTATCTGTTATGTGTCTATTAGTGAAACTTGATAAAAGAAGTGCCCTGTAGTGGAGGAGAGAAAAACACCTTCATTTTTATAAGACACGTGTACCAACTCTCTTGGTGTATGTCAGCAGGAAAATCAATGTCATTGTCTTTCTCTGATACTTCATTGCACTGGCCCATTATGTTAAAGGCATATTCACTGGGTCTAGAGGTCATGGGGTATAAACTCCTATAGACACAACAGCGTGGCATTTGTAAGTCAGAAGATAGGAAATAAATTTCACAAAATTCTGAGCCTTTCATCTCAGAAATTTTTTTTAGTACTCCAAGGTGTGAACATTCCAAGCTATTACATTAAGTCCATTTTATCTGGAATCAAAAAGAGAACCAGATTGTTGGATATGTTTGAGAAAACATACACTTTATTTGAGTCTGCTATTTTGGCCTATTTACCAATTGACTAAGTCTAAACACATCCACTTTTCAAAGGCTCTCAGAAGAAAATTTATGGATAAAGTACAGGTTGCCCCATTGACAGATTTTCTTAAGTGCCTGGAGATAAAGGAAAGAGACGAGAGGGGGAGAGGAAGGCAGAGCACACATTCTTTATGTCTGTGAGGATGGCTTTGCCTGTCTCCTTCCGTTGAAGCTTGCCTTTCTGTGTTAGTCATCACATCAAATTGTGGGTTTTTTTAAGCTTGAAAGCCAGCCCATGGGGAAATCTTCATGTCTTCTCAAGTCTTTTCTGAGGACCTGTCCTGCCCTGGGAAAATGTGTGGCTGTAAATATCCCTGCTGTACATTTTGCAGTAAACAGAGGAGGTTTTTAATGACCTACTTCTGCCAATAACCTCTTGTTTCAAATCTTTCTCCGAGGTTTCCTTGTTGTTTATCTCACCTTCATCCCCTGTCCCTGGTGGCAGAAGTGTTGTTTATCTGTCTTTCAAGGATTTCACAAACTGCTCTCTCTTTCCTTGCAGAGAGAGTTCAAGTTCAGCTGAAACCAACCAAAGCTGTTGCATCAAGTCCTTGGGTGGTCTGTATAGAGGTTCAAAGGGACCATTCTTTGAGAAGAAGGTTTTCTTTGCTCAGTCCAGAGCCAAGAACAAGGACAAGGGTCACACTCTGGGAACAGGCTGTCATCTTTATGACTGCTGATGAGTTGGGAAGTGGGAAATGCAAGGACAAGAGAGGCCTTAAAGCTACATGACAACTTTCAGGGTGACTTGTCCTTGATTTACCATTCACTTGGCTCCTGCCAACCGCTGAGTGTTTCCCAGAGTCCTGAGAACTTGATTCTGACACATTCTGCTTTATTTCATTATTTCGCTAGAGAAATGGGTCCTCAGAGCTACCTAGTCTGTCGTTTTCTTGTCATTCTTTTTTTTATATTAACTTTTAAAATAAGGCAGAAAAAGTTCTTTGACTTTTGCCCAGTGTTTCTTGTCTATATTTTGAAATATCTTGTCCCTTTATGGGGGAAATTATCTACTTAGACTTTGAAATAAAATGCCTTATACTTCTAAATAAGCAATTATCACGTTAAAGATAGTAAGCTTTTAAAGCACATAGATATATTATTTTTTTAAAATTAGATCTTTTAAATGCTACTGCCATAAAGTTTTCTTTGTAAATCTTTTCTCAAATTTATTCATTTTGGGTTCTGGGTATACACTCTTAATTCCTTTTTAAAGCTTTTTAGTTGTTTTCTTTTTTTCATTTGTATATGTGTATCTGTAAGAGTTTAAGTTCACCATGTAGATGTAGGTGCTTTCAAAAGTCAGGAGGGACTGACTTCCCTTATGCTGAAGTTACAGGTCATTGGGATGCAGTGCAACAAATCCTAGTCCTCTGGAAGAACAGCATATGCTGTTAACCACTGAGCCAACCCTTCGGCTTTTCAGTTTCCTTTACTTTATCAGGCCTTTTCTTTTGGGCCATCATCTAGCTCCCAAACCATGACATAGAGACTTCTTTTTAGTTATGAATACTCAGCCTAGCTTAGGCTCCTTACTAGCTAGATCTTTTAACTTAAATTAGCTTGTTTCTCTTTATCTAGCTATTTCCTTGGTACTTTTTACTTTTCTTTCAACCTGTCTATCTTACTTTTAGAGCCTCTCATATCTGTCTGTCTAGAGTCTGCCTGACTTCTTGCCCTGGGCATGTCACCCTCTTTTTCCTCATTCTCTTCTCTTTTCTCTCCTCTTGTTCTCCTATTTATTCTCTCTCTTTTCCCTAGCTATTGACCAATTAGTTTTTTATTAGACCAATCAGGTGCCTTAGTCAGACAAGGTGAAACAAATGCAACACATCTTTATATAGTTAAACGTGCATCCTTACGTCATTAAATGAATGCAGCATAAACAAATGTAACACAACTTTACACAGTTAAAGTAATCTTATGCAGAATAAACAAATGTAGCACACCTTTACATAGTTAAAATAATGTCCCACAACATTGTATTCTTGATATTTTAAATTCATTATCATATTATTCATTGCTAAGATGTAGACATGCATTTTATTTTAAAATATTGACCTTTATTCTGAGTCTTTGATGATCTCCATAGTATCCATTGGTTATTATAAAGCCCTTAAATTTTTTTAAATAAAGTTTCTTGTTGCCTGTCAAAGGCAATTTAAGGTAGATCCTGTTTTCTCTTTTCCTCTACCAGACCAGAGACTATATTGGCTAGTATTTTATTATATTAACCGAGGGAAAATATTATTACCAAAATCTTAACTATTCCCTTTTAGCACACAAGAAAAGACATATTTTCATGTGTCAAATTAGTGAGAATATAAGCAAATAAGAAACAGTTTTTCATTAACCACTAATGCTGCAAAATAATTAATGTAAGTCATATAAGTAACATTAATATTAAAGTGTTACTTTTCAATCTACACAATTTATAATGTGCAATTTACTTTATAGCAAGTGATAAAAGTCACTATTTGCTAGTTTTGAATCTTCTCATGTATGATTTTGATTTCTAGATGTTCCTAAACAAGTCTAAATAATGCCAATTAGAAGTGTGCATTTTCATCCAGCCTCTTTGTAACCTCTTCCAGTTAAGGCCAATAAATATTTTCTTTGTACGTTCATATCTTAGCATTGCTCTAGATATGATTAAACATATGCCAGAATGAGTGCCCAGAAATGTAATAGAATTTTTATTGAGGGTAATGTCTATGGAGATAAAATAAATAACAAACTACAGCAACTCTATCCAGAATTTGTATCAGGTTTACTTTTGGTGTCTTTTGAGCTGTATTTTTCAAACTAACTTTATTAGATACTTAATATTTCAGACAAGAACAAGTAAATCATCTTTATTTAAAATAAGAAAACTCAAGAAACTCTTGGGTAAAATCATCCATCTATGAATCAAGAGTTCACAAATGTTTACCTACTTTTCTAAAGTACTTTCATAGCATACTCATTTTAAAGTTTAGGAAAAATTCGACAGTTGGGGTAAATTTAAAAAATAAACATAATGTACATCCTAAAATACATGTCACTTCATAGTAAATCTAGGAAGATTTTAAAAGAGTAATTAAGAAAAAAGTCAAGCATTTTGCTCTGCTTATCTGACACTTACCTTGCCATAACAATGACAAGTTCTCTTATAACTGGAGATTGCTATTTCTATGTGCCCGTGTGGTTTTGTGTAATTACAAGGACACTAATGGAAAATATTTATATTCCAAATTTAAATATTGAGTTAGGAAACCAAGACAAAGACAATAGTGCATGTGTGTGTGTGTGTGTGTGTGTGTGTGTGTGTGTGTGTGTGTAGGTAGGTAGGTAATTAACAATAAGATTTGAGTGAGAAAGAAGCATAAATCAGAAGCTATAAATATTAAATAGAATGTTGAAAAACATATTGACCTTCTTTAATATTAAGGTCATATTTAAATCATCTCATATCTTTTGTGACTTAGTAGGATATCTAAATTAAAATGAGTTTTAAATATGTAAAATGTTTGACTTTTGAAAAGTAATTCTTTGAATGAATCTTTAAGAATTTCATTCAATATATTTTTAACTTATCTCTTCCTCGCCTTTAACTCCTTTTAAATCCTGCCCTACATCTCTACCCAATTACATGCCCTTCTCCCTTGTAATAAAATGGAGTTTGGTCTGTGTGGGCTGACTATTCCCCTATGCCTGTCAGGCCTGGAAAGTGATGGGTATACTGAATGTCATATCACTGAGGAAAACTAACTTTCTCCTTGCCCAGACACAATAAAATTCCAATGGATTCTTGGCTAGAGATGGAACATTGTGCCCACATCTGCCTTCCATGCTTTCATTCTGTCTGGCTGGAGCTTCAGCAGGTCTTGTTCATGCTGCCATGGTTTCTTGGAGTTCATCCCTTTTTGTCAGGAAATTGTTTTCTTGAAATTGTTCACAACCTCTGGCTCTTAGAGGTTTTTCGCCCCATCTTCTGTGTAGAATCCCAGCGCTTGAATGAGGGTGGTATGATCTAGCCATTCCATTTGTTATTGAACATTTCAAGGTTTGTTAGTCTCTGAATATTGACCAGTCGTCAGTCTGGGTGTTAATTGCCATCTACTTTCACGGGCTCTAGGGAAAAAGATGTTTGATCTTTTTGATAGAAACTCTACCCCCACCTCATAATACCATCCAACCATATTGGATTCACGATTTGTTTCAATAATATTAACATCTAAACTACTTGTAGTTTCTAGATAAGTAGCTCACAATCTACTTACGTTTAAATACAAAAGCCATTTATATTATTGTTACTTAGGATACTTTCGTGCATGATTGTCTGAGAGTTATGAAGCTCTGTTGCTCAGAAAATACTATGCCCATGAAACTCTGGTTATCTTTTCAATCAAATGTAGTTATTAAGATTGTATAAATTGAAGACAGTAAATTGTTAAAGTGGCTATGATTCCCTCTGAATATTTAATAGATTTAGTGACCAATTCTATGAAATAATCATGAATTTTATATATGGTGATATTAACAGCTTGCAAATATTCTAGTAACAAGCTTCTTTGTCTACTAGGATTAACAAACATGCACACTATTTTCAGAATCATTGTCAAACAGAGAGTATGTTAAAGGAGATAGGTTGCTTAATTTATAAACCAAGATTTGATATTGCTTTTCTCTTGCAAATGGCAACATCTGTGGCATAGCGCCTAAATTCAAAATATTTTTCAGTTGCTTTTACCATAGTATTATGTAAGTATTCAGCATGTTTCAAACGCTGGCATAGTAACCTAGAATAGGAACTTCACTGGAAGAATTGTCATGTGTTTGCATAAAGTTTATAATTCTGAGTGTTAACAAAATTCTGAAAACTCATAATTACGTTTTATTGAAAGCAGTCTAATCATAATAGAAAATGTACCAAGTTTGTCTATGAGCCAGTTGTATGAGAAATATCATGACTAAAATACAATTTAGAAGGAAAATAATAAACTTTCTTCACCTGGGGGAATAAAACTACTGACATTTCATTTACTCTTTTTCAAATCTTCATAAAATAATGCAAATAAAATCTTTCCTTGAGAAACTAACCAATAATTTTAATATTAGTGCAAAAATGAGTTTATCTGGACATCAAATTTTATTATCTTTTTAAGTTCTTTCAGTTGACAAAATTGTCATTTGTTACTAATTGTAGCTATAATTTTTATGGAAATGATCATAGCCATAATATATAAAATATTAAACAAGAATTACTATACATGTTATACTCAGCATTAGTTTGTGGGGCTATCATGGAGAGACATCAGGGTAACAGGTATCACATAGAAAAATTTTATTGATTATGGGTCTCAAAGTCATACAGAAGCAACAGTTCTGCTGTTTCTATTTCCAGTGATATGGAGTGATCTTGACTGATTCCTATCCTTTCTGGGTTACATCTAAAGGCAATCACATCTGACTTTTATCCATCCACTACAAAGTTCAATTTTGTCACAATTTTTTAAAATGAAAAAAAGACTGCATAAATTAAGGTATTAAGACAAGAACTGTGTGACTAAACATTAAAATTAGAAAATGTTCTGGCTTACATAGTGACTTGATTAATCTCTAGTGGCCAATTTCATTTGAGTATGGCCTACTAGGAAAACTGGTAAATTGGCATATCATATTTTAAATGAAAAGAAAATTTAAAAATATAATATAATCTTGCTTTAAAGTGCTTTAATTTTAACGTTAGAATATCAGACATACATGTACATAAACAAATATATGTCTTATATGTTTTCACAAAAATTTCAGATCATAGAATGGGACACATCTACTACCTTCTACATGTAGATGCCCTACCATGACCAAGAGGGGATATGATTTTTCTTTTCCTTTTGAGTTAGACATTGCTTTAATTTACAAAATATTAATATAGTGATGTCTTTAGACTTATTGGAAGCACATTTTCTTTATCAAAAATCTTTTAGCTAAAATTTCAGAAACGTAAGTTATCCTGCTGGAGAGAACATTTGTGAGGAAAGGTCTTGGAAGTTGAAGCAGAACATAGACAGGATATAAGAAGAAATAAAGATGTTAGTGATAAAATTCCAGCCATCATTTAGTTATACCAACATAGGAGATTCAATTAATTCAGAACAGCAACCTTTCAGCTCTAATCTGATCATGCCATAGAACTATGACAAACATGTAATGCTTGCCATTACAAACACTATATTTGGGAGTTAGTAATTCAAAAATAGTGTAATAGGCTACTAGTTGAAAGTAAAGTGTTGTTTTTAGGACAAACAAATACAAGCAGTAACCAACATTTGAAATTTATAGTATTTACTTCTGTACAACAGAAAGTGTTCCAAATGTTAAAAACAGAGATTCCATATTAGCAAGCTATTCCACTGATGGACCTATGCTCAAAAGACTGTAAGTCCTTTCTCCTGCTTATTGGTGAACTGTTTACAATAGCAAGGAAATGAAACCAGCTTAGGTGATATCAGTAGATGAATGGATAAAGAAATGCTGCATGATCAGAGGAATTTTATTCAGCCATAAGTATAAAATATATCATGTTTGGAGGAAAATTAATTCAATGATAATTTTTTTGCGTAAAGTAATATAAGTCAAATTGAGAAAGACACAAATACCACATTTCTTATACATGTGTATATGTATATGTGTATGTGAGTGTGTGCATATCTGTACAAGTCATGAAATTAGGAAAGAGAACATGGAGCCGGGCGGCAGTGACGCACGCCTATAACCCCAGCACTTGGGAGGCAGAGGCAGGTTGATCTCTGTGAGTTTGAGGCCAGCCTGGGCAACAGAGTGAGATCCAAGACAGGCATCAAAACTACATAGAGAAACCCTGTCTCGAAAAACCAAAAAGAGAGAGAGAGAGAGAGAGAGAGAGAGAGAGAGAGAGAGAGAGAGAGAGAGAGAGAGAGAGAGAGAACATGAAAGGAAAAAAAGACCACAATATGAGCGGCGCAAGGGTGAGAACAAATCCAAATGACTTAGTAGCGCAATGAAAACAGCTTGGTCTCAGGAAAAACAATCCGCAAGAGGGCTGAAGTGGTTACAGCGGAGTGGAGATGAGTGATAAACAAAAACAGCATGAAAATACCATCAATGAAACTTGTGCCTTTCGTGCCGATTTAAAAAGGAATAAACCTAAAAGTTTATTTAGACTCTTCTAGAGCAGTGATTCTCAACCTTCCCAATGCTCTGACACTTTAATAAAGTCCTTCATGTTGGGGTGACACCCGGCCACAAAATTATTTCTTTGCTGCTTCATATCTGTAATTTTGCTGCTGTTATGAATCATAATGTAAATAACTGATATGCAGGATATCTGTTATGAGATCCCTGTGGGGTCTCGACACACCGGTTGAGAACCACTATACTAGACTAACCCCACATCATAGAAATAAAATTATATGTAAGGATCAGGCTAAAAAGTCTACTTTAAAGATAATTTATTTTTGGAAGTGTTATTAAACCAAAGGGCAAATACATCTTTGCAAATATCTGCCCAGTTTCATGAGGATTCACTTCAAAGACTCAGATTTCTGATTGAGGAACTGGATTTATACACTCATTTGAAAATTATCCTAGCCTGCAAAGTGATGGTTTTGTATGGCATGTTCTGCCAAAAGAATCATGTGTTTTTGCGGGGAGCAGGGGGAAAACTTACAGATCAGAGAAGCAGAAAGAAGCCAGCCATGTTCTTACAGCTAGGAAACCCTCAGGAAAAAAGAGAGTGTTCCTGTTTCCTCATTCCTTATATATCTTTCTGTGTCCTGCCACATTACTTCCTGGGATTAAAGGCGTGTGTCTCCACTGCCTGGCTCTGTTTCTCTCATGTAGCCCAGTGTGACCTTGAACTCACACAGATCCAAACAGATTTCTGCCTCCTGAGTGATAGGATTAAAGGCGTGTGCTACCATTGCCTGATCTCTATGTTTAATATAGTGGCTGGCTTTTTCCTCTGACCCCCAGATAAGCTTTATTGGGAAGCACAAATAAAATATCGCCACATTCTGGTGTATCTATTCATTAACAAATGATTTGATTATGAGAATTTTGGAAGAATGAATAGATTAATATACTTGTGTATTTACAATTGCACGGGATTACTGGAAAGTGGTCATAAGATTAAGAAATAGGTCCTACTTGGAGGAGACAGTTTACTTGAGATGTGTCTTTGGAAGATACATCTTGTTCCAGAGTCCTTTTTTTAATATAAATATTTTTATTTTATAATTAATTTAATTTTACATATCAGCCATGATTCCCCTGACCTCCCTCCTCCCACCCCCTAGCCCTTCCCCCCCCCCCCCAATCCATTCCTCATTCCCACCTCTTCCAAGGCAAGGTCTCCTCTGGGGAGTCAGCCCAGCCTGGTAGATTCAGTTGAAGCAGGTCCAGTCCCCTCCTCCCTGCACCAAAGCTGAGCAAAGTGTCTCAGCACAGGCCCTAGGTTCCAAAAGCCAGCTCATGCACCAAGGACAGGTCCCGGTCCCACTGCCTGGCGGCCTCCTAAACAGTTAAATCTCATCAACTGTCTCACTTATCCAGAGGGTCTGGTTCAGTATCATGTGGGCTCCTCAGCTATTGGTTCACAGTTCATGTGTTTCCACTAGTTTGGCTATTGAAGCAGCATCTTTGCTTCATATGTTACTATGTCCACAGCAATGGATTCAAGTCATGGCAGATTGAAATATGAAATTGTGTTATTCTCTCAAGTTTTTTTCTTATACACTTTGTCAATGACACACAATCTGATTAACAGAAGGTAATAATTGTACTCCTGGTGTCATTATCTTTCTGTGGGAGAGGAAACTACTTACAAATTTTATATCATATATTGTTTCATTGGGGTAGAGAAAAGTTGTCTATTTCAAGTGTTCTTTAATCAAGGGGAACAGAATTCAAGAAAATGAGCAGAAGTATAAGAACTGTAGATTCAGCCATCCAAAGGACACTCATCCCAGTTTGATCCTAATTTACCAAAGGTAATTATCTGTAGCTAGAGTTTTCCTGCCTGGCCCACAATCAGGACAAATCTCTCTCACCTGCCACTCCCACAGCAACTCAAACCTGACCAAGTAAACACAGAGACTTATTTTGCTTACAAACTGTATGGCTGTGGCAGGCTTCTTGCTAACTGTTCTTACAGCTTAAATTAATCCATTTCCATTAATCTATACCTTGCCACATGGCTCGTGGCTTACCGGCATCTTTACATGCTGTTTGTCATCATGGTGGCTGGCAGTGTCTCTCTGACTCAGCCTTCCACTTCCCAGCTTTATTCTCCTCCTTGTCCTGCCTACACTTCCTGCCTAGCCAATGGCCAATCAGTGTTTTATTTATTGACTAATCAGCAACACATTTGCCATGCAGAACATCCCACAGCACTTCCCCCCCCCTTTTTTTTTCAAAAAGGAAGTTTTTAACCTTAACAAAGTAAAATTACATATAATTTGGGAATTTGGGCGTAGCTTCTCTTACTACTTCCTGCTGGAGGGGGGCGCTGTATCTTATGGGGACACAAAGAAAATTTTAGGATGGAGTAGTCTGTGAGGCTATATTGTCTGAGCCAGTTCCCTTGAAACCATTCTGGATGTTGGATCATCTGGGCCATGGTGCCATCGGAGAACTTTCAGGGGGTCTTGGCTGGTCAAACCTGATGTATCTTAATCTGGAACAAATCCATAGCCTCTGGCTTTCTGTGGGAACAAAAGCAGAGTCTCCTTTCCAAAGCAACACATCCTTACATCCAAATTTTGAAGTCAAGATATCTTTAAAATATACATATTGGTTTAACTCAGCTTCTTTTACAATCAAATATCTCTCTGTAGTTAAGAATCCCAAAGACAACACAATCCAGATTCTCTGTGTGATATTCATCTTTACGTGGCTTATTTTTTATATTAATTTTACTATCTCTTTAAAGACTTTATTTTTTTTTTTTCTTTTTTTTTTTTTGGTTTTTCGAGACAGGGTTTCTCTGTGTAGCTTTGCGCCTGTCCTGGAACTCACTTGGTAGCCCAGGCTGGCCTCGAACTCACAGAGATCCGCCTGGCTCTGCCTCCCAAGTGCTGGGATCAAAGGCATGCGCCACCACCGCCCGGCAAGACTTTATTTTTTAAAACTATCTATTTGTTTATATAACTGTATATATCATCTTTTTTGTCTCTTTCAAGCCTACATATCTTTTACACACATTGTAAACTATTACATCTGAATCTATCTTATTGTGAATCTATTGCTTTAAACTACAGCAGCTGTGGCTGCTGGCTCTGCCCTCCTCAGCTTCCCAACATGGCAGTAGCACGTTTTCCGCCAGCTCTGGGAGCTCTTGTGGGTCTATGCTTTTATCTAAGCAGCGTGTAGCCCAAAAACCTCTTTTTTTGTTTTATACTAGCAAAGGCTAAATCCACCATGCAGCTTAATGTGCCACTTGCAGAGGCCTCATTCCCACCATATGGCAGGTTGAGCGCACTAGGAACCCTCCAGTAGCTCAAACCGGCAGCTGCCGCTCATTTGAGAGAGACAATTAGGAACTGTTTTTAGCTCCATTTTAGAATCTTTTTTCTCAGTTTTTAGGTGGAAAATCTTGCCACCACATTGGACGCCATTTGTAGCTAGAGTTTTCCTGCCTGGCCCACAGTCAGGACAAATCTCTCTCACCTGCCACTCCCACAGCCACTCAAACCCGACCAAGTAAACACAGAGACTTATATTGGTTACAAAATGTATGGCCATGGCAGGCTTCTTGCTAACTGTTCTTACAGCTTAAATTAATCCATTTCCATTAATCTATACCTTGCCACATGGCTCGTGGCTTACTGGCATCTTCACATGCTGTTTGTCATCGTGGCAGCTGGCAGTGTCTCTCTGACTCAGCCTTCCACTTCACAGTTTTATTCTCCTCCTTGTCCCGCCTATACTTCCTGCCTAGCCACTGGCCAATCAGTGATTTATTTATTGACTAATCAGCAACACATTTGCCATACAGAACATCCCACAGCAATTATCGAATTTGAGCTGATATTATTCAAGGACTTTACTTTGGAAATTTTGGTAAAGAAATTTTGTTTGTGTGTGTGTGTGTGTGTGTGTGTGTGTGTGTGTGTGTGTAAAGCATAGTATATTTCCAACCTGCAAACTTTAGAAAAGAGCCTTGATAACAAAATATTTAAATCTTTTTTTGAAAACTAAAAAACATATTGATAATAAATCATGACCAAATAACAATCAAAGAAAAATTAAATAATTTTTATAGAAGAATGACATAATCCCAACTCAAAGGCACAGAAAACACATTCAACAAAATTGTAGACGAAAACTTTCTCAGCCTAAAGAAGGACATGCCTATAAAGGTACAAGGAGCTTACAGAATGCCAAATAGGCTAGACCAAAAAAAAAAAAAAAATTCCCTTGCCACTTAATAATCAAAACACTAAACATACAGAATAAAAAAATAATATTAAGAGAAGCAAGGAAAAAGGGCATGTAACATATCGAGACATACCTATAGGATTGTACCCAACTTCTCAATGGAAACTCTAAAAGCCAGAAGGCTCTAGACAGACATTTTGCAGACACTAAGGGACAACAGTTGCCAGCCAGGAATACTATACCCAGCAAATCTTTGAATCACCATAGATGGAGAAAACAAAGTATTTCATGAAAAAAAAAAAAAACAGATTAAACATTACCAATCTACAAATCCAGACTTTCCGAAAGTACTCAAGAAAAACTCCAATACAAGGAAGTTAGCTATATCAATGAAAACAGAGGCAATAAATAATCTCACATCAGCACAACCCAAAAAGTGAAACAAAAACACTACCACCACCATCACCACCAAATTTTTTTTTAAAAAGAGAATTAACAACCACTTGTCATTAATATCTCTTCATATCAATGGACTCAATTAATCAATAAGAAGACGCAGGCTAACAGAAAGGGTACAAAAAGAGTAGCCATCCTTCTACTGCATACCAAAAAGAAACCTCCACTTCAAAGAGAGACATCTCAGAGGAAAGGGTTAGGAAAAGATTTTCCAATATAATAGACCTAAGAAGCAAGCTTTGTAGTTATCTTAATATCTAACAAAACAGACTTCAAACTAAAATTTTTCAAAAGAGATGAAGGGTATTTAATATTCATCAAAGAAAAAAAAATCATTAGAATGAAGTCTCAATTCTGAAAATCTATGCCTCAAATACAAGGGCACCCACATTTGAAAAACAAACATTACTAAAACTTAAATCACACATCAAAACCCACACATTAATAGTGGGAGACTTCAACACCTCACTCTCACTAATGGACAGGTGTGCCAGATAGAAACTTAACAGAGAAATAAGGGAACTAACAGATAGTTATCGCTCAAATGGACTTAATAGACATCTACAGAACATTTTACCCAAACACAAAAGAATATACCTTCTTCTCAGCAACACAAAGAACCTTCTCTAAAATTTACCACATATTCAGTAATAAAGTAAACCTTAAAATATACAAAAAGATTGGTAATAATCCCCTGTATCTTATTGGATCACCATGGGTTAAAGTTAGAGTCCAACAATAACACAAACTACAGAAAGCCTACAAATTCATTAAGACTGGACAACTCTCAACTGAATCATCACTGGGTCAAGGAAAAAATAAAAAAAAATAATGACTTCCTAGAACTCACTGATAATGAAGCCACAACATACCCAAAATTATGGGATACTATCAAAGCAGAGCTAAGAGGAGAATTCATAGCACTAAGTGCCTATATAAAGAATCTAGAAAAATCTCACACTAGCAGCATAAAAGCATACCTGAAAGTTCAAGAACAAAAAGAAATAGTTGGAAAACATTTTTTGAAAAAGAATAATTTACTTTCAAAAATATTTTTAAAATTTTGCCAGAAATATAAGTAAATATTCTCCTTTTGTATTTTTTAATTTATTTTTTTTCATGAAATATATTTTTATCATAATCTTTTCCTTCTCCAAACTCCTCTGGGTCTTTTATACTTCCATGCCCATCAAATTTATGTTCTTATTCTCTCTCTCTCTCTCTCTCTCTCTCTCTCTCTCTCTCTCTCTCTCTCTCTCTCTCTCAAGAAAAACAACAAAAAAATCAAAAGCAAAAAAAAAAACAAAATCAAAACAAACCAAAATTTTAAAAGACATCAAAGCAATAAGATAAAAATATTGAAGCAAAACAAAAGACAAAAGAGTTCTTTTTATATTGCCCAACTACTCCTGGGCATGGGCCTGGCCTTGACAGTAGCTGATATAAAGAGAAAAGAGATTTTTCACTTTCTGACCAGGTATCAATTTCAAATAGCAACTTGGTTAGGAGTAGGACCTTGCCCCTTCTTAGCACTGGGTTGGATTCTGTAGGGTTTGAATCCATGAAGGTCTTGGGTCTGTTGACACAATCCTTGTAAATTCACAAGTCCTGTTGTGTCTGGACTATATTGTTTCCTTGGAGTCACCCATCACCTTTGATTCTTACATTATTTCTGCCTCCTCTTCTTCATAGATCCATGAGTCTTGAAAGAAATGGCTTGAAGAAGACATTCCATTCAGGACTGAGTGCTCCAACATCTCTCATTCACTATGCATTGGCCAGTTGTGTATTTTTGTGTTAATTGCCACCTAACTGACAGAAGACATTTCTCTATGAGCATTGAATCATACTCTAATCTATGAGTGTAACAATATGTCATTAAAAGTCATTTTATTGCTTTGGTCCTTTAGCAGAATAATAGTATTAGGTTTTCCCCTAGGTCCATGGCCTATCTAGTCTCATGTTTTGGACCACTTTAGATATGGTACATAGGGGTCACAACTTACACAATTTCTAGTACCATGAGAGCTAGTCAGTAGGCATAGAGTTTGTAGGTGACACCAGCTTGATTTCTCCATGTTCAATTGCATGAGTAAGTTGTGTTCAGCAATAGAGCCTTACCAACAGGTTATGGAAAGTAACCAATAGCCTTGGCATTAGCCTATGGTATTTGGGCAACTTCTGTGACCCCTTCCTCCAATGACTCAACTAGGAATAATCTGTTATTGACAGTAGAGATTTTGCTTGGAGATACAAGATGTCTAGCTGGGGCATTGTCTCCCTCATTATATACTGATTCCATTTCAATTCTTGTCATGTATGTATATGTTTTAGAAAGCACCTACATTAGTTGGTTTCCATATGACTTTTCAGAAGGTGTTTACTGTCAGTGGTCCTTCCTCCTCCCCTTACCCTTTAATTCTCCACTTATAGATTCACCTTTATTATTTTATAATATACTTTATTTCACCTTCATTGGACAATCCACTTCTCCCTGCTTGCCTCTTATTAAGCCAAAGTTCTGGGACTAATTCAGATTGAAGCATAGATAGTGAAAGCTTAAATGCTAGTATCCCCATAGAAAATAGGCAATATTTAAATTTTGGCATCTGAGTTATGCCTTTCAGACTGCTCTTTTTTTCTAGCTTCATCCATTTAGCTGGAAATTTCATAATTTTTCTTAACTGCTGAATAATATTCCATTGTTTAATTTTTTTCATTATCTATTCATCAGTTCATTGACATTTAGACTATTACCAATTTCTGGCTATTAGAGCAGAGAAAAAATGAGCATGGATAAGCAAGCATCTCCATAGTAGGATATAGACTTCATTGGGTATTTGCTCAAGTGGTACCGCTTCATCTGATGGTAGCTCAAGTCTCAGCTCTTGGAGGGATGTCCATACTGACTTCTACAGTGGAGAACCAGTTTGCATAATCAGCAGTAATGAATAAATGTCCTGCTTTTCCTCTCAGCATGTGCTGTTGGTTTATTGATCTTGGCCATTATTCCTGGTATAAGAGGAAATCTTAAACTTGTATTAATATGCATTTCTCTGATGACTATGAATGTCAAACACTTTTTAATTGTTTCTCAGATATGTGTTCCATCTTTTGAGGAACACTGTGTAGTTCTATACTCCGTTTTTATGGGATTCTTTTCCTGATGTTCAGGAGTAATTTTGTTGTTGTTCAAGATACAAAGGCAGTTTGCAGGAGAAATAAGGGCTCATCTGGAGAGACAAGAATTAAGGATTAAAACTAGGATGAAAGTCTCCTACATGAGGGCTAGTCTAGTGTGGCAGCAGAAGGTCTCTTGTAGAAAGAGGTTCTGTGAGTCAATGGAATAACAAAAAGCTAGAGATAAGGTAGAAGGAAAGGCTGAAAGGGACCACAAAGAAGAACTGGGGAACCCTGAGGAGGCAGTGAAGGGCTGAGTCTTTACAGTATGGAGGTGGGCTGATCCCCCACTTGTTCCCTTAGAAGTTCAATATATGTTATCCTTAGAAAAAAACCATGATGTTCCTAGTATTAGAGAGCTTCAAGGTAGATACATGAATTCTCATCGTGTATAATTTAGTATATTTGGAGAGTGCTATACCTTGATTTTCTATGAGATAAAGAGATTAACATGATTCCAAGAATAGTCTGTATCTAGTGTCTCACCTGAAAATACTAAAGGCTTGATAAACTGAAAAAAATAGAAAGCCATACAATTATACCATCAATCTTTTGGGGCTAGTGTATCCCTTCACCTTACTAGACTAATGACTGACTCTTATTGATCCAAGAGGATAACATGCAGGGTGTTATTCTTCAAAGATTTACAAATGTTCAAATCATTCTCATCCTTGCAGATTTGATGGTCAGCTTACCATCTTGATACACTAAAATCCTTTCTTCATAGAATACCCAGATAGCTTATAAATTTATATTATATGGTTCCTGGAAATATCTTTCTTGATGGATTTAATAGTATCTGATCCCAGGAAATGAGACTGAACCCTTCACAGGTCTTCTGGGGAAGACAATCTCTTTAATGTCAGAAGCTGTTCTGTTGAAATGCTTAGGCTGACACAGTTTTATGGCCTTCTGCAGCTATGGACTCTCCAATATCATTTCTCATTGATTGTTCACATAAAACAAATTGTAACCTCCCTGTAAAATGTATTATGGTTGTAATTTAACTAATAACTCATGGTTATTATATTTGTCTACTGATTATTTTTCCATTCACAATACTTCATATTGATATAGTATTTTTATTTTATTAAATCAAACACTATGAACAATCAATGATGCTTAGATTCATTACCAATAAATTAACCTTACTATATTATATGAAAATTGTATGCATAGTATCCTGAATCCAATTCTACTTCATATCATCAGTGATCTTGACCTAAAAAATTAGCTAATAGCTATTTGATCAAGCAGTAAACATTCCTTACATAAATTTTTCTCTTCCCTCTATTATGGATTTAAGATATTTACATTGCTATTTTGTTTAGTGAAGTTTTGATTTTCATAGCAGTCATATTTTTACAATTTTAATAATTTGAAATTAAATAACCTTTAGACTAATACATAGTTTTTTGTGACAAATATTGGTAAACACATCTTGACTAAATTACTATTTTTTTGCTTTAGTATCCATTTCAGTTAGAGATAAACAATATAGTCTGAGATTTTGTTTTCAAGTAATATTTAATATATAATGAAATTAACTTCAAAAATAAAAGATATGATTAATTTTATATGATTGTATATAACTATACCTTAACTTAATGGCTTAAATAATCATATTTCAGGATTCTCATTTATAACTGACTAGTTACTATTAACTTCAAATGACAACAGTTTGGTAATTTTGTTCAACTCTGAGCTTCAATGAGCTAGACAATTTTAAAGGCTCACTCATGTGTCTGGGTCCTCATTTAGGTTAACCCAAGTAATTAGATGTGGTTCAACTTCAGTCAAGTCTGTTCAACAGCAGTACACTCTCCTAGCAAAGCAACATTGAGATTTCACTTCTCCCAGTAATGTTGATCAAAACAAGTAGCAACAAAAAACTAAGTCAAAGGAAGGACAAGGAGAATCCACATCAGGAAAGGATCTGCAAAAGGACCAATGATGACAGAGATGTTGAAAGTAGCCTAGAAAAAGGAACATAGAAGTTAGCAGTGAAAAGAAGGAAGTATTCACCTACAGTTGATAGATTAAAATGTTTGAGGGCTGGGAGTACAGAACAAGTTGAAAATATGCAAAGCTACCTGCCTTGCATTCAAGCAACATGAATGTGTTGTTTTGACTGAGAATATCTTCCATAGGCTCATATATTTGACAGCTTGGTCACCAGTTGGTAGAAATGTTTGGGAAGGATTCAGAGGGTGTGGCCTTATTGAAGGAGGTGTGTCACTGGGGGTTCACTTGAAGGCCTCAAAGGATCATGTCATTACCAATTAGCTTTGTCTGCCCCCTGCTTGTGCATCAGATGAGATTTAATACATCAACTACTACTACTACCGCAGCATCGTGCTTGCTTGCCTGCTGCTGTTCCTCACTCCTTTATTGTCATGACTCTTCCTCTGAACTTTCAGCAAGCCCACAATTAAATTTTTTTTTTACAAGTTGCTTTGGCCCTAGTATTCTTTCAGGGCAATAGAAAAGTAACCAAGACACAGAGAAAGAGGTAAATGGTAAGGAAGGATGGAGAAAGGAAAAGAAAAAAAGGGGTGGGGAGAGAGGGAAGGAAGGAAGAAAAATATTGGGAGCATTGAAACCTAAAAGACTGTTCAGCAGTTGAAGATTTCAAAGCTATAATAAGCTATGTCCTAAGGTCTCTTCTCAAAAACCAATCAATCAAACAACAAACAAACAGCCAAAATCAATTTCAAAAAACAAGAGAAAGAGCCACTAAGCACTGAAGTTGAAACTCAGACCCCTGGTCAGGCAATACCCAGCTTATTTATTGTCTAGACACTCAGAAAAGGGTCTTAGTAACCCTTTTAAGTATTAGCATATTAATTATTTAACATTCAATACTTTATGAAATTTACCTCTCTGAAGGTAAATTTTATATAAAACTTCCCTGTAGTATAATTTTGAAAATATTGTGTTAGAAATGTAATATATAATCAGATATAATCATATTCATATGGAAAACTGTTTCTTATGTGTAGAATATGAAAATTCAAGAATGCAAACAACAGAAATAAGACAGAAAGGGAGTGAAGGCATTTTTTCTCACAAATCCCTTAAACTAGTAACCCCTGTTGAGCTAGGTCCCAGAGTAGAAATATGGTCTATAGACTCTCCAGTCTACCATTGCAAATCAATCTCTGATTTCATTGAAGTTAAATTTGAAGTCAATATCTACTTCTACATGAAAAGGAGAAAAAAAATTACATATCCCCATACCTTAATGGATACGCAACAAAAAAAGTGATGTCAACTGATTTGTACTATGAAGTTTATAAATTAATGTAAAACATATGGTAATGTTAATGTTTCTGTTTATTATTTTAAATTTCATTTATTCCTTGTTAATTTCATATATAGATATATTTAGGGTAGATCCCTGACTTCATTTCCCAACTCTTACTCTTTCCAGAAACCCCTTCCACTCTCAAGTCAAATATGTGCCTTATTTTTTTCCTTTTCTTAATTTCTTTTTAACCCTCAGAGTCTAATTATTGCTGCTTATGTTTGCCTGGGTGTATTTTACCATCTGCTGGAGCATGAACAACCTACCAATAGCTACAGAGCTGAGAATAATTGTTCCTACCTTCTCTGAGTGGGCATTAACCATTAGATGGCAAAATTATTGATGGCCTGTAGTAGGACAGGCCCATAGGATCCAGTAAATTGGCTCAAACCAGTTGCTAAGGCATGCACATGACGTACTTCCTTATGAGCCAATCTGGACTCTACCTGAGGGCCTAGCAACAGGCACTGTCAGAGCTCCTGAACATGCCCAGCCAATGAGGGATGACCAAGCAAAGTCACTAGATTGGGACACAGCCTGGGTGCTTGGAGGAGGGTATATAAGGCCTTTCTCATTATTAAATAAATGAGTCTGCTGTTTGCCTTCACCTGACTCCCAGTGTCTGTGTCATTGGGGCTGTGCATTCTCACCCACATTCCCAAGGGAGCCTTTAGGATCCAGCAACAATGAGGTGGAGTATGAGGCCTTATGAAGCCTTTCCCTTTCCATATTGGAATGTTGACTTAATTGATTTTTTGGTGGGCTTTCATAGGTAAACACTGATGCTGTGCATTCATGAGTGCTTTGGCCCTGCCATTTTCTAAAGACATTATTTTATGACAATCTACAATAACTTCTGGCTGTTAAAATCTTTCTGTCTCCTCTTCTAAGATATTCATTGATCTTTGATGTCATTAGGAGATGTGAAATATAGATTCCATTCAGGTTTGGGTACTCCACAGTCACATATTTTCTATGCTTTGAGCACTTATAAATATTAACATCAATCACTTCCTTCTGCAAATGCACACTTTTCTAATGAGGAGTGTACTAATGCATGGTTATCAGAATATGTATTTACAGGAAAGATTGATACTATGTCCCTCTAAAAAAATAATAAGTATAGGACCTATGATCTCCCCAGCCAAATTTTTTTTCTAGGATGATGATACAAGTCACGAGTTCCCATTTGTGTAGTCTGGAATAAGACCAATCAGAAAGATGTTATTTCTATAACATCCACATTTTACTATTAAATAAATGAGTATATCTTGCTAGGTCAATCATTATTCTATCTCTCAGAGTTCATAGTTAGCTAAGATTGTTGATGGCCCCAGCAGCCTGTAAGAAATCTTCTTGCACAATGAAAGCTAGCTTATGAAGTGCAATTTCACAGGTAACTATCAGTTTGATTTCTCTGTGTTCATTGATGGAAGTATGTGGTATCTTCAGCAATAGAATCTTGCTATCAAGTTCTAATAGGTAGCCAAATCAATAGAAATCACCTGTAGTGTTAAGAAGTCTCTGAAGTATTATTTGACAAACAACTTAACAAAGGATATCTTCCACTTGGCACTGGACTTTTTTATTTAATACCTTCTAGCTTCTGGGAGGAGCATTATTCATCCATAAAGGGTAAATCCAACTTAACTCTTTATTTCAGTTCACTTATATATGTGAAGCTTATAAAATAGGAGATATCCATATGAATCTTTGAAATATCATTAGTTTAATTATGTCTCTCTCTTACTTTCCCTTCACCTACTGCATTTGAACCTTACCCCCATAACTTCACTTGCCCCCATCTTAGTACTTCTGTTTTACTTTAATATTTTGAACAAATAGGAACCCTTTATAATCATCATACTAGAAAAAAGCAGCATAAAGTGATTTATTGATATTAAATATCAGTTATATGTAAGGATGATCAATAATTTTGTAAGACAGTTGAAAAGAATGGCTACTTGTGAAAATAACTTGTAATTAAACAGTTAACATCTTACTATTGGAGATTTTTTTTCTTATCAGCACTAGTGCTATATAGTTACAACACATAGCATAATACAAAAAATACAAAGTTATTATTCTGTTATAGAATAACAAAAATAATTTATTATTAAATCTTTAGAGGTATGATAATCTATATTATAATATTTGATACATAAACACATCTATAAGATTTTACAGTAAATAATTACTATTTGTAGAATGTAATTTACCAATTTCTTCAAGAAACAAATGAAGTTTTATAGTCTTTTAAATAATTTTTTCCTATTTCTATGCCTTAACTTCTGAATCCTAAAACTAAAGAATAATACCATAAACCAGTTTCAGAAAATGGCTTTTATGTAACAATATGCAGGTAGACAATTAGGAATTTAATATTTTAAAAATTAAATTTTATGACTAATTTGAAATGATTTTAATAAAGAAATTTATTTGTGCCTACATTTTATAGTTTAGCCCTTTAGCTATGAAAATGAATAAGAAAATAAAAGTATGGATTACACACCTAAGCCTCCCATCATGTGCTATAATTGCTGCAGACTGAGTTAATTCTGGGGGGGATACATTGCTTCCTATATCACTCTGACTAAATAGATTGTTTCCTAGCATGGATCTTGTTAAACAACGTGAATATTCTATGCTCTGTGTAGCAATTTTCATTCTTATGCCTTTCACAAAGTTCAAATAATATTCTACAAAGTCTTCAGTTCACATTTCACTTGTTTAAGCACCAGGACTTACATTGAAGTTAAAAGCAAGCAAAAATCAGAGTCAGCCATTATGGCCTAAGTCTGTAAATCAGATATGCCCTCCACTTGTAGCATAGTACAGTCACATTTTCTTTTCAAAAAGGTATATCAATAAATAAAAACAAAAATATGAAAAATGACCACTGAAAAAGCAAGAAAAACAATTATATGCCTTAGCATTTATGTAGAAAGAATTATATTAGTATTCTATATGGAAGACTTCACAATAAATTTTGTTTCCACAAATATTCCTTCTTATCTGCTAAATATTTGTGGATGAAAAATATAAAGCTACTTTGCATAAAAGTGTTAATGTGATATTCAAAAGAACTTACTGCTATTATGACACTCTCTTTTAATCACATCATCATTTTCTGTTTCTGATTATCTTAATATTCTTGCTACATCTGGTGCCCAACATTAGTGGTACAAATTCATGAGAAGGCTACTTGCCTGTGTCCTTGCCAGTTCCAGCTCAGACCCAAGCTACCCTCAGGCGGTTGTGGTGGTGCATGCTGGTAGGATTTACTGAAAGAGGCAGAGGTAGGAGGATACCGAGTTTGAGGCCAGCCTACGAGGCTTGCTAAGGAGAAGCTTTGGCCAGGGCCGAGCCACAAACGGTGGTGGGGCCATGGAGGCAGTGGCTGCTGCTCCGAGTTGCTGGCTACTTCTCTTCATGTTGGTGATGCTGCTACTTGGGATGAAAGGTTTACTGCTGCTTGTTCAGAGAAAAATTTGCCTAAATCATCGTGTTACAAGAAAGCATTGGCAAAGGTCAGTTTGGAAAAGTTTGGCAAGATAAATGGTGGAAAGAAATTGCTGTGAAGATATTTTCTTCTAGGGAAAAACATTCATGGTTCTGAGAGACAGACATTTATCAGACTGTGATTGCTCCAAACCATGGAGGAGGGGCACACACAAAAAAGTCTACAGGGAACTATGACCATGCATAACAGTGACTCTGAAATCTTCAAAAGGATGATAGGACCCCACAACAATGATTCCACATGGACTATGGTAAAGCCATTTAAGCTTGTTAACACCATGGACAGATTGACTTTGGACTACAAACTGTTCAGGACAATTTCAAGATGGCTATTGAGATGATCCAGCTTGACAGACTACTTGAACAAAGACTTGAGATAAGCCCTACACTTTCCCATTATGCAGAGATTGGACAAATGATACAGCTAAATCTCTCAGGACTTGACACTTAACCAAAAATTTTCTCTTCAGGATTCCCTAAAGATGTCTTCACCCCCAGAAAGCAGGAATTAATTTTAAGAAAATGACGCCCACATTCCCAAAAGGTGGGGTGGATAGTTTTGGGGTCGTTTAATGAGTTAGGGATATTGTAATTGTTTATGATGGTTGGTTAAAAGTTGTTAATTGTTAATGGTCAGGAAAAAAGCTGAACAAGGAGATTATATTCAGAGGTTTTGTTTAAAAAAGAAAAAGAAAAAGAATATAGATATGAGGTAGATCATTGAATCTACTCGGAGAAAAATGATAAAGAAATAATAGGATAAATGGATAGATCATTGAATCTACTCTAAAAAGGAAAAGGGGAAAATATAAAAATGACAAAAGGTAGATTATTGAATCTATCATGAAAAGAAAAAGAGAGAATATGGATATGATAAGATAAAAAAGGAGATTATTGAATCTACTTTTAAAAAGGAACTACTTGTTTTACATAGGATAAGTAATGAAAATTTTTTGTCTGAGTTTATCAAATGTTACTGGACTGGACATTGTTAATATATAATGGAGTTTTTTGTCTGAATCTGTCAAATGTTAATGGACTAGACATTGTTAATGTAATCTTGACTGTGTATATTGTATATACTTACTGGATATAATTTTTCTTGTATTAGTTATAAGCTTTTTTAATTTTAGACAAAAGAGGGGAAATGTGGTGGTATTGTGTTCCCCAAAATATTGTGCACCCTAATAAACTTATCTGGGGTCAGAGACAGGACAGCCACTAGATACAAAGGCTAGAAAATGATGGCACTCATACCTTTAATTCTAGCACTCCAGAGACAGAAATCCCTCTGGGTCTCTGTGAGTTCAAGGCCACATTGGAAATGGCCAGGCATGGTGGCACATGCCTTTAATCCCAGAAAGTGAGCTTTTAATCCCAGGGAGTGGTGGTAGAAAGCAGAAAGGTATATAAGGCATGAGGACCAGAAACTAGAAGCATTTGGCTGGTTAAGCATTTGGCTGGTTAAGCTTTCAGGCTTCTAGCAACACAGTTCAGCTGAGATTCATTCTAGATTAGGACTCAGAGGCTTCCAGTCTGAGGAAACAGGACCAGCTGAGGAAGTTGGCCAGGTGAGGTTAGCTGTGGCTTGTTCTGTCTAATAAAGAGCTGAATGTTTCAGAGACATTGAGCAAAACCAAACATGACACATAAAAAAGGCAATGGAATTATTCCCATTATTCTGCTTTACTCATATATCAATGCCTAGCCCAACCATCATTAGAGAGGCTTCATCCAGCAACTGGTAGGAGCATATACAGAGACCCACCGCCAAGCACTAGGCAAAATCTGGGGACTCTGCAGAAAAGAAGGAGAAAGTATTGTAGGAGTCAGAAGGGCCCAGGACATCAAGAGAACACAGCTCACAGGACCAACTAAGCAGGGCTCATAGGGGCTCACAGATAAAAGCAGCAACCACAGAGCCCACATGGGTCTGTTCCAGAGACTCTATATACATGCACTGGTTGTATAGCTCTGGGGAGGGGCTTTTATTGGACTCTTAGCAGTGGGAGTAGGGGTCTCTCTGACTCCTTTGCCTGCTCATAGGACCTTTTTCCCTTCTTTTGTAAAGCCTTGTCTAATCTTGATGACTTGTTGAGTTGATATCACTGGGAGGCCTCTTTTCTGAAGGGAAGCAGAAGTAATGGATCTGGGGAAGAGAGAAAATAGGGGGACTAGGAGGAGGGGAGAGAAGGAATGCTGTAGTTGGGATGTAAGATAGAAGAATAAAGAAGAAAAGAAATTAGTGAACAATTACACAGTACATGGGTAAAAAATTAAACAAGCAAGTTTGAATATAATCTAATATCTGCAAAATCATTAATTAAATAAATTATTCTATGGAATGTGAAATTAATTTTTTAATGTAAATAGTCAACACATTTAGGAATGATTTATTCCATTAAGTATCTGAAGCCTGATACCATGCTACATTCAGAAGCATTGTACAAGCTTTAGGAAGGGGATGTTCTTTCTTCTTAAATATAAACAATTTGACCTGCATGGCTAAGGAAACTTCTTTCCTTTAACATGTCCTACACTATTTACTAAATTTAAGAGAAAGTTGAGTTCATCTGCCTTTTTTTCTTTTATTTTTGTTTTGTCTTTTTTTAATTCATTTTACATACCAACCACAGATCCCTCTCATTGCTCCTCCCACTCCCCCCCCCACTTCCCCCACTTATTCCCTCCTCCAACAGGGTAAGTTCTCTCATGGGGGGACAGCTAATCCTGGTACATTCAGTTGAGTTAGGACCAAGCATGTCCCTGATTTATCAGGGGTGAGCAAGGCATCCAACCATAGGTAATGGAATCCAGAAAGTTAGCTCATGCACCAGAGATAGATCCTGATCACACTGTCAGGGGCACCTCAAGCTGACCCAGCTACACAACTGTCTCCCATATGCAGAGAGTCTGGTCCAGTCTTACACAGGTTCCACAGCTGTAGGTCTATAGTTTGTGAGTTACTTTGAGCTTCATTCAGTTGTCTCTAGATTTCTCTATCATGATCTTGATGCCCCTTGCTCACTAATCCCTCTTCTCTCTCTTTGGCTGGACTCCCAGACCTCAGCCTTGTGCTTGGTTGTGGATCTCTGTATCTGTTTCCATCAGTTACTGGATGAAGGCTCTATGATGACAGTTATGATAATTACCAATCTGATTATCAGGGAAGGTCAGATTAGGCACCCTCACCACTATTGCTAACAATCTAATCTGGGGTTTCCCTTGCAGATTCCTGGGAATTTCCCTAGTACCAGGTTTCTCCCTTACCCCATAATGTCTCTCTCTATCAAGATATCTGTTTCATTGCTCTCCCACTCCATCTCTCCCCCAGCTCAACCATCCAGTTCCCTCATGTTCTCATCCCCCATCCCCTACACTCTATTGCCTCCCCCCCATCCCCAGTTTACTCATCAGAATCTCCTCTGTTTCCCCTTTCCAAAGTGATCTTTACATCCCTCTTAGGGGCCTCCTTGTTTCCTTGCTTCTCTGGAGCTGTGGGTTGTAGTCTGGTTATCCTTTGCTTTACATCTAGTATCCACTTATGAGTGAGCACATACTGTGTTTGTCTTTCTAAGTCTAGATTACCTCAGTTAGGATATTTTCTAGTTCCATCCATTAGCCTACAAATTTCATAATGTCATTGTTTTTTACAGATGAGTAATACTCCATTGTGTACATGTACCACATTTTCTTTATCCATTCTTCAGTTGAGGGACATCTAGGTTGCTTCCAGGTTCTGGCTATTATGAATAATGCTGATATGAACCTAGTTGAGCAAGTGTCCTTGTGGTATGCTTGAATATCCCTTGGGTATATGCCCAAGAGTGGTATCATTAAGTCTTGAGGTAGATTGATTCCCAATTTTCTGAGAAACTGCCATACTGATTTCCAAAGTGGCATGTAGGATACAATAGAGGAAACAGATTTGTCAGTCAAAGAAAATATTAAAACCAAAAAGAGTCATGACACAAAATGTCCAGGAAATCTGGGACACCCTGAAAAGGCCAAACTTAAGAATAATAGGGATAGAAGAAGGAGAATAATACCAACTCAAAGGTACAGAAAATATATTCAACAAAATCATAGAAAATAAATTTCCCAAACTAAAGAATGGAATTCTTATGAAGGTAAAGAAGGTTACAGAACACCAAATAGACTGGACCCAAAAAAGAAGTAACCTTGCCACATAATAATCAAACCACTAACCATTCAGCTGCCTTTATATCAGAAGTCCAAATAATCCATTGTTGGAACACCATCCAAGAATCTGGAGTCATACAAGGGGGATTCTGAGTGCTTGTGAGAAAACTCAAACAAACAAAAAACCCACAAACCAACAAAACATACAAAGAACAAACAAACAAATAGCAACAACAAAAAATTAAGAGATAAGAGTCTTGTGAACTCAGTTTCTTCAAAAACACATCATTGTTCTTGAAATGTTCTTTGCTGTTTATACTAGGTGGAGGAGTTTATGTAGTAGACTTTCTCTAGGTAACCAACCAGCTCCCAAATCATGATAAGGAGACTTTGTTAATCATGAATGCTTGGTCTTATCTTATGCTTATCCCTCTAGGGTAGATGAACGGTCTTATCAAATAAGAAACACAGAGCCAAATACAGAGTTAAAAGCCAAGAGGTCAGAGCAATAGCTAAGAGCTGAGATTAAAAACCTTACCCTTCACTGCTGCTGCTGTCCTACCTCTCCGCAAGAGACCTACTTCCTGTGTATTTGTCCTTTTTATTGACTTTCTGTTTTGCCTTCTCATTGGTTGTAAACCCAACCACATGACCTCCTCGTCACTGCCCATCTATACAGACCTCCAGGTCTTCTATGGTGGGTATTGAGATTAAAGGCATGTGTCTCCATGCTGATGGTATCCTTGAACACACAGAGATCTGTTTGTCATGTGATCAGGGTTAAGGGCATGTGCTACCACTGCCAGACTTCTACTATGGCTTACTATTAGCTCTGACCCCCAGGCAACTTTATTTATTAACACACAAATAAAATCACATTTCAGTACAAATAAAATATCACCATACACTAGCTCATATAACTTAGTGTAACCTATTTCTCTTCATCTGCATTTTGACTTGTGACATTTCACCTTTCTTTCATTCTGTATGTCCTACTTTCACTGCTTCCTCCATGTCTGTCTGTCTGATGGCTGGCTGGCCCTGGTTATCTACTCTTTCTCCCTTGATCGCTCTTCTCTCTCTCAGCCTAGATTCCTCCTGCTACTTATTACCTCTGCCCACCAGCCCTAGCTATGCCTTTACTTCCTGGCTATTGGCCTCCCAGTTTTTTATTAGAGCAATCAGGTGTCCTAGGCAGGCAAGGTAAACAAATGCAACGAATCTGTACGTGGTTAAACAAATGCAGCATAAACAAAAGCAGCACACCTTTACATAGTTAAAGTAATATTCCACAACAAGTCTGGGTTTGGTTTCAATTTAGGTCTTCTTTTTGTATTTTAAAGAGAGAGAAAGTTTATGAAGTGGGATACATAGGCAGAAGAGACCCAGAAGAAGTTGTATATGTGTGTGGGTCAGGTGGATATGAGCAAAATATGTTGTATGATTTTTAGTTTTTAATTTCAAACAATAAATAAGGAATCTTAAACTCTGCTTTTTTCTTGATCTTCTTTTCTAATCTAACTCTCCGCTGTCCTCTAGGCTCAACACAATTTCTTTGGTAATGTGTAGCAATAGCTGCCACAGAACTACCTTGTAGTGTCTAAAGGGATAAAGTATTTTTTTTTCATTTAAAATAGATTTTTATTAATTCTTTGAAAACTGCATATATTGCATTTTGATCATATTTAACCCTTTCCCCCAAATTCCCTCAGATGGTCCCCATTCCCTGCCCTCTCAACTTTGTGTGGTCTCATTAAAAACACATATTTGTAACATTTCTACCTCTACCACTCCCTCTCCTTCATCCAACTCTTCCTATGCTTCTCAAATTCATGGCCTGTTCTTTAATTAGTACTGTTAGACACACACACACACACACACACACACACACACACACACACACACACACACACTTATAGATCAATAGATCATAACTAGCACTAGTGAGTGTTTCTTATATGCATATAGGTTTATGACTGAGGACATGGCATCGGTTGACTTATCAGGGCACTTATCCGTGAAAAATGTTGATTCCTTCTCTTTCATCAGCTGTTCATTACCTACAACATTTTACCTAGGGCTGGGCCTTCTCAGATTTCCCACACCCATGTTGGCTTGTCAACAAGAATTGTTATTTTGCTGATCTATTTTTGGGAAACCATATTGATGAAATGTAATGTATGCAGCTTATCAGTTTTAAGTAAAAGTTAGTATCTTACAGTAAACAACTGATGTCTGATGTCCTGTTCTTCTGTCTCTTCATTCTCCTGGTGTTCCCTCTACTATTGTCCCTAAGCATTAGGTGTATGTATCAATTAGGATTGAGAACCGACAGTCAGTTGTTCTCTGTGTTTTTAGCATTTGTGGATTTTTGTAATAGACTAATTCTGTTGCATAATATGTTTCTACAATGAGGGGTGAGAGCAACAGTTATCCATGACTATAAGCATCAGTGTTTAGAATGCAATTAGGAGTTATACTAGTTTAGCCAAATATCAGTAGTAGGCTTTCCTCTATGGTCCATGAGCTTACCAGCCATCGGCAAGTTGGCTAGGTTTACAGTAGCAGGCATGAATTCACTCCTATTGAGTGGGGTTTAAATACAATTATGCAACTGTTGATTACCTTCAGGTCATAACTGTGGTGGTCATTTTTGTGGTTCATAGGCTTGATAAATAGGTAGACTCTTATGGAGGTTTAGCCAGAACGTTGCGATCTTTCTAAACAGCCTAGCTAGACTATTGGCAATGGTAAAAATAATCTTTGAAGAACTATCTGGTCTTATTTTACTGTGGCTGAATTTTGTTAGGGGAGGATGTATTTGAGTCTGAAAAGTCTTCAACATTTAAATATTTAGATATTGGTAAGAGTAGAATGAAGACAAGAAACATAATTTCAGACAAAAATAATATCACAAAAGTCTTGCAATTAGACAGGGTACAAACACTTCTTAAAAAGTATTTAATGTGACCTCAATGTATGTGGGGTATGTCAGTCATGAATAAATAGAAGCTTCTGTTTTGCTGGACATAGTCTCTCACAGACTGTGTGACATAAATTTAATATGATATGTAAAAGAAACCATACTCCAATTTTTCCGATGATTATTCACTAGTGACTCACCAAGAAACAGCTAGTAAATTTGAAGTACAGAGGCAGGGAACCACATGACCAACACAGCAACATTTTATGTAACTTAGGAGACATATGTTGTGCTGTGTCCAGCAAGAAAAAAGCTTCAGCAGAGATGTGCAGCTCTCAATGGCAGTGGCTACATCCTTCTATCCAGAAACATTTGTTTCCAGGTACAGATGTAACAAGGATTTTATTTTTGAAATAAAGTAGTCTTTTATATTTTATAAACTTACAAACTTGAAAGATCTACATGTGTTACAGAACACTGTCAAGATAATTTAAGTGTGAGATTTTTGTAGATTGTTTTATCTTTATTCCTCTGAATTATACTATGTGCAAATAGACAAGGAAATAAAGATTAGCCTAAATACACATTGTTCACCTATGGGATCATGTAGGCTATACAAAATATCTATGAAATATGAAATTTTAAAGGAAGGAATAAAAGCTTAAGATGACTAATACAGTAATAGTAACAAACTGGTTGCAATAAGGATGCCAGAACTAGACATACTCCTCTGTAGGCTAGACTTGCAGATATTAGCTTCAGTTCAGAACTCCCCTAAAGGACTTTACAAGCTGAAGGTACATGGACTTGAGCCAAAAGCTTTCCCTTAAAAGACATTTTCTTGGATCATATAAAGAAAATACGTAAAACAAAACAAAATTCTCTCTAGGATAGTATTCCTACTTGAAATCAATCCACACATTGTTGGATTTGAACAATGGTCATTAGCTGATTAATATGCATATGGGGTTGAGAAACAAAATCTTCATTGACATTTCCTCCCTAAAATATCACTGAATATGTATATAATCTACAGCCTCACTAAAGCCTTAAGAAAACAGATTTCTATGGACTTTAGTTCCCTGAGGTGAAAACATGCTTTTTAACTTCTGTAGTCAGAAGCCACCTAATTATTTCTGTCCTATTTAATGAAGATATAAGGTACCACAAAAATTACAATCTAGTGCATTCAGTTTTTGGATATCTCAAAGAACTGCCTCCATTCCAGTGAATGAAATCTCATATGTGAGCTTCTCCAAGAACTTCAACACCACCTGAGGCTGAAAAAACTCTTTAGATAGAACACAGCAATATAATATAGGGCAAATTTTTTAAAGTCCTATGTATTTTTAACAGGTAAGGTCTGATATTTTTTTTTCAAACTTGAAATGCTTTGAAATTTCACTTGCAGGGGGATTTAATCTTTGAACTTTAATATTTCCCTGCAAAGTTCAAACTGCTAAAGGGCTTAGATTCAAATTTATAGCATGTGTATGATGTTGGCACTTTATTATTTAATGGCTTCATCAGTTTTATTAATAGATTTCATAATGAAGTCATTTAAACCACTGAGTAACTCCTGACAGGCTATGGTGTACATTCTGACCATACTTAACTTGCAATGAGAAATGGAATAGAGAAATAGATTTTTAGCCTTACAGCAGAACAAGTTTGGCACATATCTTAATAAGTGTTTTGCTCAAATCAATATGGAAGGCAAGAAAGTCTTCAATGTCCTCTACTTGTGTCAAAGAAGGAGTTGATTTGAGAGGGGCAATCTCAGGAGACCCTGTACTGGTAAAAATGTCTGTTAACGAGGAATAACAATCTGATCCCTTCTCCTTTTGTGGGTCATGGTTGTAGTAACTAAGTCCAATGGGTTAGGAAAAAAATAGTTAAGTAATGATGATGGGATAACTTGATCTTTATTTTCATTGTGTATTTCCAAATATTAAGAATTATCCTCTCAATTATTGACTTACAGCATTATTAAAATGTAATTGATATATAAAATTTACTTAACACACACTATTAAATATATATACTCTACTGGACATTTCAACATTTCCCAAGATTTTTGTATTTTTATTGTATATGTATCTGAAGAACACTTGGTATGGTTTTGAAGTAGACAGTAATGTGTTAACATATCATTTTAGGCAATTTGCTTTAAGGTACATCTCTAGAATGTAGTTTAAACTGATTAAAACTTTATATCCACTAAATGAAAACTCACCATTCATCTAGACCTCAGGTCTTGAAGACTTCTATTTTTTTATTGCCTGTGTGAGTTTGACTATATTAGGTACATTATAATTTCAGATAGCACAATGTCCTACTAGTCATCTATATGTTAGGAAATGCCAGGATCTCTTTCTCTTTCTAAAACTATCTCATATTCCAACATGTATATGGGGCACATTTTCTTTCTCCATCCATCTGTCAATGAACACAAAAACTAATACATTATCCACAATCAATAAACCTGAGGGTAACAATAGTGCATAGAAAGTCTGATGTCCACCTCCTTAAAGGAAACATTCAGAAATGGCATTGATTAAGTTTGCTGGGGTTTTTTTGTTTGTTTATTTTTTTTTTGTTTTTTGCCTTGTTATATTGGTCTTTTTTTTTTAGCAAATGCTGTACAGATTTCCATAACTACCATATCATTTTACATTTCATAAATAGTAAATAAGAAATCCAACTCATCTAATCTTTGCTAACATATAGAGTTTTGGGATTTCATTGTCTTTTTTATTCCTCTCTAATGAAGTGATATACCTATGAGTGTGATATCCCCTAATAGTTCATTGTGGCTTTTCCTTTTACTGCTCTAATGATTAGTGACACATATCACAGTTCCATATTCATATTGATTATTTACATTCCTTCCTGAGAAAAAAGTTTTCTCAGGCCTCTGCCTATTTTTATTTGCTTTAGATTTAAATTTACTTTTAAAATTGACTATATCTATGTATCCAGTATGATATATGATAGCCATATGAACTAATTAATTCACATGTTGATTAGGTAGAATTAGTCACTCAAATATATATATGGTTATCATTTACATAGTGAGACACTTAAATTCATCTATTCTGGAATCTTTCAAGACTATAATGTGCTATTACTAATTATAGTAACCATCCTATCCAATGGATCTCTTGGATATTATTCTGGTTATTTAACTGTATTTTGGATCCAGTGACAAACATGTTACTAATCTCTTCCCCAATCTGCTAACCAGAAACATAGTACCTACTTTTGTTGGATAATGTGTTTCATATTCAATGGATGAGGTCCATTCCTTGATATCTTCTTTATGTACTGCTTATTTCCCTAAAGACAATGTTATCCAGGTGTACTTGTAAATTTATATTTAAACAACATTCATCAAAATAAAGACTCTCTCAATCTCTCCAGTACCCCCATGTCTCCTTCTCTACATGTATATGTATGTTCCAGAAATATCTCAGTATCTCATTTATGCTAGGTCCTTTTATCACTTCTGTGGTGGATGTGGAGATAATAACTTGTTTATATTTTGACATATGCAATATATATTTTAACAAAATAATATTTTTAAAATTTATTAATCATGACAACAATATGAGGAGTACATTATCCTTTCAACCTTAATAAATATGTTGAAACTTAATAGACTTCCAGTTTTTGGAAGATGCATGGACATTTGAAAATTTAATAAAAATACACACACATAGGCACACACACACACATATATTTACAGATAATTTGTATCTACTTCATTTTGAAACACAATGTGAAGGGAAAATGTATTCTTTATTGAGTCCTAGGACTGTAAATAAACTAGTTGTTATCTGTGTTGCTGCCTAATTCAATTGTTTTGTCAGTTGAGGAGTAAATAAAGTATGAAAGTGTAAGGATCAAAAATAAAAAAAAAAAGGAAATCCACATTTGTGAGCTATTTTGCAATGTAACTTGGAAAAATGTGTCAGACTCAGACTGACTGTCTGAGTTCAAAGCCATTTTCTTCTGTTTATTGAGCATGTGAACTTGAGTAGTTTGTTGAATAACCTTTGTCTGTATCCACATCTGTAAAGCAATAATAACAACACTAATGTTTAATACTGTGGATCAGTTGAGACTTAAGCTATTGAATTATGTGAAGGGTCAGAATGGTTCTTGGCATATGGTAAACAGTATAAATTTGAAGACTATTGCCCTCTTGGAGTTTAAAAGCTATATCAAGGATGTCTTCATAGAGTTATTATAATACAATAAGAATGGTGACCTTCAGAACTTCCAGAGATGGCTATAAAATAAGCGTAAATAAAAAAGCTAAATGAGCCTAAGAAAGCTTCTATGTGTGGATGAACTTAAATACAAATAAACAAAGTAAATGCTTTCAACTTTATACTTAGGAGTATATTAAATATTTTTCTCACAGAAAATGATTTCCAATTCAGAACAATACTTTTGAAGTACAGTTCCCATGTCAACAAAATCACCATCAGCTCCTATTTAATGAGAAACTGAAGGAAGCATGAGCAGGGCTTCATTGTAAACAGCATGAGTTTGATAAGTTGTTTTTACACAGGAGGGTGATGATCTAATTAGGAAATGGTGCCAGAAATAACCCCTTAAACTCAGTTTCTGAAAAAAAATCTGTAGTATAAATTTTTAGGAAAAGCAAAATTAATAACATCTTTTACTTAGTTCTTTCTAAGCTCATGAAACAAACAAACACAGAGAATGCATACTAAAATATCTATTGAGTCTGTCTTGAAGACTTGCTAAGAAAGCAAAGCAAAAATCTCTCTCAATAATTCCTCCAAATGACTGAGATATAATTGTGCTTTAATTGCTATGCATTTTATTTTGAAGCTTCCCTCAGTAGTGTGAAATATTTAGCCGTGTGTGTGTGTGTGTGTGTGTGTGTGTGTGTGTGTGTGTGTGTGTTGATTTCAAGTACGTATGTTCTCAGTGTGCCTACAGTTGAGGAGGTCTGAGTTTGAACTAAGATGTCTTCCTCAAGTGCTCTCCAGCTTATGTACTGAGACAAGGTCTCTCAGTATCCTAGAACTTTCTGGTTTGTTCACACTGCTGGGAGTGGTTTCCTTTCCTCCACTTTCCCAGCAATAGGATGACTGGTGCCCACTACCAAGCAGCAAGTTTACATGCATGTTGAGGATCCAAATTAAAATCCTCGTGGTTGCCAAGAAAGTTCATTACTGACTGAAGCCCTCAACTCTGAGATTTTACTTTATAGGCACTGTACTAGTGGGGATGCTTATCAATATCCTCACTTTAAAAAATTCAGGATTTAGCCGGGCGGTGGTGGCGCACGCCTTTAATCCCAGCACTCGGGAGGCAGAGGCAGGCGGATCTCTGTGAGTTCGAGGCCAGCCTGGTCTACAGCGCAAGATCCAGGAAAGGCGCAAAGCTACACAGAGAAACCCTGTCTCGAAAAACCAAAAAAAAAAAAAAAAAAAAAATTCAGGATTGGGCAGTAGTTGCAGTTCAGTGTAAAGCACTTTCTTACTATGTACAAAGTTCCAGATTTGACACAAGCACTTGAAAAATGAAGTGCTTGTTATTTCATTTAATACTTAAGTAAATTAACACTGTTACTGTGTCGGGGAGTCGGTGGAGTACACCTGAACAATGTGGAATCAAGATACATTTTCTCTGCTATCTGCAAAAAAGTTCTGATACAAGTTAAAAAATGAAAATGTTTGTCTATTTTTAAAATCTCATGTTTCAAAATGTGCTTTATTTTAACCTACACCTTTTATTATTATTATAAATTAATCATGTTTCAATTTTATTTCCAAAGTTCTATATTACTTCCCACAGTTTCTGTGGGAAGTCAAACCAAGCAACAAACATCCTTTGCATTTGAAAAAAGTATGTAGAAAATTATTAAAAGTACGATTATAAATAACAATGTAATTTTCATTTATAAGTGAAAACCAAAATAATATCTAGTAAAAGTGATTACTCATGTCTAAACTTTTTAGGCAGAAAAAAATCTGCTTTCCATGGTATAATATTTAAAGAGCATTCCAAGATATACACACACATTACAGTGTGCTTAAAAACAGTACTAGCATGAATATTAGAGTTTTTCCAGATGGGTGATTCTGAAGAATCTTAGCCATTACATTTTAGAGTCCTTTGTTGTCTCTTCCAAATACTCTAGTGATATTAATGAAAGTTTCTGGTTTTGCCTAAAAAGCCTCTTAGAAGTGTGAATGGTCAATTGTCTCAAGAAATTGTACTTTTTTTTCCTTTCCTTTTTAGGGGACATTTGTTTCAGCAATCCACAATTACTTTTCAGAGAAAGTATGAGAAAAAATAGGGTTCTTCAAATATAAGATATTTTCAAAACTCTGCTTTTGAATACAATTTAAAATAATTTTTCAGTGCTTATTTGAGTAATCTTAATTTTGTTGCAAACATGTAGGGGCAAATAGATTGAACCATAAGATCATTGTTAAAATTAGTTATTTATGGTGGGCATGTCACAGATCAGACTTAATAGTATGGGGTCAGATTACATAAGACACTGGGAAACCATTGTTTAAGAAAATATGCCCAGTTGATTAGTCTGGACTGCATACACAAGGGCAAATTTCTTTATGTGAGCTCACCTTCTGAATATGTTAGTCACTGCATAGTATAGTCATGGAATGAGAGAACCAGAGCTAGGCCATGTCTGTGAACCTTCTTATATTCTACCTCAGCTTTCAGTTAAGTTTGCATGAAAGCTGGAATCATGAACTTCGAGGATCAGAACAGATGCAGATTGACTTTTTGTAAATTACCTGTCCCTTATTAGTATGCAGATGCACACTCTACTAATTTATCATGATATGGTTTTGTTAAAGGGCATTGTCAAAAAGTTTGTATCTAATGAGAGTTCTGCAGTATACTTCAATATAAATCTAAAGTACACATTAAGTAGAAAACATAGGTACAACTTTGCTAATTTACATGCAGACTTCTACTCTAAATGCACAACATATATCCAAAAGCATTATTTAAAAATATTTTTCAAGTTAAAAACAATTATTGACATCTGGCTAGATATCTGTTCCCTTTTAATCATTTTTTAGTAATGACTCATGAATATAAAAATATTCCTGTGCTACATGTTACAAAAATATTTCTCTTGATATATATCCATCTGAAACAAAGTAAAACACACAGTTACTAAAGTTCATAATGAAAAGTTTTGTGATGCACACTGTCAATAAATATGCAATGACTTTTGGGAACTTAAAAACACAAATGATTTCGTAGAAAAATAATGCTCATGTAAAAGTAAATGAAAATAAAACAAGTTTTGCTTCTTATTTAAGTAAATTATAAGAAACTTAATAAAAGCACTAATCACAGATTTATTTTTATTTAATTATTCTTTATGTATTTGGCCCGAATATATGTCTGTGTGCCGTGTACATGGTCAGTGTCTGTGGAAGCCAGTAAGAGACAAAGGATCCCTGAGAAGAAAGTTATTGATTGTTGTGAGCCATTATGTGGATGGCAGGAATAGAACACGGGTCCTGGGGAAGGGCAGCCATTGCTTTAAACTGCTGAGTCATTGCTCATGTCCCGAGAGCAATAATTACAAATATGAAACTATAAATTACATAATTCCATCACTTTTCATCATTTACTACTTCTATATGACTAGATGAATTTTCTACTGTTTCTGAAACTAATTTTTTCATATGTACAATGTAATTGATGTCCCTCTTCATTATACACACAAAATGCACGCTTTGACAGACTCTTGTTTGCAATTATTGTTTGGTGATTTTGTCCTCCTTCATCCATTCTATTGAGATTTTATCTTAACTTAGAATTTTGGGAAAAATACTGTACACACAAACATCTACAAACAATATAATAAATATATTAATTTTCTATAAAAGTTATATATATTATTTCATTTATTCTAAATGATATGTTTCCATGGAAACCTAACAAAACAATGCAACAGATTTTCTATTAACAAATATTGAAAATTTTCATATATTTAGATATAACTTTCATGTACAACAAGAAAATAAGTGAGTCTTGCTTGTATTTTATTATAACTCCATGTTTTCAACTTAGTAGATAATTTTACTGGTATACTAAAAACTGTTCAGAGACAAACCATAAACAATCATGATTTATTAAGAGAAATTGCATCCACCAAATAAGTAAATTCAAGTAACTCACAGTTGAGTATTCTCAATCCAAATATTTTATTTCATCATAATCATTTACCAAAGTACACGAGGAATCATGATAGAACATGGAAAGAGGGATACATAGGGGAAGGTTTTCTCTCTTCAGTGGAAGGTCCAGCCCTAGCTCCTTAAGGGACAATCCCTATCACCATTAACGAAAAATGGGAAGGGTTTCAGTTAGGGTGAAGCCTGTACTGAGTGTATGTTGCACTCTTCCACAGGAAGCCACTTACACAGGTCAACTCAGAGAACAGTTTGCTCAGAAATGTTCCTAAAGGAACTCTTATTAGTCATCAGCTTTCGGCATTAAAAGACAAAGTGAAGGTCCTTCGAAAAGTGTAGGCCACTTGGGAGAAGTTAGATCATTAGGGTGTCCTTCCTCTACTCTTAAAGAGAATGTCCTGATTCTAGCTTTTCTCTCTCTCCTTTTGCACTCTCTTAAAGTGAGCAATGGCTCCATCACACACTTCTCTGTAATATTCTTTGCAACCACTAGCCCTAAGCAGCAGTACAAGAGGCCACACTGAATCCCTCACACCACAGGCCAGCAGAACATTTCCTTATATTGAATTGTTTGTCGCAGGATTTTGCCACATTTGATAGAAAGGTTGTATAACATGGCGTATCATTATCCAAGGATTTTCAGCAAGTGCTTCTCTCATTAACTTTAAAAAATTCATTTATTATTTGAAATTACAATATTATTATATCATCCACCCCTTTTCTCCTGTCTAAACCCTTCTACAAACCCCTTCTCGATTTCTTTCAACTTAGTGTCCTCTATTTTTAATTATCTATTATATTCAGATGTGCATAGACACAGACCTTCCTAACTATGCAAGTAAAACCTGTTCAGTATGTATATTGCTACTTAGATAGACGTTTTCAGGGCTTACTATTTGATATCAGATAAACAACTGATGTGCTCTTCCCTGGGGAAGATTATGTCTCCCCCTCTGAGCATTTCATAGTTGCTTGTAATTCTTTGGGTTGGGTTGAGGACACCTGGGTTTCCCCAAATACTTTATCACGTCTGTTGTTGATGTCCATGTTCAGTTCTTGCTTAGTGAGTCATAGTGGAATTCTTTGTGGCTATAGGCTTGAGATTCCAATAACACAGTCTCATATCAAACTTCCTGATCTTCTGACTCTTAGAGTCTTTCAATGCTGTCTTCAGCAATAATCCCCAAGGTTTATTTGTAGGGTTGCATTTACAAATGTATCAATTGGTAATGGGCTACACAACTCTGAAAACTGATAACATGTGGTTTGTCTGTGGAGATAAGGACAGATATTTTTAACGTAGTTAATGATTATTGAGTTAGTAATGTTATGGTTGAATTGTTTATAATATACATGCATATATATAATTATATAAAATTGTCAATGAATAAGCTTTTCTGTGGGAGCCCACAAAGATTTCAACTTGTGCTTTGACTCAAGGTCAGAGAATCAGAGATTATTTTGCTCTCCAAGGCTACATAAAAGGGTGCAAAGGCATGGCTACCAGGCGTCTTATACTACAAGGCCTGATCACAAGATGCTTTGCCGTGGGGCATGGTTACCAGGTGTTTTGAAGGGTCTACCCTTGGTTGTATGCTGTGCTTTGATCTTGAAAGGGGGAGGTCTTTGCCTCTCCCCTTGCTAGTGTATAAAATACCCACTAGAAATAAACTCAAAGCCAGGTGGTGGTGGCAGCGGCGGCGGCGGCGGAGGCGGCGGCGGCGGCGCACGCCTTTTTTCCCAGCACTCGAGAGGCAGAGCCAGGCAGATCTCTGTGAGTTCAAGGCCAGCCTGGGCTACAGAGTGAGTTCCAGGACAAGCTCCAAAGCTACACAGAGAAACCCTGTCTAGAAAAACCAAAAAAATAAAATAAAATAAATAAACTCAAGACTGCTGCTGGGTATTAACCCAAGGCCCTCCGGAAGCTATCCTGTGTCACTATCTTCTTTCTTCATCTATATTTCTATGTAGCATTTCTCAATTCCTCACTCCCCTCTCCAAGGGCCCCTTTGGAAGACCGGGGCTGGATCCCAACACTGGGCCCTGACACTTTTTACTGCATATTCTGATAGAATATTAATATTTGAAGAATTTACTGGATTTTTTTTATTATTCTTATTGGCATTTTAAGATTAGAAAATGGAATATGACAAAGTGAATTTTACCTGATCATAATACATTAGATTCAAATGTTCAGAATATGATGGATTAAAAGTTGTACTAGTAATGAAATATTCTGCAATATATCAGTATGGCAAATGATATCTTTTCCATTGTCCGAAGCCCTCCTTAGAAGTAATGAAGGATCCTTTGTGTGTGTGTGTGTGTGTGTGTGTGTGTGTACAAGCATTAGAAAAGATATCAAAATCAAAAAGAATCACACAAAAATACCTCTTTCCAATCATGTCTCAAGAAATAGCAGCCCAAATGAGCTCCGTTGCCAAGATTTAAGTAAGTTTTGCTTAATTGATTTTATATTAGCAATGGCCTGAATTACTTTAAAACTCAAAGTTTTACTAATTATTAAAACTGTTGCTTGAATTTGAATTGAAATTAAAAATAGTACATCAAACTATGCCAAAAGCAGCAAACATTTTTATTAATATGAAAGATCTTCCATGAGAGTGTTCATAACATTTCTCCCTTGAGTACTGTATACTTCATGAAATCAATACTATTAAAATAGAAAGAAGGGTATTTGCCTTTAAATAGTGCAAGTGTTTTAAACACTCTATTTTATCCTTAAAACTGTGTCAGCTCAAAATTGTGAGCTGGACTAAAGTGATTGTGTTAAGTGCCAATTGTATTTAAGTCACTAATAAAACATTTATGACTCCTTCACAGTTGTGATAATGAAACTTGCCACAAAACTTGAGAAATTGTACATTTATAAAACTATGGTTCATCTCTATATTCTATCATCTATTTATATCATGCATCTATCAATATTTATCATGATCCATCTATATCATGTATCATCTATCTATCTTTTATTTATCTATCAGTTTAAAGAATCCCATCGTGGCTGGCTAAGAAATAATATATAACAAAGACTATATAGAGTTCCTAGTATACAGTATAATTAGGTATAAATATTTTGGAGAGCTTAATAAAAAATGAAGAAGAAACATATAATATAACCCAGAAATTCTCTAGAGTATATATCAAATAGGAGCATATATAACCATGCTCCAAAGTCCATGAATATTTACAGAAGAAATGTTCAGAACATTTGTCTATTATAAATAGAATATTAAATAACCTTTACAAAATAATACTATACAAAAATAAAAATGTAGAAATAGTAGCTGCAACATGCTAACATAACTTTAATAAGCATAATATATGCAAATGTGATTTTATAAATGTGAAATATAAAATAGTTGTTTTGATTAGTGGTATTAAAAACTGCTTCATGGCTTTGAACAGAAGGAAACCTTTTATTTCATATCTGGCAAGACCAGATTGTGTAAAAAGTGCTTATTTTTTAACTGATTATTGTCTTGTAATCTGTTAGCTTTGTGTTAATGAATTTAATGGTTCATGTGTGATTTAGGCATTTTTATCTATGTATCACACCACATTTATTAAATTTTGTAGATATTAGAAAATGTTATTGTGGAAAGAATTATTTGAAAAGAGAATGGAATCAAATTAGTCATAAAATGGTGTCCAGCATACTTGGATCCATTCACTTGTAATTCTACTTATTATTAGCATAACATTGGAACACTATTTAAAGCTTTCTGGATTGATATACATAGATAATTAAAATTGTATAATGTTGATATGAATAGCCTGTCCTGTCACTGAAGGTTACGATTGTTTCCTTGGCCCATGCAATAGTAGAGGGCCATGTTGATAGCCATCGTCTGTACCATCACTAGAGACCACACTGAGGTCCCTGGCTCGTGCTGACACTGGAGACCATGTCGAAGTCCATGCTGACTCTAAAAGACAAGGAAGCTGCTTTTGTCATGGTATTGATGGCTGAAGACTCACAGTTGAGAAAGAGGAACACAAAAGCCTTCTGTGGCAATCTCTACTCCCATCCTTATCCCCCCAAAGTAACAGCTTTGCTGTGGGATGGTCTGTATGTCAAATGTGTTGCTGATTGGTCAATGAATAAATCACTGATTGGCCCGTGGCCAGGCAGGAAGTATAGGCGGGACAAGGAGGAGAATAGGGCTGGGAAGTGGAAAGCTGAGTGAGAGAGACACTGCCAGCCGCCATGAGGACAAGGAAGATGTAAAGTACCGGTAAGCCACAAGCCACATGGCAAGGTATAGATTAATAAAAATGGATTAATTTAAGCTGTAAGAACAGTTAACAAGAAGCCTGCCACGGCCATACAGTTTGTAACCAATATAAGTCTCTGTGTTTACTTGATCGGGTTTGAGCGGCTTGGGACTGGCGGGTGAGAGAGATTTGCCCTGACTGTGGGCCAGGCAGGAAAAGTCTAGCAACACAGCTTAGACAGAAAGTTATCAGAAAGAACTCTTACATATTGTTATAATGATGCTGAAATGTAGCTCTCCAAAGCTGGTGACTCTAGTGGAGGTGTGGGTGGGGAGGGATTCAGTTTTCTTCAAGGGTCTGGCCACCAAGAGTTTGACCATCCTCCAATGATTATATGAGCAACACAAATTGGGTTTTTTTTCTTCTTCTCTTTTTCTTCAGAGGACAAAGTCAAAAGGGTGTGGAGATGGAACTGGGAGGATTAGGAAGCAAAGGTGATTGGGTTTCATGATGTGAAATTCCCAAATAATCAATAAAAATATTATGAAAAACCTGAACAATTTAAATTTAATACCTCAGAACTTCATTTTACAAATGAATCATTATTGGGAACTGTAAAATATTACAATAGTAATGTTATCCACACTCTTTAAAGAAGTTCCCTTTTAAGTGTGTTCAAACTATTGCCTATGAGAAAATAAGAGGGAAGGAGTACCCTCCTAAATTTCAGTTGGTATAACGTTTTGATTAGTTCAATGTTATCAAGCATTTCCACTTATACCAAAATGAACTTAATCTTCCAAAATGTGGACTGACATCTAATTATAATAACCTCTTCATAGCCAAATAACATTAATTCCCAACATTAATTACTATGGATAAATATCATTGTTAGTGGCAAATATTTAGCATAAGGCTGTAAAAATAGTGCCCTTTAGTTTGTATCCCCAACAATTAACTTCTTCATAACTCCATGCATTTCAGGATAGTCTTACAATATATCTGCATTCTTGTTAAATTACATTTCTTCATTCTGCTCCTCTAAATATAAAGTTAGCTTGGGTTGCAGCATCTGTCATAGCATACTGTTGAGTTCAGGTATTATAGTTCTTAGAAGAATGTAAATCTCCATATTGTTTTTACTTTTGCACTATAAATATAGCATACTTATTACATCATTTTGTTTGTGGTGGATTTTAGCTTCCATAATGTCCATCACATAAATATCATCCCAGTTGTATTGCTGGTAGAAAGGAAGACAAAGCTTTCTATTTGTTAAATAAGAATTAAGTTGATAGCTTAATGGAAAAGAATACAAGAGTTTTCTGGCATGTAAGCCTAGTTAAGCAAATGAAGATGAAAATAAGAGACAAAATTTGGTACTGGGTGGTGATGTCACACGCCTTTAATCCCAGCACTCCTCCTGGGCTACAGAGCGAGATCCAGGAAAGGTGCAAAGCTACACAGAGAAACCCTGTCTCAAAAAACCCCAAAAAAAGAGACAAAATTTGTTTTACAATTTATTTTATTATTATTATTATTATTATTATTATTATTATTATTATTATTTTTAGTGTATGGTCCTGTGTTATAGTAGCGCACAATGAGCAAAGTTACATTTCTTGTATCTGATGTGTTTTAAGTGACTTTACCTCAGTTAATTTTTATATCAAAGCAACATATTTGTCAAGGCTTTTTTTTCTCCCCTCTACTCTAGCACTTGTAAAATGGATTTCCCACTGCTACTTAAGACATCCCTTAATTCCTAGTTATGTTACTTTCTAAATAAATGAATTGCTTTTATTTTGTTATCTAATACTGTAATTAAAAATAAATTCACTTGGTCCATAAATGTAATTTTACATAGTGAATTTATGAATATAAAACCAGTAAATCAAAGTAGCAAATAGAAAGTGGAGTAAGAATGCTAATATTTATAGAATGAATACATCCTGACTATCATAGTCAGTTAAGGTATCTATGAACTCCTTAGTGAATTCAGATCACCAAGTAAAATTCAATTTTAATAAAGTTCTGCTGACTAAATTGATGTTTTCCTTAAATGTTCTCATAGTTTTCTTTATTCTTGATTGTTTCCACCATGCAGACAATGAAGTTGAATTGTTTATCCCCTTATCAGTCTAATTCACTTTTCCATCCTTCAAATCTCCCCATAGCTCCTCCATCAAGTCTTCTTTTAATCTTTATGTCTTTTATCAATAAAGCAATAAGTATAGTTCATGCATCCAATATGTTTGTACAAGGAAGGAGGCATCCATCCAAACATGTCAATCCTACCAGTAGCCACATCCTCAAAATGGAGATATTCTCCTTCCCCCAACAACTATCAACTGTCAAGAGGTCCTCACTAAGTGAACCTAGAGACCATCTATAAGATGGTTTTGAATGGCCTTTGTACATCTATTGTGCTAGTAAACACAGCTGTTGAGAGTGTCAAAACCCTGTTATACCCAGAAGATAGTCTTTGGCAGGGTTCAACCCCATCCCCCTGTTCTTGCACTTTTCATCACCACTTCCTCTAAGTTCCCTGATCATAGGGCTAGAAAGTTGATTTAGCTGTCCCACTGAAGGATAAGCACTCGGTTTCTTATTCTCTATACTTTCTCCTGTTATGCTTCTCTATGCTGATTGCTCACTGATGCAAAAAGATTCTCTAAACAAAATTGAGAACAGCCCAGACCTATTAGTATTAACCAAAATATTTAGAAGGTGCTCTAACGGGTAGATACATTTAGCAGAATAGCAATAGCAAGCTCTGTCCTAGGACCCATGACCTTCCAAGCGTTGACTGGCATCATAGTGCTAAGTATGAGATTTCCTCTCCTGAAGCAATTCTCAATTTCAATCAGAAAACAGTTAGTTACTCCTTAACATTCATGCCAATATTGCATCAGTGGGCATGTTACTCTGGACGGGTCAATATTGCAACATCCGTACGGCATACAGCGCTGGGTAAAGTTTTTAACGTCACTGAGCAGTCAATACTATGAAAGCTGGCCAACAGGGAAGGAGTTTCCTAGTAGGTTTGAAAATATTTTCTTTGTGTCTGGCACTTAAACTGCATAGTTTCTTCAGCAATAGTCTTATCATGTACTGATGACAGATAATAAAAGGCAATGGCAACAATGTGCATTGTTTTGGAGACCTCTGGGGTCGTCTTGAACATCCTATGGATGCATTCTATAAATATCTTACATTCAAAGCAATATGGAGGCCCACTATCTGAGTAAGTTATTACTGATTTATTAGGCTTATTGGTGTTTTCAGCAAGTATAATATATTTAAAATGGAATTAGTTAAATATTTGAAGTATTCTATGCTGGTATTAATTTACTATTATGTGATATATATTTATATAATTATATGAATAGTATTCCATGTATTATCTATATTAATATATGTGAATTATTAATAAAATGAGTAGAGTAAGTCATCTACAAATGATACCCAGCATCAGTGTGAGGATTAATTTTTTTTTTTCTGAGACAGGGTTTCTCTGTGTAGTTTTGGGGCCTGTCCTATATCTCACTCTGTAGACCAGGCTGGCCTTGAACTCACAGAGATCCGCCTGATTCTGCCTCCCAAGTGCTGGGATTAAAGGCGTGAGCCACCACCGCCCAGCAGGATAAAATATTTCAGATGAGTACAGTACTAATATAAAAACAATGAGGTAATTTATTATCCCCTTATTAAATGTTTAAGAACTAAAATTAAAAATAAGAGCAGTTAGAATAATTTGATTATATTTTTTTTAAAAAATATTAAAATTATATATTTTTTCATACAGTATATCTGATTACAGTTTCTCCTCCCTCTAGTCCTCCCAGTTACTCCCCATCTTCCATCCTACCTGGATATATACCCTTTATGTCTCTCATTGGAAAACAGTCATGTAAATAATAAAATAAGATACATAAGATAAAACAAGGCAAACAAATCAGTATGAAATAAAACAAGCAGACAGAAGAAAAAGAGCCAAAGAATAAACACAAGAAACATAAAGACATATATTCTCAGACATAGGAATCCCTTAAAAACACAAAACTCGAAGCCATAATATATACAAATTACCTGCAAGCTAAAAGAGAAAAAGAAAAAAGGAAAGAAAAAAAAAAAAGCTCAACTCAACAATATGAAACAAAGAGCCTCCAAAGATAGCTTCAAGTTTGCATGTTATTGTTGTTGTTGTTGTTGGCCATCTACTGCTGGGCATGGAGCATACCCTTCCTTGGAGAAAACTAGTTCTCCACTTACAAGTAGATAACACAAATGGATAGCAATGGGAGCTTTATATGCTATTTCTTATCCTTTCTTAAAAGTTTCAACATTTAGAACCATAAATTTGTCTATGAATGAAATGGAAAATTTTGTTTTCATTTATAAGGAAAGTTCAGAGTGTATGGTTTTTCTCTGGGTCACTGTTAATTCATGCTAAAGATATACCTGTTATTATACAACATCTCAGTAAATAGTAAACATTATTTGTCAAGAGTTGTCACTAAGGAAGATATGTGAGTCAGCCTGACCCAGGACATTCCAGCTGGATCTTCTCTGGAAGACTGTAGATGTGACTAGTTAATTGATGAACTGGCCTTGCTAGAGTAGGCTTAAGCCTTAATCCAACATGAAGTTGTTGTCATGAAGAGAGAGATACAAAGGTAACACGAGAACACAAAGACAGAGTTAAAATTAAGAATCAGAAATCAAAGAACACCAAAAATTTCCAGGTTTTACCAAGAAATAGAATATGGAAGAGACTCTCTTCAAATCCACAAAAGGAAATACATTAAATCAGACTTTGAAATTTCAGGACTTGGAGATAAGGCATTTTGGTTATATTAAGCAGCTTGGCTTGGGATTTATTATAAAAATATAATTATTATAATTATAGAACAAAATTAGGAAATTATAAATAATGATTTTTGTTTATGAAAATATACATGTAATTGCCTTCCATCAGCTAGTTTTAATGATTTTTTTAAACAAGATCTTTTTATTAAAATGCATTTATTTATACATTTAGTCTGTGTGTGTGTGTGTGTGTGTGTGTGTGTGTGTGTGTGTGTTCTTACATGCATGAGAGCTCCTTCTCACTAAAGAGCTTCAGGTTGACCCAATAAAATGTTGAAAGTTCTCTAGCCCATTGTCATGCTCAGAGTCAAATTTTCTACAGTTGTTTGTGTTGCTCTGTATAATTATCAGTGCTACAACTGCAGCCACTTTGGTATTGTCAAAGTCACTCATGGATGGCTTCTAAGTGAGTAACCTGTGAGCTGATCAGTGCTATTAATTAAATTCTGTGGAACTTTCGGTGAGAATATTTTCAGCCACATTTTAGCATGTCATCTAATTTCTTCACTCATGTTGAAATTTATGCCAAGGGACTGATGCCATCAAAAGGGTCTGTGATGCTTTAATTCCCCACTTAGCCTTGAATTCAGAGCTGAATCATCCGAGATCTCCAATTTAGATATTTTCTAAACTTTAGACCTAGGAATCATGGCAGGCAGATGATTTCTACATCTAGAGAAGTTTATATTTTCTGAAACAAATGTCCCAAGTAGAAGGCAAGATTAATCTGCATAAAACAACAATAGTATCTCTGATTATAAAACAATAGTGCTATGTGTGGGATACAAGATAGTGTTTAGTATAGTGTTTTGGTGTATGAATTCTTGCATCATGCTACTTGAGTGCACATTCTCTTTCCATCACTCACTTAGCAGTTGCTTGACCTTAACAAATGTCTCCATTGTTTTGAGCTCTATTTCCTTATCTGTGTAATGGGAATAACACTACTTAATTATGTGACTACAGTGTGCTGTGGGATGTTTTGTATGCTGAGATTATGTGCTGCTCTGATTGGTTGATAAATAAAAGGCTGATTGGCCAGTAGCCAGGCAGGAAGTATAGGTGGGATAAGCAAACAAGGATTATTCTGGGAAGAAGGCTGAGTCAGGAGTCACCAGCCAGACACAGAGGAAGCAAGATGTGAAGGCAGAACTGAGAAAAGGTACCAAGCCAAGTGGCTAAACATAAATAAGAATTATGGGTTAATTTAAGTGTAAGAACTAGTAAATAGTTAGCCTGAGCTAATGGCCGAGCAGTTTTTTTTTTTTCATTTTTCTTTATTAAGAAATTTTCTACTCACTCCACATACTATCCACAAATCCTCCCTCCTCTCTCCTCGCACCCCCTAGCCCTCTTTCCCAAGCCACCCTGCATCCCCACATCCCCCAAATCAAGTTCTCCTATGGAGAGTCAGCAGAGTCGAGCTCACTGACCCTAGGCAGGTCCAAGCCCCTTCCCATGGCACCAAGGCTGTGTAAGGTGTCACACCACAGGCACTGGGTTCCAGAAGCCTGCCCATAGACCAGGGACAGATCCTGATCCCCCTGCCTGGGTGCCCCCCATACAGTGTGAGCCAAATAACCATCTTCCATGTCCAGAGGGAATAGTCCAGTCCCATGGGGGCTCCACAGCCACCAGGCCACAATTCATGGACTTCCATTAGTATGGCCAGTCATCTCTGCATGTCCTCCCATCATGATCTCAACATCCCTCACCTACAGTATCTCTCCTCTCTCTCATCAATTGGATTTCCAGAGCTCAGCCTGGTGCCTGGCCATGGATCTCTGTGCTGCCTCCATCAGTCACTGGTCAAAGGCTCTATGATGACAGCTAGGTTATTTGCTAGGCTGGTCACCAGATTAGACTGGTCCAGGTACCCTCTGGACCACTGCCAGCAGACCAATGTGGGGTCAAACTTGTGGATTCCTGAGAGCCTCCCCAGCACCCTTCCTCTTCCTATTCCCATGATGTCCTCATCTATCATGGTATCTTCCTCCCTGCCCTCCCACTCTGCCCCTGTTCCAGCTTGACCCTCCCATTTCCCTATGTTCTCATCCCCCACTCCTCACCCTCTGCCACTCCCCCACACCCAGTCCGCTCATGTAGATATCATCCACTTCTCCTTCACAGGGTCATCCATGTGTCCCTCCTAGGGTCTTTCCCTGTTAGCTAGTCTCTCTGGAGCTGTGGGTTGCATTCTGGCCATCCCTTCCCTCCCATTTAGTATCCACTTATGAGTGAGTACGTACTATGTTTGTCCTTCTGAGTCTGGGTTATCTCACTCAAGATGATATTCTCCAGTTCCATCCATTTGTCTGCAAATTTTATGATATCATTGTTTTTTACTGCTGAGTAGTTCTCCATTGTGTATACGTGCTATATTTTCTTTATGCATTCTTCAGGTGAGGGGCATCTAGGTTGTTTCCAGGTTCTTGCTATTACGAATAATGCTGATATGAACATAGTTGAGCATGTGTCTTGTGGTAAAATTGAGCATTCCTTGGGTATATGCCCAAGAGTGGTATAACTGTGTCTTGAGGAAGACTGATTCCCAATTTTCTGAGAAACCACCATACTTATTTCCAGAATGGCTGTACAAGTTTGCATTCCCACCAACAGTGGAGGAGTGTTCCCCTTGCTCCACTTCCTTTCCAACATAAACTGTCTTCAGTGTTTTTGATCTTAGCCATTTTGACAGGTGTAAGATGGTATCTCATAGTTGTTTTGATTTGCATTTCCCTGATGACTAAGGATGTTGAGCAATTCCTTAAATGCCTTTCAGCCATTTGAGATTCTTCTGTTGAGAATTCTCTATTAAGCTCTGTAGCCCATTTTTTAATTGGATTGTTCAGTATTTTGATGTCTAGCTTTTTGAGTTCTTTATATATTTTGGAGATCAGCCCTCTCTGAGATGTGGGGTTGATAAAGATCTTTTCCCATTCTGTAGACTGACGCTTGGTCTTATTGACCGTGTCCTTTGCTCTACAAAAGCTTCTCAGTTTCAGGAGGTCCCATTTATTAATAGTGGATCTCAGTGTCTGTGCTACTGGTGTTATATTTAGGAAGTGGTCTCCTGTGCCAATTCATTCCAGACTACTTCCTACTTTCTCTTCTATCAAGTTCAGTGTAACTGGATCTATGTTGAGGTCTTTGATGTACTTGGATTTGAGTTTTGTGCATGGCAACAGATATGGATCTATTTGCAATCTTCTGCATGTTGACATCCAGTTATGCCAGCACAATTTGTTGAATATGCCTAGCAGTTTTAATTAATATAAGCCTCTATGTGTTTACTTGGGTCTGAGCAGCTGAAGGACCCTGGGGCTGCAGCATCCGGGCTGGACCAGGAAAACTTCACCTACAGCAGTGGTGCTCAGTGTGTATTTTATGTGCCCTGATTCCCAGTTCCCAGTTCCCAGTTCCCAAGAAGCTGGAAGGCAAAATGAGTTTTCTGCAATATAGTATGACTGTAACTGCCTTCTAGCTTTTTGTTGTTGTTGTTCCTACTGTAATGCTTATGTGTGATTTTTCCTAACTGTGGCTCCTTGCCATGATGAGTAGAAGATCCCAAATGAGCTAAGGAGAACAAAACAGACAATTCCACACTGTTGGCATCTTACAGCTATCCACACAGTGTTATAGGTTATAGCACCTAGACTCTGTTCCTCCAAATGAAGCACTCTTAGCAGCTAAGGTTAATCTACCTGCAGCCTTCTAACACAACAATCCATTCATTTGAAGGAGGCTCATACATCCATTCAGAAAACCATGTTAATCAAAGTTTCAATGTAATAACTTGAACTCCTAATAGATTTTATTCATGAGAAAATTGTGCAGCTCTTTGTAACTATCATTTGGGGCAATTTCTTCATATAGAAGCTTATTCTTCATAGCAATACTCACTATAAAAACACTACTTAAGTTCTGCTTAAGGCAAGGCTTACTTTTTGCTATTGTTGTTGGTTGCTTTCTTGAGTTAAGAGTCTGTTGTTAGAACAGGCTGACAGACTGCTGGCAATGGTCGAGATACAGCCCGAACTGACCTACTCTGGTGATGGGATGGCCAAACACCCTAATTGTCGTGCTAGAAACCCCATCTAACTACTGAGGGATCTGGATGCAGAGATCCATGGCTAGGCCCCGGGTGGATCTCTGGGAGTCCAATTAGCGAGAATGAGGAGGGTTTATATGAGAGAGAATTGTTGAGACCAAGGTTGGATAAAGCACAGGGACAAATAGCCAAACGAACGGAAACACATGAACTATGAACCAATGGCTGAGGGGTCCCCAACTGGATCAGGCTCTCTGAATGGGTGAGACAGTTGATTGGCTTGATCTGTTTAGGAGGCATCCAGGCAGTGGGACCGGGTCCTGTGCTCATTGCATGAGTTGGCTGTTTGAAACCTGGGGCCTATGCAGGATTGCTTGGCTCAGCCTGGGAGGAGGGGCCTGGACCTACCTGGACTGAGTCTACCAGGTTGATCTCAGTCTGTGGGGAAGGCTTTTCCCTGGAGGAGGTGGGAATGGGGGTTGGGCTGGGGGGAAGGTGAGGGGGGCGGGAGGGGGGAGAACAAGGGAATCCGTGGCTGATATGTAGAACTGAATTGTATTGCAAAATAAAAATTAAAAAAAAATTAAATAAATAAAAAAAAAGAATAGGCTGACTTGAAATTCAGGGTAATCCTACTGTCCAGGCTTCCTGATTGTTGGAATTCCAGATGTGTGTTACCATGTACTAAGGGAAGAGAAGCCAACTGACTCAGCTATTTTCTTTGTTTCTTGAAGTATAGTCTAGGCAGCAGTGGCTGGAGCACAGTCATATTTTACTGAATCACAAATTTTAAGTATGCTGTCACTGAGACATGTTTTGATACAAATTCATGCTATAAAAAACTGTCTACACCTTTTCCTCATGCTTATCATTTTCTGTTTCTATGTCCAAAGGACATTTTTCTAAATTCTGATTTTATTGGAATATACATTTTGATCATTTGACTACTTACATAATGTTCATAACTCAACATATTTATTAATAACAAATTTTAACATAAGGCCTGCCTCATTGCTCCATTCTTTTTTCCTTTTGAAGGTCATAGCAAATCAGAGTTTCATTAACTCTGTTTAATCTTTATTTTCTTCTCTTCAATAACTTTTATTACATTTTTTTATTTTTAGCTTTAAATTTTTCACCTTACTCCTATAGTTTGAAAAGTATGACCATTGTTTTAATTCACTTTAAGGTTCACACTGGCTTAATTTTAATATTTAAATTGTACTTTTCCCCAAATTATTTAGTTCCTATCATCTCACTTTAGGTGATTTTTTATTTTTCTTGTATTGGTAAAAAAGAATTTTAATCTGAAATATATATGCTACGAAAAATTATGCTACAAAATCAAACATTTTGGTCATTGAATGACATAATCCCACAGTGAAAGATTAGCCCCTTGCCCCATCTGATAATTGACAATCAAAACATGAAGTTTATAAAACATGGTACAACATTATATTTAAGCTACGAGCATAAAGTGTGTCCACCACATACGTTTTCTGATTTTACTCTAGTGTCATTAATTACCAGTATATTAAATAATGTTTGTAAAAACATTCAAATCTCTAAAATTTGTTGTTTACAGGTATTTCTGATAAATAAAACTCCAATAGAATTTCATTTTTCTGTCTTCTATAAACATCTGAATATCTCAATTTACCTTGAAATTTAAGTTATGATACTTTCATATTTTGATATATAAATATACTCTTAATGTGTTTTCAATTCTCATTTCTCACAATCACTTTAGATATTTTAAGATTAACACTACATAATATTTTAAGAATTGTGGGGGTTGAGGATTTAGCTCAGTGGTAGAGCGATTGCCTAGCAAGCGCAAGACCCTGGGTTTGGTCCTCAGCTCTGAAAAAAAGAAGACAAAATAACAAAAAAGAATTGTGTTGGCATGTTCATAAGTGTATATTTAATATATGCAATAATCTTTGGGGAAAGACTTGATTAAGTCTTGAATTAAAAGCCTCTTTTTCTTCTCTTGTTCTTGAGCTAATAATAGATTTTTTTAATTTATTGGGCTGTATAAGTCAGTGTTCTTGAAAGAAATAGAACCTGTAGAAGGATTGAAAATACAGTAGTTACAGATATAGCTGTTTTCATTTGATGATGATGTCCTATATTATTACAGCAAAATTGAGAATCTTTAGTTCCTATTGGAAAGCTAAAAATTGTGTCCTGATGTCAGTAACACATTATGGAAGCAGTGAGAAAAAGAGTAGGCACCCTTACTGGCTGAGATTGGAGGCAGGCAGGCAGGTGGCTGGGCTGGCAGGCAGACGTTTTGACTTAGAAATCTTTGTATCTTCATAGACTCTAAAGGAAGCTACATATGCTGGAATTCGTGTATGTTTGGTGGTGGCTGGGGTGGGAGATGGAGCTTCAATCCACTTTAGTGAGTTTCAAAAATACCTTCAGCCTGCACAGAAGATCTCAGAAGCATGTCCATAGATAATCCCCCACTTACCAATATTGGCATACACGATTTACCATCACCTGAAGTTGACCTTGTACTTGAACTCTCAAGTTAAACAACTTCAAAAATGAATTCCTAAATAAAGGAGTTGTCGTTTAGCTTTAAACACTAAAACTAGAGTGAGATAAGTTTTGGCTGTCATATGAGCTTCCTCAATATATCTCATTGGTATATTTTTAACTAATGAAGCAGATTCCAAACAGAACTGGATTATAGCAGTGCATGTAAAGGATTTCTCAGTCCTGAAATGGGATTTTGGAGAAGATAAAGCTACATGGAAAATACCTATGTAGAAGCTTATGGAAGATGACTATTGAACTCTTAGCCAAGGATTGTCTGAAGACTCATAGAGGCCTTGGTGAACTATGGCAGTTGGTGATTGTAATTGATAGTCTCTGGACTTGTGGAAAACACCAGAGAGAGTTGAGCCAGTGGAGACAAAAGCTGGAGTTTAATCCTGCAAAGGTCCTATTTGGAGATAAGGTGAATCACTACTGAAGCTTACGAACTAGAACTGAAGACAAAGGTAACCCTATAAAAGGCTTAATACGTACCTTCCAGATTTGTGAGTATTTGCCTGTAATCTAATTGTTCATGGATACTCTTGAATCTGTTAGGCCGGAAAATAAAAACAGCATGTAAAAATTAGCTAGGTATAATTTTGAGGTTTAAAATAAAATTACTAAATAGTAAATTCTTAATTTATAATGTCTATAAATATAAATTCATGCTTAGCTTTCAAAACTATGTATTGATCTATATTTTACAATATTATGTAATGTCTACAGGATATTAACAAAAATTAAACTTTAAGAATTTCCTATACAGTGTCTTTTAAATAGTTTTGAGGATGGAAAATATTTAAAGTTGAGGTTTATTCTTTTTTACAAAAAAAAGTTAATAAAGTACAAATAATTGTATTGGTATAATTCAGTTATTACCACATTATCAGGAACATATTTTTCAAATATGTCACTAGAAACTGCATATTATGAAGCATATTTTATTCCTCTTTCAATTTTCTCTGATCACAGAACACTGAGGAATAACCACAATTTATATATTCAGAGAATAGCTTAAGGTTACAATAAGAGCATTACATGCATTTTCAGAAATTTCACATTACTTTCTATGATATTCTAGTTCAATGCCTTAATAACTGCTAAAATGAAGGGAACATACTGTCTCAAATCTCACTTATTATCCAAGGGTTTCTAATAAAAGCTAACAAAATCTTCTTTCCAGAGGCAATTTCTACTACTCCAAAATTGTCACTTCATAGCAAAAACTGGACAAAATAAACATATTGGCTATTGGGTGAGGATCAGCACTGTAATTATATACAAATTGATGTGGCTTTATATTAATAAAAAAGTCTTTCAATGGCAATATGCATCAACTACTAAATTGTTACTGCCAACTATGATACTGTTAATATCGAAGGACAGAACTAATATTCAATTAAATCAATATTTATTCCTCTGTTCATGCAAATTACAATCATCTAGGTCATTTCCTTCTCTGTGGCGACAATAAGCAAGTTAATCTCCACAATTCAAGTATAATGAGCATAAGTCGTATCTTACATGCTTATCTTATTACTGAGAAATTTTTTTCTAATTTACAAACAAGCTAATAAAATGTTCCTGACTGTTTGACAATATTCTCATCTTTCAAGCTAATATATTGAATAAGGTCTTTTTGTACTTTCCTGGTTTCAGTGGATCCTTACACCATGTTTTATACTCACATTTGAAGATTCAGAGCTAGGAACTGTAAACGAGAGAAAATGTGGCATTTGTCTTTCTGAGTTTGAATTACCTTATTCATTACAATCTTTTCTAGGTCATTACATTTATCCAAAATATGCTATTATTCCGTTTTGTTTACAGGAGAATAGCATACCATTTTGTATACTATTTGTATACTCCATTTGTATACCACTTGTATACTTAATTTTTATTATCCATTCAACTATTGAAGGACATTTCAGTGGTTTCTACTTATAGATATTTTCAAGAAGGTGGCAAGGAACAGTGCTGAGCAAATTTGCAGAGTGAGGAGCTGAGTACTTTGGGCATATGCCAAGGAATGGTATAGCTTGATCACATGGCAGATTGTTTTTAGGTTTTGAGGCTTCTGTAGTACTAATTTTAGAGCGGCTGCACTAATTCGCATTCCTATCAGATATTAGGTATTGCTTTAAATGGAGAACGTTTGTCTCAGCATGTTACCCTCAACACATTAATAGGACAGAATAGAAAGCGTGGAAGTGTCCATCATCATATACGGACACATGACTTATACAGAGTTGCTATGTCAGAAACAGGTAACAAATATCTCCTTCTCAAACATCTTATATTTAATTCTGTAACTCCATGTAAAGAAGATAGTTTAGATATCTGTCTAACACCATATTCCCAAATCAGGTGCAATTAAATGTAAAATGTACATATCAATGTTTTGACAATGTTTGTAAGAAAGGAGAGTAATTAATATCAGAGTGTTGCCTAAGAATAATTAGGAGAGGGGGCAGGGGAAATGGCAAAGGAGTTAAAACTGGAAGCTGAACGACTAGAATCTGAATTGCCAGGAACCCACTTACATGCCAAGTGGGAGGGTGAGCCTACATATAATCAAACTATAGAAAGTAGACATGGTGGGGGATGCTCTAGAGTAAGCTCTTATGCAAGGCTAACAATGTACATGAGGTCTAGTTTTGACAGAGAGGAATGAAGTAGAGGAATAAGGAATAAAGGATATAAAGGAATAAAGTAGAAGGCCATAAGGAATAAAGTAAAGGGCCAATTCAAGATGATTCCCGATATCAACTTTGAACTCATGAATGTGGACACATGTGCAGGTACATCTTTACACACATGTCCATCCACCCACATGTAAACACATAGATTACATGTACAAATTCACAATCACATGCAAAGAAAAATTGAAAAAAAAGGAGAAAATGGTAATTAAGACACTGAAAATGTAATTATAATGTGAGAGATGTTGACACAATCAATATAAATATTAAAAAGTCAGTTTATATCTTAGCTAAAGACCTTACTCATTGCCCTAGAAAAGAAGAAAGAAAGGAGGGAGAGAGGAGGGAGCCACAGAGGAATAAGGGAAAAACAGACAGACAGAACAAAAGAAAATACAGCCTATCTTCTCTAAATTAAGGCTTTTGGCATGTGAATTAGTGTATGTGTGTTCTTGTGTGTGTGTGTGGAAACCTTTGAATATGCTCATTTGTATGTGTTCATTTGTATTAATGCGTATAAGTGAAAACTTTTTGATATTTACTAATATGTGAAGCAATTAGATGCCTTATAAAGCTTTCTGGGAAATTAATTTATAAATCTATCTACTTTATATACCATGAAATTTCCTGCTAATTCAAACTAGATTATAACACAAACACATTGTAAATATAAATACATTTTAGAAGGGTGCTGTTTTGTTTCCTTTCATCTTGCAGTGATAAAATACAATGATGAATGCAAGAGGGCAGTTTTATTTGTTTAATTATAATTGTAGGCAGCTAAATATCACTGTAATGAAATCAAAGCAAGAAAGTAAAACAGCTGCTCAAACCCACAGTCATGAACAGAGAGTTTGAATGTATGCATGCCTACTACTCTGCCTGCATTCCCTCCTCTTACACAGTTAAGGGATCCCCTTCCAGAAGAATTGTTCCATGCAGAGTAGAAATGTTTTTCCACCTCAAGTAAAACAATCAGGATAATCACCAATAGACCTGCCCATAGGCCAAGCTGCTTTAAGCAACCATTCACTGAGATTTTTCTTACTAGATGATATAAATTATGTCAAGTTTACAATTTTAAGTAACCACTACAAGTCTCTGATATGCCAGCCACATTTCCAGATTTCACTGGGATAGAAGTGTTTAAGAGCATGGAGAAACCTCTGTAGCTGTGTGAAGTATATTTTTGCATCATAAGGACCTATGACATTGCAACAAGGGTAGTTTCCAGTTGTTTTATGTTCAGGGCTTTAAAGACAAAGGCAAATTTGGATAATAGGGATGGGTCAATGACAACCCCAATGGCAAGAAAACGTCTAAGAGAAGTGTAGATACACCTCCCTGAGCTATGTTTGTATTTCAAAGCAGGATAAGAATCAAAGACCTTCATTTACTTTCCAGAGGTTAGTAAAACTTTATGGACCTCTCTCAAATAAGAGTTCACATAATTAAAATTAAATTGTCTTTCTTTTTCAGGAAGGGAAGCTGGAAGCTGTATAGCATCTTCTGTATTACTCAGGGCTCCTTGTGTGTAGATTAGACCTCTGATTGTACAACAGTTCTCATATCTTTGTTGCAAGGATATTGATATAAAAAGACCAATGTTGTTATTTCTTTTATTTTGACCCCTGGTACAGAAACACTATGCTTTACTTTAGAATCAAATCAGTAAACTTATATTAAAAATTGATAATGGGTATTATATTCAAATATTTTTTTCAGGATAACACAGTGTGAATAGGTGGTTGATTTTACACATCTGAATGCTCATAAATTTTCATGGAACGCAGCTTTCTCCTTGGACTGCTCATAGATAAGTATTGAAGTGTTCTACTAACAGGTTTTGGTTCCTCTGGGACTTTTTTTTTCTTGGTCAAGAGTCTCTCAGACCTGCCTTGGTACCTGAGGTTCTTATAACAAATATTTTTTCTTTCTCTATTTATCACCGTTATAATTGTTGTATGCAATGGTTAAAGGGTTCATCACATAGTCTAGCAGTTAAATCACCCTTTATACTAAATGATTTTGTATTTGATTTTTATATAAACCAAGTAAGTACAGAATCAATATTTCTGAATAGTAATAAAAATGTAGTTCTATAATCTTACTTTATTCTCCTTGCATTAATGCTCTTTGAGAGATCTACAAACCATGACATTGATCTACTGTACCAACAACATTCCATCAATTGTCTCCCTGAACAAGAGGTGGCCAGTAATTTATTTGGACTCAACCAAAAACATAGACTAAAGGTGGAACAGGGTAAACCTTAAAAAGATTAATGGGTATTCCACACTACTCAGAAATATTAGACTTCCAGTGGTTTAGGATAAGCGTGAATTAGGATAGCTCTATCATGGGATGGTACCTCCAAGGTAACCATTATTAAATTTTACACATTCCACTATAAGGTAGAGAAGCACAAACTCTAGTAGGGTAGTTTTAGGTTGGGGGGGTGCATGAAATGAACATATCCCATAATTGGTAGTATTCTTTCAAGCCATATACTTTAAAACAAAACGTTGAAGATACAAACGGGGAGCAAAACAGAAAATGATGCTTTATAAAATCCTGGCAGTGATGCAAGCTTATATTATTTTCTAGAATATCATCTGGTATATCTGTTGGTATTAAAGTTTTCACTGTTATTAAAAGACATTCTGTACAGTTTAGAATAGGACCTGTGGAGATCATACTTATCAAATTAAGCCACTCCATTTGAAGAGTAAAACACATGTTTTTTCTGAAGCTGTCTTTTCATAATAGTGAGTTCTGGTACAACTTTATGATCAAGGAACAGGGAATTACCAGAAATAACAAATGTAAGGCAAGTTCTACTGTAGTCACTAAGTTATAATACGAAATGGACCTGGTATCCATCCAGGATGATGTAAGAGTGATTAAATCATTTTTATAAACAAGACTGAATGATGCAAGGGTTTTATGTGACCTAGCAATTGCCGGGTCTCATCACCCATTGCCGTTTTACCAATGCCACTCCATCAGTTCCTCCTTAGTCTTTGTAATGGTACTAATAAAAATTATCAATGGTGCCAATTAATAATTATCATTTGGAGGAATGAAATAATGGTTTCATTGCACATCTACTGTCTTAGAATGACATGTTTACTTATTCTCTGACATATAACTTAACAATTTGATTTTCTTTTATTTATTTATCCACCTATCTATCTACCTATCTATTTATTTATTTATTCTGCTATCTTAGGTCAATGACGTTGAAAGGCAATAGAGAAGAAAAACTGCTATACAAAACTTTGGTGTAGAAGGAAGTTTTTTTATGTCCTGACAAATCTCTCCCAACCACATTCCCACAACTGCTTATAAAATAAATACACAGAGGTTTATATTAATTACAAACTGCCTGGTCTATGGCTTCAGCTTCTTGCTAGCTAGCTCTTTCATCTTAAATTAATCCATTCCCATTAATCTATATGTTGGCACATGACCGTGGAGTTACTGGTCTGCTAGCATCTTTTTGCTCCTTGGGCAATAGGCTCTAGTCTCTCTGGACTCCGCTCCTCTTCTCTCTGTATTCATGTTTGGATTTCTTGCCTGTCTGTAAGCTTTCTTACCATAGACCAAAACAGTTGTACTTATTATACAATGGGAGCCACTCATATTCACAGCATAAGAAAGACATCCCACAGCACTTTGGCATTGCACCTGCATATATATGCTGTGAAGAAACAGAAGCCTGAGAAAGCTGATTTTATATATATATATATATATATATATATATATATATATATATATATATATATTTTATATATAGAGAGACAGAGAGAGAGACAGAGACAGAGAGAGAGACGGAGAGAGACAGAGAGGGAGACAGAGACAGAGAGACAGAGACAGAGAGAGACAGAGAGAGAGACTGCTTAGATTTTTTGGGAATGAATTAAATGAAATACTAGAAAACCAAACACAAGAGGCATATGAACAGAAGATAGTGGTAAACATGAACTATGGAGAGGCAAGTTTGTTGACATAATTGCCATAGATTCAACCTGTTATCAAAAGAGAATAACAATCAACACTCAACATATCACTGTTCTTTAAGGAGATTAACTAGGCACTTTGTTGTGACAAGGAGAGATTATAGTGAACTCTCCATCCTAAAAGATACATCAATTCATTTTTGCTAGAGTGAACACAATGCATATATATATATTATATATATTCATATATATTTAATATATATACAATTTCATGGCTTCTCTAGTATGTCAAGCTGAAAGTGTTTCATTGACTATCATAAATTCCTTAGTAATATGGAGTTGGATTAAAGAATCAATTTTATGAAAAATGCAATACATGCACTAAGCTATAAAATTATGATCACAGGTATTGGTCCAGTAAGAACCCAGAAAATACTGGCATAGTAAACCAAATGAACTATAATCCTAAAATTCAAGAGATAGAGGTAGAAGAATTAGGAATTCAAGGCTATTTTCAGATGAATAGAAAGTTGGTGGTCAATGTATGTTTTCATGAGACCCTATCTCAACAAAGACACCAACATGAAAAAGAAATAAACAAACCAACAAAACACCATAGCTAATGGATGGCCTGTTGAACTTGCACCTAAAGTGTAATATTAATGGAATATTCTATGAATATGGGTACCTATGCAAGCATATTGTAGCTGAAAGTTTTCCTGTGTCCCAGCTGGCCAGCGGTCAGGACAAATCTCTCCAACCTGCATCCCCCAAGTAAGCACACAAAGGCTTATATTAATTATAACTGCTTGGCCATTAGTTCAGGCTTCGTATTGACTAGCACTTACACTTAAACTCAATCCATTTCTGTTAATCTATATGTCACCATATTTTCTGTGGCTTTACCTGTTTGCCATTACATGCTGCTCCCTGGACGGTGGGCTGGCATCTCTTGACTCAGCCTTCCTCTTCCCAGAATTCTCCTTGTCTGCTATACCGCTTATACTTCCTGCCTGGCTACAGGCCAATCAGCATTTTATTAAACCAGTGTACAAAAGCATTATCCCACAGAAGCATACAGCTTATATTCTAAATTGATATAATCAATAAAATCAGTTCATGGTTCTTCAATACAGGTATGATAAGTAAGATCCCTTGATTAATAGTATTCTTAAAAGGACTCACTGGATAATTTTGGAATTCCCATTTGTACAAGTCTGTGGTTCATTTAGAGCCTTGCATCCAAAGGAGTGTAGCTGGAAGTTTTCCTGTGTCCTTGCCTGGGCCCTGCAGTCAGAATGAATCTCTCTCACCTGTGTCCCACAGCCACTTGGTCCCAAATAAACACACAGAGGCTTATATTATTTTCAAACTATATGACCTAATAGCTCAGGCTTCTTGCTAGCTAGCTCTTACATCTTCAATTAATTCATTTCTATAAATCTATACTTTCCCACATGGTTGTGGCTTACCAGTATTTTCACATTTTGCTTCTTCTGGCAGCGGCTAGTGGCGTCTCCTTCCTCTCCTTTCTCCTTCCCCTATCTCTCTTGGATTTTCCTGCCTGGCTCCATCCTGCCCTACCGTAGGTCAATGCAACTTTATTTATCAACCAATCAAAGCAACACATATTCACAGAGTACAGAAAGACATCCCACAGCAGAGGAGTTTTTTGTTTTATTTTGTGTTTGTTTTTTTTTTTTTTTTTTTTTTATTATTAATTTATTTTGCAATACAATTCAGTTCTACATATCAGCCACGGATTCCCTTGTTCTCCCCCCCTCCTGTCCCCCTCACCTTCCCCTCAACACCCCCCCCCCATTCCCATCTCCTCCAGGGCAAAGCCTTCCCCACAGACTGAGGTCAACCTGGTAGACTCAGTCCAGGTAGGTCTAGTCCCCTCCTCCCAGGCCGAGCCAAACAATCCTGCATAGGCCCCAGGTTTCAAACAGCCAACTCATGCAATGAGCACAAGATCTGGTCCCACTGCAGTCCAAGACCTGAAAAGGGAAATAGAAAAAATGAAGAAGACACAAACAGAGGGAATGCTGGAAATAGAAAATCTGAGAAAACGATTGGGAACTTCAGATGCAAGTATAATCAACAGAATGCAAGAGATGGAAGAGAGGATCTCTAGCGTTGAAGATACAGTAGAAGAAATACATTCATCAGTCAAAGAAAACACTAAAACCAACAAAGTCATGAACCAAAATGTCCAAGAAATTTGGGACACCATGAAAAGACCAAACCTAAGAATAATAGGTGTTTGTTTTTTATTAGAGATTATAACTGCTCTTGCTCCTTCACTTCAGGTTTCACATTCCAAAGTTCAGCAAAATGTGTCATTCTCCTGTTAGGGATAATTAGCTTTGATTATCAAGAAGGAGCTCACCGAAACTTCATTCTCAGAAACTCAAATGATCCACTGCACATCCTCTGTTTGTCCAACTGTGACTTACATGGGAAATCTCTCCAACTATGATCTGCTAAGTGCTTACTGACAGGACACTAAGGCCATCTTGGTATAATGCTTTTTTTTTTTTTGTCAAGGCTTGGTATTTATCTGAGACTCACTAAAATTAAAATCAAGTATAGTGGTAATATACAGGAGAATACAGATAGCAGCAATATAAATAAGTTGCAGCTACAAAAGTACATTTTCAGGAATAGAGTATCAACAAGTGGTGGTCCTTAGAAGTTTACTAGCTTACTATAAACATCAGCTTGTAAAAGATCTGGTAAAATATACTAAGGAGGATTATTGAAATTCTATTATCTTCATATGTTGTCTAAATAAGTGATACCAAAGCACAGCAAAGTGCCTGTATTGGATGTTCTAGAAACTTCCTTGAGGATTCCAACATCTAGAAAATAGTATTAATTTCCCTCAAGCATTATAAGTATCAAAGGTGAAATATATTAACTATATGTGTCTCTATAAGTATCAAAGGTGAAATATATTAACTATATGTGTCTCTAGTTATTCATATCCATAGAAAACTTAATTGTCTAAAATTACATTTACCCATGAAACCATCATTAATCCACTACTAGTATCAATAGAGATGTTGGAATGATGCCTTTCTTTAATATAGAGGAAATATAAAGTATCACCCTTACCCAAAGTTCTGAGTTTTAATAGCCTAAGTCTTGGTTTGAGTGAGTGACATTTCAACTTTGTATGCTTTACAAATTCTGTTTCCTTCACGCCATATAATGTATCCCAAAGGAAACAAACAACTACAAAAACTCCTCATTTAATTTTAAAAATTGATATGAACTTCTGTATCATATATCATAATATAAAGCCTTATTTCAAAATACACTTCTCATCAGGTGACTTATCTATATAGATAACACAATTTTGTTTGGTGAATAATGTCCAGATATAGTTTCAAAATGTCATCTACACGGTATCAAATAATAAATAGGAGTTTAGGTCTTTCATATTTCCATCAAAACTTGTGCAATTGTTAATTTTTTTTATCAGTAGCTCAGGTAATAACTACTACTTTCTTGAAGATTACAATTTGGCTGAGCATTAGACTCTCTGATGTGTCATTTATAATGTCCAATTAACAGTGGCCTGTACTTTATGCACTCTAATTTTTAAAGGTTGTTTTTTTTTTGCAACATCCACATAAATTGACATAGAATTCTCAGTATTCAACATAGAAACCTAATCTTCAAGTTCTTTTATTTTTCTCAAAAAATATAATAGTGTTTCTTGTGTTTCAAATTACATAGAATACAACTTTTCCTTCCATAAAAATCACTAAATTATAGCACATGTAGTTTAGGGTATCTGCAGGTATTTCTGACTTTAATGAATATTACATCAAGGATTAGGGCTTGTCATACTTACATTTGTAGCTCTGCTCCATCTACTTTTGAGATTTTAAGGAAAATTCACTCAAGTTTAAAAAGAGTGAGATAAGTAAGGTGGTCATAGAGAGAGAGAGAGAGAGAGAGAGAGAGAGAGAGAGAGAGAGAGAGAGAACATCATTCTTAAGATTTACAGCTCTTTATCTTGGTGTGATCTCTCTTGGCTCTTATCCCAGAACTTTTTACTGTGCAAATTGATAGTCTGTCAGGACTTTTGACCTGGATATAGTTGATTCTTAGAGTTTAACTCTTACTGCTATTCAATCAATCTCTTTTTACGTTTTATTAATCGCTACTACAGATCTTATGGATTTGAGAAACTGGTTTTCTAAAGAAAAATACTATGAGAAGGCTATTTGTCTCTGTCCAGACTATGCAATGCATCACAAACACAGCAAGGAATTGGCTACTCAGAATCCTTCTCATTAGTCATTTCTCTCAGAATTTCTTCCACATTAACTCAGTCTGTATTAAAAGCTGGTTTAATAGAGAATATGCATCTGATGGCACAGATTCAAGTTATCAATTTCTTTTCTTTTTTTTTTTTTGGATTTTTCGAGACAGGGTTTCTCTGTGTAGCTTTGCGCCTTTCCTGGAACTCACTTGGTAGTCCAGGCTGGCCTCGAACTCATAGAGATCCTCCTGGCTCTGCCTCCTGAGTGCTGGGATTAAAGGCGTGCGCCACCACCGCCCAGCAAGTTATCAATTTCTTCACAACAACAAAAAAATTATACCCAAGCAGTATAGACTACCAATCCTGGAATGATTCTAATAGCTAATTAAAGTATTACATTATCATTTATTAGTTGATAATTCAATACATTATTTTCTTTGTCATCAATAGCCTTAGTCCTCCTTGTCCCAGAATTATAATCCTCACAATTTTATATATTTAAAAAAAATTAAAGAAAAGAGAAAATAGAGAGTGAAAGATTTGTAGACATGTGTAAATATATCATGCTATGCTAGGGAGATGTTTTTATTGAAGTTCCCGCAGATCTATGCTCCATGAGAAGGAAAAAAATTCATAATATCTAACTCACTCATTCATTTGTAGTAGAGATATACTGGGTATAACCACTTTGTAAGAATAAACAGATATTTATGATTAATTTTTATGATTAAGTCCAGGAATCACACTCCATTATTTAGACAAATTAGCTGAAGATATTTTTGTACACAAAAACATTCATGCAGATGTTCACAGAAGACTTACTCATTATTACAAAATGTTTCAGCCAGCAAGATACCATTCAGATATTCTATAAATAAAATAAACTCGTACATAGATAGAATAGAGCATTGTTTCATGCTAAGAATAATGGTACCATCAAGCTATGAAAAGATATGAGGTACTTCAAATACAAACCATGAAGTAAAAAAAAATCTGGAAAATATTAACACTGAATGAATTTGCTATCAATGAAAAACTGTGGAGATAGGAAAAAAATATCTATTGGTACCCAGCTTCAGAGAGAAGGCAGAAGGTTAGGTAGAATACAGGTTTTGTAGCATCTAGAGAGTGTTCTTGGTAATAGCTCAGTGATAACTGGATGCCATTGTATGACTGTGTGTACAGTATGCATCAATGAAAGTAAAAGTAACGTAAGTTGTGAAATTTGGGTGATCATATAATGTCAATGAAGACAACAAATCTCACCCATGAAAGCATGAATTAAACAAATCTTCATAAAGGGTGGGTTTCCCAGAGATTACTTTGAGTTTTCTTTCTGGATTTTAGGCAGGTTGTCTTACCACTTTGATGTCTGAACCCTATCTCTTCTCACATTACCTTAATAAACTTATCAGGAAAGGCAAACAGCATACTGGGACTTTTAATTTCTTATACTTTTCCAAAAATATTTTATGTACGTTCAAAAAGAGAGAGCAGCTAATCATTACCTCTTTACACTTTGCTTGGTCTTCTTGGCCAATTCTAAAGAAACAGACATCAATTTTTAATTGTGAATGGGAAATAGGTCGTCATCAGTCAAAAGTCTTGCTATTCCAACCTTCTTAGTGATAAGAAATTTAAAGTTCTATAACTCATAAATATTTTAATAATGATAGTATTTGTAGTTATGAAAACACATTGAGTATTTATGAGACCAGGAACTTGTCATGCAAAATAGCATAATTAATTTTATTTGTGGTATCCTGTGTTTTGTTTTGGTGTCCTAGAATATATAGAATTCGAAATGATGACTGAAACTATTATTCAATATAAGCCCACTTAAGAAGCTGAATTTTTTTTGGTCTGTTATCATAGTAAAAATTCCACATAAAATGCATGCTTACATAAAGAAAGCCTTTATTGTAATCTGGAAATAAACAATGCAATTGTTATCTCTTGAGTATTATTATTGTTGTTGTTTTGTTGTTATTGATATTATTTTATCTCAATCATCTTTAACATGTACATACCCAAAGCAATCATTGCTGACCTAGGTAAAATAACTTATTTTTCTTCATATTTTACTTTATTATCCAAGAGGACTGGAAAATAAATTAATGGATATACCATACAATCTGGAACTTCTCTTGGAAATAAAAAGAAAAACTGTCTGACATACTATGGACTCCTTAAATATATGTTCTTTTTACTTATTTTCATTGAAGTAATTCATTTGCTATGTTTTTCTCATGCACCTGCTCTTGGAGGGAATAACTTTGTTGTCTTGAGAAAAGATGTTAGGATTTGAAGCAAGAATAATTATGAATTCAAACTGAGAGGTGACCAAGTAATTGAATGGGACAAATAACTTTGTCCTTGGTACATTCTATTGTCATAGCATATACAATAAATTAGAAATCTTGTAATATAAATGAATGTGAATTCAGGTGTATGTGTTCATAAATGTCTATATATACACAAACATGGATACATTACTTATATTTTTCAATATTTACTTTCTTAAATAATTTTTAATTTTTTAGACTGTTTCTCCTGATGTATCCATATCTTGCCCAAAACTTGCAATTATCGTGGCATTTTGATTGTCTGGGTTACTAGTGTATTCCCACATGCTCAGTACAATTTATACTGATGATATTTGAGACAAATATTGCTGCTTCAGCAAATGTTCCCTCAAAATCCAACCATATAAAGAGAATGGCTAATGGAAAAGAACCTTAAGAGATAGACAAGCATTCTCTGCCTTTTAGGCAGATAATCATGACAGAGAGAGGATACTGGAAACACTTCCATCCCAAACCTTTCTGAAGAAAACCTAGCCTAAGAAACAGTGAAGCACTCCTATAATAATGCCCAAATGGAATTTCACTCTCTCTAATTGTATCAACTTCTTGGTACTACATTTGTACTTAGGAATATCAATATACTTTACTTAACAGTTAGGTTATGATATACATATCATAAACAAGAACAACACAAACTATGTAGGTTATAGCAGCAGAAACTTCTTACACTTTGAGATAGAGAGAGAATATGTCAGTAGATTGGATGTCTGGTCAAGTTATATTTCCTAAGCCAATATTGCCTCCACTGAAACCTTACATGCCAGAGCGAGAAATTATTTGCAGGATTCCTTCTCCTTGAAGAGAATAGATTCAAAGATTTACATTCTTATGGAAAAATCATCACAAAAAGACCAAGTTTCCTTCCTAACATATTTTTTTTGAGTGAGGATGATTTTAGCGTAACAATTTGGGGGTACATAAGTATTCAGTCAGTTGTAAGCCTTCAAGAATTATGAACTCCCCCATTGTACTCAACAGATAGAATTGCCTTTGATATAGTGCTCAGGGTATACCATTAGGTTATTCACCTAACTTATGTCTCACAGACATACACTTTCAAAGTATATTTTTCTTAACTGATATCTTTATTAAGATTTGTGCTAAAGTAAATTAGAAAATCAGTTTTACATTAAAAATTCATGCTAATAATATTCCCACACTTAAAGTAGATTTAAATAATTTCTACTCTATTATCATGAGTCATCACCAAGCAATAATTAGTTATATGATTTTTTCAGAAAATCTCTCAAGGTTCCCAGTTATTTCACAGTACACTAAAGAACAATTTGATATCAAAGACAAGATCAATTAGTAAGAAAATGTTTTATAAAATCTTCAATGGAATATCATGAATAATATTGTGAGAGAATATATAATTAGAAAGGAGGAATCAGTGAGGAAATAATAAGGGAAATCTTATTATCTCATAGTTCAAATCAGTAATGATTAGCAGCAGAAGAATATAAAGCATAATATTGTGGGATAGATGATGTTCAGAATCTTTTCTCAAGGTATTTAATAATATTTCACTATGAAGATAGCATACAGAATTGCAGAATTTATTATCCTTTGGAAAATTTCCCAGCACCTAGCATATTACATTACATTATCATATAAATGAAATATGTATAATGTGTAAAAATAATTATATAAATGTGCTAATATAGGCAAAATCATAACAACTTACATTTCTAAAGGATTCAGAGACTGCAATAAACTTCCATCAAATTATGGTCATGTTATCAGTAGTTACTTTCAAAGAGGTGGGTTTGGGAATTTTTAATTTTAATTGACTCTGACAAGTTTTGTACCACACTATTTCACTAGACTATCTTACAGGCAGGACACCATTATAGGTAGATGGGTTTGTAGTTGGGCTGGTGTTTGCATTTCTATTTTGGTAGTACACAGAATTACTTCTAGTACCAAGAATACCAGCTCATAGGAGTGAAGGTTCTATGTAGGCACCAGCTTGACTCCTCCCCATTCCATGAGTTCTGTAGGTGTGTAGTCATCAACAACTGAGTCATGTAGTAAGTTTGTAGAGAGCAATCAACAGCCTTGTCAGTAGTCTGGGTTGTTTAGTGGCTCCCATGGGACCTCTTTGGCCAATAACTCAATTAGATGTATCCCATTCATGGAAGCTTCATTTGGTGATAAGAGATTTCTAGTTGGGGCTCTGTCTGTCCCGCTATTTGAAAATTTCATTTAGTTTACCTTCATATATGTATACATTTTAATAAGATTCTACTGTATTCAGTTTCAAAAAGACAGAGGGAGAGAAAAATGTAGTGAATTTGAAACTATTTTAACAATGAAATACAGTTTTAATGCTTTCTAAAACATTATGAAAAAATCACTGATAGCTAACATAAATAAGCATATTGACTTTGCAATGCCCACTCATAATAAAACCATATAAGAATAGATATGGAGAAGAATATCAAAAATCAGAGCACTAGTTCATAGAATAACCTAAAAGGGACTCATTGATTTCCCTGGGAAAGGGAAATATATGAGCCCTCCTGGGTAAACTGGGAGTGGTGGGGAGAAGGAAGGTGGTGGATAGGGAGATGAGAACATGAGGGATTGGATTGATCAAGTTAGGGGCAGAACTATGGAGGAGAGTAATGAAAGAGATATCTTGATAGAGGGGGCTAATTTGAGGTGAAGGAAAAATCTGATGCCAGGGAAACTCCCAGAAATCTACAAGGATGACCCCAGCTAAGACTCCTAGCAATAGTGCAGTGGCTGCCTGAACTGTCCATCTTTTGTAATTAGATTGGTGACTACCCTAATTGTCATCAGAGAGCCTTCATCTGGTAACTGATGGAAGCAGATGAAGAGACCTCCCACCAAGCACCGGGCTGAGCTCTGGGAGTCCAGTTGAAGAGAGGGAGGAGTGATTGTATGAACAAGTGGGATCAAGATGGGGAAAACAAGAGAGACAGCTGACTTGAACTAGTAGGAGCTCACAGACTCTAGAAGGACAGCTAGGAAGCCTGAATGATACTGACCTAGGTCCTCAGCATGGGAGTGACAGTTGTGTAGCTTGGTCTGTTTGTGGGGCCCCTCGCAGTGGGATCTGACCCTGGCACATGAGCTGGCTTTTTGAAACCTGTTCCACATGCTGAGATGCCTTGCCCAGCCTTGATGCAGGGGAAAAGCTTAGTTTTTGCCTCAACTTTATATGCCATACTTCCTTGACTCTCATGGGAAGTCTGCCCCTTTTTGAATGGAGGAGTGGATGGGGGGGTCAGTAGATGGGAGGTGAGGGAAGGGAACAGGAAGAGAGAGGAAGGAGAAATTTTGGTTAGTATGTAAAATAAATGAAAAGATTTAATAAAAATAAAAGACTGAGGAAACATACTCTGATGAATTACTGTATTGAGAAGTATTCTCCACCTACAAAAAAGCATCTTTATAATAACTGACAAAGGCATATTGGTTTCTATATGAGCTAGTGACTTCGGATTTTTCTCCTCTTCTGGCTTTTCATATGAAATTGACTAATTTGGTGCAATGGGTATATTTAGGACCACATAACTTGTCTGTTTACAATGTAGTTGTTCTGGTGAGGTCTCAATTATATAGTACAAGGTGCAAGTGGCATTCAGTCCCTGAAGTGGCTCCAGGTGGAAAGCATGTTCCTTTTGTTTTATGTTTGAATCTGCAGCCTATCGATTGCACAGCATCATGACTGGCAGGTTCTCTACCACTTGAGTTACAGAAACAGTTCTGAAAATAAAATTAAAAACAGTAACACAATTTATCAGACTATGTGGTGTAAGTGAAGGCAGTTCAAAGTGGAGACTTTTTAATCAATGAAGGTTTATTTTAAAAAGCCAATTATGTACCTCAACTTTAGGAAAAAGAAATATAAATTAAAATTAACAAGAGGATAGAAAAAGTAGGAATAAGATTTAGTACTAATAAAAGTACAATTAAAAAGAAACACACAAAATAAATGTTTTTTGAAATGTTGAAAAAAATTGCCAGACCTCAGTGAAATTAATGAAAAGAAAGACATCTTTGGCCAGTGAAACAGCTAGACCAAGTACAGATCTTTACCTCTCTCTTCTCTACTCCAAATCCAATCCCACAGTCTCAGTTCTGTAGCAGATCACCTACTGTGACCTGCTCCTTTTCCCCACCTCCAGCTGCAAACAGAAATCTTCCCTTACAACCCCCCTCCCCTTTTCCTACTGATCAATTTACCCCAGCCTCTAACTCCAGCAGGCATCCCCTGGGAATCTGCAGGCCACTCCAGCAAGGGGAGCAGTTAGCTTAATCGTGGATCTTCAACTCTTCCTCCTCTCCTCTAATCCAGTCCCCCAATCATCACACCCCAAACTCTGTAGCGAACTCCCTGCTGTGACCTCCCTTTGCTCTCTGCCCCCACACCCAGCAGATCAAGTAGATATGCTCCCTCAACCCGCCTCCCTCCCAAGACCTTGTTATTCCAATCCCAAACCCTAGCTCGCATTCCCTAGGAACCTTCCAGCCAAGCCTGACAAAGAAGCAAATAAGACAGCCAAGCAGGTAGGCAAGCTTCAGATCTTCAAGCACTCTCTTCTGCTCCATATCTAATCCCCCAGTCTCAACATCAGCTGTGTAACAGACTAATTTTTCCGATCTTCCCTCACTCCGCATGTACATTCTCAGAGAACTAAGAAACCCTGGTGGATTTCCTGGGTCCCTGCTTTCCTCTGACCTGTGGCCTCTCAGCCACACAACCTTATCCCCACCCCCACCCCGCACACACACCTCTTCACACACTCACACAGCCCATACCCTACAAATACCTTTAATCTAGAAATTCCAGTGACCACACCTAGTAGGTTCGCCCTTAGAATACCTTACCAGTCAATGCAGAATCTCCCAAGAACCAGAGAGGGCAACAGAAACCAAGGAAAAAAATATCCACCCAATAAAGACAAGACCACATATCAGCACCTAGAATTACAATCTTTCCAAACCCAGGTGCTGAGACACTAGCTTAAAAATGCAATCATAACAGCCAAGACAGTATGATTATATTAGAGCCAGCCACCCTACCACAGTGGGCCCTGAGAATTGCGACATAACGTAAACACAAGAAAAAGACCTTAAAACAGTCTTTATAAACATGACAGAAGTCTATAATAGGGAAATGAAGAAATCATTTAAATAAATGTATGAAAACATAAGCAATCAGTGGAAGGAAATGAAAATCTGATGGTGAAATTACAATCAATAAAGAAAATCCAAAATGACAGAAATTCGGATGTGTAAAATTTTTGAACTTGAACAGAAAATAAAGAGGCAACCTTCACTAACAGAAGAGGAGAAAGAAGAAAGTATCTATCTATCTCAGGCATTAAACACATGATAGAAGAAATAGGTATATCAGTCAAAGAAAATCTCAAACGCAAAAAAAAAAAAAAAAAAAAAAAAAAAATCCTGGCAGAAAATATCCAGGAAATCTAGGACACTGGGAAAAGATAAAATCCAAGAATAATAGAGATAGGAGAAGAAACACAGATCAAAGGTACAGAAAATATTTTCAGCAAAATCATAGAAGAAAAATGTCCTTAACTTAAAGAAAGAGGTGCCTATTAAAGTACAAGAAGCATACAGAACACCAATCAGACTGGACCAGAAAAGAAAGTCCACTCAACATATAACAATCCCAAATCCTAAATTTATGAAACAGAGACAGAATATATAAAGCTTCAAGGATGAAAGAACAAGTAACTTATCTTAAGGGCAGACCTATTAAAATAACACCTGATTCTCAATAGAGAATCTAAAAGACAGAAGGAACTGGACAAATGTTCTAAGTAATCACAGATGCCCAGACAACTATACCATGCAAACTTTTAAATACAAATGCAAAAAAAAAAAAAATAAGAGATTCCATAATAAACTCAAATTTAAGCAGTATCTAATCTACAAATATAGCTTTACAGAATGCACGTGAATGAAAACTCCAAACTAAAGAGATTAATGACACCCAAGTAATTACAAGGATTAAGTAATCCCAGACTGGCAAATCACACACTCATACACACACACACACACACACACACACACACACACACACACACACTATAACAATAAAATAACAGGAACCAAAAAACAGTGATCATTGATATCTATCAACAACAATGGTCTCAATTCCCAATAAAAAGACACAGACTAATAAAATGGATATGAAGGCCGGGCGGTGGTGGCGCACGCCTTTAATCCCAGCACTCGGGAGGCAGAGCCAGGTGGATCTCTGTGAGTTCGAGGCCAGCCTGGGCTACCAAGCGAGTCCCAGGAAAGGCGCAAAGCTACACAGAGAAACCCTGTCTCGAAAAACGAAAAAAAAAAAAAATGGATATGAAAACAGAACCCACACTTCTGCTACATCCAAGAATCACACATCAAGGACAGACATCCCCTCTGGGTCAAAGGATGAGAAATGATATTCTAAGCAAATAGACATAAGAAACAAGCTGATGCAGCCACTTTAATACCTGTCAAAGTAGACTTCAAACCAAAACTAACCAGAAGAGATAGGGAAGGGCAGCATATATCCATCAAAGTAAAATTCACCAAAAAGACATTGTAATTCTTAATATGTACATGTCAACCACAATGGGGCCCAAGTTCATTAAAACAAACAAGCAAACAGCAAAAACACTACTACAGTTTAAATCACACTATGGACATCAGTGGGGCTGTTTCACAGTAACATGGGAATTGATCTGTTTTAAGATTCAGCTATATGACTTGGACATAAACCCAAAGGATGCTTCATACTACTACAAAGATACTTGCTCACTATGTTCATTGCTGGGGTATTAATAATAGAAATTGAATACAACCTAGATGTCCCTTAACTGATGAATGAATAAAGAAGATATGTGCATCTACACACTAGAGAATTAATATACCATTAAAAATGAAATTATGAAATTCACAGAAAAATAGATGAAACTAGAAAAAAAAATCAACCTGAGTGAGGTAACTCTGACCCAGAAATAAATTAGGATATATATTTATTTGTATGTAGGCATTAACTGTTAAGTCAATAATAAACAGCCTATAATCTGTAAAACCATACAGAATAGGTATAGGGTAAGGTACTTGGGGGAAGAGATAGATCTTGTTTGGAAAGAGAAATAGAAATAGAATAGAGAATAGAATAGAAAGAGAAATAGAATAGATGTTTATGGATTCATTTATAGATGGAGGACTGGAATGTAGGAAAGTCTGCTTAAAGGACAAAGGAATTTATTAGGGAAGAAAAACTTACCGTACAGGACAGAATCGTCACAGATTCTGGAATGCTGGGGCACAGTCCCCTGCTGTTCTGGTCACCTGAGTCAGTCCCACATCCAAGCCCATGAAAGAGAGAAAAGAGCTGCGTTTGTGAATCTCAAGTCTTAAGGGTAGCCAGAGGCCATGTCCCAGGTGCGGGTACTTCAAGGTAATAGGCAGGTAGAGGAGTTACCTGCTACCAAGGGCTGCGCTTCAGGGTCTTAGAACAGATATCTTCCACAGGAATGTGAGGATCAATTAGGAGGGGGAAAGAAGAGGAGAATGAGGAGTTTCTATGAAGAGAAAGCTAAAATTAAAGGCCATTTGAATATAGTATGAAAATAATACAGTAAAATGTTTATAAAATATATACATATATAAAGACAATCTAATTGAAATTGCCAAATAGTGGGGAGACATATGGGACTCAAACTGATTGTCACCAAATAAAACTTTCAGCACTGGGAATGGGTTACATCTAATTAAGTTCCTGCTCAAAGATGCCCCATGGGTACCCCCTAACAACCTAGGTTGTTGACAAAATTATAGGTTGCTCTCTGTACACTTGTAAATTCCTACTGTTGAAGACAACACCTACACAGCTCATAGAACATAGAAAGTTGTGCTTCTGCCTACGCAGAGCCTTCACCTGTACAAGCTAGTGTCTTTGGTACAGGGTAAGTCCTATACAGGCTACCAAGTAAGAAACATAAACACCAACCTAGCCAAAAAGCTTGTGGATGTAACAAACCAATATTTGATTTGACTTAAGGCTCACTCTACAAGATGAAACCCATACCTGACACTGTTGTGGTAACTAAAAACCAGGGACTAGATAGCCCAGTTACCTAGTGTAAAACCAAATACTACTCTTCTACTAAGAGAACATAGCAATTAAGTGACTGTCTGCTCTATCCATAGACCAGGGCTTAGTTCATCCATCATCAGTGAAGTTTCTTTCTACAGCAGAAGGGAAGAAATACAGAGACCCACAGCCAAACAATATGTGCAGAACGAGAGACCTTGGAACAGTTAGTCCTAAGTGGGTTGTCTCCATTAAATCCCTCTCCTTAGGGCTCAGGGACAGTCAGCTTGTTGGAAGAATACATAGAAAGAGTATAAGAACTAAGGAGTCTGGAGGCCACCAAGGAAAGAAGGCACTTGAAATCAACTGGATGGAAGCACAGTGTGAACTCACAGAGACTGAGGCAACACGCAGAGACCCTGCACACATCTGCACCAGATGGGGCCTAGAGCAGAATGGAGAAGTGGACACATGCCTCCAATTCTAACCCAGAAGTTATCTCCAATTGATAACAACTTGTACATGAAAATTTAGTTTTCTCCAAGGGAATCTCACAGGAGAAACAAATTACTTTTAAGGGAATTGTTGCCCACAAGTAGATGGCCAACAAAATAAACTCAATGGCATCTTTGGACATTCCTTGTCTCATAATGTCAAGTTGGGCTTTAAAAAAAATCCTACTTTTAAGTTATCTTACTTTTTGTTTTATTATGTATATAATAAAGTACATCTAATACATTTAATATCTGTATTTCATTTCTCTCTTTTTGACTAGCAGCACCTTTGTGTATATGTATAAATTATGGCTTTCAATTTAATGTTTTCATTGGATTCCTGAGTGTGCAAACAAGTGGGTCTTTGCATCTATATCTGTTTATCTTGTCTTTATTTGGGTTCTTTTCCTAGGATTGTTTCTTGTGATTTAATCTGATGTTTTAGTTTTGCTTTTATCTTATTTTATTTTACTTTAGTATTTTTCCTTAGAGCCTGTTAGTTTTCTAATGAGAGACAAGGAATGGATAGATCCAGATGGAAGACGAGGTCAGGAGGAGCTTGGAGGGGTAGAGGGAAGGGAAACCATAATCAACATACATTATATGAGAAAAAAGTCTATTTTCAGTAAAAGGAAAAAATAAAAAGAATGCAAGAATAGAGCATCATTAATGTCAGAAGTGAAATGTGAAATGTTAACACAGATAATCCTGAAGTCCAGATTGTCATTAGTTTAAGAATTTCTCACAGTGTATTATTTTCTCTGTTTTTATGTACCCCTCCACAGTGTTTATGCATTTTGTTTGTGTATGTGTTCAAGGTAAGTGCATACCACAGTTTCTGAGAACAGAGAATATCTTTTGTAAGTCACTTCTTTCCTTTCACCCTGTGTGTTCTATGGACAGTAATAAACAATGAGATGTAAGCAACAATGAAAAATCACTCTCATACAATGGTGATTAAAACAACAAAATTTATGTACGATTCACTATTCAGTAATATCTGACATTTAAAAAATAAAGAACAACATTATTCCTCGACCTTTTCTATTAAAACAGAAAGACAATCATCTCCTGTTATTTCATTCTATGAAAGTGGTATATCTCTGAGACAACACCCAATTAGAACACACTATTATAGCAAAAGTTCTGATTAACATATTTGATGAACATAGATGCAAACAAAGATATGAGGTCAACTATGTGCTAAAACTGGTTTCATTTTAAAGAAACAAAGCTGGGTCAATTTATACAAACTTAAATGGTACATAAATAGAATCAATGATAAAGTGGACAAGAACATAATAGACTCAGAAAATTGATTGACAAAATTTTACTATCCCCCATGATGACAGTCAGCAAGACATTATCAATAGAAGGATGAGACCTCAATAAATCTCACTATACATGGTAAGCCTATAGTGGGTATTATAAGAAGTGAGAGAAAACTGAAAGAATATGTTGTGAAATTGGGTTTGAGACATGGTAACCCACTATTTTTATTTTCAGTCACTATGGGTATTTATTCTTTTAACCATAGCAATAAAGTACAAGGAATGAAATTATGGAATATGTATGGAATCTAAGTGAACTGAACAGATGAAAAGCAGAGAAATGGCTTATTTACGTACCAAAATAATCATTAGCAATTAATATGAAAACCTCCTCATTTGTACATAAACACTTTGAACCAGGGCTCACCATTTTATCAACATATATTGGAATCAGAAGGAGTGCTAATTACATGTGTTCTTGTATATGTATGATATACAAAAGACAGTAAATAAGTAGGGGCTATTTAAATATTTAGGAAGCTGCTCTCGTTTAATCCACAGTTAAGTACTGTGATGAAGAATTACGCTCAACTCACCTGTTGCTTTCTGCTCACTCCATAACACCAATGCATAGACTGTTGCCACCCTCCATTAAAATCAATCTTCTCACATCAAGTAACCTAATATAGATGTCCTCACAGGCACATCCAGAAGACAACCTCATTTAAATCATATAAAAATGCACAGAAGTTTTTCTCCTAGCTATTCTAGATGCAGTCAAGTCATTCATAGTAATCACCACAGTGTGAAAATGTCATGATTTAATCTGTTATTTTGTACATCTAGTGTAAACTAATAAAATGAATTGTTAACTGTTACATGATTAGAAAAGTTGTTTTGATATGAAAGAAATGAGAAATTCAAGGTACTGATTTCTTTTAACGACAGGGTCACATTTCATTTTTACTGTCTTCAAACTTGCTATATAGTCAAAAATGAACTTGAATTTATGATACTCCTGTTTCCACCTCCTTTCTGGATGATGAAATTGCAACTATGTACATTCATTTTCTTGACTTATTTTGTTGTTGTTTGTTTGTTTCTTTTTGTGTTTTCTCTGCTTAAGATCAAACCCAGGACTTCATGCATGCTACTGAAAAATTTAAGGAGCAATTACTAAACCTATAGTTGAGATATACTATTCTTGTAAGGTGCTGCCTCTCAGAAATGGAGATCTCAACTTTATTGGAAAATCCACAAATATTACAATTGTATGAGAAAGAAGCTTTCTTGGTTCCTTCTCAATAATCACTACTGAAAGAACACCATCTCAAACTTTTGACAAATCAATATTTTAGCTGCTTGGAGTGTTATTCACTGTTGGCTTGGTTGCCCAGTGACCTTGTGTTAGTATTGTGAGAATAAGAATGTGCAAGCTATCATGAAGTGCTGTACTCTTATATACTAAAGGGAGCTGGATGCTAGAAAAGTAACTCTTCCTTAAAGACACTCTGGATATCAGAAAATTCTGCCTGCCACACTTTAGGTCTAGAAAGCAGATAAATCTATAAGAAGACACAGAAACAAAATAACATGAGAACAGGAAAAAAATAACACAGAAAAAATATTAAAAGGACATATATTTTTACAACAGCTGAAGAAATGAATTCCTAACTGAGAGACAATAAACTATGACCTGAAAAAAATCATAAAAATACCGATATTGATTGGTCAGAATATTATTTATTTTATTTCTACAGTTCTTCCAGAGTATCATGTATACATATTGTTAACTTATAGTTGAGTTCACCATAAGTAACCCAAACAAACTGGTATGCCTTGTTACAAACATTCTGAAAATTCATGCTTGTAGAGAGCGGTGCACGGCCGCGCCTCAAAGATGGCGCCGGCGTCTGGCTTCCACCTTCCCGATGGTGGGTGTTCTCTGGGATAAACAACTCCTTATTTGGCTTGGGCGTGGAATCTGGCTTACTTGTGTATGTCTGACCCTATCGGCATTGTCCACGTGGCACTACGGGGCTGGGTGCCCAGTGGCTATAAAGGGCGTGGGCTGGCTTTCCCCGGGGGTCAGTCAGAAGATTGTTCAAGGTTCCTGAATAAACGGCAGAAAGAAGAGCTCAGTGTTGTGTCTTCCTTGCTGGTCGAGGTGGGTGCAACAAGTGGTGGCCTGTACGGGGAACCTCAGCCTCTTCGAGGAGCTCAGAACTTTTTGCTGTCAGGGTGGTATACTGATAAGTCCTCAGGTAATTTGGGGAACCGCGATAAAAGCGGATTTTGCTCTCATCTGTAGATAAAGAGAGAGCAGGAAAATGTAGAGCCGCTACAAAAGCGGACAGGAAAATTAAAGAGTAGAGCCGCGACAAAAGCGGACGGGAAAATTAAAGAGTAGAGCCGCGACAAAAGCGGACGGGAAAATTAAAGAAAGTGAAAGCAGGTGAAGGCAAAAGTGCTGCTAGTATCATGGGAGCAACTTCTTTGCACCCAAATTTTTCTGGCTCTTAATGAGCTGCTCCTTTCAAAGAAATTAAAGATTAAGAAGAGTACTTTAGAAAGATTTCTAGAGGAATGTGATGTTGTGGCACCCTGGTTCGCAGTTTCCGAAAGCCTCATGGTAGCTTCCTGGGAAAAGTTGGGCCGTGATCTAGACTTTGCTGCAGAACAAGGGACACTTAAACATGGGGTTAGACCAGTTTGGAAATTAGTGAGAGGGTGTCTTGAAGACCAGTGCTGCAGCAATGTGGTAGAGAATGGGCAGGCAGCCTTAGAAATGTTGCAGGAAGAAAGATCAGAAAAGGCCATGTCTGCTAAAGCAGCATCTACCAGAAGTAAAACAAAAAAGGGGGAAGAAAAAACAATGTTATATCCTGATCTTTCGGACCTAGAGCGTTCTGAGTCCCCTATCTCTTCCCCTGATTCTGATGATGTAGAGTCATTATGTGAAACCTTGCAGAGCATGAGAATAAGAACGAACGGGTAGAAATAAAGGAGAAAGAGAAAGAATTAAAGGATGTGAGTCTGAGTGTGGAGCCGCTCCCTCAGCTCCTCCACCGCATCTGGAATCTGCCTCCATGTCTAGAGTTGTCTCTATGGGGAATTCTTTTAACCCAGAGGTTTGGAGACAGGTTAGAACTGAAATGCAGCTAGCCTGCCCAGTGTTTCTCAATGCCCAGACTCAACAGAGATACCATGAACCTTTGGATTTTAAGGTCATCAAGTCTCTAGTGGAATCTGTCTGGGATGAAAATAAGATATGTGAGTTTGTAGAAATTCTGTCTTGTTAAATCTGTGTTAAGAAATCTTTAGGTGTTTGCTAAGTTAAATATATGCTAATGGTAGTCCTATATAAGTTTGTAAGATAGATCCATAGAGTTCCTTTAAGAATATAAGCTTGCAAGAAGTATCTAAGGTAGTCTTAAGACATGTAGTAATAAGCTTGTAAGAAGTAAAGATATTAGTTGTAAATGTAAGTTTAAATAAGAAATATAAGAAGTATATAAGAAGTAATAAGAAAGATATTTGCTAAAGTAGTTCTATAGTTTCATTAAAGAGTATAAATAAGTAGATGTTAATATGTTATATGTGAGTTTGTAAAAATGTGTAAATGTTGAGTGTGAGTTTAGGCTTAAGCACATGTTATATGTGAGTTTGTGAAAATGTGTAAATGTTGATTGTGAATCTAAGCTTAATGTATGTGGTGAAAGAACCTGAGATACAGAGTTAGCGTCCTAGGAGACTGCAAAGCAGGCATTCTGAGCAGTTTTCAAAAGCTCCAAAAGCTGCTAAGAAGCTAAGAATGTCGGACACCAGAACCAGCACAACAAGGCATCCGCAGCTGAGATCTGTGGAAAATCAATGCAACACAGAAAAACCTGAGCTAAAACGGTGTGGTTTAAAATTATTGACTCCGCAGATGGGAGTACAATTAGTGGAGTCTGATTTTAAAGGCCCTTTGAAGCCGGGCATGGTGGGTTTATTGATAGGAAGATCCTCCACCACCATAAGAGGTCTTACTGGGATCGTGAATGCATGCACGTTGCAGGCTAAATTTTCCCTTTCCTGTGCAGATGCGCACCAAGTAGTTAAGGCCAAGGCATTTTGGAGCGTGCGCATCGGTCCCTCAAAGAAATTCTTCCCTGGTCGGCAGAGTTTGATAACCTGACCCAGATCCTGCGCAATGAGATCATTGCGGTCAACTCCACCCATGTGCACCTGGCCTCTGCTGCAGAAATGATGTCTTGGCTGCGAAATTCTATCACCCTTTTTAAAGGAGTGGGCGGGATGAGGTGCCCTGGCAGGCCTACTGGTACTTGTCTCCCTGCTGTGCCTGTGGTGCATTGTTCGTTTAAGGGTTTCTCAGCAGCGCAATGCAGCCATGATTATCCAAGCCTTTACAGCCATAGAGGCTGGACAGTCTCCCCAGGCCTGGCTGGCTGCATTAAAAGCTTGATTGCAGGATGCGAGGCTAGTGCACTGCACTTGGGTCTAGCTGTATTGCAAAACCCAAGAAGAGCAAGTCTAATTGCATGTGGGTTGATACCCTAATTCCCACCTCTGCAAAAAAGGGTATCGGACGGGTCAAGTGTTCTCTGGGTGGATGACACCTGGACTAACACCAGTACAATGTCCAAGTTGTATTTTGGCAGAGATTAGACCTCTGCTCTTGCCTGCTGCTTAAAACAAAAAAGGGGGAACTGTAGAGAGCCGTGCACGGCCGCGCCTCAAAGATGGCACCGTTGTCCGGCTTCCACCTTTCCGATGGCGGGTGTTCTCTAGGATAAACAACTCCTTATTTGGCTTGGGCATGGAATCTGGCTTACTTGCGTATGTCTGACCCTATCGGCATTGTCCACGTGGCACTACGGGGTTGGTTGCCCAGTGGCTATAAAGGGTGTGGGCTGGCTTTCCCTGGGGGTCAGTCAGAAGATTGTTTAAGGTTCCTGAATAAATAGCAGAAAGAAGAGCTCAGTGTTGTGTCTTCCTTGCTGGTCGAGGTGGGCATGACACATGCTATAAAGAAATTTAATGAACAATGCTGTGGGATGGTCTTTATGTCAAATGTATTGCTGATTGGTCAATAAATAAATCACTGATTGGCCAGTGGCCTGGCAGGAAGTATAGATGGGACTAACAGAGAGGAGAATTGAGAGAACAGGAAGGTGGAAGGAAGGTACTGCCAGCCACCGCCATGACAAGCAGCATGTGAAGACTTCGGTAAGCCATGAGCCACGTGGCAAGGTATAGATTTATAGAAATGGATTAGTTTAAGATATAAGAACAGTTAGCAAGAAGCCTGGCATGGTCATACAGTTTGTAAGCAATGTAAGTCTCTGTGTTTACTTGGTTGGGTCTGAGCGGCTCTGGGACTGGCGGGTGAGAGAGATTTGTCCTGACTGTGGGCCAGGCAGGAAAACTCTAGCTATAGAACAAGAAAAGGAAGAAACTAGAAATTGTGAATTATATTGGCTGCTTTTTCACAACTCATCATGAGTAAGTGATTTTGAACAAAGCATTTGAGTTTAGCAAAAAGTGGATTTTCTTTGGGTGCATTATTAAGGACATTCTTTTCAGATCTTAGGAAGAATTGAGTAAAGCATCTATTGCTTGAGTCAAAGTAAGTAATTTCATAAGATGAGCAAATGTGGATGCAAAATTTCAAAGACCTTCTTTAAACATATCCCAGGTTTCCCCAATTATGTATTTTACTATTGGTTTATATCATTATTTCAAAATAATGACCTTTTTACTGTTTTTTTTTTTTCGTAGCTTAATGTCTCACTGTCATTTTTTTTTGTTTTTAGGATAACCAAATTATTACTTGTAATCTGTAATATTTCCATGTTACAAATCAGCATGATGTGCTGTAAACATGGTAATTTCCACTGTCACCAATCACTACATATTTCCTTAACAAATAATGATAGCCAATCAATCACAATGTCCACTGCTTGTACTGTGACACTGAGCAACCTATAATCACTTCTTTCAATGCCCAGAAAACTTGAATGATAAATCAGAGTGTCACAAAGACAGAAGATATCAAATAACCTTGGTGTGATAAGGTTGAAGGAACATGCAACTCATCTTCCACAAGGATATAACTAAAAAGCATTTTCTAAGAAAACAAAAACATTTCAATAAAAGCAAAATATATGCAAACTTCTACTTATTTTTTTCATATTTATGAATAATAAACACCTTTTCTCAGAAAAACATGAGTTTAGTATGTTTTTCTCAATAAATGAAAAAAGTAAAATTTCATCTGATTTCTTTTCTCATAAAAGAAGAAAAAAAGAAATGATAAGGTATAGTATTTTTAATCGTAAGTGAAGACAAGGAAGAGACAAGTCTGACTTCTGATTTCAGATGTTGGCATAAGAAGGGGCATAGAAAGGGGTAAGTGAGGGTAGATATGATCGGATTTCATTGTATACATTATGAAATATTAAAATAGAGATTTTTTAATTAATATGATTTTATTATTTTAAAATCTAAATTAATAAATGACTTCTACAAGAAATGTCTACTGTTACTCAGAGATTTCTTGACAATTGGTTTTGTCATTTTAAGCATTTTAATACTATCCTTGAATGTTTCAAAGGGAGATATTCATCACACATGGTTTGACTGACTATAGTTTTCATCACAATATTTGTTATAAAGACTACCAGTTCAAAAAACAGCATTATAGACAACAACCCAAAGATTTATTTTCTTCCTAAATATGTGTAAGGACATTGCCCAGGGGAGAATAACTACAGAATGTAAGTTGCAGAGAATAATAAAACCAATATATTAAAACTGCAGAGCCACATTTTCTGACTTAGTTGAAATTCTGCCATCCACTAAATCGCAATTGTAGTATGCTAAATAGTGCTTAGTACCCTGTCAAAGTTAATTATCTTGTAAGTGTTTAACTTATTTTTACTGTGTAGCTTACTGGAAGAACCTTGCTGATTATGGAGTGCAGCATAAATATATTACTATTATTAATAATAAAACTAATTATGTGATAATTATTTCATGATTTGACATTTTCTTGTGTGTTCTAAATATATAACATGAGAAATTAATTCTTCCTCAGCAGCAGGGTGACATTTAGAGACTCCAAAGGTGTAATTTGCTGCCTAATACCTGATGTCTTAAGACTTCTGCGTTTTGCTGAGATAAACACTTTATCCCTAGAATATGTTCTCTGAACATCGTTTATCACAGAATTATGGCAAGTATTATGAAATGAGAAATGTAATTATAGATCTACACTAAACATCATCATCCCCTTTATTTCTATTCATACTTTGCTTTTGTATTCCATGTGCAAACCTCAGATTTAATTAAAGCGTTTGATATTTTGTGTTGTTTTGGATATTTAGGATTTAGTAAGAATTGCCAAGCATAGATTCCTCCTCTGCTATTTCCATCAGTATGAAGTGTAAGAGAAATGTGAAACATCTGCAGCTTCAGATTTGCTTTCACCTTTTATTTACTATCATGTGACTTTAAAAAAATCAGAGATTTAATAAAACTGGACTGTCTCATTCAGGATTTAACATAGTTACTGTGTTCTCCTGATTTTGTATTTAGAATATGTTTGCAACTGAAATGCTATGCCTTAAATGATTTATAAAGCACAATTTAATTTTTTTTTTTCACATGGTACTAGTTCTCTGATGTAAATGTGAAATGTCACCAACAGGCGCATACTTTTGGACACTTGCTCTCTAGCTATTTGGTGAAACTGTTAAATAAGATTCTGTAATTCTTAGGAAGTAGAGTCAATGGGATGGGTCTTGAGCTTGTTGAGCCTGGTACCACGTCCGCATCTGCTCAGCTTCTTCTCTACTAAGGCAATGGCAGCAGCTGGTTCCTGCTGCCTCCCGTGTGCCTTTTCAGGGTTTTGGACTGATTCTTATAAACAGTAAGCAAAAACAAACCTCCCTTCCTTAGGCTGCTTTGGACGAGTGTTTTCTCATTTTCATGAGACACGAAATTGTTACAATAAATGGACTATGGACTCCATTTTGACTATATAAAATCAACCATGGGCATCAGATCCTAGATGTCTGCTTTAGTTCCCATTTCTTTCATTGTTATAAACACCATGACAAAAAGCAATGTGAAGGTGGGAAGGCATTATTTTTCTTAAAATTCCAGGTCAACTATATTATGTGTGAAGTCACAGCAACAGGGCTGTAGACATCTGGTCGCATCATGACCCACAGTCAAGAGCTCAGAGAAATTAATCTCTCATGCTGCTGGCTTACTTGTTTCCATTCCATGTCGTCTAGCATTCTGTTGTTCATACCGTTTAGAATATCCTGCCAAGGGAATGGTGTCACTGAAAACGAATGTGTCTTCCTACATCATGAGTAAACAAGATGATACCCATAGACACAACCACACACCAACCTTATCCAAGTAACCCCTTAATTGAAACACTCTACCCACATAGTTTTAGGATGTGGCAAGTTGATATTTAAAACTATCAGAGTCAATCTGCAAGAGAGCTGTATCTTCTTCAGTTACACCTGAATATATAACCACGCTTTGCTACTTAAATTATTCTTGACCTTAACCGTATGTCCTTATGCTCTTTCCTGAGAGAAAACTCAGAAGAAAGAGATGAGTGGGAAGAGTAACAGAAATGTCCATTACTCCACTGAATTTAGGCACTGTGAGCCATGCACTTCCTCTTGCTTCTCTACCTTTTCTTTGGAAAACATTTTATTATTTGCTAATTTCATAATGCATAGGCTGTCTAATTTCTTTATATTTATATATTATTTTATGTGCATGAATGTTTTGCCTGAATGTGCACATGTGCACCATGGAAGTCAGAAGAGGGTGTTGGATCTGTTGGAACGGGAGGTATAAGATGGCTGTGAGCCATTACATGAGTGCTGGAAGCTCAATCTGGGTCTTTTACAACAGCAACAAATGCTGCTGGCTGCTGAATTAATGCTCCAACCCCATATAATGTGTTTTGATCAAATTCACCTACATTCCCTCCTCTTCAATCCTGACATATCCTCGCCAACATTTTTCTCTCCAAACTTCACGTGTTCATTTATTTTATTTTTGAATCTGCTTCATGATATGTATATGTGAGTGGGTGGGTTGGATCATCTAATGGAATACAGGTAGTGTCTTAGGCTCACCTGTAAATTTTTGAACCACATCAATGACTAGTATGGCATGATAACCCTAATAGCATAATAGTGGCAATAACCAGTATTTCTCAATTAACAAGGCCTGCAGGGGAGGTGGGGGGGAGTCATGCTTGGTATTTGAAACCTAGCCAGCTACATGGGTTCAGTGAGGTTAGGTATCATAGAGAAGAACCTACTATTGCTACTTTATTGAAGCAACATAATGCCTAACTGCATTGTGAATATTTATACTTACACCCAAAGTTAAGTTCAGCTTTTGCCACTCCACTCTTTCCTGGTATCAAGGATAGAGGTGAGGACAAGACCTGAAAATACCAATCTTTGGGTTTAGCATTGTATAAGCACTATGTTAAATAATAGGAAAGAAAGTGATATCAGTGGGCTCTACCTCCTCAAGGCATCTATACAAATGTTGCATTATGTTGAGAGGATATAGGTAATCAAACCTCAGTTGACAGTGATATTGATATGCACATGTCTTTTTCAAGTGCTCTAGCATTTAAATTTCAAACTGCTGGTTAATTAATTTCAATTGTTGAAAATGAGAGAAAAGAATTATATCTTTCATAAGTTAAGTCATAGTAATGTGTTACACTCCTCTGTAATATTAGCTTCCAGTCATGTGTGAGAAGTTTGAAGGCAGTATGAACAAGATGGTAAACTAGAATACAGTGACCAAGACCTCTGTCAATTTTATTCCAACAACAATAGACATAAACTGGACCACGTGTTTGCTTTCATGTTATATCAATGTCATAACAGTATTTACACTCTCCAAATATGTGAATAAATGAATGGATAAAAACTGCTTGAAATATTTCAAATTCTTATCTTAATAGTGTATTTTTTCCTTGCCTTTTTTTTTACTTTGAACTGATAGATAACATTGTGCTAAGAAACAATTTTATTTCCTCAGAAGAGGAAGCATAGTAGTTCCCCAGGTGAATGTAAACTTGATTCATAATGAATCCAGTCAGGATGTTCTGCCATAAAACACAAACAACAGGGTAAAAATCTAAGTTGCTTCTTTCTGGGACACTTATACAGAGTTAAGAAGTAGCTGATACTACTGACTGAACACAGTGTTATGTCCATAAGATGTAGTACATCTGCTTATATGTTCTCAGATACAAATCATTTTTCTGCTGTTTTCTGTCTATAAAACCTGGGGTAAAAGTTATTTCTCCAAATCTCAATTTAATATAAGAAGTCTAACACAGATTTGGGGAGTACCAAAAAGGATTTTGTGGGATCAAATACAGAATCTAGCAGGTGCTCTGTTTATATTACTTTATTGATTGGTTGACTGATGATATTTACTAAAACCTGAAGGTGATATATTGTAGATAACTGAGCATGCTTTCACTATCTTTGCTTCATGTAAACATGTTGTTAAGACCCCTTCAAATACTGCATTTGATTTTACAATAGTTCTGGTCTATGAAGCATGTATTTCGATGATTTAAGGTGTAGTATCCATGTTATTAGTAATGTAAAACAAAAAAAAGCAAACAAAAACAAATTCCATAATATGGAATGTTGAAGTGATATTGTTATATAACAGAGAACAGCTTCATAGTCTCATTTGATAACCAGCATGTGAACATATTTGTATAATAGAGACCATGTGTGCTTTTTTTTTTTATTGGTTAGAGTCACAAACCTGAGTACAGCTCACTGTAGTGTCATGTTTGGGTTTGCAAGAAAGCTTTGATTAAGGTGTTTGCTCAGGCTTCCCTCATATCAAAGCTTAACTTGAGCTACCATCTCACTCATGTGACTACTGTCAGGACGCAGGTTCTCACTGTTTGATGCCTAGAAACATAGATTCTTGTCAGAGGTGACCCAGAGTTAAATCAGTTCAGAAGATGTCAGCTGGATTTCTGCATAACAAGCAAGCAAGAGAGTCAGAGAGAGACCTAGTTCTGTGACCTGGTCTCAAAGGAGCATCACATAACTTTACTAAATTAGAAGAGATGGATACATCTGGCTGACTTTCCAGGGGAGACAGTGACAAGGCTATGCATATCAGAAAGCCAGGATTATTAGCCGCAGTTTCAGAGGCCACTTTCCATAGTATTAACCTTTGATTTCAACATCAATGCCTTCCACTCTACTCTCATTTACATCATTGTTAATGACCAGTTCACTGACATTTTCATTCATTCTATTTGTGTATTGGTCTTTTTTAATCTAATGTGGATGTTGAGAGAGATAGAGAGGAAGAGAGACAAGTGAGAGAGAATGGATATACTTAGCATCTGAGCATGTTGTGGGTCTGTACACATCAATGCACACGAAGAGGAAGAGGAGGATATCTAGCACTTTGCTTCATCACTTTCCACTTTATTCCCTTGACATTAGCTCTTTCACTCAACCTGGAACCTGTTACACTCTCACAAGCTTCAGAAAAAAGATTCCTATCTCTCCCATTCATCTAATTATTTCCTTAGTAACAGTGCATCTGTCTTGACAAAACTACATGATGACTTATTCATTGTTCTACCCAAATAACTGACAGCATGGTTTCTTAACTATCTCATTGTCTGAACTCTACCTGAAAATTGACCATTTCATACCTATTTCCAAAAAGTCAACAATATTGGGGCCACTGACTTTTTCACTCCTGAGTGAACGCCAATAAAATATGCTTAGTGGAAACTTCAATTTTAGTTTCAGAGATAACAACAAGGAGTTCAGTAGAAATTACATGGACATATTAGATAGGTAGATACATGTAGATGCTTCAATTTAAATATAAATCTGATTAACGCAGTTTTACCTGGACTTTTTTTTCAAAAAGATATTATGTAATTAACTTCTCTGACACCATATACACAAGGAGAAGTTTAAAATCTATTTCTGTGGATTAAAAAAAAATCACTCTAGTTTGTTGTCAATAACATTATCTGAAACTTTTTTCTCCTTTTTTATAACAATTTAACACCTTTGCAATCTAAGTCTGTCTCAGTGTAAATCAATATATAAAAAATTTCTAAACACAGTTTTACCTAAGAACTAAACAGTTGCTGAATGTATTCATATTTTCTGGACTATATGGAACTCTTTTTAGTTTCCATATATTAATTCAATATACTATTCCATCATTAAACTCAAGTGTAATAAACTAAATGCATCAAATGAGTAACTGATAGTATTACTTGCTATAACAATATATTATTATTGCAATGTACAATGGATGGTTTTGGACTCAAGTTTAAAGAGCTCACAAGTAATCCAAGTGGACAATTACTTAGCCAACAACTTGAATTAACGGTAATATGGATACAGAATTTTACAAAGTTACACTTCCCCAATTGTCTGAATTGAATTTCATGACCACCATATCTGTGTATATGAAAGTAATAGAATTAGAAACAACATTGATTATTGTTTCTACCAACTGTTTTGGGGCAATTTCTTTCACATAACGGTCATATGAATATCATTGGTGACAACTCAAAAAGAAAGGAATATCAAGAAATTTACCTGTGTTTAAAAATCATTATTTGACATGCCTTATAATTATTAAGTTTTTATATTTAAAAATTTATAACAAGTATGAGTTCATAATTCAGAAATTGAAAATTCTCACTTTATATCATTGTGACAAAAGATATAGTTGTATATATGTATGAATTCAGAAATTAATAACAACTAATTTTATCTGTGTGTGACAGACGAAAGAGTGAATTATAAAGCCATATGTTGCTAGGTTTTAAAGAATAAAGTTATCTTATTAGTAGACCAGATGAAGCATATTTGATTACCACTGTTGTTATCATAGCAATATACAGTTTAGGGATGAACCATTGTATACAAATTTAGTAAATAAGAACTAATGTGAAGAATGATATGCATATAGTATATGTTCCATAGAAGATGCTTATTGATTAAATACAAATGCATAACTTTGAATTTGAAAAATCTGGCAGACCTCATCTTAATTGGGTGATTGGTTAAATAATACTTTAGTAATAGTTGGATTGATTGAAATAATGTTTCCTAAAGAAAAGATTAAAGAAAGACACTACATCATTTCTTTGCAATTCTTATAAAAACTGCAGCATCTGAATCTTTTAAAAAGGAAGATTTCTCATTTAAGATATGGGGTATTGATTCATGGAAGCAGTTGATTAGTATAGTGTTGAGGTCAATGCTACTGAAGAAAAAAAAAAAAAAGTCTGTTACTTACAGTGCCAAAGAAAAGGATGTAAGGAAGGTATCAAGGTTTGAACAAGAGAGAAGAATAGCGACAAACGTATTGTGTAGTTCAGTCTTTATGAATGTGTTCTAGGGCAAGTAAGAAAAGAAGTGGAAGAGTGTGTAAATGATTGGTCTCAGTGTGATCAGTGGCCTTAGTCGGCAAGAGTATTCTGTAATTCCCTCTGCCCTTCCCTGAAATGACTTGGATGTGGTACAGTTCATTAGTACACAGGGAAGCCCTAGACAAGTTAGGCTGAAAAAGAAAAGAACACTTCAAAGGAAGCCTTTGATGATTTTTCAGAATTTACTCATCTTTGGGATTTGACTTCTTGCCAGTCAGCTAATATCCAAGCCCAGAAGATCATGGATCTATGGAGAAACAACTGTTGTTATTTTTATAAATGGACATGCTAGCAAATGGCATTCTAAATAGGTATGTTTATAGTCATAAATTTGTGTTGCTCTTACCTTTAGCCAGAGGAGCTATTTTTGCCATGATAGCATTTACTGCACAGACACATAGATGATGAAAATTCTGAGGATAATTAACACTGAGTGCTCAGTTGTGGATAGAGCATGTGTATCAATTTCCTATCATCCAAGCCTTTGGAAACCTTTCTGAAGAGGGAGCAAAAAGATCATAAGGGTAGGTTGATATGGAAGGGAAATATAAAGTGCTGATTTTTTTATAAATATAAATAAAAAGCAGTCCTTTTTGGCTGCATTAATTCATACCATATGTATTTACCTGTACAAGAGGAAGCCAGGCAAAATTTCAGTTCTCATGGGTTGGGTACCCTATGTCTATCCCCTTGGAGAAACAATTGTCAGTCAATGGCTGATGAAGGAAAGGAAGTGACTCTCCTTTGGTCACTGATAAGTTGTGACCATGTGGTCAGTAGATGGTCATACCCAAATGTGCGCATGGCCAGCCCTAATTAGACTGAAGGATTACCAATTACAAAATGAATAAATAAATGACATAGTAACTGGAGAAATGCCTTATCATTTAGGAATGTTCATTGCTCTTCTGAAATAGTTTCAAGGGATCTCATGCCTTCTTTTGGCCTCTACACACATTTAGTACACATAATAAACACATATAGGCATACAGATACCCATTCACATGAAAATAATAAATAAATAAGAAAATCTTTTATATAGAGCTGTGATATAGATGAGGTTGTTGGAACTTACGGGAGAAGGAGGAAGGTACTGATATATGAATATTTTCAATAGATTATATGAATGTAGGGAACTTTCAAACAACATTATTAAAAATACAGACAACAGAATTATAGTTAATATTATTGAACATGTGATGAGAAGATTGTGAACATAAAAATGAATCTAAAACAATCAGAGCTACAACAGTGGCATCAAACACTCACTTACAGATTGAAATGGTGCTATAACATGATTATACTGTACTCCGTAAAACCTACAGGTCATTAATGGAAAAGATGACAGACAATTCTAATTTGAAAGGCATCTGTGGTTTACATTAGAAATATTGGAAATATTTGCCTTAATGAAATTTCATGCAAAATAAATTCAGTAGAACCTCATCTCTTTCATTTCATTACTTCCCAGATGGGACATACTTATTTTAAAGAGGAAGCATGGGGTGGGAATTTCAGGCTATGGGGACAGAGAATTACCTTAACAGGTCTCCTGGCACTGTATCCTCTCTCATGGGTAATGAAATGATGCCTCCTTAGTGGTATTTTAAAATCTGTTCCAGAGTAAAGGTTTGCCAATTCAGTTAAGAATGATGGATTTTTGAAGCATTTTTTATGTCCTCTTGCTACAGCACTAGAGTGAAAGAGGAAGAAGTTCTGCCTAGTGGACAGTGTCTGAAGATTGCTTAATCTGTTAATCCCTCTTTACAAGGGATTGTTCGCAAAGCTCAGAGCTTCTGAAAGGAGCTGCAATTGATCAGCTTGATATGTTTTAACTCCCAGAGCAAGAAGAGTGCAGCTGCAGTCATCTCTGCTGAAACACAAGGTGGACTGGTAAAAAGTGACTAAAGTTAAGTAAGGAAAAGAATCACTGATTTGTCAACATTCATCATAATAAACACATAAATTAGATAACTGTATCTATTAATGGCAACATTTCTGTAATCACCAAGTCATATTTTAATCCCCTTATATCATGTAGCTCCATGGCTATTATCAAAAATTACTTAAATGCTGCATGGAGTTACTGTTTTCACATTTTGTTTCCCAGGGTAGTGATTTTTAAAATAATGGACTTACTTTATTAGAATTGCATTAGGGCATGATAGTCCAAGATTTCTTTGCATCAATTATGAGTGCATAGAGGATTCATTTAGAGAATGTCTAGGAATGGTGTGGTTATTATTTGCATCTGAAATATACTTTACAAGCTCCTGTTTTGAGTGCCTGAAATCAGTGGAAGGTGCTGTTTTGAAGACTATGGCCTTCCTAGGAGTCTGGAATGTATGAAGGGAGTAGGCTGTGAAAGGTGAGACTTCAGAGGTTGACCTTTACCTCCTCCAGTGCTAATGTTTCCTGCCTTGTAACATGAAAGAGGATTCAAATCCAAATCAGTGCCTTATTCTGAGACTACCCCCACTACAGCTAACTCATTATGATGAGTTCAGATATTCTAAGACTATAAACTAAAATAAAGTTTGCTTTCAAGTTGCTTTCATCGGATATTTCATCGCAGTGAAAAAAAGTAATTAGGAGAGCCATTTTACTGCTCTCTAAAATTACTAGGATCTGAATAAACATCCTATTTTGATCTCTAACATGATTCCAATAAAAGAAGGTAAAATATTGTAAAATCTCAGCTAGGGGCCATACTATGCTATCAAGCTTTGTTTGTTTGTTTGTTTGCTTGCTTGCTTGTTTGTTTTTGGTATGCAATAGCAATACCAAAATTCTAATTCTAAGATGGATCCCTAACTACCATAAATTTATTAAAATAAGTATAATTGATGCTATATGTTTAGTGCTTTAATTATGTGCACTATGTATTTAGAAAATATCAACGAATCTTTTTTTGTTGGGCTGGACTTGAGATTTGAAAATACTCTGTTAAATATTTCATATAGGCAAAATCATGAAAGAGCAATACAATTTAGTGAAATAAGGTTACCTTATTTTATTTCTGAGGTTTTGACCATATCCTTCAAAAACATGCCTAATGTGGTAAAGGTAGGAGAATGGAATAAGGGTAGTACTCATGCCAAAACTAAAGGACCCATATGTGTCCCTAACTCACTCACTGTTTCCTTACTACATTCCACTTATATTGAGGCAGACATATGCATTGTTTTCTTTCACAATACATAACCAGTTTTATAAAAGTAGAAGAATTTAATAAACTTTAAAAGTGAGCTAAATGTACCTGACCACTAAAGTATTGTATTGCAATTCTCTACAATTTTCATTACAAATTCACCTCTACTATGACACTTTAGATGTAATTCATATTTTAGAAAATGTATTTGCATGGAATAAGGAGGAATTTACAAAGCCTGACACAAAGTTTTGTCCTAATTACTGTGTACTTAGCCTTACAGAAGCTTCTCAGTTTCAGGGGGTCCCTTTTATTAATTGTTGCTCTCAGTGTCTGTGCTACTGGTGTTATATTTAAGAAGTGGTCTCCTGTGCCAATGTGTTCAAGACTACTTCCTACTTTCTCTTCTATCAGGTTCAGTGTAACTGGTTTCATATTGAGGTCTTTGATACACTCCGACTTGAGTTTTGTGCATGGCAATAGATATACATCTACTTGCAGTCTTGTTGACATCCAGTTAGGCCAGCGCCATTTGTTGAAGATGATTTGATTTTTCCATTTTATAGTTTTGACTTCTTTGTCAAAAATCAGGTGTTCATAGGTGTGTGGCTTAAGGTAAGGGTTTTCAATTCAATTCCAGTAGTCCTCATGTCAATTTTTATGCCAATACCAAGCTGTTTTTATTACTATAGCTCTACAGTAGAGGTTGAGGTCAAAGATGATGATGCCTCCAGAGGTGCCTTTATTGTACAGGACTGTTTTAGCTATCCTGGGTTTTTTGTTTTTCCATATGAATTTGAGTATTGTTCTTTCCAGGTCTGTGAAGAATTGTGTTGGGATTTTGATGGGGATTGCATTGAATCTGTAGATTACTTTGGTAAGATTGCCATTTTTACTATGTTAATCCTACTTATCCATGAGCATGGGAGATCTTTCCATTTTCTGATATCTTCTTCACTTTCTTTCCAGAAGATTTAACATTCTTGTCATACAGGTCTTTCACATGCTTAGTTAGAGTTACCCCAAGGTATTTCATATTATTTCTGGGTTTTGTAAAGGCTGATGTTTCTCTGATTTCTTTCTCAGCTTCTTTATCATTTGTATATAGGAGGGCTATTGATTTTTTTTTAGTTAATCTTGTATCCTGCCACATTACTGAAGGTGTTTATCAGCTGTAGGAGTTCCCTGGTAGAATTTTTGGGGTAACTTATTTATACTCTTGTATCATCTGAAAATAGTGAAAGGACTTCTTCCTTTACGATTTGTGTCTCCTTGATCTCCTTTTGTTGTCTTATTGCTCTAGGACTTCAGAATAGGAAATGGTCTCTCCAACCCCACATCTGACAGAGGGCTGATCTCCAAAAATATATAAAGAACTCAAGAAACTAGACATCAAAATGACGAACAATCCAATTAAAAAATGGGCTATAGAGCTAAGCAGAGAATTCTCAACAGAAGAATCTCAAATGGCTGAAAGACATTTGAGGAATTGCTCAACATCCTTAGTCAACAGGGAAATGCAAACCAAAATGACTCTGAGATATCATCTTACACCTGTCAGAATGGCTAAGATCAAAACCGCTGAAGACAGCTTATGCTGGAGAGGATGTGGAGCAAAGGGAACACTCCTCCACTGTTGGTGGGAGTACAAAATTATACTGCCACTTTGGAAATATGTATGGCTATTTCTCTGAAAACTGGAAATCAATCTTCCTAAAACCCAGTTATACCACTTTTGGGCATATACCCAAGGAATGCTCAATCATACCACAAGGACACATGCTCAACTATGTTCATAGCAGCATTATTCATAATAGCCAGCACCTGGAAACAACCTAGATGCCCCTCAACCAAAGAATGGATGAAGAAAATGTGGTACATAAATACAGTGGAGTACTATTCAGCAGTGAAAAACAATGACATCATGAAATTTGTGTGCAAATGAATGGAACTAGAAAATATCATCCTGGGTAAGGTAATCCAGACTCAGAAGGATAAACATTGCATGTACTCACTCACAAGTGGATACTAGATGTAAAGCAAAGGATAACCAGACTACAATCTAGAGCTCTAAAGAAGCTAGCACAACAAGAAAGACCCAAAGAGGGACAAATGGACAGCCTCAGGAAGGGGAAATTGATGAGATTTCTGTGAGTAAACTGGGGATGAGGGATGGGCAATGGAGGGTAGGGGATGGGGGATGAGAACATAAGGGAACAGCATGGTCTAGCTGGAAAGGATATGGAGTGGGAGAGCAATAAAAGAGATACCATGATAGAGGGAAAGATCATGGGGGTAGGGAGAAACCAGGAGCTATGAAGTTCCCAGGAAGCCACAAGGACGACCCCAGATTAGACTATTAGCAATAGTAAAGAAGGTGCCTGAACTGGCTTACCCCAGTAATCAGATTGGTGAATACACTGTCATCATCGAGCCTTTCTCCGGTAACTGATGGAAACAGATGCAGAGATCCACAGCCAAACACCAGGCTGAGCTCCAGGAGTTCAATCGAAGAGAGAGAAGAGAGATTCTATGAGCAAGGGGCATGAAGATCATGATGGGGAAACCTTCAGAGACAACCAAACCAAACTAGTGGGAACCCATGAAACTTAGATCAACAGCTGTAGAGCCTGCATGGGACTGGACTAGGCCCTCTGCATAGCGAGACAGTTGTGTAGCATTATCTGCTTAAGGGGCCCCCTGGCAGTAGGATCAGAATCCATCCCTGGTGCATTCTACTAAATGTACCTCCCCATGGGAGGTCTTACTTTGTTGTAGGAGAGAATGGGGGGGGTGGGTTGGGAGGAGGAGGCTGGAGGGGCAGAGGAGGGAAGAGGGGGATCTTTGATATGTAAAATGAATAAAAAAAAATTTTCTTAATAAAAATCATTAAAAAAGTCTGAAAGAAAGTAATATTTGTCATAAATATCAGTACAATAGCTATTTTATTCTATAGAAAAAATAATATCAGAGAGCCAGTAAACCCAATTAATACATAAATTGGAATTTCAAGTCAGTGCATAGCCAGTACGATTTGATGGAAATCCTAGGAGATTATTTGAAACAATCATGTCTCTGTTTTATCTTATATACAAAGAGGCATGTTAGAAAAAGTAAATATTTAGACCAGGTCTGGTGGGGCTTCCTCTATAATCTATATTTGCAACACTCAAATTAGAAGCAATGTGTTTAGGAATCCCTGGTTTCATAATAACACTGATACCATCTAGGGCTACAAGAACAGTCAGAATGAGAAGGAGCAAGAGAAATAATTTCTAAAAGTTTAGATTAAAATTCACAAAATAAATTATTGTATAGGTATATGGGTAAGGTTGTACTATACCTAGCTGTCAGAAAGAGAAGAGGCAAGAAAGAGACTTTCTAAACATTTAGATTAAAATTTGTAAAACAATTTATCATACAAAAAAATAATGTAAGTAGGCTTGTCCTAGCTTCAGATGAGGAAAACAGGATGCATATGTGCACAAAGCTTCAAAAGGAAAAATCAAAAAGTATGAAAGGGTCAATTACAAATATTTTTAAAAATACTGGACAACATTTAGTTTTTTCCAAATTAAATGAAAATTTATAAACTAATATGAAGTAAAAAGTAGCAATAACTTAAATGCTCAATGAGGAACAAATTGATAAAGAGTACATCTATAAAATAATATATTTACCCATATTACCAAATAAATAGGCTTTCAACTTTAAATTGAAAAAATAAACTGTTATTTACCTTAGTATGTGTTATTAGGAAACACTTCTTTAATCAAATAAGTTTAAAACAGGAATTAAAAATTATTTTATGATATTATGTATAGATGGGGTAAAAATATATTTTGATAATTAAGTGTTTAAATATATAGTGATAGAGAATAGAACAGTGGTTACTATATCAATGGAAAGGGAAATGTAGGCTGAAATACACAAGCAGCAGATATTTAGGTCAGACAAATGTAGTGATTTAGTCTACCAGGAGCACTATAGTAATGAATTATTAATGATTTTATATTTTTGTGACGAATAAGTAGGTTGACCTTGTCACAAAACATACAAAAGAAATGATCTACATGTTAAGAATATTTCTTTTATTTAATAATATTTTGATAAAATTTAATTTCTTCCCTTTCTTTGCTCCCTTCAAAGTCTCCTATATACTTCTCTTTGTCCTTTTTCCTATTTTATGGCCTCCATTTTTATTAATTGTTGTTATGTGTGTATATTATATATATATATATATCTTATTTATATATGTATATATATACCATATAATTAAGTGAAACAATTTATTATCTATAATTATTCTAAAACATCGTATTATCAATACCAAATACGGACAGTAGCACTTATTAAACAAAGTGTAATAGAACTTTATTGACCCATAAATATGAAATTATCACAATAAAAATCTACTAGAGCACATGAACAAATCCATCTGAAGAGTACTATACTTTAATGGTTTACATTTTATTCCCAGTAGAATATACCGCCATTAAGGTTTTTTGACTATGTAGAATTAGTTTAGTAATTTTGTGCACTTTTTAAAAAGGAAACAAGTTTTTGGAGTTTCTGTTTTCTGAAAGTTTAAGACTGTTTGCTAACAAATACATTTACTTTGTAAACAACCATGGCAGTGTTGAATTGACCATGTCCACAGTCAATAATGTGGGTATAAAAGTTACATGTAAACAACCATTGAAATAATTTGATTATTGTTAAAATACTTTCTATATATACTTTCTAGTTGTCAGTAAAATTAAGTGAATATATTTACCAGTTTATACTTCATGTAAAAAAGTCCACAATGCATTATGATAATGCAATAAACACATACAGCTGTTAAACAGCTGTATAAAAATATGAGTTTTATGTTAAACTCATAAAACATGAGTATGAAGCAACTAAGAATTATAAAACCATAAATTGATTCTTAAAACATAGGTCAAACTATTCCAATCCAAGACCCTGAATGTGTCAAGTGAGAGCTAGATTTCAATCATCATAGAACACTGACAAGAAAATCTGATTGATTCTAGAAACCATGCAATAGTTAAAGAAAAAAACATATTCTGACTCTAAAAACATGTAATAGAACCAGGATGTTTCATCACTGGATTGATAGAAACTGTGTGACAATAGCAATGGTGAAGATGGCTGTTTTAATAGCGAACTGGATGTTAATAAAATATTTTATAATAACTCTAGACTTGCTGAATTGTTTGGTAATTACAGTTGATAGTTCTGGATTTTTTACAATATCTGAGCAGACGGGTAAGGCCACGGCTGTGTGGCAAAATACAGATTAATAGAAATGGGTTAATTTAAGATTTCGGAGCTAGCTAGCAATAAGTCTGAGCCATAGACCAAACAGTTTGCAATTAATATAAGCCTCTGTGTATTTATTTGGGAACAAACGGCTGCAGGACACAGGAAAATTTCCGGCTACACACCATGGAAGTGTCTTGACTAAAATTTACTTTGGTTGGTCATTATCAGAAACTGTCAGTTTTTCAATCTGTAATGTTAAGTAGATTCAAAATTTTAACTTTGTCACTTGAATGATTCGGGTAAATATGCTCCAAGTACATGGGTAGTCAAAGATATTGATAGTTTTATGACTACTTGTTGTTCATGTGAATACATAATTGCTCAATGAGTTTTAAAGACACAATTCATTTCCTGAAAGGAAAAAAAAAATTCCTACATGAAATTTAAGTGAGTTCATTTCAAAGCCACAAGTAAACTGGAAAGAGTCCTTAATATGCAATTTACTCATTTAAAAACCCTAAGCAGACGCATCCCCTTTGTTAACTAGCTTGCTTGTGTAAAATCTGCCTTCTCTCCTTTCCTTTTCATTTGCTGCCTGTCTACCTTCCTGGGCTTCCCTGCCGACGACTGACTTACTACTGACAAGATGTGAAAAATTGCTGCTTTCACCTTAGAGAATTTCTCCTGCCCTCTAAATCCCCAATCTGTACACGACTGTCTGATTCTAGCCTCAAGGCTTCATGGGATATTTTGCCAGCACCGTTCAACTAGGCTGAACAAGGAGACAGGTTTGCCATTTCCAAATTTATGAACATTTACAACTTCATATTTTCAGCACATTCTTTTCGTTTTTGTTCAGCCAGACCTCTCATCCCTTTATCTGTATTTTTACATGTATATTTCCCTATTCTGACTTTGGTTTGTGTTAGAGGATTTGAGAGAAACTTTTCCTTTTCTTGATATTGCAGCTCAGCAGTAGGTCTTGTAATTATGAAGGTAACAACCTTTTGCCACAGCATATGGATAAACAAGAAAATAGAACATTTTCATTAACTGGTTTATTTATTTAATGGAAGAACATACATAGTGATAGAATAAGTGCATTTAAGACAAAGAACTCCCAGGAAAATTCAATAATTCTCATGTGTTAAATATTATTGATATTTTGCTTTTAGCATAGTTTGATAAAATCTGACTATTTGACATTCATGTAGTAAACAATTCACCTTGATCAAATCAAGTAAGATCAGTGAGGATATTTTTCTAATGCATTACTTACAGAGTTTTATCTGTTTTACACAGAACACTGACTTTTTTTTTATTCTGACACACAACAGTTGAGCAGTAAATCATAAGGACACAATTGCACAATGAATTGATATTCCATAACTGACTAGAGTATAAATGTAATTAACGTCTTTCTGTTTTTAAAAGATATTTTTTCTTGTTTCTAGATTAGAAGAATATCACTTAATAAAAAATCACTTTATCTTCTTTTGTTAAGGTGGTGTGTGTTCGCATGTGTGTGCACCCTGGTATATGGGCTTGTTGGGAGAGGCGCACGCATATGGGGGCCAGATGTTGTCAGGAATCTTCTTCCACAACTCTCCCACTTTATTCGTTGAGGCCGTGTCTCTCAATCAAGCCACGGTTCACTGATATGGCTGCTTTCACCAGCTAATTTGCTCTGAGATCTCCTGTCTCTGCCTTCTGAATAGAAGCTACCCTCCTTCCACCAGAGTTCTGGGCATGTAAACCTCTGTTCTCTTGCTTGTGCATAGAGTTTTGTTTTGTTTTGTTTGTTTTTTGATCACTGAACCATCACATCAATCACAAGTTATATTTTGTTTACTAGGTACATAATATTAATTTTCATACCCTGAAATGTAATCTCTGCCATAATATCCTGCTTGAGGAACATTTTAACGGTATTTATGGTAAATATAAATCATTAACATATATCTGCCTATTGTGAATTAACTATTTTTTGACATACAGACACACTTGTTTTTGCAGTAGACACACAAGTTTTAAACTTTTAACTTACATCAGTTTACTAATATATTAAGTGCTACTCACATTAAGAAGGAGCTATGCTCAAGCCAATACTCTGATTATGTGACAAGTTGTTCTTATTCTTCAAAAGTCATTTGATAAAATCACCTATGGTTCTCTCTGCTTATGAAAGAGCCTCTATGCAACTGTCATTTGTCAATTTTGATCTGTTTAGGCAAATAGTCATTCAAATAAACACATGAATTCTCTTACTACAATGAAAATGTTTGAATGGCTTTACTATCTGATTTAACTAGTAAACAATCATTCTTATTTGGAGTTTTACCAATATTTTCTCTGAAAAATAATTGTCAATTTGGCTTCAAGTCATTGTCAACTAGGCAGCAAATAAATACTTCTACCTGGCTACCTGGGGAAGAAATTAAAGCGAAAATGATGAACACCAGCTGAAAAGAATAGTATTAAGATTTCTGACACAACACTGAGTACTTGATATATCAATTACTCTTCTGTCGGAACCATCTGGTTCCACTAACTATTAAGATTGTTTTGCGTTAAGATGAAGAAAAATTATTTTAAAGATTATAGTTAATATATTTCAGAAAAAAGCTTACAAATTTTTGGAAGAAAACGTAATGAGAATAATCTTATAACTGGTATATTTTAATGTGCTAATAACTGGATATGAATTGAGTTTATAATACAACAAAAACTGCCCAGTCTTTTTTTTTTAAACTTAAAGCTACATTTTATTTTACAAACCATGTGGAGGAAGAGTGCTTACAAGTGCTATCTTTTAAAATAGTTCTAACAAATATATTTGTAATTAGCTTTCTCCCTCACTGGTATGGGGAACGTAATTCAAAGCAAATTATTATCCTGGGCTTAGTATTCAGAGAATCTTCTGACTCACTGTTGGTCCTCTGAGAATCCTTTTTACCCTCTCAGGTCTCCACTGAGCACTTTGCCATTATCAATTATAGCTTACACACCAAGATTCCTCTACCATTTCAAATCTCTGAGGTAACTGGCTGAGATCACTGCCATTTGTTGTCCCCCAAACACTGGGTAATTTCTGTTATTTTATTATGCTGTAAACTTAAACTGGTTTAGTTGCTCTTGAGACAACCTATCTCATGATTCCTTTACCCTGGGTCTGAAGAATCAATAAATCTCTATTCTGCTTTCTATATATAAATGAGCTTTGAAGGTACAGTTTGGATTGGATTCAGTTTTGTTAATTTCTGAACACTGGCATTATATGTTGAAAAGGACATTAAATACTTAGTCATTTCTTACATTTTATAATTGCCAGATATTAACAAACATGTGAACCTAAGCCTAAATTCTTAAGGCAGCAGTTATATGCTCCATACATAAAACCTTGCACCCATTTTCAAATATTACTGATTAAAATTTTTTATTTCTCTTTCATTACAACTTTAAGTGTGAGAATATTTTTCTAAAAATGGAAAGTGATTTTTAAAGGACCAATGTAATAGCTAGGGGATCTGGCATAGTTACAGAAATTTGGGTCACCTTTGAAGTCTTTATATCATAAAGATATTTTTAGGGCATTTGCCCTAGAATCATGTAAGTTATATTTCTAATGAGATTATATTTAAATCTCCAAAGTCATAAGATGTTTATTGTCTTTGAGAAGAGTGAGATAATCCATGTAAATAATGTTTGCTGAGACATCAATTTAATTAGCAGAAATTAAGTATAAGTTCTTTATAGGTTTGTTTTCCCAATCTGATACTTACAGAAATAGCCTGGGAAATAAGAGATGAAGAGCCTACCCAAATGTAGGCACAGCAATGTGCAAAGGGTACTACACCAGAGAATATTGCTGGGCCCTTCTGTGATCTTTTGTCTATCCAGTCTCAAGAAGACCTGGAACAGAAAACACAGCTACTTGACTTTGTTCAATTCAACTTCCTTCATTAGAAACTTGAAGTAAAGAGCTATTGTCTTCCCTGCTATCAAACCTGAAATTAGAGAAAAGAATGAAACATGTACCTTTGATGCTGCTGAGACAATCGTGAAAATCTGAAGGTATGTAAGAAAACACAGTCACTCCACAGTTCCTGCATTCCTTCTGTAGTGTTGCTCCTACCAGCATCGGGCCCACTGAACTTGACAGAGGAAAACATTGACAGGGAAGTAGGAGACCCCAGCACCTGAGACTCATATTTATCAACACAATACTTGGCAATTTTCCATTAGTTCAAGCAACTCAGGTACCTATGTCTGGAAGAACATCACCCATATTAGTGTGCTACTGTGGATTGTAACACTTAAACTATCTCTTCCACCCTCCTGTCCAAAACAAAGTAATACAGATAAGTAAGTGAAAGAAGAATTTTAAAGTGACTGCCTACCCAGCCACCCACTGTTAATCCAAGTTGTCAGATCTCTGCCTGTATCACTGTATTATGTGTTACAATGTTTTCAGACTGGGCTGAAGTGATGGGTCTTACTGAGGCCATTCAATGTTGTTTAGCTTCACTTTTAGTCCCCAACTTCAGGATTTCAAGTAGTAAGGTAACAGCACAAGAATCACAGAGTGTGGAAAATTAAGTTACTGTGTTCATGATTGACCCCGCTGACTTATCACAGATTTTCTGTGCAATAGAAAGCAGTGCTTCTCGTCTTACAATTCTGTGATTCCAGGGTTTATTGCATACCACCATGTCTGGTATTAATCGCATGAGATTTTTCCCAAAACTACCACAACCACTATGTGCATTTTATTTTGACACTAATTGAGGACCTACTGAGTGCTATTGTTGACTGTCATTTTCCTAACAAAGGTTTTAAGTTACTCAGAAATTAAAAACTGATATTTCAAGTGAAATAAATGAACATAAACAAGAGTAAAATACATGAATTTTTGTCATTCTCAACAATTCAACTCCTATTTAATTATAAAGGACCTTCCTGTGTCCACAAAGAAGCTAAAATATCATTACAATAAGTTGGTATTTATCATGGAGAAATTAAAAATACAAAGTGAATGGAGGGATATATAACTAATTATTTAATGTATTTTATTAAGTAGCATTATATATAGTTCTTAAATTTCTATTCTTTTGTACACTTTATTTGCAGATTATGTTTTAATTTTTGAGTTTTTGTTTTGTATAGTTTGGGTTGGCTTTTGAAACAAGATCTCAATCTGTAGCCCATGCTGGCTTTGAATTCAAAACCTCCTTCTCAGTCTTCTATCCAGTCTTGGGGTTACAGATATTTGATACCACACATAGCAAAAGTTGTTAATCACTCTCCATACATGATAAAAATCAATCTTCTTTGCATCTTTTCTCTCAGAATTCATAAGTCACAGTAATTCAGTTTTCTAGGAAAAGTCAGTCCGATTCATTGGTCCTGCCAATTTATTGTTTGTTTTTAATATATTTTCAATTGAAAAATAATTATATCTTGTTTATCCTCCAATCCCTCTCATGCCCCTTTCTCTGCAGTTGATTACCTATTTCCTTTAATTAATATTATTGCATGCCTACATATATATGTATGCACATACGTATAAGTACAACCCACTGAACCTGTTTTTATCCTTTTGGTACCTATGGTATCAAGGCTGGTCACTCTGCATTGAACAGCCAATAAGGGGCTCTTCCCTGAGAGAGAACAATTCTCCCTTTCCCAGCAGTCATTATTTTCTTTGTCTCATAAAATTTGTCTTGTAAAATTTTCCCACTGCATGCTAGCATGTCTGTTGATATAGCCATATCCTAGTCTTGTTTTTGCAGGTATTTCTAAGATTGACTGTTTCACAGTTGACTTTCTGGTATTCTGGCTCTTAGAATCTTTTTATCCCTTCTTCTGTATTATTCTCTGAGCCGTGAATGCAGGAGCTGTGATATAGATTTATCCATTTCTGTATTGTGTCCACTTATGGTTTTTCCATCATATTCAATTTATTTCTAATCTATTTCCTCAGTCTGGAAGGCAAATGTTACAGGTATTGTTGCTGGATTTTCATTTCTTTTTCCTGCTGGAATCCAAATATCAATGTATTCTGACCCCACCCTGACTTTTATTTATGAATTGTGATGTGTCATAGTGTGTCATTGCATCTCAAACTTCACAGTAGCAAATGGCTTATGACTTTATTAAAATCTTATCATCCAATCACACTTGAAATTATACCACCTAAATGTCATCTGGGTTAATGCATTTGACTCACCCAAGGACAGGTATCACCAACATTTGCACACTTCTGTATTCATAAGGCAAACTTTTACTCATTTTGACATCAAACTAATGATTAAGCAAACACTTAGAATAAGTCAAAAATGAAATTGTAAGGAAGCAGTGCTTTATTACATGTGGCTATTGATTTAGTGAAAAAATTTAATTTTTCAAGTTTATTATTTTTATTTGTTCTGATAATTGCACACATAATCGAGCTTGACATTATTTTTATAGCACAAAATGTTTAATTCAATTGAGCTGACTATAGAGAACATATTCAAATGGAACAACTAGTCAAAATCCTTTTAAATACTTAGTTCAGCCAAAGCCTAAAGAATGCTAAATAATGAAAACTATAAGCAATATGAATATTGAGACTTTAGGCACAAAAATATGATTCCTTATTAGGGCCCCATATGATATATGACAATAAACTCATATTTCTCAAAAGCAGCTTCATTTCAATTTTTTTTTCAAAATGTCATACAATGTGTTTTGACCATATTCACAACCCCCTCTCCAACTCCTTTCTGATCTTTCCCTAGTCCATAGTTTACCAAAATCTTATCTTCTTTTTTTTAAGCCTACTGAGTCAAGTTTGTGTTGTCTAAACATGCACGAGTGTGCTGCTTCCCCTGGAATGTGATTGGAGTATGAGTGTTCACACCCAGAGAGTAAATTGATCATCCTTCCATCAGCTATAAGTGTCCCAAAACTCTTCATCTACTGATAAAACTGCATGCCGATCTCCCCACTCCATGCTGGAATTTTGTCTGGATTAAGTTTATAAGACCATATCCAAAATATGGAATGATATAATAAAAGCTGAATCCTTATGTGAAAATGCCTTGATGATGGAAACACTCTTATACTGTGGTCATCAACTCTCCGTGGCTCTCAGAATCTTTCTGTCCCATCTTCTGCAACAATCCCTGGGTCTTAGGGGGATGGGTCTAATATGGGTGTTCCACTTGAAACTAAGCACTCTGTCATCTCGTATTCCCTGTACATTGATCAGTTTTACGTCTGAGGTAATTGCCACCTACTTCAAGAGGAACCTTCTCTGATGAGGATTGAGCTAGTGAACTAATTGAACCAATGAACTAATCTGTGTACATAATAAGGAGCTTGTGAAGTCAGTTTAATTCTATGTACCACTCCTTTAGGAGAAGAGTAACTACAGATTGTTCCCTGGGGCCTAGTGCTCATTTAGCTACAGGTTCTGGGCCCAGATTATGGCGTCAAGTATGTCTTTGTTTTTATGGATTGGGACTTAAGTTCAATAAAAAAAAAAAAAAAGTAGCTGGTTACTCCTATGAACTTGGTGCTAATATTGCACCAGTGGGCTTATTTTTGTCAGAAGAGCCAGTGTTGTACCTTACAGGGATCAAGGTTCATCAAGATTGATGATCACTTGTCTTCTCTGATATCATGCATAACCACTTGCAGCCGATGAAAGTAGGCAAATATAGAATACTCTTGAAAGTGAGTATCAGTGTGATTTAATCATGTTCTGTGACTCAAATACATGGTGTCTTCAGCAGTAGACTCTTACCATCAAGTTCTGGCAGGTAATTACAAGCACTATCAATATTCTGCAAAGTCTGTGGTTCTGTGAAACCTTACTGGCCAATAACTGGAGAACAGGTAATTGGTAATTTATCGCTGGCAATGAACTTTTTGTTTTTTAGCTTTGGTATATATTATAGAGGATGCTGCTTAGCTACAAGGTAACTTGTTTAAAATTTTACATATATCTGTGTATATGAACATTTCTATGTTTATATTTTAGGAAACTTCTTTCATAAGTAGGTTTCCACATGGCTTTTTCATTTTTGTTTTTATTTTTCATTACTGGTTCTGTGTACACATATGAGTGTACATGTATACATATGTACCACAGCATGTGTGTAGAAGTAATAAAATTACTTTTGGAACTGGTTCTTCCTTTATCCTGTAGATTCTGGGTATTGAACTCAGTCTGTCAATGTGGAGAAAGCACTTTCATATTCTGAGCCATCTTGCTCATGGCATTGCCCTTCACTTTCCAAAGAAGCAAAAATCCAGGGCTTTTGCCTGATCACATCAATAATGGCACAGAACCTATTACATGCATTTTAAAGTACATGAGCTATGTTGTAGGGAAAAAATAATTGAACTAATACCAAGAGAACCCAGCTTAGGGCTGAAACAGAATTCTTCATCAGCGTTGAAACTTTTGGTTACATCCCCATAATTATTCCATCATTTTGAGTGACAGTAAATGCAAAATCTAAATTACAGGAGTTTTATAACAATGTTTGTGTCTCTCATGGGAGAATGAACATAATACATTGATTAATACCTATGTAAATAAGCTGTGTGGTGTATGTGTTTGTCTGCATATTTCTGTGATCTAATTCTAAGTTTCAAATCTAGCCTAGGGACTAAGTAAATTATGCTCAAAAATGATATGATTTTTATTAAAATTGATAAAATAAGTCAATAAATAATGTCAAAAGACTAATATTTGAACAAAATGAACCACATATTTTAATGTAACACAGACTACTATTAAGGGTATTGGAAAATTACTGCTGCTATGAGGACCAGCTTCCAGCAGCTCAGGGTTTGAGGGGGAACCAGCAGAGTTGGAGGACTAATACTCAAATTGACTTTCCTATCTGAGGGAGTAAAACTTAATTCTCTGGTGCTGGCAAGGGGGGCAGAACTTAACTCTTTTGGCTGGCAAAAAAGGGGAGAAACATACACTCACAAATAAACGCACGCGCGCACACACACATACATCTCCAACACATCAAGATCTCACCTAGGGTGCTGATGAATAGCAAGCCTTTAGCACTTCAGAGAAACTAAAATCAAGATGCAGAGCAGACAAACAAACACATAAGGACTTTCATGAAGGCCAAAGCTCAGTTCTTCATTTCATTATTCTTAAAGTCGTTTTTCTACTCTATTCCTTTTCTGTTCTGTTTTTGTTTATTTGTTTGTATGTTTTTTAACCCTGATACTTTCTCCCCATCTCTCTTGATGTTTTCCTTTTAACTCTTCTTTTACATCTTTCCTGGTATTTTCCTTTTTTCATCTCTATTTTACCTCTTATAGATTATATATCCCACCAAAATCTTTCAAGCAGTATGAAAATTACAATGTGGTTACATTCTAATTTTTAACTAAATGATTAAAATGAATACAGGTTAAAAAAAACAACATATTTTCCATATCCCTTAAATGATTAAGCATTTTATGTATTACAAGTGAAAAGCAAGTTGTCCCAACAACCCACATATATTCATGTCCAAACAACTTGTTATAGATTAACAGAGACTAAGGAAGCAAGGTGTTTTTCTTAGTCAGTTTTTTAATGCCAGGTTGCATTGTGTGGTTAAAAAGAAATGGCCAATCATTTAATTATTTATCTGAAAAGGTAATTGTATAAGAAATCTTAGAAGAATCACAAATCTAAACTTTTATATAAGGAAAAGAATCAGTCATCTCTACTTTAAATATTTAGTGTGCATACCCATTCATCACCATTTTTTTTTTTTATTTCAGGAAGTTGAGGGCAGAAATGGGCACAAGGAGTTAATAATCATCATCCCATCCTAGCAAGAAAGGTATGTCAGCCAGCAATAGTCAGACTGTCATTGTTCTTGTTTCTTGATCTCAACAAGTCCCTCACTCAACTATTAAAAGTATGTCTTTAAATTGTTTTACAAGACTTTTTTACCTCAAAGGTAAAAAAAAAAAGGCATTAACAAAAACATCTTAACCTAAACTTAAGTCATTGTTTAAAGCTTTGTTTTAGCTATGATATACACTGAAACCTGTGAACACATTTCCCAACACTAAGATTAAAAGAACTTTAGCTAATGTAGCTTCTGGGATTCAACTGTTTTTCTTAATCATTAACCTAAGCCACAATCTATGCTGCTCCTCAAGAGAAACTAGCTGTGTGACATTTCCTTGTTCTTATTTTCTATCCTCTGCAGCCCCTGTTCTATCAGGGGTGGGGGCAACACTTTAAACAGTACAGCTTAAGAGGAAATAATCTTTGCTGTGGGATGGTCTGTATGGCAAATGTGTTGCTGATTGGTCAATAAATAAAACACTGATTGGCCATTGGCTAGGCAGGAAGTATAGGCGGGACAAGGAGGAGAATAAAGCTGGGAAGTGGAAGGCTGAGTGGGAGAGACACTGCCAGCCGCCATGATGAGAAACAGCATGAGAAGACTCCGGTAAGCCACGAGCCATGTGGCAAGGTATAGACTTATAGAAATGGATTAATTTAAGCTGTAAGAACAGTTAGCAAGAAGCCTGCCACGGCCATACAGTTTGTAACCAATATAAGTCTCTGTGTTTACTTGGTTGTGTCTGAGAGGCTGTGGGACTGGCAGGTGAGAGAGATTTGTCCTGACTGTGGGCCAGGCAGGAAAACTCTAGCTACAAATGGCGTCCAACGTGGTGGCAAGAGTTTCCACCCAAAAACTGAAAAAAAAAAAAGATTTTAAAACGGAGCTAAAAACAGTTCCTAATTGTCTCTCTCAAATGAGCGGCAGCTGCTGGTTTGAACTACTGGTGGGTTCCTAGCATGTGCGCTCAATCTGCACTATGGCGGGATAAATAGCTCAGCAGTTAAGAGCAGTTGTTCATTCAGAGGACCCAGGGTTAGGTCCCAAAGACTCACACAGTGGCTTACAACCACCCATAACTCCTGTTCCATGGGATATGATGTCTTCTGATAGTCTATGTGGCTACCAAGAACACATGTAGTAAACATACAAACATGTAGGCATAACACTCATACATATAAAATTTTAAAAAAGAATAAAAAGTATTTATGAATAAAAGAACAAGATAAAGAATTTTCGCTTTAAAACTAAGTTAACAAACACTTTAGTTTCCTTTGAGTATTGGAAGAAAAAAATATTATTAGCAAATGTCTAAGCCTGAGCTTTGTTATCTCAATGGTATCATCATTCCTTTTGTGAGATACAATTGCATACAATAAATTTATTGGAAATGACCTATATTTAAATACACTATCAGATAATCTAAAATAAGAACCATCGTCAAAAGAGATTCTCAAGGTATGCTCTATCCTTTCTTCCATAAATTCTTTACTTGGGGGGCATAAGAAACATACTTTTTTAAACTTGTGAAGAATTTCTGAATAATAGAGAAATAAACACTTCCCACTACTATGGAGGAAATAAGATTATAGCCATTTATAGGCCCTGGAATTATAGAAAACCATTTTGGAAACCTGAAATTAACTGAATTAATCCAACTATAACAAGTTAATATTAATCCCTTTGTTACTTTTTAATGAGTGATAATAAAGGTTTTGCTTAGACTTTTACCTGTTTAAAACCTTAAGCCTTAGCAAGGATTGAACAGATTTTCTTTTAAAGTTTAGGTATTGTCAAATATCTTTTCTACAATCCTATTCCTGATTTTTCACTTTGTTTTCCATGTTTGTCTTTGCTGCTTTTAATTCATGATGTTGAGTAGGCTGTAGCTTCTGAAGCTCAGGTTTGTCCTATTTATTCTTCATAAGAATATGCATAGTTCCATGCCACAGCCTACATATGCCCAATGTAAGACTATGCAGTGAGGCTTAGGTCAGGGACCTTCATAAATTGGTACACACGGGGTCTCATGAGAATGGTGTGTATACTCAGCTGGGAAGTGTATTGCTTTTACTATCTGATCTAGTAATTATGAAAGGAAGGCTTTTTTAAAAATCAGTTTTTAAATAAAGAGATAACAATAAAATGCAAGTCACCAAATTGAGCAAAATAAAAGTCCATTTATATATGATCTAGGGCTGGGCCACTGTATATGGCCCAGAAGAAATCTCAGTAATATGTTTATAATGTCACGTGAGGGCTTTATGAAGTTAAGGAAATAAGTACCCCAAAGCTGGCCTTTTAGAAAAACAAGGAGATCTTAGGCTACAGGGTGCTTTGCCCTTCTTGGGATTTCTACCACTACTTTCTTGCTATGGTGGTAACCCAGTAATCACATGCTTGTGCAGTAGAGTGTAGCTATTGCTTGGCCCTGAGTGTCCTATGTCTTTGGTAAGGTCCTGGAACCTCACTGGCTTTTGCTATTTAGACCAAAAAGGATTGCTGAATTTTCCCAAGTTCCTGCCTTGAGAAAAATTCTTCCTAAAGTCCTGGGAAAGATGTTAGAGATGGCATGGAGTACCTAAGGGAAAACAATCTCCTTATACTACACTCTTTTGTCCATTTATTTTATTTCTCTAAGACAAAATTCTATTTATACAGCTTCAGCCCTTTGCTCACACTCCGCTTCTTTCTGTGCGCAGTTTTCCTGTCCTCATAGTTTTAGTAAACTCCTATGCTTTTGACCTGATCTTCGTCCTCTGTTCCTTCATCCTCCATCTACCCTTCCTGGCTCTTTACTCCTGGCCCTGATACACTCTTCAAGAGATCTGTTTTACCTTCTACAGAACCTCTGTCTTCTGCTCCTCTCTCTGGCCACTGGATTCTGTGTCTCTCTGGAATTCCACTCCAGTCCTTACTGCACCTGGTTATGCAAAAAGCCCTACTGTCCTCAGTCAATCCCTCTGCTATGCCCCTAGGCATGAAGGAAGGGCATGGTCTGAGATTCATTTGCACAAGAAATAAATCTATGCATCTAGAAGCCTGCTTGTCTCCTAGGCTCAGTGGGGGAATTAATACCTAGTGGAACAGTGTCTGAGAAGCTTAGCTGTTGCCAAAATGGTTTGGAAGTATTTGGGCATACCAGAATGTTAGAGCAAAAGACAGCTGAAATATTAAAAACTGGATAACACCAAATATTCCATGATAAATGGCTTCCCATTTGACAGACCCTTGGCTGGTCAAAAAGTATAGCTTTAATACACTGCCGAATCTCTAGAATATATTCTTGCAGCCTGAAAGAGACCCATGGCCCACAAGAGACCAACATACCTTTATCACACATGATATTTCCTTCTTTGTATTTTTCTCTTGTTTGTGGAATTCTTACAGAATTTTGTTGCAGTTTTGTTATTTATTTCTACCATATATACTCACATTTCTATCATAAATGACTTTGATCTATGAGATATTTTTGATGTAGTAATCTATACAGTACATTAAACAAACACTTGTTTAATTTACATTTTAAATATATTACTTTAATTAGATGCATATTTGTGTTTCTTTTGTAGGTCGATACACATGTGAGTGCTGGTATCTCCAGAATCCAGAAGAAAGCACTGGATCCCCCGAAACCAGAATTACAGGTAGTGATCCAAAGTGGGTGCTGAATATCCAGTTCAGGATGCAAGAGCAATAAGAGTTTTAAACCATGAAACTATCTTTCCAGCCCTGTGTAATGCACTTTAATATGGATACTACTGAACTTGTACTACTTATATACAGGAAAACATTGTCAAGAGTATAGAAAGCAAAAACAGAAACTTTAAGTCAGTTTTTTCACTTCAAAATTCATGCTGAAACATTATCCTTAATATAGTAAGAATTAAGAAGCTTAGCCAATAGGATATTATTTATGATGGATTCACAACACGCCCCCACGGTTGGGCATGCATGCCTGGCAGACCTAGACACTTCCGCCTAGCCAGTTCCAGGTCAAAATAGCCATTCTGGGTCAAGGCGTCTCATATGGCCAGGACCCCATGTCTTTGCATGGTTGCGTAAGAGCGCGCAACACAACCATGTTTACGCAACCATGTGATCTGCGCATGCGTGGAGTAGCTACATCAATCTATGTACGTGTGCGCCACCAATCCTTTATAAGCCGGCTCCATATTCCCGGTCTCCTCTTCTCTTTCTTCCTCTTCCCCACACACGTGTCTCTTCCACAGGCCTGAGCACTTGTCTGTCCTTTTCTCTTATCTTAATAAACTCTTGTTAGTGGATTCTGTCATGTTTCGTGACATTTCCTCACAGAGTAAGAGCACCGCTAAATAACTAACAATTTAGTTATGAGATCTTTACCTTTTTAAATGTGATTAAATGGCTACAGGCAGGAATGGCAGTGACTTAACTTTATTGACCTTCTTGCCGTTCCAATGGCAGCAGGAGTTGCCATTTTCAGGCAGGTATAGGGCTTCATAAGACAATGAATCTACTAGCACCTTCATTTTGGAATCTCACCCTCTGAGTGATGTAAGTTTGTGAACCTTATAAATTACAAAGTCTCAGGTGTTTTGATATGGTGGCTTTAGAGCAGTAATATACCCATGATAATGACCTCTAAGAACATTAGTAGTATCTTAGGACATAATAACTAATAATTTAATCATTACAGTTTATTAGCATTTTTTTATTTACAATTCCTTAACATATATTTATTACTTTTACAATGGTTAGTATTTTAAGATTATTGTGTGGATTTTCATATGGTGAACATATATTATGTGTAAGTAGAAATAAACATTTTAAAATCTTCATGTAACTTATTTTAATAGCCTTCAGAACCATTGCTTAATCTTTCACTTATTTGACAGTGATTACATCATTCAATTTATATTTAAAGCCAATGATAGAAATTTAAGTTATCAATAATAAAAGGAATGCAAAATATAGAGAGTTTAAGATTGTGAGAAAGATCCCTTCCTTGGTAAACAAAATACAATAAGGCTGACATTTTGCACACCCAAAAGCAAGTCTTTCTGGCTTTATTTGACATGTTTAGAGGCAGCTCTGCTGGCTTGGACAGAATTATAGCCTCCTAAAATTCTATGTGAAGTTCTAATCTCCAGTGAGCCATTATTTCTACAAAGTGTACATCAGCAGGTAATTAAGGATAAGTAATATTGAAAAGTATGGCCCTGATAGGATGATTGTCCTTATGAGACAAGAGACAAGAGGACTGGACATGAGCACTGTTTGACCTCAGACTATGAGCTTCTGGAGCTATAAAAAAATGAATGTGTTGAGATCATCACATTATGGTATTATGGTAGAACAGCTGGATAACACTAAGACCTACAAGATGTTTTTAACCTCCACATCTAGAATGTTACTGTAATTTATTTAGGGGACTACCTTTGAACCTGTGTGTTAGTCACTAAATTTCATATTGTATTGTACTAATGTAGATAATGTTTTTAAATAAAATAGTTTTTGTTAACTTTAAAAAATTTACTCCAAAGAACAGAAGAATACAAAAAGAAACAAAGTGCTTCTGGTTTTTTTTTTTTTTTTTTTTTTTTTTTTTGGTTTTTCGAGACAGGGTTTCTCTGTGTAGCTTTGCGCCTCTCCTGGAACTCACTTGGTAGCCCAGGCTGGCCTCAAACTCACAGAGATCTGCCTGTCTCTGCCTCCCGAGTGCTGGGATTAAAGGCGTGTGCCACCACCACCCGGCAACAAAGTGCTTCTGAATGTAGGACCCAGGTGTGTTTTCTGCTAATGGGTTTTTAGGTCTCGTTTTCTCAAGTCTGAGTTAAAAATGAATCATACTTTAAATACAGAATAAAGGCAAAGCATATATTTATATATGTGTGTGATAATAGCAAGTACCATTTGCTATGCCATGCTTTATGAACAAAAAATAACCTAATGCTAATGGGCTTGTTTTCTGAACTTAAATTACTAATGTTTATTTTTTTAAAACTATAAATATTAAGACAATTTATGGCATCACAATATGTAAAATGCTATTGATTGGAAAATATTAGTCTAAAATTTTATGGCTTGAGTTAAAGGCATTTACATTTCATATGTTTCAAAGAACCCATTATTTATAAAACATCGAAGTTGCACAGAATTGATGTCCAATTGCTTAGTTTCCCCAAATAACTATGAGAAAAATGTATAATTACATCTAGCTTTTAATATGTGAGGATTAAAAATTTCCAATTACAAAAGGAAAAAAGTCTCTTACAGAAACAAATTCTTATCAGAACTATGCAGAAAGGAAGGCTTTTCTCTCTTTGCTCACTAGAATTTGTCAGACATTCATATTACAATGTCTGATGAAATTATATTTCTATGACAGAAATATTCATTTATTAAATAGAGGTCAAAGAAGTATAAACTCATTATTTCAAATTGCTGTTATAAGTTTTGATATTTCTTTGAAACTCAGAGAAATTATAATAAAAAATTAGAATAAAAAAACACTTTAAAAATAGCCATAGGGAATTACCTAGTCATGCAATCTCCTAGACAGTAGTTGTCAAATTGATTCTGAGATTTTACAAGACTGCACACCCTTAAACGTATTAACAAACAAATGCCAGAATGAAACTTAGTCCACATGGATTCAGAATAGAGATAAGAGAAGGCTGATATTTGAAAGTGACAAAAGTATCACCTTGTAGTTATAGAACTAGAAACAATGGTATAGTTCTGGATGCAATGTATTTCCTAGATTGAAAATCTTCACATTGGACATGAAAATCACTTATCGCAGTTTAACCACAGATATAGCATGCAACTTTTTCTGTCTTTATATTCAACAGTACTTTGGAACTTTAATATTGAAATGAATACAAGAGGAATATAATTGAGAATCCACAGGAAATAGGTAAGTCAAAAATCAAGAGGAAGCTCATTGCTCTGTTACTGGAGCTACTGATGCTGCGGCTGTAAATTAAGCATTTTTATTCATTCAGGTTTGAAACAAAGTTTTCCTATTTATATGTTGCACGTGGGAAAACAAGCAAAGAAATCGTTTGCACCATGTGCTTGTAGGATGTTCATCTACTGGCTACACACTAGAAGGAAGGAGAGAGGAAAGAAACATGATTCCAGTGTGGGACACTGATCGTTGCTTCCCTTGTGTATTCACAGCTACTCCATCACTTTATTGCTCATTGAGCTGACTTCACAGACTTAAGAATCAGGGTTTTCTAACGTTCTTTTTTTTTGTTTTATTCTGCAGACAAGTGAATAATGTAAAATTAATTTTTAACAATTTTAACTGTGTGGGTAAATGGCATCAAATATATTCACATTAAATATTTTTCCAGAATGCTTTTATTTCTCACATTTGAAGCTGTATTGCTAAACAGCTCTGCTCTCCTGCCTTACCAAAGCCTCTATTACACACCATTCTAGATTCTGTTTCTGTGACGTTCAGGATTTATTTGTGGAATCATACAGCATATGCCTTTAAGGTACTGTAATTTTACCCAGAATAATGCCTTTGACAACTCATTCATGTTGTACTGGGTGAAATGATTTGCTTCCTGATATATTTATTGAGTGCTTTTTTTTCTTTTTTTTCTTTTTCTTTCTCATGGAATATGTTTTGATTACACTTCCCCCTCCTTCTGCTCCTCCACACCACCCTTTTCACACAGATTCACACCATTCTTTTCTCTCATTAGAAAACACACAGGCTTCCATGGAATAATAGCAAAACATGCTGTGCTATGCTATGCTATACTATAATAACAGCAAAAAACTAACGTGTGGATTTGGGTAAAACAGAAGGAAAAGAGCTCAAGAGATGCACAGGAAACAGAGACCCAGAAATTCCATTAAAACCCTAACTAGAACACACACACACACACACACACACACACACACACACACACACACACACACACACACAGAATCTCTCTAGAGAAAAAAAAGATGAAATATATCTAAATAAAATGAAATATAATTTTTAAAAAAAGGAAAGAAAAGCCCTGACATGGGCTGAGACAAGGAACATTTAAACATGCACTTGAATTCATTTTTGTTAGTCATCTACTTCTGGGCATGCAGCCTACACTTCAGAGTAACTTGTGTCCCACTGAGACTCCCTTGGAGAGAACTAAATATGCATTTGCATGCGGTTATCAGTTAGATATTGCTTCTGGGTTTGAGATAGGGTCATGTGCTTGCTTCAACTCTAGGACCCCAACTGGTGCAGACCCATCTAGGCCCGGGGCATATCACCTAAGTCTCTGTGAGTTCATATATGTATGTATTGATCCTGTTGTTTAGGGGGCCTTGTTTCCATGGTGATCTCCAACTTTTCTGGCTCTTACACTTTTTTTGCTTTCTCTTCTTTTGGATTTCCTGAGTCCTGAGGGGTGGTAGTTTATGGGGACATCACATTTAGAGCTAAGTGTTCCAAGGTATCTCTACCTAATGTCTGAAAGCACATCTTTCTATTTTTTTTCCATCTGCTGCAGGATGGAGCTTCTCTGATGATGCTGAGGAAGGAACTGATTATATTTGTCTTTCTGGGACTGAGTAACCTTAGGATGATTTTTTTTTTCTGGTTCCATCTATTTTCCTGTAAACTCATGATGTCATTTTTTAAATAACATCTAAGTAATATCCCATCAAGTAAATATATGACATCCATCCATTCTTCTTTTGAGGAATATCTAGCTTGTTTTCAATTTGTGACTATTAATAATAGAGCAGTAATAAACAAGGTTGAGTGGGAGGATGAAACAACCTTTGGATATGTGTCCCAAAGTGGTATATCTGGATCATGAAGTAGATAGAAGCCCATTTTCATGAGGAATTGCCAAACTGAAATGCATAATGACTATATAAGTCTGCATGCCAACCAACAATGTGTGAGTGTTCCACTTTCTCTACATCCTCAACAGCATGAGTTTCCCTTTATTTTACTGTTCTTAGCCATTATGATGGACGTAAAAAAATGAGTTTTTTAGCACCATTTTTCTGATGAGAAAGGATGTTGAATATTTCTTACAATGTGTCTCAGTCATTTGAGTTTCTTCTATTGAGAATTCTGTTTGGATATGTAACCCATTTTTTAAAAGTATTTTTTTTCTGATATCTATTTTTTTTAAATTTATTTAGATATTTTGCCTACTAAACTCTCTATCAGATGTGGAGTTGGTAAAAATCAACAACTTTGACAAGCACCTTTTATTGAAGATGCTGTCATTTTTTTCTGGCTTATTTACCAAAAATCAGCTGTCCAGGGGTATGAAATTATATCAGGGACTTCAATTTGATTCCATTAATCAATATTACTTCTTTTGTGCCAATGTCATGTGGTATTTACTACTATATCTATGTATTGATACTTGAAATTGGGAGTGGTGATGTCTTCAGCAGTTCTTTTATTATTCAGAATTGTTTTAGTTATCATGAGGTTTTTTATGGGGGGGTTGTTTTTTTGTGCATGTGTGTGTGTGTGTGTGTGTGTGTGTGTGTGTGTGTGTGTGTGTGTATGCTTTCAAATGAAGCTGAAGATTGTCCTGTGAAGAGTTGTGTTGGAATTTTGATGGGGATTGTATTGAATCTTTAGGTTTTTTGTTTTTTGTTTTTTGTTTTTGTTTTGTTTTTTTTTAGAATGGCCTGTTGTTGGTTTTTACTCTTTTGGGAGGACCGCTACCAAGCTCCCAAATAAATCACACATGTTGACTTATGCTTAATGATAAATGGCTGGCCTTAGCTTGGCTTGTTTCTTGCTTATCTTAACTTTAAATTATCCCATCTGTCTTTTGCCTCTGGGCTTTTACCTTTCTCTGTGCCTGTATACCTTTCTGTTATTATTTTGTGCAATTATTTGAAGAATATTGGCCTTAACTGTTCTATGAAAGTGTCACAACATTCTGCTCTAAAATCATTTGGCCATTGCCTTTTTTTTTGGTTGGGAGACTTCAAATCATTACTTCTATTTCAATAGGGGTAATTAGTCTATTAATAGATAATAGATAATGCTTATCTTATCTTGATTTAACATTGATAAGTGGTATGTATTGAGGAAATAATAAATTTCTTTTAAATTTTACAATATGTTGGCATACTGTGGGCTTTCTAAGCTGCTGCCTGCTGTTTGTCTCTCTCAAGGAACAATGTGTCCACTTAGCTCTTTATTGTGACTTCTTGGCAGAAAGCTTGCAGAACCTCGAGCTAGTGCTAACACTGTTTTTGCTGGCTCTTGGTGTCTGCTGCTTGGGAAGCTATGATACTGCAGACACCTGGCTGGCACAATAGTTTATGCTCTGCTGCAGCTTTTTAAAGCTGACAGTCTCTGAAGCAGCTTTATTCTGGAGCTTCTGAAGCCACTCAAACTCACAGTCTGCTAGGGATACTACTTTCTGCATCCCAGGTTGGGAAAACCTATGCTAAATTACTTTCTTATTTAAACTTACATTCTATAGGACTACTTTATAATGCTAAAAGGGATTTCTTAACTGAACTATTTATATTATCTTCCAACAAGAAGGAGAATAATTTTCTACACACTTTATTTAGGAAATAGAAATAAGAGTAAACTGTTAGTTATCCTACCCAAAAAGGAAGAAAAGAGAATGAGAAGAAAATTCTCCTAAGGGGCATTCTGTTTCTGGACTGTTCAAATAAAAATTCTACAACAGTCTATTTCCCATGATTGTCTAAGTTGGAGTGGGGTTCCAAATCTACGTCATTCAGCAGGTTCCTCTGCTAGAATGTATTTCTAAGTGACTTAGCTCTTTGTAAAATATAGTGTTGTTGTTAAGGTTGTAATCCATGGGGTAAAGTTATATTTCCCTGGTCACCTTTTCCACCAGGTTCTCTCAGCCATTCCAGAACCAGCAGAGAAGTACCATGTGGTAGATGGCTTCTTAGTTAGAGAGAAGCAACTGAGAAACTCTAGACCTATATGCTGAAGAAGGATGCCCCAATGTTACAGAGGAACTTTGGGTGACTGTTCAGGCAGGCAGCTGTCTCTGTCATTTTCAGAATTTTTGGAAGTTGCTTACAATGCATTTCCTGTTTACTTAGGTAATATTATATCCTGCTGGGATCTTTGATATAGTTGAAGACTAGATAGTTATAATTACAATTTTCCTTGGTTATGATAAAAGATAAGTTTGATATGAAACCTTAGACTCACAAATATAGGATAAATAGAATATTTTCTTTGAATTTGCCAAATATAAATAGACTAGATATTATAACTGTAATTCTTGCTTGATAACTGTTTTGTTATATGTAATTTTACTACGTTAAAGTTAAAACCATCCTTTTGTTTAGACAGGAAAGGAGAAGTGATGGGGGATATCTTTCTGTATGCTGTGAATATATGTTGCTCTAATTGGTTGATAAATAAGCTGTTTGGCCTATGGCATGCAGCTTAGAGGCAGGTAGAAAATCCAAACAGAGAAACAAGGAGAAGGCAAAGAGAGAGACTGCTAGCTGCTGCCAGGAGAAGCAAAATGTAAAGTACTGGTAAGCCACAGGCCATGTGGCAAGGTATAGATTTATAGAAATGGGTTCATTTAAGATATAAGAATTAGCTAGCTAGATGCCTGCCATGGCCATAGTTTGAAAAGAATATATTTTCTTTTGGGGTTCAGTCTATCTTGTGTTCTCTATTCTTTTTATACCTTGATAGACATTTCTTTCCTTTTGTTAGAAAAATTATATCATATGATTTTTTAAAAAAATATATTTTCTGTTCCTTTGACCTGGTTTTTATTCTCCATTTCTCTATTACTATTATTCTTAGATTTAGTCTTTCATAGTGTCCCAGATTTCCTGCATATTTTGTGCCAGGATTTTTTTAGGTGTAAATTTTTTTTGACTGAGGTATTCATTTTTCCTGTTGTATCTTCAATGCCTGAGATTATTTCTTCCATCTCTTATATTCTGTGGGTGAGACTTGCCTCTTAGGTTCATGTTCAAGTTTCTAAATATTTAGTTCCCGAATATCTTCCAGTTTGGATTTTCTTTATTGATTCCTCTTTCACTCTCAGACCTTGAACTCTGTTCATTTCCTCTTCAGTGGTGTCATAGATTTCACTGTAGGATATATCCATTTCATCATTAAGGACTTCTGCTGTAGGATATATCCATTTCATTGTTAAGGACTTCTGCTGCATTCATAAATACTATTTTAATGTCTTTTTCTTGTGCTTCTAATACATCGCACTTCTCTGGGCCTACTGTGGTAGGATTGCTGGGCTCTACTGGAGATGTATTGTTCTGGTTGTTGTTATTATTTTTACACTGGAATCTAGGCTCCTGGGTTTAAGACAGTTTGAATTCTAGGTGCTGGTATCTGGTCTTAAATATGTTAGATATCCATTTTGTTCCATGCTTTTTGCTACCCTTTGTGGATCTTGGTAGGGAATTCAGAGATCTTGCAGTGTGTGGCCCCTGGGAGTTCTTAGTAAAATGTGTTCCTAGGTATTGGGAGCTAATGTTTAGGAATAGGAATGGGCTAAGAGGTGGAGAGTCAATTGATTCACAGGAGGGAGGAAAGCAGGGTGCTTCACCAAGATCTGCTCAATCCATTGGGAATAGGGACAGAGAATGTGGAGAGACCACAGTAGCACTGTAGCTTGTCTGCTGCAGAGCTGGGGATGAGACTGGGTGGGTGGGTATATGGAGGGGAGAAGGGCAGGTGAATAACTGAAGCCCCCCTACCCACCTAGCTGGCCTGTTTGTTTCTCTGTCAGACTTGGCTGGTGGGCTTACAGAGAAAGCCCTCCAGAGTTGGAGGCTGGGATAACATAACTTGATGGGGCGGGCAGTAGGAGAATATCTTATCGATCCATTGGATATGGGCGCAGAGAGGAGGCAAAGACCACAGGGCATGAGACTTGGAGGAGAAGAGGGAGTTGTGAAGATCCACAGTTAAGCTATCTGCTCACATGGCCAGAGTGTTCCTTGGGTTCTTACTAAATGCCTCCTGGAGTTTGGTACTGAGATATAGAAATTAGTGGGGGAAGAAAGTTTGAAGGAGAAGAGATCTGTGTGCTCCACTGGAGATTGGGGCAGGGATACAGGTGAAACTGAGGCAGGTAGTCTGCTCCAGAGCTGGGGTGCTGGGAATGGAGGGTTGGATTTGGATGGAAGGAGAGGGAAGTGAAGATCCGCTGTTAGCTTGCTCGTTTCCCTGGTCTGTGAGGCTGAGCACATTCCTAATGAATTCCTATTTGTAATGGAGGCTGTGAGAATTGGGTGAGTTAAGGGAAGGAAGTGAGGAGGAGAAGGTCTACGTGATTTGTTGGAAATGGGTGTTAGGGAGGATAGATGGACTGCAGTTCTGTTACAGACCTGGGGATGAGATTTGAGGGATTAGATTTGGGGGGATGGAGGGAGAGGTGGAGATCTGTATTTAGCCTGCCTGCCGACTTTCTGCTTTAAAGCTGAATAACATACCATGTCATCTTGCATGTGCAGGTATGTTGTAATATTAGCCTTGGGCAGCGTGGCCATGGATCCATCAACTCAGCTGTAAGCAGGAATAGCCAAATTTTAGAGTTCTGGCTTCAAATAAGATATACATATCCTCAATCTTTTACCTCCATATTTGCATATGCACATGCACACACACACACACACACACACACACACACACACACACACACACACAGAGAGAGAGAGAGAGAGAGAGAGAGAGAGAGAGAGAGAGAGAGAGAGAGAGAAAAGCATACACACACATGTGCAAACATACACAAATGCATGCTCCAAATAATAAACTCTGGTTCTAGAAGATGACTCAGTGGTTAAGGGTACATATTGCCCTTGCAACTGTAGCAATATTAAGTGGTGCATGACTGCCTGTAATTACAGGTACTGGGAATGCAGCCATCTTTTCCCTATTCCAATACTTGTCTAGAACCACAGACAATCATACAAACAAACATAAGTTAAAATAAAACTTAAAGCAAATTTGGAAATTTAACATATTATTGAACATTTAATAAAGGGTTTTCCAATGAAAGAGAGAGAGAAAGTTATGGAGTTCCTCCAAAGGAGATTGTCTTCGTGTGCCTCTTTAAGTCATGTGGAATCTGCATGTTTCAAATAATTGGGGCCAGAATTGTTATAGATTTTAGATGTTTTTAAATTTGGAAGGCTACATATACCTAATTAGATATCTTAGGGATGAGATCCTAATGTAGAAAAAGAATTCTTTCATGTTTTATAGCCAGCTTGTATATCTCCTCTAGAGGTGAATTTTACACAGTTTATCTTTAAAGTGAGATCCAGCAGATAAAATTAACTCTGGGTCTGTAATCATGTCACTGATAACTATTTTCTGGTTATGGGAAATTCTGAATTTTGGACTTTTCAATTCAGAATATCCAATGTATGCTAATCAAGGAAAATAACTAAGGAAAACAAGGATACACAAAATGAGTTGGACTACTCTGCAGTAGAAAGGGACAGTTTTAATCAAATTCAATGAAACAACTTTTACCCGAAGACTGGCCAGGGTGGCTGGTTATGATTAAAAACCCCCACCCTTATTATAGGTGTTGGAACTCAGCAGACTATCAACCCATTGACTGACAAAACTTATTGAGAAGGGGGGCAACCCAAATTAAGCTAAAACATGTCAAATATCCAAAACTTTAACCTAGACCTTTCCCTTTAATCTAATGCCTGATGCCTTACAGGTTAATTCATCCAGACAATGGCAAAAACTACTGGATCCCTGGAACCACTTGATGGGCATGTACTAATGTTTTAACTAACTGTGCCTCTTCTTGTGCTTTCCAAATTGAAAACCCGTTTTATACATTTTAGAACTCATTCTGTCCCTTGTTTACCTATATAATTCAAAAGGGGAAATTATTTTTTTTTAATATGGACCCTGAATTGCAACAATAACAACAACAACAACCGTGAAAAATGGGGAAAACGTTCTGAGCTGGCAGAGCCAGCTCAGTTGCCTTAGGTAATTAGCCTTTGTCAAAGGAGATAAAAGGTTTAAAAAATCTAAGTAAGCAGGTTGATAGGGATCTAGAGAACTTAGATGATTCTATTTCTGAACTAGAACAGCAGGTAGATTCACTCACTAATGTGGTCCTATAGAATTGGAGGGCCTAGACATATTCCTTATGAAGCAGTGGGAACTAGGGTTGGCCTTAGTAGAAACCTGTTGTTTCTATGCCAATTCATAAAGGATAATTAGAAAAAAAAATCTTGCAATGGTTTGGAAAAAGAAAAAAGAAAAGAAAAAGATATAAGTTAATCAGTACCAGTCTCTGTTCACTTGGTCCTCCTGGTTAACTACTCTGCTGTCAGCACTGACTGGGCCTCTGATTCAAATTCTGATTAGAGCAACCGTGGAACACTACATCTTAAACTGTATGGCCAATTACATAAGACAGAGGATCAATTCCATCAAGCCTATGGTCTTTAGAGCCAACTACACCTCTTTAGAGCAGGATGAGTCCATGATATGATTCATTTTTCAAAGGCTAGTTCTGTAACGTGACAGGGTCAAGGTTCCTTTGTCTTGTCCCTGCTGCAGCCATATTAGGTCCAACCAAGAGCTGACCCCTCACTTATACCCTCTCCCCATGGGAAGTCCCTTCAAATATACCCTGTTTCAGGAACTTGAAGTCAAGATATTCCAGCTAGTTGCCACTTTTTATTTTGTTAAGCGGCTACCTCACTCTATTTGCCCTTCAACTGCTGCTCAGAATGTGTTTTTTGCCTTTAAAAACTCCCTGCAAAAAACATCCAAGGCTACACTGTGAGAACTGTTTCTCTCCAGAGAATTGCTAGATGGCTTAATAAAGATGCTCAGATTCTGACTCTGGTTTTGTTGAGTGGTCCCTAAGCCTCTGTCACACAACATAATTTTGGTGAGTACTGCTTTACAGACTATGTATGGGAAACATAGGAAAACAATGAAGAATCCAGAAACAGTCCTTGTTCAAACTGAGTTAAAAAAACACTGATTTTGGGAACACTTCACAAGGGATGGGATTGTAACATATGCCTTTTAAATTTTAAAGAATTATAACTTTCTATTATGAAAGAGAATGAAACATGATGTGTCTTGTTATTTGCTTTATTTACTCTTTATAAATCTATTAAAATTTAAGCAGTTAATATTGTTTATGAATTCTGGTAAAAATGACAGAAACACTTTATTTCTGCCTAGTGTTCTAATATATGCATAAAGGGCATTAATCAAATTTATGGATTTATACATCCCTTCTACTGATAACCCTCAGAATTTATACCAACAACAAGCAATATAGCATTTTGAAGTATAAATTTTATACTATTTTGTTTGCTTATTTCTGATTAAAATTAACTTGTTAAATATAATTTCAAAGTATTAGTAAATAGGATATTTGGAATTTTATCACACAAAACACAATTCCTGTTAAACTTTTAGTTCTTTTCTTCATGTCAGAAATATTTTTCAGCATCTCATTTTTTTAATCTTTCTAACATAATTGGATACAATATATATGTATATATCCATTATCTTCCATTTTCTAGCAAAATATTTTCCTAAGATTTGGTCATGCAGTTTAACTATATATACTACTTATTTCACAAAATTATTAATTTAATACATATTATTTACACTTTACACTTTCTATTGTTATGAATAACAATATAATGGGCATTAAGAGAAGATTTAAATATAAAACTGACTTTCAATTATCAATTTCTAGAGACTGATTTCTTTGTTTTTATAATTTTGATGAATATCATATAGTACTACTTCAATGTATATATTGAAATCAAGTCAAGGTTCAAATTTATGATTGTAAGGGAAAGGAATGTATGTTTCCATTTCTAAATATTTGGACTATTAAACTAAATAACTTCATCCCTCCAGAATAAGGTGGTTTCTTGAGAGTTTCTATATTAAAAATGGTAGGATATATTTTCTTAGCAGAGAAACATCCTTGTGGAAGTGAAGTGGAGTGAACTGGAAAGGCTTGGATGGAATCTACTCCTGAGTAACTATCTTCCCAGCTGCAATTACCTGAGCAATTCATGCAGATAGAGTCTTATTTTCTACATTACCAATCAAGAGAGTTCCCTATCTTTTAATGAAGTCATATTATATAGTGTGGTAACCTGTGCCAGTTTTTATGCTTCTCACATTAATGCTGCCTCTTACACACAAAGCTTTCTGACAAATGAGTGGCAGCTTGAAGGTAATGCACTGTCATTTTTTGATCCTTTCTTCTCTGAAATATAAAACCCTTTCTTTCTTTCCTTCTTTCTTTTCTTCTTTCTTTCTTTCTTTCTTTCTTTCTTTCTTTCTTTCTTCTTTCTTTCATTTTGTAAGGTTTCTAAAAATAATTTTTATGAACAAATGTGATTATAATGCTGGGTATGCAAAAAGCAATGCTTTCAGGATAATCAAAGTAAATATTTAAATGTTATATCTTAAGTTTTCATTTTTTATTGAAAATATTTTTATATTATACTCTGTCATGGTTACTGTCCCTTGTCTCTCTCCAAGTCATCCTCATCTCCCCACACATCCATTTCCACACATCCTATGTGACTCGTTAGAAAGCAGTCAGGCAAAAAAACTAACTGAAAAAATGCAGGAGAAATTCATATATATACTTATAACAACAACACATACAAAGTATAAGAAGAAAAAAATCAAAATCATAATATAATAGCAGACCAGCAATATGTCTTGGTGGGTAAAGCCACCAGCTACTCAAACTGACAGCTTGACTCCATCTGAATGAAGCGTATGGTGGAAGGACCAAACTAAACCAAAACAGCAAGCTGTCTTCTAATCTCCACATGCGTGCTGTGGCACATGCACACACAGATGCACAGAGAAACAAACATAGACACAGACATACAGATACACACAGTCATAAATACAGATGCATACACATACATAGACACACATACACACCCCACAGACAAAATAAACAAATAAACAAACAAATAAATAAATTTGATCTATTTTCTTTTTAATTTTTAAATACAATTAATGTAATTATGATATATTCAAACAAAATATATTTGGTGGGGTTCTTTTTCTCCCATTTTATGAAAAATAAATGAGACCATTTTATAGGATTTTTAGCAAAATTCGTTTAAAGTTAGTGTATCTACTGGTTACTTATTTATGTTGATGTATTTATGTAGCTTCTGAAGTAATGTAGTGAAAGTATGAACAATAACTCCTTCGTATTCATGATTTTAAAAGTCTCAGTTCAGACATTATAATATTTTTGTAGGATATTCTAGCACTGCTACTATTACCACTGTACTTATATCTTTGAAAATTTGCATTTTCACTATTATTTATAAGGGTATATACACAATGTGAAGAAAAGTGAATATTATTTGCTCTTATAGGGTTCTACATTATTGAAGCAACTTATTGAATATATATTATTAGATAAAATAGCGAGAGAAGAAATGAAAAACAACTGAGTTTTTATAAGGAAGCAAAGACAATACAATATAGAATTCATTTAATTTACGACAATCAGCTACCTTAAAACTAGACATTCTCATAAAAGTTTATAATATAACTAATTGTGATGGTCTCATTTTTTCAATAGTACAGGTTTTTTAACATGCAATCACTCAAGATTAATTAAAATCAAATTTGTAATGAGTCAATGGAGTTTCTGGAAAGGGCTTGTTGTATCATGTGACTTCATTTGAGCCTTGATTCTGAATAGGCCACATGTGTACTCTGCCCTGTGCATTCCATCCCACAATGTATTATGAATGAACACTTCCTGAGACATACTTGCTCACATTCAGGATGATTATGTGATAAGAACTGCCATGTTTTACTGCATATTTGGAGTTTTTTGTTTCATAGAAATATAATGATTTAATCATGGAAAATGAAGACAATATATTCTTATGTACTCCACAGTATGTATCAAACTAGAATACCTTTAGATTGTACTGTTAAAATGATTGGATTTAGAATTAATGTTTGAGTTGATTACCTAGGCTTCTTAAATAAATCATTAAAATGAACTTGACTTGGAATTAAGTGAAAGTTAGCAACAATTACTAAAATGTTTCTAAACATATTTTTGTTATTTTATACTGTACTTATGCAAAGTGGCACTCTCAGCATTGACATGATAAAAATAAAATAAAAATATTAACCTTGCAAAGCATTGAAAATAGACTGTCCTGTAATAGCAAATATTCAACTAAGATTTAATTATTCTATAAAAATAAGTTGGTACACTCATGTAATTAGTATACAATTTTGTATTCTTTTTTATTAAATGATAAGTACATAAAAATTCTAATTGTAGACACACACATATATTTCAGAAAAATTAGGGGAATATACTTCTTAATATATCATACCATGTCTTAGGGTTTCTGTTGCTGTGATGAATCACCATGACCATGGAACTCTTGTGAAAGAAAATATTTAATTGAAGTTCAAGCTTACAGTTTCAGAGGTTTAGTTTACTATCACCATGGGGCCAAATGGCAATGTGCAGGTAGACATGGTGCTAAAGAGGGAACTGCTAAATCTTGATCCTACAGACAACAAGAAGTGATCTGAGATACTGGGCAGTATCTTGAGCATATATAAATCCTCAAAGCCTGACTCCACAGTGACACACTTCCTCCAACAAGGCTACATCTCATAAGAGGGATCACTCCCTTTGGGGGCCATTTTCTTTCAAACCAACACAACTATTAAAACAGTTCTAAAGGGCTACATAAGTGAACAATGTGTATGACTTCAAGACAAGATAAATGTCTAACCCAAGAAAGAAATAATGGATTGATTAACTGTGTTTCATTAAAATTTAAGTGTCTGTTCAATACAAAGATGTTATAAGTATGAGAAAGTAATCTACAAATTAAGAAAATTTGTGAAATTACTTATATAACATTCTTATGCAAAATATGTTAACATTTGGAATAAAATAGTATGATAAAAATAAACAAAATATTGAATCACATACTAATTAAAGAAGTTTTCCACAGCAAATGCAATGAACATTTCCCCAGCACAGTATGAAACTGAAAGTCAAAACACTATGCTAGAACTATCTTTGAAAAGCCAATATGCTAAACAGTGATAACCCTGCATACTAGTGAGGATGAAAAAACAAGAGAAATCACATATATCATATATACCAAAGACAAGGTGAAAATCCATTGTTTTTAACAATAAATATATTTCTTTATATACAAACAATAACATTTGTATAAATTTAATATATAATTCTTAAATTGTGAATCCTAATCACACTTAAATGACTTTAAAAACTGAAGTCCGTTCACAAATCTATTCATGGATGCTTCCAGCATGGGAGCTTTTTTTTTCTTTTTTTGTATATAATTTTATTGTTTTTTTAATTATAAATTAATTTGAATATTTCTCTCTTCTCTTTCCCTCTCCAAACACTCCCATATAAAACCAACCCAAAAGCTAATTGTTATTGCATGGTATGACAGCATTTTGAGGATTATCAAGGTCCACAACATCAATCAGGATGTTCTTTAATAGATGAATGGATAAATAAACATGGTATATCCACCTAATGAAATATTATTTAGAATTAAAAAGAAATAGACTATCCATAAATGATAGATTATGGAGCAACTTTCATACATGTTTCTACATTAGTAAGCCAATCTAAACAGACCATGTACCATACCAGAAGATTTCAAAGCCTCATTACATTCAGAAAAAGGCAAAAATATAGATGTTATTTAGAGCACAAACAGTACTTACTAGCCCCCGAGTAGAGGCCTGAAGAGATAATCAAAATGCTTTCAGGTCAAGGAAACTGTTTTTTACAACACTGTAATGGAAATACAGCAGCAGTATTTTCCGGCAGCTGTGTGATAATGGAAATTCTATACAGATGTAGATTCATTAATTACAACAAATACAAGGTTATGGAGAAAATATGGATAACAGAGGTATCTGAGGATTCAGGAGAGTTAGAGTTGTATGGGAACTATATTTTCTACTAATTTTTCTGTGAGCCTAAAATCCTGTAAGCAGTCTATGGAAAATAGTGAAGGTCCACCCAATATTTAATATACTGTGTATTCTGTCTTCAAGTAGGCTACCTTTAAAAACATTTCAAATTATTTTTAGCAGATGTCATTTTTATGTGTTTAGTAAAGTGGAGCTCTATCTTGTAAAGATTATAATTTATAAAATTTTGTCCTGTTTAAACTCTATACTATGGCCAGATCTTTACAAAACTGTATCTCAACTATGTGTGAAAATTGTTTTATTGTCATCAATTTCAGAACTTACTTCTGCATTCATGATATGAAAGGTTTTAAATAAATATTTACAGATGATATGCATTTGTATGAGAAGCAGTGTTTCAAATAATTGGGAAAGAAATAATTAAAGAAATTTTAACATATTTGAATTTAAGTTACCATACTTCAGAGACCTCACAAGAAAGGCTTTAGCACCACATTTAAGAATAGGTCCTAGCATAGCACAGTGGTGCACACATTTAATCCAAAGACTCAGGTGGCAGAGGTGGGAAGGTCTCTATGTGTTCGAGACCAACCTGATCTACCTATGTCATGAGTTCCAGGACAGTCAGAGCTACATAGGGAGACTCAGTCTTGAAAACAAAAAAGAATACACTTGAAATAATTTTGGAAACATATTTAATGGGACAAAAATTTAAATAGAAGCAGGCAACAATGTACTAAAGCACAGTACTTCAGGGCAGTTCTGTCAACATGCAGCTTGTTCTTCTATACCATGTGATTTTGAACCCCAAGCTTGAAATATACAAGTTTTGTCCGAATACCCCAAGTTCCTAAAAAGAGATATGTAACGATGTTACTATTTCTTCTTTTCATTCCCAGAGCAGATAATTACACTATGATGGGGCAATCACTGAACTTTAAGACTGAAATACCTTAGCGCTGCTCTAAGATTTGACACTTAATATACTTATCACCCAGAAAGCTACCACAATATTCAGATTTATAAAAATTCACAGCATTAAAGAAATAATTGTTTGAAATTAGAGAAGCAATTGTTGGTCTTTCAGCAACTGAAATTTATTTAGTTTGTAATGTTTATGTCGTATGTGTGTGTGTGTGTGTGTGTGTGTGTGTGTGTGTGTGTGTGTGTGTGTGTGTGTGTTTGGACTTAATCATAAATGAGATTCAGTATCTTAACAACTATATACAAAATACTTCCTGTATTACTCTCAAAGAATCACTGATTAGTGCTTTTTAACAATTACGTCCTTACAGATGTAGAGTAGGCTCATTAATAGTTTTGTACTCAAGAAAATGCTGTAAAATCAAATGAACTTAGTTCTGAGGTAAGTATAGTAAAAAGGCAATAATTTGCAATTGTTAGTAATTCTTTAAAATGTTCATTATTAAACATTTGATAACTTTGCTATTCTTCTTACCTTTTATACTTGGAGATGGCCTATTTTTTGAGAAAGTAAAATGTATCAAGAGATGTTAGTTTTCTCATTATCAAAGTAATTTCCTATTCACTGAAGTTGATGTCACTAAGACAAGTGGAAAGCAGCAAATTTAATTGCAAACGATTTAAGAATGTTATTTACAAGGACAATTTATCTATTCTGAGATATTTCATAATTATTTAATAACATTGGGTTTGCATATGGCTTTCTAAAAAAGCTTATCTGATTTATTTTCAGTTCTTTATTTACTAATAATTATGTTACAAAATGTGTTCAATCTTTATGAACTAATTTTTATTAATCATTAGTTTGTCCTTCTCTGATAGTATTTTCATAAACTTTCATCATGAGAATCCTAAAAATATTTTTTTAATTGAAAGCAAACTATAGGCAGGCAGTACCCTTCGGTAGCTATACCAATACCTCCGACATTATAGTCAGTGAAACTATTTTCTTGAGAGAGAAAAACAAGAAGATTGTTACATGCTTATATTGATTAAACTTCACTTATGCTCCTTTGATGAAAGAAATTCTGTTATTTTGTACATTTTAAAATGTATTTTGCAACAAAATATATTATTCTTGTCCACATGACTGTAGACTTATATCATTTTGGCATACTGCTAACTGAATTAAATAGCAAAGTATTTGCTTCTGTCCATTCTTGTATTCTTTGGCTTCTTAAAACTGTATAAAATAGTGAGCTTACACTATACACCCCCCATTTGACTGACAAAGTTACAATTATAGACATGATTTATAAATCTTTTAGTAAATAGTTGTGGACTCTGGAGAGTTGTTTCTATTTTATTTATTGATAATTTTTATATTCAGACTTTTTCAATCACCATTCAGTGGGTTTAGAAATTTTCCTTTTTATCTACATTTTCATATTAGATTTGTTTTTTAATGGCTCCTTATTTCATATTTCATTCATTCCTTATCTTATTATTCTCATATGTCTTCTATTTGGATTAAAATTGTCCTCTCTTCCTGAAAAAACATACATTTCTTTATTGTTCACAATTGTAATTTTAGATAGTACACTAAAATTATTTTTACTAGAACCCCATATATTTAATTTGTTTGTATAATAATTTCTTTTTTGGTTTTTCAAGACAGGGTTTCTCTGTGTAGTTTGGGTGCCTGTCCTGGATGTAGCTCTGTAGACCAGGCTGGCCTCGAACTCACCGAGATCAGACTGGCTCTGCCTCCCGAGTGCTGGGATTAAAGGCGTGCGCCATCATCACCCAGTGTTTGCATAATAATTTTAATAGAGTATTGCTTGTTTCTTTTTCAGGTCCCCTTCCACTCCATAAAAATGTTCCCTGACTTTATTTTAAATGTCTTCTTTCACCCATGTAGTCATGATTGCTAATGAATTTGCAATTACTTAGAAAGAATTCCTAATATCTTTTCATTAATGTTCTCAAATATACCTTTATGGCAGTCAAAGATAGTTGGATGATTCATACATTTTAAAATTATTATAAGATTTAATTTATTTTTATTTGTTGGTTGGTGTCTTTGGAATGTGAAAGTCCAGAAAGAACATAACATCTCTTGGAACTTACTGGAGGTCCTGAGACTCCCAATGTGGGTGCTGGAAACTGTTTTCGGTGTTCTGGAAGAGCATCTGAACCAGTGAAATCCTTTGAGACATTCTTTTTATAATTTGTGGTGTACATGAAAAGAAATATTCACAGAATTTAGAATATTTAATTGAAAATATTAAACAACTCTGAATGGTATTAAATACGCTATGTACTCTTTACTCTCCAATATTCTGTCAGTATGATTTTCATATAAAAATTAATAAGCTCAGGCACCTGGTAAGGACACTCACTTGATTTCATTGTGGATGCATGGTAAAATTAGATTTATATGATAATATTATTTTTAAATCAAGTTTACTATGGTTTATTAAAGGTGAATGTTTTGTCTATATGTTTCATATGTATATTCAAATGATCATATAATCGTGTCTTTTTGATAAGGGGTCATTAGTGAAAACCTTTTGAGAAGCCAAGTGTCTAATATCAACACCTGCTTGCTTTTTTTTTAATTTTGAAAATTATGCATGCTTTGACACTTCAGTGTGAAACATGAAGCCTGGAATGGAAGCATATTTGAAATGACCCAAGAGGAGTAAATTGGTGTAATTATCTTTCTTAATCACAGAAAGTATGAAATTATAAGGACTGGTTTAATCTCAATGAAGACTACATGCAATGTAAGTTATCACCACCAGAAATTAATATTGCAGAATAAACTTAGTCTATACACAGAATATACTCATGTTCCTCTTTTGTCTGTCAAACCTGGGATTAAAGTTTTAGAAATGTGTGTGTTTGTGAGCCTCAAAAGAATATATTTGTAGAACTTTCACATATCACATGTGGCACAATACATAATAAAGAGCAATCACTGTATAAATGAGGGTGGATTTTATGTCTACCCTCAGTTTCTCAAATTGCCTTATGAAACTGTTGTGATATGCTGACACAAACAGAATGTCAACAATCATGAAGAGGAATAAGATGGTAAAATTATTCAAGCAACAGATGAACAATAATAGGGTGCTTTCCAGGTTGGGTGAAGTTTTTAGAATGTGTGTCTTTAACAACTTATTTATTATGAGTTGTCTTTTCATTACAAAGTAGCACATGTTTTTCACAAATAGTTTTATTTTTAATAGAATTTATTTCTATCTGTCTTATAGAAAATTCAATACTTGACATGACCCTAACTGAATATGGTGACATTATAACCCAGAGATTAAGAATAGTAGAAGATGATATCTGAAATCGAGGGCAATTCAGGTGCTGATAATAACTTACTGAAGTTGAAATTGTATCTCTAATACACCTGGTCTTTGGGAAGAGAGAGAGAGGGGGAGGAGGAAGGGGAGAGATGGTGGAAAGAAGAGGAAGAGGAGAAAAAGAGAAGAGAAGAGAAGAGAAGAGAAGAGAGGAGAGAGAGGAGAGGAGAGGAGAGGAGAGGAGAGGAGAGGAGAGGAGAGGAGAGGAGAGGAGAGGAGAGGAGAGAAGAGAAGAGAAGAGAAGAGAAGAGAAGAGAAGAGAAGAGAAGAGAAGAGAAGAGAAGAGAAGAGAAGAGAAGAGAAGAGAGGGGAGATAACAGAAATTCTCCTTGTATTCCTTAGTGACTGGTAGTAAGAATGTAGTCAGATATGAGGTGGGAATTTCTTTATTGTAATGTGAGTTGAAGATAAGTTATTCAATAAACTGATGTGAAATAAGATGTTGAAAAGCTTAGAGGCAGCAAAGATACAATGTGTTATAATCAATATGTTTAATACATCAGAATTTGGAAGTCCAAAGAAAAGTTGTATTAATGTGTGACTAAAATCTTGAGGCTGGTGGTCAACTTTGCATCATATGCTGATATAAGGTAAAACAAAGCTAAAGGATATTGTGCAAAAGTATATAGCAGAATGAACTATCGAAGTAAGACAGGAGTTTCACATGTTTCAGAGACACAGAAATACAGAAATGTGATTGACAAGGTATAATCTGCGCTCAATAATTTCAATTTCCACTGGAATACAGCAATTTGTGGATATTAAGGTATGTCCCTTAGGTTTAAAAACAAATTGCTTGGACAAGGACCTCTCTAGTGTTCTGCAGGACTATACCTTGTGTTTAGGCTGGAGTGTCTAGAAGAGTAAACATGAAGATGAACCTCATTAAGAAATGTTACAAAGAAATTTTTATGTAATGTGAAGTCAGGAGATATATTATATGAAATTAAGCTCAATATTTAGAGAAATGAAGGATGAAGATATCTCTTCCAATTATACTGTAAGTGGATAATTTGTTTGACAATAAATATTAGAAAATTGATAATTTGTCAATTTAGAAGTTGTGGTGATGTTTTATTTGTGCTGAGATGTGGTGATATTTTATTTGTGATTTAATAAATAAAGCTTGCCTGGAGATCAGAGGAAAAAGGCCAGCCATTATAAGTAAACAAAGAGGTCAGACAGTGGTAGCACGTGCCCTTAATCCTTTCACTTAGCAGGCAGGATCTCTGTGTTCAAGGCCACACTGGAAACAGCCGGTGTTGCAGCACACGCCTTAATTCCTACACTCGTTAACCATGGAGGTCTGGAGGTCTGTACAGACAGACAGAAAGTGACAGAGCTGTGTAGGAAGAGGAAGTGACGTAGCTGGACAGAGAACAGAGGGCAGAACAGCAAGGCATATATGCCTGGGTAGACAGGAAGTAACTCGCATTTGGAAGCTGCAGAGTCGGTGAGGTCGGGTTGGCTGGTGGCTGTTCCTATTTCCCTGATCTCTCTAAGGCTTTCACTCCTATATTTGGCTCTGTGTTTTTTTAGTTAATAGGGACCATTTAGAAAATCACCTACAAGAAGCAAGAATGCTAGCAAAGGCTGATTGAAAAATTTAAATTTTGGTCAGGCGGTGGTGGCGCACGCCTTTAATCCCAACACTTGGGAGGCAGAGGCAGACAGATCTCTGTGAGTTCAAGGCCAGCCTGGTCTACAGAGAGAGTTCCAGGATAGGCTCTGAAGCTACACAGAGAAATTCTGTCTCAAAAAAAAAAAAAAAAAAAAAAAAAAAGAAAGAAAGAAAGAAAATTTTAAGTTTGGATTCTGGTAGCATCCAACTTTTTTTTTTTTTCCCCAGAGCTGAGGACGGAACCTAGGATCTTGCGCTTGCTAGGCAAGCGCTCTACCACTGAGCTAAATCCCCAATCCCGCATCCAACTTTTTGTTGATGTTAAAGATGCAAAATCATCTGTCAGGCAGTGAGAAACTGAAATCAGAACAAGAATTCAGACAATAATGTTATATGATTTCCTGGGCTGCATTCTGAGAAAAAAAAAAAATCTAGAGCACATTTTTTATCTTGTCCAAGAAATAGAAAATTTGAATACATATATTTAAAATACCCTTCCAGTTATTAACTCCTGGCTCTAAAAACATTCAGCTAAGTTTGCTTCAGAGATCCCTCAGGCAACTATAGACATAGTGGCAGCTAGAACCTGTCCAGGATGCCTCAAATGTTAATGCCTACAGGATATAGTGGAACATTACTTTAGTCAAAAATAGTTGTTATACAACCAAAAGTTATCAGCTCTAGGTTAAAATACAAACCAGCACTTAAGACTGCAAAGGCTGCAGTATTTATATCTATTTTCTCATGGGTCCCTCAAAATGTATTACTGTTGTAATCAGAACAAATGTAAAGAGTTGTACTTATCTTGTTTCCTTCGATTGAATGTTTAAACAGAATATGTATGTTTTAAGTAAAAGCATAGATTATTCATATAAATGATTACATTCACCTTAGACTTAGCTGTGGGATCATGTGGAATTTCTTAAGCTTTGTCATGCTGCTTATTGTGATTAAGTGATGTTGAAGCTGTAAATTATAGAAACTGAACAAAAAAGAAACCTTTCTTTGTAAAGATTAAAATTAATTAAATATAAATGACAGCATGTTTTTCTTAAGTGTTCAAACCAAGTCAATGTTTTGTCAGGATCTATGCTCTAAATTCTTACATTTGGGAGAATAATTCAGGGATTTAACGCCTGGTAAGATTATGAATGGATTTGCACAGTGTAAATCAATCAAGGATGAAAGTGACTTTAATATATATTAATTCCTTCTTTAAACTCTTCCATCACACTCCCAACTGGTGGTTGAGCATTTCCACAAGTCATTATGCTATCTACTTAGTGAAGCCTGGAGCTTTCTAGCTGCTCTACCACAGTGGTTTTCTGATGTGCTTGAGATAAGCATACGATTTTATTTCAATAAAGTTAACTTGAAATTCTGACATTGCTGCAGTCTTAGAAAAGAATATGGCAGGAATCAGCTCTTTTGAGAAAAAGTTGATATAAATTAGCAAGTATTTCTATATGGTAGAGGAAAATAAGACATTGCACATTTCTACAAATGTAAAACAGATTTCCATTAATAATAATAATAATCATTTTTAAATGAGTCAGTCTCTTAAAGTTTCTTGTATGTCTCGTAGTGATATTTGATGATACAACAATAGATACTGTAGAAATATCTTAAACTTAACACATTCATTTTTAAATACAGAACTTATATTACAATAACTATTGTTCCCTGCCATTAAGCACTTTGATTCACACAAATTCTATTTCTGCTTGTGGAAATAGTATCCAGTCATGAAACAAAACCCATTAATTTAGATATCATTATGCCCGTTTACAGGTGGGAGGAGATGTCTGTCATTTAAAAGCAGACATGGGAAATTTAAAGAACGCAAAGTGATTAAGAAAAGGGGTTAGGGAAGGGAAGAGGAAATGATGTGTTTTTATTGCAATCTCAAAAATAAAAGAAAAAAATGAAAAAGAAAAGGAAATAGCCAAAATAAATCTTTAGTGCACATCAAGCTTTACTGAGTGGCCACTTGTATATGGGTAGTATAAAGAAGTCCCCCAGAATATCACTATTACAGGGAGGCAAGGGTAGACCAGGGAGGAGCAGAAAGAAGTGGAACCGGGACAGCTAGTGTGTTCTCTATAGGGTAACAGAAGCAGCTTTAACTTTGTGTAGAATCTGTCATAGCTTGTTTATTTTCTCTTGAATGTTTAATAATTAGTTTTATTAATAGTTTTTTAAATATGTACATTATTGCAGTATGCTCTTGACTTCATTTCATATCTTTCCACATCCATCTTCCCCACCACCTCTAGAGCCTATTTATCCCAAATACTGTTGGCCTGACTGTCAAGTACATATATGTATTTATATGTTCATATGAATTTATAGCTTGTGTATATGAGAAAAATCATGTAAAGTTTTCTTGTTTTCCCCAGTACTCTCCTTTGTTTTCTTCTCTATTCCTCTTTAGACCTCTTCTTCCTTCTGTTTTCATATTTTGTTTGTGCTCTAACAAGTAAAGCTTGCCCGGAGATCAGAGTGTGCAGCTAGCACTAGTTAACCATAGAGGTCAGGTCTTGGTGGTGCACACCTTTAATCCCAGCATTTAGGATCTCATGCCTTTGATTCCAGTATGAGATTTAGTCATGCTGATTTAATGGGCCTTGTTTATTTGGTGTCCTCCATCCCCTCTGGCTCTAACACTCTTTCTGCCTACACTTCTGAGGAGTTCCTTGAACCCTGAGGGTAAGGATTTGATAGAGATACCCCACTTGGCTGAATGTTCTAAGGTCTCTCACTCTCTGCAAATTGTCTGGCTTTGGGTCTATGTATTTGTCCTCATCTGCTGGAGGATAAAGCTTCTCTGGTGATGGCTGAGCAAGGAATTGATCCAGGAGTATATCAGAATATCATTTTTTTACTATTTTTTCAGACCAATATTATTTGGCATTTGGTTTTTCCCCATGTCCCTGGGTTATCTTGTCTCTGGTTCTTGGTCTTGTGAGCACTGTCATTATGGGTTTATCTTGTGGATTGGGATTTTAGTCAAATCAGATATTGGTTGGTTACTTCCATAAAATCTGTGCCACTATTTTTCTAGTATATTTTTCAGGCAAGACACCATTGTAGATAAAGGGTTTGTGGCTGGCTTGGTGTTTACATTTATCTTTTGGTAGCAGGTCTGGTACCATCTTGTACCAAAGATACTAGAACATAGGGGTAAAGGCTCTATGTAGAGTCCTGTAGGTGTTGTCTTCAACAATGGGACCTTATTATCAGTTTGTGAAGAGCAACCTCTAGTCATGGTAAGAATCTGTGCTATTTGGGGATTCCCACATACCCCTTTTAGCCAACAACTCCAGTACTAGTATTCGAAGCTTCATTTGATGATTAGACAAGGCAGGTTGGGACTCTGTCTTATCTACCATTTGGCAATTTCATTTAGATTGTTTTCATGTATGTTATATGCTTTAGGAAACTTCTACTCTATTAAGCTTCTATATTACCCCTCAAATGGCCCTTACTTTTAGCTATCTCTCCCTGTATTTTCTCCCTCATTTACCTCTCCCTCTCGCTCCCCTCTTTATTTACCAGTTCAAGCACCCTGCCCATATCCATCTATAAACTCTCAATTTCATTTCCTTTTCTGATGAGATCTATCTGTATCCCCTAGTCCCTTTCTCCATACCTAATCTCTGTGGTTCAATGGATTGTTTCTTGCCTGTCACTGAATTAGTAGTTAATATCCACATATAAGCAAATATATACCATATTTGTCTTTCTGGGTCTGGGATACCACACTCAAGATAAATTTTTCTAGTTCCATTCATTTATCTATACATTTTATGATTCCATTTTTTAACAGCTGAGTAATACACCATTGTGTAAATGCACTACATTTTCTTTATCTATTCTTCTGTTGAGGGACATGTAGGGTGTTTCCAATTTCTGGCTATGTGAATAGAGCAGCACTGAACCTGGTTCAGGAAGTGTCTCTGTGGTAGGAAGAAGCAACCTTTGAATATATGTCCAAGAGTGGTAATGCTGCATCTTGAGGTAGATTGATTCCCATCTTCCTGAGGAGACACCACACTGATTTCTAGTTTGAAACTGTTCAAGTTTGAGCTTCCACTCTTACTCCACATCTTCACCTCTGATTAGAATCCTTTAATTATGTGACAATGTTGGATGCTTTCTTTACTGCTTCTATGTTTGATTTACTTCTTTTGACTTAATGATCGGTCTAAATTGTGATCCCTATATAGTCTAAGAGTAGAGAAAGTGAATAGCCAGGCCTCATTCCTGATTTTAGAAGATATTTTAAGTTTATTTTTATGATCTTCTCTTGAGCTTATAAATCCCACAGTTTGAGGTAAAAGCAGGTAGAATATTTTTCCATGAGATCTACTATTAAAATGCATAAAAAGTTCTTGTGTACATCAGTCACATCCCATGTTAATTTTCTTTTGCTGTGATAAATGCCATAAAAAATTATCTTAAGTAGGAAAGATTTTTATATCATTTTACAATCTTTGTGTCACACTCTGTCAGTGAGGGAAGTCATTACAAGGAAGGAACCTAGAGGCAACAACTGAAGCAGAGGCCATGGACAAACACTGCTTACTGGCTTGTTCAGATGGCTTTCTTACATAATTGAGGACTACCTGCCCAGGACCAGTACCAGCCCCAGTGGCCTGGATACTTCAACATCAATAATTAATCAAGAAATTGTCCAGCACACTAACCTTCAAGCAATCTGATGGCAGTTTATGCATAATTCTTCTTCTCTTAAGTTTGTGTCAGCCTGACAAATAAATAAATAAATAAATAAATCAGGACACATCACAAATACAGTCAATAACTAAGGAAGCAGGATTCCATTAGGTTAAATACAGTTTAAAGATTTGTTTTGAAGCTGAAATTATTCATTAAGAAGAGGACTGAATTTGAAAATGGATAAGGGAGGAAATAATAACAAAGGGAAGGCATATAATTTGAATTATGAAAAGTCATAGAGAAAAAAATGCAATAGAACAATATCTGGTGGGTAAGAAGTATAGTCACAAGACCCATTAAAGAAAATTCAGAGCTAAAACAAAATGAAAATTAATAATAAATATGAAAGAACCGTAAAAGTGTACGTAATTTCACCAGTCAGCGATTTTCTTTTCTAAGATGACCATGTTTTTCCTCATACTCTGAGTTGTGTTTTAAAGCTGACTTTACAGGCTGGAACAGAGCTGTGGACAGTCTCTTTGTAAATCCAAATCAGTAAGTCCAGGCTGTCTTCCCTGCTGGGTTAGGTTCTTGCACACAGTTCAGTTCTCTGTAGGAGTTCTCCAGTCTTTCCTGTGGGGTGCCCTGCTTTGTACCTTGACGCCTCTAGCTAAATAGAGTCTCCTCTCTGTGATGCTTGCTGATTACATCTTCTCTAACTGCTGAGGCCTCTCCTCACACCATGATATGGCTACTTTTCAGTCAAAGGCATAGTTCTTGCCTGAGTATTTTTTGTTGGGTATCCTGTGTCTGGTTCAGCTTATTTCCTGGTTTTACATGATTTCAGTGACATTGCCAAATTGGTGGATGGGAATGCCATTCTTGGGGGTGGAGATGCACTAGATATAATTGCTCTGCTTTCTCTCAAAGAGCTGTTTCCGTTGTCTCACCCCACAGTGGTACTATCCAAGTTTGGATAAAGGGAGACACAGGCAACCTCAAGTTTATTCGAATATCTGTCTGTTGGTTCATTGGTAGGTTGATTGGTTTTTGGCTTTGTTTTGTATCATTTTGTTTTTGTCGTTTGTGTTTGTTTCTCCCCTAGATCTCTGGACAATCTAGTTTCAAGTTCCTGGCCACCTAGGCATTGTAGGGCCTGGGCTTTTTCTTATGGCATGGGCCTCAAATTAAAACATGTCTCTGCCACCATTTCCCCAGCACATCTAACAGACAGGACAGATTGTAGGTAGGGGGTTTTGTGGCTGCATGGATATCCAAGTTTATCTTTTGGTAGCCTGCAGGGTATCTTCTCATGCCAAAGAGACTGGAACGTAGGATGAAGACTTCATGAAGTCACCAGCTCGATCTCTGATCTCTCTACCTTAAGTGAGCTGTTATGATGTGCTATGTAATGGGACTCTGTTGTCAGCTTTCAGAGAGCAACCCTCTGTCCTACTCCAAGCCTGGGTTGTTTAAGGCCTGAAGGGGACCCGCTAGAACAACAACTCAAACAAATACAACCCAATCCCACCACTGGGAAGCCTTACATGGCTGCAAAAGATGGCTAGTTCAAGCTCAGTATCCTCCATTACTAGGAATCCTCACTGGGGTCACCTTCATAAACTCCAACAAGTTTCCACCCACCCCTCAATTCTATACAGTTCCAACTGTCTCTCCCCACACTCTCTCCTTCCTGCACTTTCTGACATTTTTTCATTATTTCTCCTGCTCCAGTCCGTATCTTCACCCAAAACCATCCACAAAACCAGAGCTTTCTAATCCTTTTTCTTATGGTTTGTACTGCATCATAGGTGTATTTATCAAATTGTGTCAGAATGTTGTATAATTATGTGACTTCCTAGTGGTGATATTAATTTTCATCATATGGGTAGAGTATGGTTTGTTAAGTCACTCCAAAATAAAATTATATTTGTTTTATCCTTCCTATGGTCTATATTGAGAATGCAAATTAATGTAAGAAGATCTTTCTCCATGGAGGTAGAGATGTGTGAAAATAATCTGCATTTCTCAGAGTGATTTAATAATTGTGTGAAATAACTTGATATAGTTCTGTCAGTTTTCTTTATATACCTTTAATTATTTATTTATTCATCCATTTATTTATTTAATTCCTTTCTAGTGTGGATTAATGAATATTCATTTTGTGAGACTGGATTATTACATACAAATAAATGGATATTTATATATTTTTTATATTATACATTGAATAGCTGCATGTATTTTACAAAAAAAATCTATGTATGTAATTGTAGTCTATATCTGAAACTACTCAGCAAATAAAAAGTCCATCAGTTTATTGCTAAGGACCTTGTGTGCTTTTTCTTATTTTCATGTACTACATGCCCCTGGATAAGCCCATGATATCTTTATTCAAGTTGTAAATGGTGTGAAATGCCTAGAGCTGCCCTACATTGAATGTGTATTCTCTTTCTTAGTGGAAGCATCCAGTACTTTATCACTAAATGTTAGGAAAACTAGTCCTGATGAGTGTGTTGTACATGTTTCTCTCCAAATATCTAAAATGACTGGATGCATTTATGGAATATACCTCATGGCTTTCATCTTGCTCTGCATTCTCTTCTGTTTTCTTTTCTTTCTGTTGTTTTTAAACATCACAGTTTCAAATAGAAGTTGACAAATATTTTCATAAACATCACGATTGCTACTTTCAAAACTCAATTCAGTTTTATTGGTTATAGTTTTCTATACCAAAGGAGACATCTGCAATGCTGCCTCTGTCTGTATCTAATGCTTAAGGATCATTGAAGGAGAGATGTCAGGAAGCCAATGAGACCTCCAGTCTATAAAAAGTAGCACAAGCAACTAAGCAATGCTGAGGGGGGAGAGAAGTGGTCTTCCCCCAGAAGGAAGACACCTATTGGTAAGCCAATACCAAGTGGTCAGCCTGAGAATATACATAGAAGTAATAAACAGACTGAGCAAGTTTTATTTATGTATTTAGGAATATATATATGTGAATACATATACATAAAATGTATCTAAAAATAGTTAATGAAAATTACTAGTATTAAATTAATTATTTTCTTTGATAATTTTTAATATACAAGTTATGCATATTGTATTTAATCTTCCTAGTTGCTAATATTTTTGGAAAGAGTTCTATGTGCTGTTTCCATACCTGTTGATGCTATTGAATTTTTACTGCAAATTAAGCACATCTCAGGAAACATGCTGTGTTTATGATAAAGATATTCAGTTCTGTGGCGCTGAAAAGAGACAGGTCAGTTCTTGAGACATTTGATTGACAGCACTCAATGCTAGGTGTGCATAATAGAACTCATGAAGCTTCAGCATGTGGAGCTGGAGACAAGGGTTCCCTGGAGCAAGGTGGCCAGTAAGTGTAGCCATGGAAGAGCACTGGTTTTGATCCAGAGCCCTTCCTTTAGTTAATGATGTAAACAGTGATGCATGAAGACTCTTGATGTCAACCTCACGTGAATTTGCCTAAAAAGATAGCTACATACATAAACATACCCTTATTCTACATCCAAATTATAAATCAACAATGAGTGAAATCATGAAAGTTTGTCTATTTTTACATTATTCTTTTTTAAATCTGTGGACTAGTGTGTTAAGTTTATAAAGTCAACCTTAAAATTTTGATATTAAAAATAATACATAAGAAATAAAAAACTATGAAATGTTTAATATTCATATGTATTATTGCATATCTATAAACCTTATTTTGATATGAGACTTCCTCTAATAGACTAAAAAGAAAATGTTTTTCAATTGAAACACAATTGTAGAAAGAAAATAAAACTTTGAAGAAAAAATTATCACCATGTGTATTTTATAATTCTAAGCTGTTTAGTAGGGGGATTATGAAGGATTATTTAAGGATTGTCTCTACAATAAAAGCATTGCAGATATTTCATTGTGTGAATGTGGAAATAAATGTGTGTATCATGTACACATGTGCATAACCTTTATTCACATGCTGTTTAATTGGCTTAATTTAGAAGTTTATTAATTTATGGTGCATAAAAATATTCATATTCATACGTGTTCGCATTCAGACCTGCCCCCTGGGGACCTGGCCAGTGCACAGTCGGTACCTTGGCCTGCTCAGGGTCCTGATAACTTCATGCACTCTTTGCTGGTGGTCTCTCTGTGCATGTGCTGTGTCCCCTTAAAAAGGGCAGGGCCCCATTCTCTTTCTCTCTCTGTATCCCCACGAAGTTGTGTCTGAATCTCCTTTCTTCCCTCCTTCTGTCTCTTTTTCTTTTCTTCCTCTTCTCCCTTCAGTTCCCTTATCTCTCTTATCCCCAATAAAATTCTCTATGTGAGTGTGGTCTGCATGGCATGTCTATCCCCCAATCACAGTGGGACCCCACAAGACAACCCACCAAGGTCCCTCTCCTCCCATTTTTAAAATACAACATTTAGTACTTTGACGTGGATAGGCTCCCCTGGCAGTCTGAGATGTGCCAGAACCCTGTAACCTGGTCTGCCCAAGACAGCCCTACTTTCCCACCTAATGGATCACTGGGACTTTCCATCCAACATGACGATTGATAAGCACCCCCACCCCCAATTTTCACTCCTGGCCATTTCCCATGAGTGAGTGTTCATTTCTCGAGCACAACCCTTAGCCTTCTGGCTTTTCTCGAAGTCCTGGTGACTGTGTGTCATTCAGGCTCTTAGCCCATCGGCCCCTGCCTTTCTGGATGACGATCCACCGAGCAGCCTATGCCTCCTCATCAGTCCTCCTGGGACGATAGAGATTCCAGCCCTGGGATCTTCTCTACCTCACTCATGGAAAATGCACTTACGCACCATAGTTACCACTGGACTCCAGGACTAAACTTATCTGCCTTTGCCACAATACCCCTTAAATATCAATTCAAATGGCCGCTTACTGGCACCCCATATCCCAGTATTTCACGGGACCTTTGCAACTTCTGCCAGCGATCTGATAGATGGAAGGGGGTACCCTGTTTTCAAGCTTTTTCCAAGCCCTTCTCACTGTTCTTTCTTCCTGTTGCACTCAGCTCCTGCTAGTTATGCATATGCAGCCTGCTGTTAAGCTGCATTTCCCCTGCCCAGCCTCTCCCAAAGCAGTTACATCACTACCTGTCTCCAGCTCCTTTCCCACGGCATGTGCACCCTTTAAAAGTGCCCGCCAGGCAGCGCTCCTGCTCTTTGCCTCGTCTCTTGCCTCTTTTTTTTTTTTTTTTTTTTTTTTTTTTTGGTTTTTCGAGACAGGGTTTCTCTGTGTAGCTTTGCGCCTTTCCTGGAACTCGCTTTGGAGACCAGGCTGGCCTCGAACTCACAGAGATCCGCCTGGCTCTGCCTCCCAAGTGCTGGGATTAAAGGCGTGCGCCACCACCGCCCGGCCTCGTCTCTTGCCTCTTATTCCTCTCTTTGCCTTTAATTCCCTCTCTTGCCTCTTCTTTTCTCTCTTGTTTCTCTTCTTCTTGTCTTCTTGCCTCTCTCAAGTCCCTACTCCTACACAGCCTTTCACTGTTTCACTCTTGGGCTATCCCTCTCCTAATAAACCTCTTTGACTATGTTGTGTGTGGCATGTTTGCTTAGTGGCATACCTTGGCAGGGCCCACCAAAAGTACCCACTTCATGCTAGGACCTTATCTGCCTGCTCCACCTGCAATGGATCGGTTCTCTTCCACCTGTAACAAATCTGCTTTCTCTTTCACTGACAGCTTTGCCTTCCATTCCATTTAAAAGAAAAACTAAAAAACAAAATAAACAAATGAACATTGAAACAAAACAAACAATCTCAGTGTGGAAGCTGTAGTGTGGCCCAGTGAGTCACACAGTATACTTTTAGTCCATACATCTTTACTTATAAATAATCATTGCAATGAGTCTTTGGTTTGGCTGAAGACCTCTGGCTTTTGCACACTACATCACTACACACTGCATCAGAGCCATGAACCATACACTACCCTTGGAAGCAGCCTAGGCCTGGATATCACCATGGCCCAGGTTGGCAAGCAGACTGCCCCAGCCAGCGGGGTGTCAACAGGGGTGACCCACCTGCGGAAGAGAATGAAAGGGACGGGGAGACACGAAAGGAAGAGAGCAAGACAGTGTTCTGATCAAGCTGCAAATTTTATTCTCCTCAGCAAGGCTTATATAGCATGGGAGGGGGAGGGGGCAGGGAGGGAAGGGGTGCACGACGCCGTACGTGCAGGTGAAGGGAGATGTGCATGTCGTGAGGGTGTTGTGCTAGGTGGTAAGGTCACTGGTCAGGACCCATTGTTCTGTTGCTATGCTACCTGACCTGCCTGACCTGTTCTTTATCTTTGCGGGCATCTGGTTTAGGACAGGGGCTTGTTCTCTGGCCTAGCTAGTACTTTTCCATGGTCCATGTTTGGTCCCTGACAGCGGACTACCCACGTCAGCCTGTTTCTCACTGCCCTCACCTCTTCAGATCTGATTCTCTCCCCAGCACAGGAGCCATTCTACCTCTCTCTCTTTCCCTTTCCCCACCATGTACTCATTCACCATAATGGTGCCCAACCAGGTAGACTCATGGTTGATTTCTGCCCACCCAGGCCAAGTGGCCTGAGGTGGAGCCATGGCTATCCTTCTCATAACTAGGCATAATGTGTATGTCAATTCATTATGGTTAGACTATTCAATATCCTTCCTTGTAATTTTTGCAATTACTCTAAATTAAAACTGTTGCTATCTGTAGTCACCATGGTATGAAATTGCACACTAGAAATTCATAACCCTAAGCATAAATGTGTGTGTGTTAACCTTTCTCTATTTCTCTGAACCCTGAAAGTGTACTTTTATGACTACCTCAAATTATTTTGGTGCTGAAATTGGAGTGTAGCATTATGTCTCATCCTACTTATTTTATTTATTTGCTTGTTTGTTTATTTTCAATGATTGGTTTATTTAGTTCACAGTTTCAAGTTATAGTCCTGCATAAATAGGAAAATCACAGCAGCAGGAGCTTGAGCTTTTATGTTAAATGTGTTGCTCTGACTGGTTAATAAATAAAACACTGATTGACCAGTAGCCAGGCAGGAAGTATAGGCAGGACAAGCAGAGAGGAGAATTCTGGGAAGTGGAAGGCTGAGGCAGAGAGACACTGCCAGCTGCCTCGATGAGAAGATGTTAAGATGTTAAGACACTGGTAAGCCACAAGCCATGTAGCAACTTATAGATTAATAGAAATGGGTTAATTTAAGATATAAGAACTAGATAGCAAGAAGCCTGCCACGGCCATACCGTTTATAAGTAATATAAGTCTCTGTGTGTTTACTTGGTTGGGTCTGAGTGGCTGTGGGACTGGCAGGTGAGAGAGATTTGTCCTGACTGTGAGCCAGGCAGGACCAGAAAAACTCTAGCTACAAATGGCGCCCAATGGGTTGTCAAGAGTTTCCACCTAAAACCTGAGAAAAAAGATTCTAAAATGGAGCTAAAAACAGCTTCCTAGTTCTCTCTCTCAAGTTAGGGGCAGCCTGCATGTTTGAGCTACTCTATGGTGGGTTTGTGACATGCATGCGGACTTGATCTACACTATGTTACACAGAGGTGTCTCCAAGTTGTGCACTATGCTGTGTGTTGGATACAGTTTTTGCTAGTTAAAAAAAAAAAAAAAAAAAGGTTTCTGGGATACATGCTGCTTTTATAGAACTGCTTCTGAGAGTTGATGGTACACATGGCTCCAGACCCAGAGCTGGTGGTAAACTGTACCACTGCCATGTTGGGAAGCTGAGGTGGGCAGAGCCAGCAGCCACAGCACAGTTTCAGTTTTAGAAATGCTGCAGTTTAAAGCAATAAGTTCACAATAAGACAAATTAAGATACAATAGTTTACAATGTGTGTAAAAATATACATAGGCTTGGAAGAGAGAAAAAAAGAAATATATACAGTTAAATAAAGAAATAGATAATTTTTAAAAATAAAGTCTTTAAAGAGACAGTAAAGGTAGTATAAAAATAAGCCACGTAAAGATGGATATTACACAGAGAATCTGGATTGTGTTGTCATCTTTGAGATTTTTAACTGCAGAAAAACATTTGATCATAAAAGCTGTTGTGTTAAACCAATATGTATATTTTAAAGGTACCTTGACTTCAAAATTTGGATCTAAGGATATGTTGCTTTGGAAAGGAGGCTCTGCTTTTGTTTCTACAGGAAGCCTGAGGCTATGGATTTGTTCCAGATTAAGATACATCAGGTTTGACCAGCCAAGACCCCATGGAAGGTCTCCAATGACACCATGGCCCAGATGATCCAACATCCAGAACAGTTTCAAGACAACTGGCTCAGACAATACACCCTCATGGACTACTCCATAATCCTAAATTTTTGTTTATGTCCCCATAAGATACAGCACCACCATCCAGCAGGAAATAGTAAGAAAAGCTATGCCCAAATATACCAATCTGGCTTTGGAGATGGATTGGCTCATTCCTTCTCTAAACCCAAACATATTGCTTAAAAAAAAAAAAAAAAACAGGTTGAGAGATTCTTGTGTCCCATATCAGAAGAGCCCTCTGGTGTGGAACAGAGAGAAAACAAAATTTTTATTTAAAACAGGTTAAATATAAATGCAATCTCTTTCAAAAGAAGAAAAGGGAATATGATATAGATATGATAGGATGAAAGGGTACATTATTGAATCTACTTTTAAAGAACAACTTGTTTAAGATGTTTTACATTGCTAAGGATTTTAGTTTATTGATACAAATTTAAACTTAATTTTGTTATACTGTATATATATATTCTTGTTTGAGGTATTATGTTTATGTAACTCATTTAAATTGAAATGGATAATTAAGAAATACAGATTAATAATCAGTCTTCTATGATAGTCAAACTTGTAGCCATGTTATATATATATATATATATATATATATAGGGTTAAATATATATATATATATATCAGATAGCTGGGTAATCTTCAAACACTTCAAAGACCTACAGAATATGGCATTTAAAATGTTTTAAAAAATTTAGACTTTCTTGACAATGAGACATGTCTGCTCCTGACAGCACCAGATTTACTTCAGAGAGGAGGATGGGCATCAAAGACACTATATATGGAGTTTATCTTCACCTTGGCAAAAATAGCCATTTGGGCAAGAAGCTATTCTTGCCTGGACTGCTTGATCAACTGGACATGCAGGACCCATAGGAAGTTAACCACTGAACTTTGATTGGCAAATGATCCTCCAGGTTCCTTCTTCACAGAGGAAACTGCCAGACATTCTACAGGACACAGAGAGAGGTGACTGAGAGACTCTAGACCTATGGGCTGAAAACAGATGCCCCAACTTTACAAGAGAACTTTGGATGACTGTCCAGGCTGACAGCTGTCTCTGTCTACTGTCACAAGACTCCTGAAAGTTGATTGTATCCATCTCCCATTTCTCAGGTAATAGTATATTCTTCTGAGGCCTTTAATGTAGTTGAAGACTAGATGGTTATAATTTCCTTAGTTATGATAAGAGGTAAGATAGATATGAAACCTTACACTCACAAATATATGATAGATAGGATATCTTCTTTAAAATTTTGCCAAATACAAATAGACTAGATATTATAAATAGACTAGACAGGGTAACTGTAATTCTTGCTTCATAATTGTTTTGTTATCTGTAATTTTACTATGTAAAAGTTAAAATCTTCCTTTTTGAAAGAAAGAAAAGGGGAAGTGCTGTGGGATATTCTATATGCTAAATGTGTTGCTCTGATTGGTTAATAAATAATACACTGATTGACCAGTAGCCAGGCAGGAAGTATAGGCAGGACAAGCAGAGAGGAGAATTCTGGGAAGTGGAAGGCTGAGACAGAGAGACACTGCTAGGCACCACTATAAGAAGATGTTAAGACACCGGTAAGCCACAAGCCATGTGGCAACTTATAGATTAATAGAAATGGGTTAATTTAAGATATAAGAACAGCTAGCTAGAAGCCTGCCACAGCCACACAGTTTATAAATAATATAAGTCTCTGTGTGTTTACTTGGTTGGGTCTGAGTGGCTGTGGGACTGGCAGGTGAGAGAGATTTGTCCTGACTGTGGGCCAGGCAGGACCAGAAAAACTCTAGCTACATGAGCTATCTGGTCATATTACACCCATAGTCAGAAGGAGAGAGTAATAAATGCATGCTGTGTTCAGCTCACTCTCTCTACTCTTATACAGTTTATTGTTCCCTGGGTAGGGAATTGTGTTACCTACAGTAGGTGGGTCTTCCTAACTCAATCAACGTAACAAAAATAATTCAAGTAGCCAGGCCTTGTGATGGCCTAAGACTTTAGTCCCAGCACTGAGGAGGCAGAGGCAGGTGGACCTATGTGAATTCCAGGCTAGCCTGGTCTACAGAATCAGCTCCAGGATACCCAGTGCTTACAGAGAAAACATGTCTCAAAGCAAGAACAAGAACAACAATAATAATAATGGTAAATAATAATAATTTCACATATGTAAAAAGTCAACCTGATCTAGACAATTTATTACTGAGACTTTCTTCCCAGGTAATTCTAGATTGTGCCATGGTAACAATTAAAACTAAACATCTCGATTATATCCCATTTTTTTTCCTTTTTTCCAGTGTAAAGTTTTTCCATGTTTGTCCTGATTAAATTGATAGACAGATATAATCATTTGTCATCCTAAAGCTTTTTAAAAATGTATTCTCCTCTCATACATTATATCCTGACCTAAATTTCCCCTCCAACTCCTCACAGTTTTCTCCCCAACCCATCCCCAAGATCCACACCTCTTCCATTCTCTTCAGAAGAGAGCAGGCTTCACAGGAATGCCAGTCAAACGTGGCACAACAAGTTACAGTAAGATTAGGTACAAACCCTCAAGTCAAGGCCTGATGAGGCAGCTCAGTAGGAAAAGGGTCCCAAGAGCAGGTGAATGAGACAGAGACATCTCCATTGCCACTGTTAGGAATCCCACAAGAATTATTAAGCTACACAACCACAACATATGTGCGGAGGACCTAGCTCAGTCACGTGCAAAATCTGAGATTGTTGCTTTAGTATTGGTGAGCCCCTATGAGCCCTGCTTAGTTGATGTAGTGGGCCATGTTCTCCTGTTTTCCTCAATCCCTCTGGCACCTACAATCCTTCCTTCCCTTCTTCCTCAGGGTTCCCTGAGCTTTGCCTAATGTTTGCCTGTTGGTCTCTGCATCTGTTTCCTTCAGTTGCAAGATGAATCCTCTCTGATGATGACTGGGCTAGGCTTAAATCTATGAGTGTAGCAAAGTTTTATTAGGAGTAATTTCATTGCATATTGTTTTGCTTTGTTGTTTGTTTGTTTGTTTGCTAGTCATGTTTTGTTCTATGCTAGGGTTTTGAAACCTCTGGTTCTTGGTGATCCAGATACTGTAGGGTATTGACTTTCTCTAGAGGCATAGGCCTCAGGTTGTACTAGCCATTTGTTGGTCATTCTCACAGACTCTGCATCACCATAATGCAGCACATCTTATAGGCAGGATAAATTGTAGGTTGAAAGTTTTGTCATTGGGTTGGTATCAAGTCCTACCACTGGAAGCCTTGCCTGGTTACAGAAGATGGCCAGTTCAGACTCTATATCACTCATTATGAGGAGTCTTCAATATGGTCACTCTCATAGGTTCCAGGGACTTTCCACTGTACTAGATTGCAACATTGCCTTTGAAATGTTTCCCAATTCCAGTCATCACTCCCCCTACTCTTTTTCTTCATTTCTCCCCACATCTGGTGACTTCTGTTCCCATCCCCACCTGTCCTCAGTTCACTTGCCAAGTTTATTTTTCCCCCTTCCCAGGGAGATCCATGCTTCCCTTCCATAGTCTTCCTCTTTACCTACCTTTCTGGGTCTGTAGATTGCAGCTTAATTATCATTTACTTAATGACTAATATCCACCTATAAGTGAATACATACCGTATTTATTTTTCTGGGTCTGGGTCACCTCACTCAGGATGAGTTTTTCCAATTGCATCCATTTGGTTGAAATTTTCATGGTGTCTTTTTTTTTTTTTTAATGAATAAAGACACAATACACATAGTTGAGCAAAATTCCTTGTGGTAGGATGGTGTGTCATTTGGGTATATACCCAAGAGTGGCATAATTGGATCTTGAGGTTGATCAATTTCTCAATTTCTAAAAGAACTACTATTGGTGAAATTATTAAGGCCACTCCACATAGTTAAAAGGAGATTTATTTAATGGCGTAACTTACAAGTTAAGGGATAGGTAGGTCGCGGGGTCTGGGGAAGGTGTATCGCAGTCCAGCGGTGTTCTCTGGAGCTCTGCTTGTCCCACCTTCACTGTCCAAGGTCCCAGAACCGAGTGAGAGCACCGCCCATCCAGATCTCAGTTCTCCAGGTGCCTCCCTTGGCCCTGCCTGTAGGCATGACGGTTGCCAAAGTCTCAATGGGGGTTGGAACTTCCAGATCAAAGCTGGAATGGCTACCCACTACAAACTACCATATTGATTTCTAAAGTGGCTCTACAAGTTTGTACTCCCACCAGCAATGGAGGAGTGTTTCCCTAGTTCTACTATTGCTGGGTCCTAATGGCTCCCTCAGGAGAGGGGTGAGAAGTTATGGCATCAATGACACAGATACCAGGAGTCAGGTAAAAGGCAAACAGCAAACTCATTTATTCACTAATTGGAAAAACCTTATATCCCTCCTCCCAGCAACCAGGCTGTGTCTTGATCCAGTGACATTGCATGGTCATCCCTCATTAGCTAGGCATGATCAGGACCTCTGACAGTACCTGTTGACAGACTCCAAGTTGACTCATAAGGAAGTACATTATGTGCATGCCTTGGCATCTGGTTTGAGCCTTATCTTCCTGCATATTCACCCTTTTTTATTTATTATATGGATGCTTAGCAGGAATCAGAGTTCTTTGCTCAGGCCTTGTGGACCCCACCTCAGGAGTGCTCAGCAACTGGATTGTGCCTGTCTTTGGTTGGCTTGCCATAACAAGCTCTTACCCGTAATTGACTACCAGCCTTTGAAGAACATCCATTCCTGGAGAGCCTCCCAGGTGTAGAGGATTAGGCAATAGCCTTTTGAATTTTAGAGAACCAGGCATGCATAACCTTCTGTGGAGGGCTATGAGCAGAATATCTAAGAGTCATTAAAACCTGAAGAGTCACCTTAGTCACTGCCCATTGCTGTCAGATGTGCTACAGGAGGCTTATAAAGAGAATAAGGATTAACAGTATCACCCTACCAATCAAAGCATATGTGAGCATCCAGGAGGGGTCATATAGCCTTTTAAAGTTGTCCCAGACCTTAGTTAAAAAAAATCTGTCTCCAATGACATCACCAGAAGCCTGGTCATACTGAGACTAGATATTTGCTCCTGGAGTAGAATGGAGTAATTAAGGGGATGAGGCAAATTGAATGGAGGCATGGATCACAGGTCAGTAGGAACATGTCTCTTACTAGTTGTATTTCTTAGGCATAGGAAAAGAGAAAGAATAGATGGGGTGATAAAGCAAAGGGCTTCCTTCAAAGGCCAAGTGTCCTCTAATTTTTTAATGGTCAGTACCAGGACCATAAAGAGCAGGCCTAGGGAAGAGTTGGTAGTAAATATCACAGGGGAAGCAGGGGAATCCATTGACACTGGCAACAGAATTGGAGACAAAGGAACCAGAGCCCATAGATCCTCTTCTTTTGAGGGAATAAAAGAGGCAATGGTGGTGAGTATTTACATTACCTACCTGTGGCCAATTCTTCTTTGGTGGAGGCGGGCTGGTCTGTAGTAGGATGCACATCTCTTTTGGGGATCGATATGGGCATAGTGACACTCTGAGAAAAAAACATAATTATACCCTCTCCCACAGCTCAGCAGGGGGCCTGGTGCTTCTGCAGGCTGTGATCTGCAATCTTTGCCCAATAAAATCCCTTATTGCGTCTGGGGCATTGGTTACTAGGATTTGCCCAGGGGCAGTCATGCCACAAATGGCCTGTTTTGCTGCATCACTAGGAAGATTTGTGTACTTGGTGGCTTCCATGGGTGAGTTGTTGGCACACTGCCTGTCTGCATCAAGGGCATCCAGGGAAGCAGTGAGGGCAGCAATAGGACCATTACTGGAGTCAAGATCTCTTGTGGCTAGTACCCACTTGTGAGTGTTCTCATTGCTGACCGTTGTGACCAAATTACAGGTGGAGGCATTAAACCCTCCCCAAACCAATTGTTTGATTAACATTTCCCTAGTGGCGCCTGGGTCTACTAGGGAAATGTGCAAGGACTTGTTCAAAATAAGATCAATCTGGGCCCAACTCATTAGCAAGATAAGGGAGAGTTCAGCTATGGGGGGAATCCAGGGATGGTTAGTGGTATTTTGTCCCAGGTTGATCAGGAAGGCTTCTGCTGACCTTTGAGGCCCAAGATGGGGGTGAGAGGTGGGGTGGGGGGAGGCTCTGGGAAATGAGGAACATACCTCAGCCCGAGGGAATTTGTACCTTCAGGGGCATGTGGCTATTTAGACACATCACCCCAGGGGCAACACAACAAAGGTTTAGCATCTCATGGCAGGAGTGGGGCTGACAAGGAATCAGTGCATGGGGTCTTAATGGTGACTGTGTTCTCCTTGATAGATTTTGCAGAGCCTGAATGGTCTGCCTCTTCATCATCAGATGCCATAGAGAGGTCAGACATGGAAGGGGAGGAGGTGATGAAGAGGTTACCCATCTTGTAGAAGGAGACAGCAGGTAAGCAAAAATCAGAGAATATGACAGTCAACAGGGGGGGCAATTTGTGTCAGACCTTAACTCTTGTGCTTAGTGGGGGACTTCTGTGTTTCGTTTTTTAAGTCACAGCTGTATGCCCAAATGGTGTCTCCAAATGAGGGATGGCATTCAGGAGCTGAGCCTTGATTCCACTTCCTTGGGGGGGTCAGCCCTTATGTGGAGGCACCGGATGAACCAAAGCAGAAAAAAATGTGCCTTTCTAATGGGACACACAGACAAACATGACAAACAACACAAAAGAACACAAAAGAAGGAAAGAAAGAGGGATTCCAATGCTTACCTGCTAAAGAGACCAAAAGCATATAACATTTAGGGGCCTTCTCATTGAAACACAATGTCTTGGGGGAGCTGTTCAGTGCCTCCACTAAAGGGAGGAAGATGATGAGAACCATTACCAGACAAAAATTAAAACCCCAAAATTACAGCTACAACAAAATGACAGGACCCTGACCCAGGTGAGCTCAAAACCCATGCCAGAAGCCCCATTTTGGACACCAGATGTTGCTGCATCCTAAAGGCTCCCTTGGGGGCGGGGGTGAGAATGTTCAGAATCAACAATACAGACACTGGGAGTCAGGTAAAAGGCAAGCAGCAGACTCATTTATTCAGTAATGGGGAACGTCTTATATGCCCCCGTCCCAGCACTCAGGCTGCATCCTGATCCAGTGACACTATGTGGTTGCCCCTCATTAGCTAGGCATGATCAGGACCTCTGATACCACCTGTGCTAGGCCCTCAGGCAGACTCTAGGTTTGAACCTTATCTTTCTTTACTCTATGTCTTCAACAGCATGAGCCATCACTTGTGTTATTGATCTTAAGCATTCTTAAGGTATAAGATGGAATTTCAAGGTCATTTTGATTTGCATTTCCCTCATGGCTAAAGATGTCGAACATTTCTTTAAGTGTTTGTCAGCCATTTGAAATTCCTCTTGCAAATTCAATGTTTATATCTGCACTCCATTTTTAACTGAATTATTTAGTGTTGATATCTAGTTTCTTGAGTTTGTTATATATTTTGTATATTAGCCCTCTGGTAGATGTGGAGTTGGTAAAAATCTTTTCCCATTTTGTAGATTGTAATTTTGTCCTATTCACAACCATGTCACTTTGAATGTGCCCTATCTTGTCTGATATTCTACTTATAAAAGCAAGTGAATTATAGAATAATTTATCTACAAATTATATGCAATATTTATTATGTAATTATATATTATAAGAATGATATGATGACTAATTTTTCAGTTAGGCTTTCTATTTCTGTGAAGAGACAGCATAACAATGGCAACTCTTATAAAGTAAAAACATTTAATTCTGTGGTTTACATTTTCAGAGATTTAGTCCATTATCATTTTTGTGTGACATGGTGGCATGCAGGCAGACATGGTGCTGGAGAAATAGTTGAGAGTCTTGATTCACAGGCAACAGGAAAAGATCTGAGATACTGGACATGACCTGAGCATGTATGAGACTTCAAAGCCCACCTCCATAATGGCACACTTCTTCCCACAAGGCCATACTACCTAATAGTAATACCTCCTTTGAGGGCCATTTTCTTTCAAACCACCATACTAGCTAGACAGTTTTTTAAAATATGAATGATATTTATGGTTGATATTAGTGTCCTTTTTATGTGGAATATCATACTTCATTTTATGAAATTTATTAATAATAATGGTAATGAATTCTATATGTACATTAAAAAATCATATTCACATCATTCATGGAGGTTCATGCCTTTGTTTCTAGCACTTTGGGGATAAAGCAGAAATTAAGAATTCACAGAATTCCTTGGATACATATTGTATTTTAGACAAACCTTGACTCCATGAGACTCTTTCTCAATAAAACAAATGAAAACCACAAACTATTCTCTATACTTTCTCTCTAAATATTATAGTCTTCCATTTATCAAATATATTTTCTTCAGTATCAGTTTTAACAGCTAAATTATGAGTTTTATAAATTAGTTAGTCAATTTATTCTTTTACAATGTCCCTTGCTATTAGTTGTCATACAACTGTATTAAATGTAATTTGTAATAAGTTCTTAAACCATATTATGTCATATATTATGTAGTTTTTAAATTGTGATATATTTTATAATATTGATATGATTCTTTTGTTTCCTAAATAGATAGATGATCATTAAAGAATATAAACCTTTGACATTCTATACAAATATAATTTAACTTCCATGATAACCTATAACATTATTTTAATTTATTAAAATCCTCAATGACATACTTTGGAAATCTATAAAATTATCATTAAGTTTATAAAATATGCAGATATGAAAAAACATTAATGTACACTGACAAATGCAAGCATATTTAAGTTTAATAATAATAATCAGATAAATATATCTCAAAAACTAAGTGCCAAAAATGTACAGTGTTCTGATAGATTTATCACATGAAGAAAATTGTACTTAGCCTCCTCTCTTAGAGATTTTGGATTGCATGGTGAGAGAACTATTTTGAGAAACTTTTTATATTATGCAAAGCCACAAAATTTAAAATAATATAGTGCTTTCTGTTTTTATGTATTATCTGCCACACTCTAGGTTTTCACGTTATCATATATTTTTTCTCTGCTGTACTGCAAGAAATCATTCAAATGTTATAACATACAATATGCATTAAAATGTGAAATACATATGAAGAGTTATCATATATTTCTTATCTGTTGTACTATAAGAAGTCATTCAATGTTATAAAATACAATATGCATTAAAATATGAAACACATATGAAGAGTTAGTGGTAATAAAATGAGTTCAACAGTCAATAGTGAATGAAATTGAGGAAGGAGACAAAGGAGGAAATGGGAGATACATGTTGATGTATAAAATCTTCAAAAAATTACAAAAATAACTTCAAGATAATCTCACATTTTGCCATTTAAACCAAGAAAAACTTGCCTTACAAAAGCTTTTCTGTTTCATGAGGTCCCATTATTATTAATATTATTATTATTACTATTACTGTACATTAATTTTAATATTATACAACATTTATGATTAATTGTTAATCTTAGTGCCTGTACTATTGATGTTAAACCCACAGAATCAACTAAGCAGGAATCACAGGGGCTCCCAGGGACTGAAGCTGCAGTTATGGAGCCTGCCTACATTTCTTCTTGGTCCTCTACATATATGTCATTGGTGTTTATCTTGGGATTTTTTTTTTTTGTGGGACTCCTATCAGTGGAAATGGAGATTTCTCCGATTCTTTTGCCTACTCTTGTCTACTGTAACAAATTCTTCAATAATGTAAGATGATTATCTTTTCTAAATGCCAGTGTTTAACATAAAATATCTTGGAGAGCATATTTAATTGGTAAAGAAATTAATAGACACATCATATCTCCTGAAGGTGAAATCTTATATTTTGTATTTGTTTGACAAAATTAAAAGACATTTTCAATATTCATAAACATTGTTCCATTAAAAAACTTTTTATATTAATTCCTTGAGAATGTCATACTCTATATATGATAATAGCCATAATGAAACTTTCCTTGTTAGCATCCTCTGCTGTAAATAGAGCAGTGTACAAGTGAGCTCCTAGCAGATGGGACTTGAATCTCTTGTCAAAATATAGCAACACCAAAATGCCAATGGTGATAGACAAAAATGCTAAGACTGCTACCATATTCTTCTACTTAATAGTTATGAGTTTCTCCAGTAGCAGCTACTTATAAACTTTTATTTCCAATTTCTTGGGGGACTACTTACTCAGAACTAATAAGACATCTTGGCATTTCTCTTTTGCCAGTATTTTTGCATTCTTTTATTATTTGAGACTAAGGACCTGAGTGAAATCAGAGAATGATTCTAACATTGATAGTTCAAACATTTTTGTCGTATGGAAAAGTTCAATCGCTGTTTCTGGACCGTATCCTATGCCTCTGTGTGTGTCAGAGGTCTCTGTTAAAATTATGCACATTTTTAGAGTTGGACATTTTCAAATGCAAAGCATATAGCAGAAAGTGCCTTAGTAGGCATAGGAATCAATTGTCTTTTGAGAAGTTGTTCTGCATATTAAATCAGCGGCATTAGAGAAAGGACAAGTGGGATCAGGAGTGTCAGGCTGGAGATAATGAAGTGGTGCTCCGCTTTTCATCTTTGCAAATTATTTTTAGGAAGAAGGCGACTGAATGAATAAAGAATAATCCAATTGGGACTGGATTCTCTTGTCAAAATACAAAGAAAATTGTCAAATCTGTTAGGTCAAAATGAATGAGACCATACATATTCTTCTATCTAATAATTATGAGTTTTGGACTATGAGTTTAAAAGAAGTTAATATATGCTCTTGTACTGGAAAATAGCACATTTTACCAGACTAAGAGTCAAATATAGTGAATAATGTCCATAGTTACACATTTTCCTAGTTCACTCATTTAATAAGCTAAATATTTAATAAGATTTCTATGTCATTAAAAACTGCATTGAAAGCTATTTTCTTTTTATATTTAATCTGAATATATAACCTTTTTTAGTATTTGAGCTCATTTTCTAACTCTTTTATATTTAAAGTTATTAGTAAACATATTATATAAAATTATATTTATACACTTAGTCATTCCAAAATATGTGGGTAATTACAAAATAGTTTGTATATTCTAATTATTTCCCATATTTAAGGGAAGTATATGAATTTAAATTTTCTGAAGTAGACTGGCCATATTTTTATAAATAACATTTTACTTTATTGCTGGAAGTAACAATAACAAGAATAATCATGATGATATTGATTATTATGAGCTGATTTTTTTTTAATTTGGGGTGTTCTTTGCCTATTTGTCTATATCTTTGTTATAGCTACCGCCAAGGACACAAGCTGCTATGGGCTATCTACACTTTCACATTTAAACATAAGCCTCAAAATGTTAATTTGTTGAACCTATTGTTCAGAGATGATGAGTCCATATCATAAGGATATAATCAGTAAGGCTAAATTCTCACTCAGGACTGAAAACCACTGAGATCTGATGTAGACATACGAAACTCAAAAACAAAAGATTGAAGCTAGCAACGTGAATTATCTGAAGAACCCTTGAGCTGCAGGAAAATGAAGTTCATTGTAAGGAGGCAATTTACCAGAATTCAGTGATCATACAAAAAGCTAATTTATTTTTATAAAAGAACATTCTAGAAGTATACTGAAAATATCACAGTGGAGTACTTTCTTTCAAAATTATAAAAATATGAAGAATTAGATTTATAATTTTTAGAATCTTGATGTCTATATCAATGATTACATCAAACATTATATTCAATAACAATGAAATATAAATTCTTTTTACTTTAATCATTGATAGAGCAGAATAAATCACTAAGAACAGCTGGATACCACATACTCCATCTTCTAATTCCAATAAAACAGTTGATAAGATATGTTAATTACATTTTCTTCTTTGGATATTTCAAAGGAAACCAATATCTTGAAAAAGATAATTAGAACTACATTCTCTGGTGATTATTTTTCTACATTTTTACCATTGTTTCATTACTACTCCAGGATGATAAGAATTATATTTTAATTTAACTGTATTACCAAGCAAATAATTGCTTGAAGAGATGATTATTGATCGAATGCATAGAAATGTATATGGTACTTATTCATATGAACAATAATTGAATTATCTTTCTCCTTTTTTTAAAAAGATTTATTATGTATACTTTGTTCTGCCTGCAAGTATGCCTGCAGACCAGAAGAGAGTACCAGATCTCATTACGGATAGTTTTGAGCCACCATGTGGTTGCTGGGAATTGAACTCAGGACCTCTGGAAGAGCAGCCACTGCTGTTAACCACTGAGCAATCTCTGCAGCTCCTGAATTATCTTTTTATCACCACTTTATACACACTTTGTGTGGAAAAAAATGCTTTCTAGTCTAAAGGTATTCAAGGTGTGATTCAAGGTAGCAAAAGCAGAATCAAGGAATGTGATTTTCATTCAGATCACTGATGTGCAAATTTGCAATATTACTTTGTACCTAATTAATACACTTTGCACCTAATTAACACAATAATGTTCACATTAATGTTTAGCTTATTCTGATCTAAATCTGAATGCATGTATGTGTTCATCTGTGCATGTTTGTCAATTGTCAATACAGAAAATACAAAATGAAAGACTTATTCTCATATTTTCTCAACAAATGTTCCAGATATGCAAAGGATAGTCATAACAGTAACTGTTTGAAAGGATGTTGAGTGGACTACATTTGTAAATTTTAGATATGAAGTATACTTGGAATTACACTGAATGTTATAAAATAGATTTAGCCTTTAAGATGATGTTTCTTAACAAAATAAAATGATTTGATTATTTTCATAAGTTAAAAAAACACATATAATTCATGCTAAATTGCAGAAATATTTTTTCAGTCACAAACCAGAGATCCATTTCTAAACAGTGTTTTACAAGAAGTTAAGCATAAAGGCATGCAAATGACATCATATACTAGTAAACAGAAAACACGACTGAAAACTAAAGGAAACTTCTGCATTAAAAAGTGAATATTAGCTGAACATGTTTGTTGGACTGCAGACCTCAGTTAGGAACAGGGCAGGTAGAACTATCTTATGTATTTCCTGTGACTACAAGTGTCTAGTAAATTTTAGCTATATAAAGGAACAATGTATGTGGATAATGTAATTGTGTGCAATGTAATCATTCGAGCTTTTTCTGAACTTAAGGCATTGTGCTTTGTTTTTACATGTTTCATATCAAGTTAGATTGCCAAAATGGGATCAGAGAGACAGAGATTGGAAAGGAATTATGTTTGCTCAAGATCTGACCTTAAAATGTTTAAGAATTTCTACAGAAACTATGTATTTGAGTTTCTAGTGCTTTCATATTAGAATATCGGATACAGTCTATGAAATCAGAAAAGTATTCAGACTCAGTTCATTTTCCAAATTAAGCAAATACCGTAACAAACTCAAATGTATCTTTTTCATCCTAGCAGTAGGTCTTAGCTGTCTCTCCCACCAACATTCTGGTGAATCATCAGGGACATAAAACATATATCAGAAATTTACCTCTGCCTACCGAAATGCACCGACTCATAATTTGAATGTAATTTCTGTCTTTTATTTTTCTTTTCTACTTCTTTAAATTCTGAGTTGTTATAAGCAATCTGATTGTTGAGAAGGAGAAAGACATCAATACAATATCAATGATAGTTATTTGGTGAAATAAAGATTGTTAAAGTAGAAAGGGTGTCTTACTTAGGGTTTCTATTGCTGTTATGAAACACCATGACCAAAAGCATGTTGAGGAGTAAAGAATTTCTGTGGCTTACACTTACACACTATGGTTTGTCACTGAGAGAAGTCAGGGCAGGAACTCAAACAAGGCAAGAACCTGGAGGCAGTAGATGATGCAGAGGCCATGGAGTGGTCCTGCTTACTGGCTGGTTCCCCTGGCTTGCTAAACCTGCTTTATCATAGAACACAGACCACAGAACATAGCCCAGGGGTGGCACCATCCACAATAGACAGAAACCTCTTCCATCAATTACTAATTAAGAAAATGCTCTATAGACTTACTTACAGGCACATCGTTCCCCCCCGCTTGGTTTTTTGAGACAGGGTTTCTCTGTGTAGCTTTGCGCCTTTCCTGGATCTCACTCTGTAGCCCAGGCTGGCTTCAAACTCACAGAGATCCACTTGCCTCTGCCTCCCAAGTGCTGGGATTAAAGGCATGCACCACCGCCGCCCAGCTTACAGGCACATCTTTTGGAAGCATTTTCTTAATTGAAATTCCATCTTCTCAGATGACTTTAGCTTGTATCGAGTTAATATAAAACCATTCAGGACACAAGAAGTCCTACTTTATCAAAAATATATTAATATAATACTATGTAGGTTTTAAATGTGAAAAATCAAGTATTGGAAACGGGATATTAAAAGAAGTGAAACCATTTTGACTGAGTTGTTCATAGAACATGACTGAATTGAGCTACTCAATCAAGATAAGTTGTTAGCAAAATCTACAGAACTTTGAGCTAATATTCCTATACCATCGTGCTTTCTGTATTTGCATATTTTTTCTGTGTCACAATATTCTCTCCCTACAACTGTGAAGTGATTTACATTGTAGATAATTTCACTACATTAACCTAAGTAGAATGTGTGTTTGCCGATTAAAGTTAATCTTAAATTTAAAAATTATGTCTTGATATAATAGTAGATTATAAATCTGACAGAATGTGTGTGGAAGTTGGAAGATATCATATGCCTTCATCTCACTAATTAAAATTTATCTGCTATGCCCCTGGCATAATATTAGAAATAATGTAATCATCATGTATTTATTCATTACATTATTTGAACTTTTATTCATGCAGAGAATTGAATAAAAGATAATTTTATAGTATTTCCTTATGTTCTGTTTGAACAACTTGGTTTTACACTGTTGTACTGATAAGAATGAGGACACATTATTATATATGTATAGTTAACTTGGATATGCTTACTTACATGATTATATGTATGCCGAATGAATGGTGATAGATAGGAATAATGTCAACACTTTCTAGAGAATGATTGCTTTAAGTTACTTTTTCTATCATAATATTTTCTTCATTTTAAAAATATAACATGTGTGCATTTAATTGGTGTCCAGGTACTCATAGAGGCTAGAAGAGAATACCAGATTCCCTGAAGCTAGAGTAAAAAAAAAATTGTGAACAACCTGATGTGAGTACTGGGAACTGAATTTGGATCTTTTCAAAGAGCAGGTAGGCTTTTAACCACTTATTCACCTCTCTAGCCCTTCACAAAAATATTTTATATTGCAAATAAAAATTAATTTTATTTTTTCTAGTTTTTCTAACGAAATTTAAATTATTTTGTTATTGATTATTACATTATCTCTATAAAAATATATGGGTATATTTACATGTATAAATAAACACATTTCAAAGTTAAAGACAAATTATTAATGAACAAGACAAATGAAATTTAAAAAGTAATCTATTTTCTTTCGATTCATAATTAATTTAAAAGTAAATGTATTTTATACATGAGATTTTATTATTTTATAAATACTTTGTACAATATAAGTTGCTCAAACATTTTATTCTTCTCCTTACTCTTCCAAGTTTTCTCCCATGTACTCACCAAGCCTCATACGTTTCTTCTGCCTTCACACACACACACACACACACACACACACACACACACACACACACACACACACAAAACCCAAATTTTAAAACCCCACAAAATTCTAAAACAAAACAAGCAAACAGAAAACCCCTGGAGTTTGCTTGGTGTTGGTCAACTATTTCTGATCAGATATGCCCTATGTATCTCCAATTTGAAGAAAATTGATTTTCCCTTGTCCAGCCACTATCAGTTTTCAAATAGCATGGTCAGACGTGGGATTTTATGCTTACTTACCCTTCCCAATACTTCAATTTTATCTGATTTAAACTTGTGCAGATCATATACATGCTATCATAGTCTTGTGAGTTCATATGTACATTAGCTTTGTTGTGCCCGGAAAATGTTTCCTTCAAGTTTTCTAACATCTCTGCTTATTATAATCAACCTGCTTTTCCCCTATGAATCTTTGAGCCTTGAGGGACAGTGTATGATATAGACATTCCTTTCAGGGCTGAATAGTCTCACTGTCCTCAAGTTGTTCAGTTGTGGGTCTGTGTGTGATTTGTCCTCTACAACAAGGAGAAGCTTCCCTGAGGAGGGTTCAGTAATATACTTATCTATGTATAGTAATATGTCAATGGGATTCAACTTATTGCTGCATCCATTCAGCAGAATAACTGTAGTAGGTTTTCCTTGGGGGCCCATGACCTATCTATTCTTGGTTTCTTGGTTTCACTACCTATGTCAGTATGGATTCTATATTATGGAGTGTGTCTTAAGTCTAATAAAAAGGCAATTGATTATTTCAATAATATTTGTATCACTGTTGCACTGGTGGTATTTCTTTCACTGTTATAGCTGCCGGGGTTCATAGCTCAATGAAACTAACGATTATTTTGGTTTTTTCCTCTGGTAACATGTAAAGTATCTTTCAAGACTTTGAACACCAGTCAGCAGAGATGAAGTTGCTATTCAAGCGCCAGCTAAATTTTGTTTTGAAATCTTATTTTTCAAGTTTGTACTATCATGCTATTCTCCAAGAAGTTGGGTAGTATCATTTGTTTTTCTCCTATGAAAGGCAGCAGGAAATAATAAATTAAATTGTATCAAGAGGGGAATTTTATATGCAGTGCCACATGTTGACCTTCAGGATAATTAGCAGAAGAGAAGGTTCACAAAACTTGCTTCAGGTTAAACATGAATACTATAACATGAGTCTTTAATAAATCCAATTCTGAATCTGAATATACTAATGTACTTCTGTTTAAAGACCTAGCTAAGCATGTTTCTTGATATGATAGCATGAATGAGAATGGTCCACATAGGCTCATGTATCATGAATGTTTGGTTGCCTGCCAGTGAACTATTAGGAAGAATAAGGAAGACAGGCCTTATTGGAGGAGGTGTGGCCTTATTGGAGGAGACATTTTAGTGGAGTGAGGCTTTGTTCCCAATCCAGGCCTAGTCTCAGCACTCGGGAGGCAGAGCCAGGTGGATCTCTGTGAGATTGAGGCTAGCCTGGGCTACAGAGCGAGATCCAAGACAGGCACCAAAACTACACAGAGAAATCCTGTCTTGAAGAAAAAAAAAAAGGTATGGAAGAAAATAAAGGAAACATGACTGGATAATGAGAGTGTCTAGACTATGAAATAGTCCAGCGTGTGCTACAAGTGATGCTTTGATAATTTTTTGGTGTTAAGAGCCACATCTGGCCTTAGATCCCTGCATTATCCAGTCATTAAATTCAAGCTTTACTATTGAAAATGTGTGGTACCGTATGAAACAAATACTTTATGTTAAACAATTTCCAAAGAGGTCTGACAGATGAGGCACTTCTTTCAAAAGCACTTCCAGAGTCAAGTGTAACCTAGTTCTACGGGAAGATATGGGTAGCATGTTATAACATCATATACTATAGGACTATGTTCTATTGTGTACTTGTGTAAAATGATCCTTATGTATCATGGAATCATATATACTGAATAATTAAAATGGACTTAAAAATAGGTATAGCAATATGGGATAACCTTGGTTTTCTAATCGAAAGTTTCTTTCCAATAATTTCTTTCTAGTAGTAACTCAATACAATTCAAATTTTCCAGCAATTCTGGACTTCAGGGAGCATCTTTGCATTTTCAGGATTTGTATCCAGGGATAGAATTATAAATTCAAAATTGCTTTTGGCTTAGTCATATTCACTGATAACCTAGAAATTATGTTCAAACTGAATTCTCTAAGCCACTTGCAGCCCAGCATAGCTATAAATGGGAGCCAATATATTTAGAAATAGCAATGTCATGTTGCAATATCAATACATTAGATATTCTTAAAACTCAAGTACTCTTTTTATACAATAGCTAGCTTCTATGTATCAGTTATTATTTTGCACACAGACACAGACACACAAACACATACACACAATCCATTGGGAGAATTGGCAATGTGATGTCTAATTTTCTTTAGAGCCTTCTAACTACAATTTCAAAATCTTGAAACAATTCCTTCATGCATTTAATCTTTCATTGAAGTATGAAATAGACAAATTAGAATTTATAATTAAAACAAATAGTCATTTTCTAGGATTTGCATACCCTTTTCTCAGAATTATAAATTGTGTATTTATAATAAGCAGGATGCAAGCAATTTTAGTTTTTTAAGTCAGTTAACACATATAGCAGGATTAACACTTAAAAAGAAATTCAATAAGCACAGGGTAGTGTTTTTTATGATCATCAACAATAAAGAATCCTTTAACCTTTTTCAGAATTGACTCATCACAAAGATTACCTTGAAATACACATATTTATTGCTCAAAATTTATGTGCCTACTTCATAAAAATGAAATTTGGGGAGTGGTGCAGTTATGTTCAAAATTGGCACAAGTTAAGTAAATAAAATCAAATGTAATCATAAGAGGGAAGAATTTTTGTTAATATTATACATATTTTACATCTTGACATAAACCTCCATTTACAGTATTTTAAAATTCAAGAAACACACTATAATGATTTTTCTAAATGGTTTAAACCTAGTAAACCCTAGACAGCAGTAAAATGCTCTAGAATGAAACAAAATTGTAGATGATCAAAGATGATAGAAAACATCTCATCAGCTATATTCTTTGCTTAAAAATAACATCTAAGCTTAGGGTGAAGGAAGCCCATCTTAGACAGGCATTTACAGCTGAAAAAATTCATCACATGTAAATGAGAAACAAGATATGCTCAGGGAAACCTTTTATGACAAAGAAAAAACGGAAACAGTACACAGAAAGCTATGTAGTTCATAATATGAAGTTAGTATAAAATATCTATTAAATTGACCTGTGTATCAAATAAAGAGATAGAAATCAAGATCATAAAGCTATTCTGTATCTTTTTAATGCTCTTCATAGGTACATTGATGTAACACATGAAAAGAGATCTATTGTATCACATGGAAAATAATGAAAGCAAACCACAGAGCTCCCTGGGGTAAAGAAGGCTTGTATTACATTAACTGACTTGGCAATTTGAAACTGAGCTTCATGATTGAGGGTATGGGGAAGAGGCCCTAAGTATACCATTATGTAATTCTATAAAGATTCCTGAAATCCACACTTCCTTTTCTGTTCATTGAATAAACATACATGAAAGTCTTCAGCTTATGCCACTTGGATCTGCAGCTACAAGCTACTAGATTCCAAATTTGTCTCTCTTACAATCTTCCCAAAAATTATTAGAAATATTATTCAACTACTACTAATAATGATCATTGCAATAACATCACCAATATAAAAATCCAAATACAGCATCCCTGCATCCCTACTGAGGTTATTCTATGGATGCCAGGAAGAATTTGAATTGACAAATTAGGTCTTTATCATCATGACAGGTTAAGGCAATTGATCTTGAAAGCTGAGACTGCTAAATGAATTTTCTGCTGTGAAAGTGTTGCCTTATAAAGGACGTGTGTGTGTGTGTGTGTGTGTATGTGTGTGTGTGTGTGTGTGTGTGTGTGTGTGTGTGTGTGTGTGCGCGCGCGCGCACGCGTGTATCGGTTGCATTTTAGTCATTATTATAATTTTTCCTATTAGGGATCTTTTTAACACAGTGAATCAAGAGAATTTAGAGAAACTGTGTTCAGGTAACAAACATGGATAAAAATTCAGTCTTTGACAGGTGGATAAAATAATGAAACATTATTTTATTACATATTAAACAAACTACTGGGAAGAAACTTAAGCTCCCAAAAGGAGAATGGGAAACTGATATTTCAAGTCTGGGAAATCAATATTAGGAAAAATGAATTAGGAAGAAATTGAATCTGGCATAAAAGCATAATTCTGTTGACTTCTACACATGGACTACAAAGCATTGAAAAAAATAGGTGGATATATCTATCTTAATTAGTTCATGAGTGGAGTTAAGTTTACCAAAGTTATATTTCTAAACAATTAATAAAATTGGAGTGGCAAGCATTTCTAGGCTCTCACAAAAAGACAAATAAGTCTGTGAGTGGTAAACAAGTTTTCTGGATTTGGACAACACATAGAGTTTCAGATTTCCAATTTTAATGGAAGATAGTGATGCACCCTGCATTGTTCTTCTTGGGTACATAATTGTAAAGCACCCTATCTGCTCACTTGTCAAATCTCCCTGCATGTGGTAATGATATTATTGAATGAGAACCTCTCAGTATTCAATGGAGTTCCATGGGATGGGTCCTTGGTCCTAGGTATTTATGTCTGTGACCCATGTTGCTACCAAACACCAAATGGATACCCGGGGTCTAGGCTGTAACCTGTGGCCATGTTGGTGTCCAAGGGCCATGCTGCAGTCAGGGCCATGATGATCTGAGAGGTCTGCACTGTCATCTGGGGCCATGGTGTCATACAGGCTAAGGCTGCTGCAGAGAGTCATGTCTGGGTCCTTGGCTCTAACACAACCAGGGTCTGTGATGATGTCCCTGACTCCTGATACCTTGCTACAGCTGCCCTGGGTGCCATGTCGAACTGAGTGACCTATGCTGTCACCTAGGGCCATGGTGACATCTGAGCCCAAGCTGCTGCTGAGAACAATGTTTAGAAGGTGTTATATTTGAGATCTCATTTTCAGAGTAACTCTCACCCATGGTCTTAATTTTTTATAATTTTCATTTGAATGTTTTGTGGTTTTGTTTTAGTTTTTTAAAGATGAAAATTACTATATTATTTTATTTCTTGGAGTACAAACTTCTGGAAAAGTTTCATGTTGATGAAATATTTTTAAATATTTCAATATTTCAATATAATACGAAATAATATGCTGAACTCAGTCTGTACTTTTATTTGTTTATTTTTCTCATTTTTTTGAAAATTTGCAGCTACCAATCTCATTTAGGCAGTGCTTACAAAAGAGAAAGTAGTATAATGTTTAGCTTTGCCCATAGTGTTTATTCTGTTGGTTGTTTTGTTAGCCAAAGTTCTTTTTAGAAAGACAGCAAAAGTTTGAGTAGATCTCATCCTGGTGACAGCTCTGGTTTTGATAAGCAAAGTCATCACCAAATTTGCCTCAGAGTAGAGATAAGTGATTTTTCTAAAAGTGAATTTCTTGGATCCTGAGTCCTAGAGGTACATTCAGGGATCTTCAAGTTCAGAAAATTTATACTAATTTCCTAGGTATAATCATAAAGTATCTTCCTGTTTTATTTGTTAATTGTTATACACATATCTCCAAAGAACAGCGGGAAGAATGAGCTGCTAGTTTGCACAGATCAAAATGTTGTCACCAACGTTTACTACTAATTACCATATTTTAAAGTGTCATGTACCCACAGGAACGAAAATGTTTCTGCAAAGTGTTTTGTGAAACAGTACAATGATTATATTTCATATTTCTTGAGACTTAAGTGAACATCTTTCAAAATACTGTCTGTAAAGAGCTGGAAAATACAGGAAAACTTTTTCTGCTGTGTATAAAGTAAAATTGTTGCCTTGACAATAACTGGAGCCAGTTTGATTTGTCAGTTGAATTAGCTAATTTAATTAATGAACCACCAGTACCACTAAAAGAAAAGCTTATAGATGAACTATAACATTTAGAGTTTCACATTTGGCAAATAGTCTTGAAAGGATTTGATAGAGTGACTGTTTAAGAGAGGGCAACTATTTATGCTGATGAAGTAATTTGAACTGTTTTGGAACACATCTCTTTTAGCAAGACCTGAAAATATTTTCAGTAATTGAAACCTCTTCAGAAGACACATGGTGGTGCAATTAATAACCAATGTGAATGTTTTATATTGTGCTTTACAATGTCTCAGCAATTAAGAGGTTGCCTTGTATCATCACTATTATCTTCATCCAAAACAGGATGTTTTAATAAAATACACATGAAAATTTCCCTTTGTCCATTTATAGTCAGTTAGGCAGATGCTACAAGTTGCTTCTATGTATAAATAGGACTATGTAGGTTTCTTTATTGTTTGCTGACTTTCTGCTAAATAGTGGTAAACAGCTCATTTTATCGCCTTTTAGTTTATTTGTTCATAAATAAGCTCCATGGTGATTTTGATATTGATAGGACTAATTTCATTTCATATCAAAATTTTGCAAGTGTTCTTTTGTTCTGTTCCTTCCATACCCATGCCTACTTTTTTTCCTCTTAAAATGCAATTGTACTCTGGCTAGGTTGAAAGAGGAAGTCAATATAGATTTGATTTTCATTTTCCTGAAGCAAAGGGGCTGAACATATATTTCCTCTGTTTTATAAAAAGCACATTTTAAACTAGTTTTGAGAATTATTTTTTTCCAGTGAACTTGCTAGCCTTGTGACTGAACCACCTGGTCTTGCAGTCGTCACATTTCTGAGTGCATAGAGAATTGGTTACTAAAGCTCTGTAAGACTAACTTACTAAATGCTTCCTGCCCCTCAGTGGGTTTTTCCTTCACTCTGTGACTGCTTACTTTGCTGTGCTAAAGATTTTCAGTTTGTTGTGGTCTCATCCATCATTTCTTTCTGTTATTTTCTGTGCTCTTGGTTTCCCATCCCTGCTGTCTATCTTTAAGCGACTATTCTTTCCTTTACGATTTTCAAAGACTTGTTCATCCTGAGTTGAATTTTGTACTGAGTTGGAGATAGGGTGCGGGCTCAATCATCAATATGTAGATATTTAATGTCACAAGCACTATTCGTTCAATATTATTTTCTTTGTTCCAAGGTGTGTATTTGGAATTTTATCCATTATCAGTTGGGTATAGCTACTTTGTTTTATTTGTGTGTCTTCTAGTCTATTGGTCTCCATGTAGATTTTTGTTACTATAGCTATTTAGTATAATTTGAAATTAGGGTAACTGTGCTAACATTGTTCCATCTTTGCTAACTTTCCATGGTTTTTATTTTTTGAAACTTTTGAATACCATGTGTCTTTAGATTTTCTTTTATTGTTATTTGAAAATTATCAAAACATGAGAAGATCTCCTATGCTCATGGATGCATAGGATTAACATAGTAAAAAAATTGCTGTCTTAAAAAAGGAAGCTACTAAATTGACACAATCCCAATTAAAATTCCAACATAATTCTAAACAGACCTTTAAAGGATGATATTCAATTTCTTATAGAAAAGCAAAAACCCAGGATAGTTGAAACAATCTTGTACAATAAAAGAACATCCAGAGGTATCACCATCTTTGATTTCAAGCTGTACAACATAGTTATAGTTATAAATATCTGTGTGATATTGACTGAAAAACAGACAGGTGGGTAAATAGAATTGAACTGAAGACCCAAACATAAAACCAAACACCTCTGGACACCTGATTTTTGATAAGAAGCCAGAAATACACAACACTGTCAGAGTAGCTAAGACCAACAACAGAAATGAGAGCTCATGCTAGTGAGATGTGAAACAAGGGGAACATTCCTACATTGCTGGTGGGAGTGCAAACTTGTACTGCCACTATGGAAATCAATGTGGTGGCCCCCACCCTCCCCCCAGAAAATTGAGAATTGATTTACCTTAAGACACAGCTTACACCAAGCTTGGGAATATACACAAAGTAAAACTCCGTTCTACCACAAGGGCAGTTACCAAAATATGTTCATAGCAGGTTTATTCCTAATAATCAGAAGTTGTAAACAACCTTGATGTCTTGCAAGTGAAGAATGGATAAAGAAAATGAGGTAAAAATAAAACAGTGGACTATTACTTAGCTGTTAAAACATGACTTCATGAAAGTTGCAAGAAAATAGATGAAAGTAGGAAAAAAATCATCCTGAGTGAGGTAACCCAGACCCAGAAAGACAAACATAGTATGTACTTATTTATAAGTGGATATTAGCTATTAAGTAAAGGATAATCATGCTACAGTCTATAGACCCACTGAGGCTAAATTTCAGGGGAGGATACATGGATCTCCTTGGGAAGGGGAGATAGAATGTATTTTGTGGGTGGCTGGGGTAGGGTGGGGATGGAATTTGGAGCGATCAGGTAGAGATGGGGGAATGGATGAGAAAGGACTGGGAGAGAAGACTAGAATTGAGTGCATTTCAGGATTGGTGTAGAAAACTAATGTGGTGGAAACTCCCAGGAATCTACAAGGGAGACCCTAGTGAAGACTCATAATATTGGGGCACAAGGAGTCTAAATCGACCAACTTCTTTAACCATGTATATCTTACAATGGTGGGACTGGGACATCAACCCAGCCACAAAACCTTTTGCCTATAATTTGTCCTACCTGCAAGACATGTTGGGGTAATGGTGGAGCTGAATTTCTGGGAGTGGCCAACCAATGCCTGGTCCAACTTGATGCCTAGAGGGAGCACATGCTTGGCATGGCCTAGTTGGCCTGGGACCAGAAGCAGGATAGTCCAGAGACCTAGGATAGAACCAATCAAGACAGGCCAAAATAAACAAACAAACAAAGTCAAAAAATGATTCCTAATATTCTGCTATACTTGTAGGTTGGAGCCTAGCCCAAACTTCATTAGAGAGGCTTCATCCTGCAACTGATATGAGCAGATGCAGAGACCCACAGCCAAATACTAGGCAGAGCCAGGGGAACCTCGCAGAAGAAGGAGAAGAAATGTTTTAGGAACAAGAGTTCGAGGATACTAGGAGAACATCTCCCCAAAGAATTAAGTAAAAAGGGCTCATAGGGTCTCACAATTACTAAAGTGACAGTCATGGAGTCTGTATGTGTCTGAACTAGCTCCTCTGCATAGACCTTATGATTATATAGCTTGATTTTCTTGTGGGACTCCTAACAGTGGGAGTGGATGGGGGGTCTATGATTTTTCTTGCCTGCCCTTAGCACATGTTTCCTCCTACTGGGTTGCCTCATTCAGCCTTGATCTCAGAGATTGTGCCTAGTCTTATTATAACTAGTTACATGCCATGATGTGTTGATATCCCTGGTAGGCTTGCTTTTTTTCTGAAAGGAAACAGAAAAATTGGATATGAGGGAGAGGGGAGACTGCCGGGACTGGGAAAAGTGTAAGGAGGGGAAACTTTGGTTGGGTTGTAATAAAGAAAGAATAAAAAAAGAAAGAAAATTACCATGGTAATTTGTGTGTGTGTGTGTGTGTGTGTGTGTGTGTGTGTGTGTGTGTGTGTGTGTGTGTGTGAATACTTACATCATATGGCTATAAAAATACTTTTATAATTATCCATGAATTTTACATCTCCTTTTGCTTTTTTGTTTTCCTGTGTCCTGGCCAGCTGGTGGTCTGGACAAATTTCTCCCACTTGCATCCCCCAAGTAAGCACACAAAGGCTTATACTAATTATAACTGCTCAGGCTTATTACTCACTAGCTCTTACACAAATTAACCCATAATTCTTATCTATGTTTTGCCATGTGTTCCGTGGCTTTACCAATCTGCTGGTATGTTTATCAACCAATCAGAGTAACCCATATTCACAGTGTATAGAAAGACATCCCACAGCAGTTCACAAAGCCTGACATTGTTTTCTATATGGTCTTTACTATTGATGAAGCTTCAGATCACTTAATCTGACTCCTTGAGTTTATTGTCAGCCTTCTGCTATGTTTTATTTCAAAATCTTTTACTGATATCTTAAAAGTGTTCTGTATTGTCTTCCTTAATTCATTAGGTTATTTTCTATACATTTTGAGTAAAATAATATGGATTTATTTTTTCACTTTTTGAGGCAGGATCTTGCTATGGAGTCTGGGTGGCCCTGGAACTCTTAATCCTCGTTTCTTTGCCTCAAAGTTTTTTGTGATTTAGGAGCTCAAAACCAGCATCTCATGGAGGTGCTCCCTAGTATTTGTCTATATTCTTATTCTAAATTATAGCTATTATTATTTTTATTAGAGATGCTGTGAGTCAAAGCCATGGTCTTTTATATGATATTCAATAAACTAAAAACATAGCAACCATTATATTGTTTATACTTAACCTATTTGTCAATATTAAGACATTTTGACATATGTTTTTCTCTTTGAGGTATGTTAAAGCTGCTGTATTTTCTCCAACTAGTATCATTGCTTCTTCTGTTAATGATCTGGTAGCTGTAGTAGGGTGGATTTAGATGCAAGGCTTCTCCTTAACTAACTGTTCCTCGTGTCTGTTCAGGGCCAGTAGCATGTTGTTACTACAACTAGAAAAACTATTATCGAAATTTATTTTCTCCAAGGCGTAGAATAAAGGCTATTGTTCCTTAACTCCACTTCCTTCATAACATGGCTAGAATTGTTTAACATAAACCTATATACAATTGTAATAAGTAAGGGTTTCTAATATCAATTTAGTTAAAGAATCCTAGTAAAAGCCTAAGTGAAAATAATTAAAATTTGTTCTGTAATTTAAATTCTATTAAATGATGAAATAAACAAATCAAATGAAGAGGGGGGGCTATATTTTACATCATTAGTTATTCCTCATCAAAAAAAGAAGAAAAACATTGGGGATGGAGAATAGAAGGTATCTGAGAGGAAGAATCAGAGGAAAGAAAATCAAAAAGAGCTTTCAAATACAACTACTATTACCATAGAGAAAAACAGAATTTTATTGGATATGTTTATGGTGATATGATTTAAAGAGTTTGGCATAGCAGATTTAGATAATCCAGGGCCAAACATTTCACTCTGATTTAATATTTCTTCAGTTAATTCTAATTGCACCATGTTTTTGCCATGGCAAACTTAGTAGAATACTATTAATGGGGAATTTTAAAGCATCTTTTATTTATTTATTAAATGTTAATTTTAGGCAGTTTCTTTATTAATTTCAAATGATTTTAGATAGCAAATATGTTTTAAATATTTGACAAACATTTTAAGAAGGAATAATTGAACTCAGAATAATATACAAAATAATTAATATTATCTATCTATTTGATATTCATAGAAATATTTTGATATAGTATATCTGTAGCTGAATTATTAAAGAACACAAAAATATAGTTCTAAAAGTGGAAATGTGACTTACTGTGGATAAAAATGACTTTCAAACCAAGCTTTCTCTGCATGCCCTTCACAGGTCTGTGTAACATTTTTGTTTGGCTTTTAGCATCAATCTGTTCAGATTCACACTGCCCCTATCACAGCTTTATATGAATTTCAGTGGATCACTAGAAAGCTGACTGCAAAAAGTAGCATAAAGTTAAAGGACACGAACATAACAAGTAAATGTTGAATTATCTTCAAGCCTTTTCCTGTATGACAGCTAGATAACACTTTCGCGTGGCTAAATAACTTTGTAATTATTATTGAACCCTCAACTGTTTTCCATGACAACTATAGTTTTACTCTTATTTTTCCTAAACTTCTCTCTAGAGAACTGACATATGGAATAGATACGTAGAGCTATAAGTTCAACTCTAAGAATAGATACAAAATGAAGATTAATGAGAGTAAATGGGAAAAAATTGACAGAAATGAAAAAAAGCCTTATTTATAACCTTCCACAAAGAGTGTCATACATGAATAGCAGAATTTTCTTGAGTACCTGAAGGAATATTAGGTATAACTCGAAGAAATGTTATACATAAACACACACACACACACGTATATATATATATATATACATACATATACATACTGTTGCTATGAATGAAATCTTGTGCAAGTCACTGTGCACTATGTCCTTCATGAATATTTGATAGTAAATTAAATTTCCCTGTGAATTTTGGAAAGGTAACTTTGAATAAACATAAAACTCATGGCAACTATACATTTAGTATGCTCTTTTTTAAGAAACATTTATTTTGGCCGGGCGGTGGTGGCGCACGCCTTTAATCCCAGCACTTGGGAGGCAGAGCCAGGCGGATCTCTGTGAGTTCGAGGCCAGCCTGGGCTACCAAGTGAGTTCCAGGAAAGGCGCAAAGCTACACAGAGAAACCCTGTCTCGAAAAATCAAAAAAAAAAAAAAAAAGAAAAGAAACATTTATTTTATTGGCTATAGAATATGAATACTATATATTTCACCATTTCCTTCATTAAAATTTAGATATAATCTTTTAAATTAATTAATCTCCAATAACTGATCATATATTCACAATGTCACATCAACACTAATATGAAGTACTCTCTTTGTGAAAACATACCATTGTTTTCATTTTAACACTAAATTAAACACTAAAACACATGTCTTCATTTCCAGTGTTAAATGCAAAGCAATAATCTTTTGAGAACTAGTTGACCCCCCAAAATTTGACCCAAATGACTTAACCACAAATTTCAATAAATTTCCCGCTATGGATTTTTCTCTGGAGTTTCACCATCATTTTGCCTGAAGTACCCTTAACCTGAGAAATAAAAAAGACTGGAGAGTCTTTACAGAAGCCACCAAATTAGTACTTATTTCCAGCTTAAACTTACAAATCTCATTCAGTCAGTGGTCACCATTGCTCATTCTCAAAAACATCTTCCCTAATAAAATTCTGCATGAGTCAATATTGCTTTTAAATTTCTATATTTAAAAATTGAAATATACAATAGACTTTCATAAAATTAAATAGCTTTAAAGGAAAGTACTTGATCCTTTATTCAAATTACTCCATAAAAACATTTTTGCATCACTGTAGTAAAATATTAAAATCTGTTTTGACTAACAAGATGTTAAATCTGATGTTGGTGCAATCTAACACCTAATATTTTATCATATGTATGTGAACTTACTTATGTATAGGAGATGTGTTTCTAGGTATATGTGTAGCTCTAAATAATTTTAATCAATGTACAGTGTCAAGTAAAGAGTTTCTTCCTCAAGATAACAGAACTCTCTCCTCAACTGTTTCACGAGCCCTTTTTTAACCAGGGGTATCCTATGATATGAGTATACTCTATTATTCCTTTTAAGGAGATTTATTCCATTAAGTCATCTATGTGCATTTTACCATGTTTATTACTGGGATAGCAGTTTCAGGACAAGTAGTTCAAATCATGGCAGCACTGATGGAACAAAGCAAAGCAATAAAAAGAGGGCTCAGCCCAAATCTTCAAAATGTTTTCACCATATTTACTTATAAAGAACATTTGAGATTGATGAGTCTCAGTAGTCAAGAACTATGTGAAAAAAATTGGTTTGTGACACTGTGTGTGTGTGTGTTTGTGTGTGTGTGTGTGTGTGTGTGTGTGTGTGTGTGTGTGTGTGTGTGTGTGTGTGTGTGTTCACATGTGAATGCATGTCCATTGTGAAGGACCAAGGATGACCTAGGTATCATTTTTCAAGAGCAGTCCACCAGTAGGTTACCCTGACAGGACTCCATGTCCCTAGGATTCAAATACTTCCACTTTCCCAAGTCTTGGATTATAAACAAGTGCAACCACACACAACTTGGCTCATTTTTAATAATGATTCTGGAGTTTTAACTCAAGTCTGCATCATTACAAGGCAAGTATTCCCTGATCTGTTTCCCCATACCCTTTCTTTTTTTTTTTTTTTTTTTTTGGTTTTTTGAGACAGGGTTTCTCTGTGTAGCTTTGCGCCTTTCCTGGAACTCACTTGGTAGCCGAGGCTGGCCTCAAACTCACAGAGATCCGCCTGGCTCTGCCTCCCGAGTGCTGGGATTAAAGGCGTGCGCCACCACCGCCCGGCATAGTTTCCCCATACCCTTTCATCTTGACTTCTGAAATGAAAAACACAACACTCACTAGTAGTTTGTCTTTTCACTCTAAAAGCCCACTGAATTAGGGAGGAGAGGAAAAGTAAAGAAGAGGGAAAGAAGAGGAAAATAATGACAGGAAAAATGAAGGAACATAAAAATGAGAAAGGAGGGAAGAGAAGGAAAATGATGGAGGAAAGAAGGGGAATAAAGAAAGAAAAACAGAAAACTTATGTCTATTCAATACGTATATCTTTATTTTGTAGCTTAATTTTATTAAGTAAACTCCATAATTCTGTAAATTTCTTAAACTACACAGGAGAATCTGATCTACACATTTGAAAACTATGCATTAGTAACATACTGTTTCTGTATATGTCCCAGATGGTTTTTTGGGATTTAAAAACATTTTTTTAATTGAAGCATAATCACCAATCTAAAAGGGAAGTTTCCTTCTGCAGCAGATGGGAAAAATGCAGAAGTCCATAGATGGACAATATGCAGCGAGTGAGAGATTTTGAAACACTTAGTCCTAAATGAATGTCTCCATAAAATCCCTCTATTTAGGGCTAACCAACCAAAGAGTAGGCTGAAATATTGTAATAGACAGAGCAGATGAAGGATACCAAAGCAATAAGGCCTTCTAAACATTACCAGAACCTACACATTTGAGTTCACAGAACTATGACAGCATGCACAGGGCCTGCACAAGATCAAAAGTAGACACAAGCCCTCTATCTCTAACCCAGAAGCTATCTCCAAATGATAAGCACTCATAAATGGAATATTACCTTTCTACAATGTAGTCTCACTGGTTATACAAACCACTCTCGAGGGCAGGTCTCACATCAAGCACTAGATAGCCTACATAAAATAAATTCAATGGCATCTTTGGAGGATCTTTGCTTTGCCTCATAATGTACTGTCAATGAAATCATTTATGTGCATTTAATTATTTTTTTTGTTTATTTATTGTTCTCTGCTTATAATATGATGGATTCCAGTTTGTGATTGTATGGAAATTCTGCCTATATCTACATCTATATGTGCTTTCCATGCTTTTCCTTTGGGTCTTTTCTTCTGTTTGTTTGTTTGTTTGTTTTTTTATTCCAATTTTTTTATTGTGTTATGTTCTTTAGATGACTGGATTTCAAGAAGTGGCAGAAAGGGTTTGGTTTCCGATGGGAGGGTATGTGAGGAAGAAGGGAGGGGGACTTTAATAAGAACACGTGGTTATAAATGAAAAAATCTATTTCCAATAAAACAAAAGAAATACTAAAAAAAGAAATGCTTTTTGACTACAAAAATAAATAAAACTCATTACAAATGTCTATATAAAAATGAAAACTATCTTAGAAATTGGAAAATATTTACTAATCTATTGGAAATGAATTAGGTGATAAATCATCATAGTTACTCTTACGATTGATTGAGTTTTCTAAAAATTGAAAAAAATATTTGTAGTTTGATGTTTTTAGGGCCTTGAGGAAGGTATTAGTACCTGGGTAGTTTGAAGAAGAAAGATGGATTTTATTCTTTGAATATTGACTTTTAAATACGGCTTTTCAATGTGAGTATGAACAAATAAATAAATGACTATGGAGATTTAAATAGTCATTAACTGACATATTCAATAAAAGTGAATCTAATAGTACACAGAGTAAAATATATATACGTGTGTGTGTGTGTTTAATACTTACTGTTACTAAAATATGAAAACAATACACAATCTTTTTGTTTAAATTCTGAACTTCGCAGTTTCTAAGGTCATTATTGGTAATGATTTGTAAAATTTCTCAATTTGCTTGTTTAAAACAGTATATTATTCACTCTTATGCTGGTGGGAGTAGCTGGATTTAGGTCTATGCTTTAGCTGAGAAAGAACACATTAAAACATTTGAATTAAAAGAAATGTTTTCCAAGCCTTGGAAATCACAACACTGTACTCTGGATACAGGAGAAACCGAGGGAGATGATATATGCACTTGTTTTTTCCCAAGGGTGATTTCCTATTGTGAAACCAAACAGGAGGTTGAGAATGTGCATCTTATATATACAAAGATTCTTGTTGGAGGAAAGACGTATTGGCAAACAGATGATAAGCCCCAAAGAAACAAAAACTTTTGCCATAGAATATTTTTTGATCACAGAACCTTTGCAGGGTAAATGACTGGAGGTAAACACTGGAGGTAAAGAAAATAATTTGAGTAATACTGACTATTATAAACAAAGTATTAACAAGTGCAAAAAAATATTGAAATAGATTTGATTCGACTCTTGAGTTCAATTAAATGATATTAGGGGAGTGTGTGCATCTTATGAAAACATGAACCTACTTTTTATAGAATTACATAGAACAAAAGAGTTTTTCTCTGAGGGAATTAAATAATTCACATCCTAGAACTCAAGCAAGAACTTGACTCTGCATTGCACTGATGCATTAGCAAGAGGCAGAGTTAGAATTTACTCTGGAAACTTCATAGGAACTTGAGATAAAAATTTTAGAAAGGAAGAATATAAAATCCAAAACTGAAAGAAAGTTCCAAGCAAACATTTGTCAGTGATTTGAGCAAATGCCTAAGCTTAAATTGCACAAGGGGAGATTCCAGTATTTAAAATTATTGGCAGTGAGACAGGAGAGAATGAACAGTGCTGATAGCAGGTCTACCTTATTCATACCATAGTGATGTGGTATAGACTGCTTGGATAATGTGAAATGGATCCTTACTAGATTTATTTAATGATGTCATAAACTATATAAAGCTTTTAAATGGAAAGTTTCCCCCAAAGTTTTAAATGATAACATAATATTTCCAGACAAAATGAGGCATAAACACCATCAAAATGGCATAGTAGTAGCTTCAGCTTTAGTTTTTATTCTGTGGAAACATGGAAATGTAGTCAGGAAGTCTCAGACTGAGATTTCCAAAATGCTATACAAAGTATAAGTCTTTAAGCAAATAGCACAGCAAGAAAACTGTTTTTTTAAAAATGCCACTAGACTTTGAAAATACCTCTTATGATACTACCTGAAAAAAAGGTGATGTGTTAGTGACATTTGTGAAAGTGAATAAATTGCTTAAACAATTGAGTAAAGTAAGAAAACAAATAGATTCCTACAACCTTTAATAATCAAAGATAGCAAACTCTAGGAAAAGTAGAATCTGATTGCTACAGTTATTACATTATAATATTTAAACTTTCTTTTTTCAGCAGCTACAATAGAAATGGAAAAGCACATAAAGATACAGAAAAAGACATTCACAAGAAAATATGTTAAAAAAGAATCAACTTGGAAAAATAAGTATTAGATCAACTGTAAGTATTTTAGGACTTGAGAGATGTCTCAGAAGTTAAGAGTGCTTGTTTGTGTTGTAGAGTGCAGAAATGTGATTCTCAATACCAATATCTCCCAGCACCCACTGTTCACTACCACTTAAAATTACCATTCCTGAGGATCAGAGACACTTTTCTGGTACCCATGGGCACCGTCATGCATGTTTCTATACCCACACAACCAGGTATGAGTTCAGTCTTGTGTAGTGGTATTTAAAGTCAACCAGTAATGTAGCTAGAGTTTTCCTGCCTGGCCCACAGTCAGGACGAATCTCTCACCCACCAGTCCCACAGCTGCTCAAACCCGACCAAGTAAACACAGAGACTTATATTGGTTACAAACTGTATGGCCGTGGCAGGCTTCTTGCTAACTGTTCCTACAGCTTAAATTAATCCATTTCTATTAATCTATACCTTGCCACATGGCTTGTGGCTTACCGGCATCTTTACATGCTGTTTCTCATCATGGCGACTGGCAGTGTCTCTCTGACTCAGCCTTCCACTTCCCAGCTCTATTCTCCTCCTTGTCCCGCCTATACTTCCTGCCTAGCCAATGGCCAATCAGTGATTTATTTATTGACCAATCAGCAACACATTTGACATACAGACCATCCCACAGCACTTCCCCTTTTCTTTTCTTAAAAAGGAAGGTTTTAACCTTTACACATCTCCAAAGTCAGCTTGGTATATTTGGGAATTTGGGCGTAGCTTCGCTTACTACTTCCTGATGGAGGGGGGCGCTGTATCTTATGGGGACACAAAGAAAATTTTAGAATTATGGAATAGTCCATGAGGGTATATCGTCTGAGCCAGTTGCCTTGAAACGGTTCTGGATGTTGGATCATCTGGGCCATGGTGTCATCGGAGACCTTTCAGGTGGTCTTGGCTGGTCAAACCTGATGTATCTTAATCTGGAACAAATCCATAGCCTCTGGCTTTCTGTGGGAACAAAAGCAGAGCCTCCTTTCCAAAGCAACATATCCTTACATCCAAATTTTGAAGTCAAGGTACCTTTAAAATATACATTTTGGCATAACTCAACAGCTTTTGCAATCAGATGTTTTTCTTCAGTTATGAATATCAAAGAGAACATAATCCAGATTCTTTGTGTGGTAGCCATCTTTATGTGGCTTATTTTTTTTTATATTAGCTTGAGCCTATTGCTTTAAACTGCAGCCTTCTAAGCCTGAAACGGCACTGGCACTGCTGGCTCCATCCACTTCAGCTTCCCAACATGGCGGTGATACGTTTTCCGCCAGCTCTGGGAGCCATCAACTCTCAGAAATAGTGGGTCTATGCTTCTATCAAAGCAGCGTGTAGCCCAGAAACCTCTTTTTTTGTTTTGTTTTGTACTAGCAAAGGCTAAATCCACCACACAGTTTAATGTGCCACTTGCAGAGGCCTCATTCCCGCCATACTGCAGGTTGAGCATGTACGCACACTAGGAACCCGCCAGTAGCTCAAACAGGCAGCTGCCGCTCATTTGAGAGAGACAATTAGGAACTGTTTTTAGCTCCGTTTTAGAATCTTTTTTTTTTTTTTTTTTTTTTTTTTTTTTTTTAGGTTTTAGGTGGAAACTCTTGCCACCACGTTGGACGCCATTTGTAGCTGGAGTTTTCCTGCCTGGCCCACAGTGATTTATTTATTGACCAATCAGCAACACATTTGACATACAGACCATCCCACAGCACAGTAACAAGACAGTTATTCATAATATCCATTCCACTACTGCGCTTTTGGGCATACCTTGCTTAGCCTGTCATTACTGTAGCTCATAGGGTTCACAGCTGGATAAAGCTATTGATAACTTTTCTCCTGCAACATGGAAACTTTCAGGACCATGAATCTAAATTGTAATGATGTAACTTCATCATGGCTATGAGCTTGATTTATTCCTGACTTGTCATTCTTGTCTGTGATATCTTTAAAATTATTTTATTAACACTCAAGTTATTAATGACAACCAAAGGGAGTGACATTAGCCTTTAATGCTTGGAGGAGACCCATGGGGCTGCATTAACCATTAAGTCAAAGAAAGGTAAGACATATGTGACTGGGATTTTATTTAATAGTTTACATTGTCTGAGGAAGGGGTATTTTCCTCTGATACATACATACATACATACATACATACATACATACACACATACACACAAACACTCAAACACATTAATAAAATTCCACTATGAAAAAGAAGTATTAGATTAACTATAAATATTTTATAGCCAGAGAGATGTCTTGGTCATTGATTGCTTTTTGTTCTTGTAGAGGATCAAAGTTTGAAATCCTTCGTAGGCTATGTCTATCTAATATTATGTTTCCATTTAGCATTTTCATGCTCGGAAGAGAAAGAGCAGAGTCAGGAGTCATCAGCCAGACACAGAGGAAGCAAGATGACAAAGCAGAACTGAGAAAAGGTACCAAGCCACGTGGCTAAACATAAATAAGAAGTATGGGTTAATTAAAGTGTAAGAACTAGTCAGTAATAAGCCTGAGCTAATGGCTGAGCAGTTATAATTAATATAAGCCTCAGTGTTCTTACTTGGGGGACATGAGTGGGAGAGATTTGTCCCAACTGCCAGGTGGCTGGGACACAGGAAAACTTCCAACTACATTTTCAAACATCTTTAATGTTAGTTATCCACCCAATACTACCTCCCCTTTTCAGGGATGCATTCTCTATGATACTACCCAAGATCCAGTAGATGATCCTTACACCCAGAGATAAACAAGCAGCAGTAAAAGGACTAAGTAAAGCATATGATGTCGGGAAGAAAAAAATGATGGTAAGAGGAAAGTGGAGGAATTCTAGGCAAAGGAATAGAAGGTTGGATTTCATCAAAATAAATTATATGCAACTATGAAATTCTCAAATAAAAGTTATATATAATTGTAAAATTCAAATTTGTGTTAAATACGATTGAATGCTTCAGAAAACATGAAATATAAAACAAGTAGAAGGTAACACACAAAATAAGAGTGTTGACATAAACTTACTAAGTATAAATAGAAAGCAAGGGGAAATGATGTGAGATGATTCAATAAGTTTCATTGGTGAAGTCAATAGAGGTTTGAAAAAGTAGAAGAAAACATTAAAGCAATTAGATATTAGATAATTGAAATTATGCAGTGCATCAAAATCAAAAGAGAATATAACATTTAGTATAAGGAAGGGGTGATACACTTATTTAACACATAGAGTGTGAAAAATATTGAATAAGAATGAAAAGAAAGGAATAAATCATTCCTTGAAAATTGAGCTGGGCGGTGGTGGTGCACGCCTTTAATCCCAGCACTCGGGAGGCAGAGCCAGGTGGATCTCTGTGAGTTCAAGGCCAGCCTGGTCTACAGAGCGAGATCCAGGAAAGGCGCAAAGATACACAGAGAAACCCTGTCTCAAAAAAACCAAAAAAAAAAGAAAAAAAGAAAAAAAAGAAAATGGCTAAAGCATTAAAAAATTGCATGAAATGTGAAATTGCACATTGTTTTAAGGTGAATGTGGCCAGAAAGGATAGCCTATTTTGAAATAGATTTTGCCAAAAAGATTAGAATAGGGAAGAGAAAATATTAATGAGAAGCTGATCACTCTGAACTTTAAAAGGTATGCACTGTATCTGGGAACACAGCAAATAATGATGGCTGGATGTGGACAGCAGATCTCTGGTATGAATCATGTGAAAAACAGATAAGGAATCAAGCATGGAGCATTGAGCTACTGTGGGAAATAATGTTATTGAGAATAGATAAAATCAGAGAACGATACAAATATAAATATAATAAAAATCCAGAACTCAGAAGATAAAATATTTGAATTAGTAAAAAGTATGTAGCTAATCACAGTAAATTTCAAATAAAATTAAAGTCAACTTTTCTTCATAGATTATTACTACTAGTAGAGAGAGTTTCTGTTTCTGTGATAAAATATTATGACCCAAAACAATTTTGAAATATTTTATTTCATCCTACATTTTATTATTCAAATTCAGGTAAGTCAGGATAGGAACCTGGAGATAGGAACCTGAAGGTAGTAAATAAGGTGTAAACTGTGAAAGAATTATTATAACTGGATTGCTCTTCAAACACTCAGGATTATCAGCCTAGGAGCGAGACCACCCTCAGTGAGCAAGGCCATCCCACATCAATCATTAATCAAGAGAATATGCCTCAAATTTGGCCACAGACCAATGATGTGGGGCATCTTCTCATTTACAGTCACTTTCTTATAAATGACTCTAACATGTCAAGTTGACATAAACTTAGTTAGCACAATAGCATTTTATCCATGGGTGATTTAAATGTCAAAAGCTGTACACCTGTAATCATTACAGCTTTTTGATTTGTAGATAGGCATATGCCCATGGAAGCATCACTGCAATTTATTCCACACAATGTAATTGTTTACTCCAAAGACTTCTGTGGTGATATATTTTGTACCCTAATAAAATTTGCCTGAAGATCAGAGAACAGAACAATGCTGTGGGATAATGCTTTTGAATACTGGTTTTGTAAAATGCTGATTGGCCAGTAGCCAGGCAGGAAGTATAGGTGGAGTGAGCAGACTAAAGGAATACTGGGAAGAGGAAGAGCAGAGTCAGGAGACACTGCTAGCTGCCGCCAGCAGAAGCAAAATGTAAAAGTACCAGTAAGCCACAAGCCATGTGGCAAAGTGTAGATTCATAGAAATGGGTTAATTTAAGATGTAAGAGGTAGCTAGTAAGAAGCCTGAGCCACAGGCCATTCAGTTCCTAATTGATATAAGCCTCTGTATGTTTATTTGGGTCCAAACGGATGTGGGACCATGGGGGCCATGGGAGCTAGGGGTTACCAGAGAAAATTTACAGCTATAGGACAAGCCACTAGATTAAACATCGACGCCAGAGAGTGATGGCACATCCTAAGATATCTTAGTATCTTAGCACTCAGGAGGCAGAGATCTGTAAGGATCTCTGTGAGTTCAAAACCACCCTGGATTATATGAGATTGATTCAGTGTGGGAGAGAAACAGAGCCAGGTAATGATGGCACACACCTTTAATTACAGTACTTGGGAATCACATGCCTTTAATCTCAGCACTTGAAGTCTCATGCCTTTGCTACCAGTATTTGAGAAGCACACATGCCATTAACCCCAGTACTAGGAAGGAAGTAATATGGCTAGGTGGAGAAAGACATATAAGGTGTGAGGAGTCAGGAACTAGAACCCTTTATTCATCTGAAGGCTCTTTCTGCTGAGAACTCAAGTTTTTCTGCTGAGAGCACTTAATTGGACCCCTTTTGGCTGAGGACTCAGAGACATTCAGTCAGAGGATTTATCATGTTGACGATGTGAGACATAGCTGTGGCTTGTTCCTTTGTCTCTCTGATCTTTCACTATTTACCTCAATATCTGTCTCTGGGTTCTTTTTTATTAAAAGGCCAATTTAGATTTCAGCAACAGACTTCCTCTCATTTTTTTCTTATTATTGTTCTTTAGTTCCTCAACAAAATTCCAACAGTCAAAATCAAACAGAATACTAAAATGAATATACATAATGATTAAACAGTGCTTATACAAAGAATAAAGGATGTATTCAACTTAATAGTCCCTGGAGTGAAAGATTTGTTTAATATGAAAATTAAATTTGTGCCGTGCATCTCATTAGTTGAATAATATGGAACTAACTGAAGGCTCATTTCCCATTGTATTTAAAAGGTATCTTTTTTTAAAAAAAACAATATTTTCTCCCAAACCTCACAGAACTAGTAATAAATGGGAACATTTTCACATAATAAAGGGCATGAAAATCTAAACCCACACCACAGGAATAAATAGCAATGAGCTTCCTCCAGAAGATCACAAATAACATATGGATATTTGCTTTCACTTCTGATATTGTATAGTACATGATAAATTAAAATAAAAATAGTCAAGAAAAATATGATAAATATGCCCACAATAGAAAGGGAGAACTAAACTATTTTCTCTTTGGACACAAGGATTGTGTGCATGGAAAAATCTCAAAGACTGCCTCCGAGACTTATTAAAACTCATAAAGAACTAACCTAAATTTAAGGCTGTAAAATCAACACATAAAAACTCAGTTATATCTGTACATTAATATCATCTATTATCTATCTAGCAATATGTATCATATGTTTATAATCACATGCATATATACAGATTACAGAAAGAATAAAACCTAAGGAAGCTAAAAAACTGTCTGGAAAGATTTCTCAGAGATTAAGAGCACTGTCTGCTCTACCAGATAGCTTGAGTTCAGTTCCCTTCCTAGCAACCACTTGGTGGCTCACAACCATTTATAATGAGATCTTGTGCCCTCTTCTGACATGCAGGCATTCATGCAGACAGAATACTATATACATAAAAAGTAAACAAATCTTTTTTTAAAAAAAGTTAAATACAAGTTCAAGATATTTCAGAAGTAGGATGATAGAAATAGAAACAATAGGTAGAGGGAGTGTTCATTGGTAGGATGATGAATCCAGAACAAGCTATTACAAAGCTGAGAGATCAGTATTGATAGTACAAGTCATCAACTGTACAGGTGGAAGAGCAGAGAAAGTGAAAATAGTAACAGCAGAATCAGATCAAGATGGATTTCAAGGAGACCACATCAATAGTAAGGGGCTGAGTCAAGTTGAAGCCTTATGGACAGTGAGGAACGATCAGTCTGGCAGTACTTAACACACATAACATCTCAGATAATAGGTAGATATAGAGTGTCATCAGAATAGGAGGTATCCACCACTTTTGAGAGACCTGGCGACAGAGTCAAACGTTTTCTCCAGCTTAGCATATTGGATAAATTCTTGGGCACATTTTCTTTAATACAATTTTAATTTGGCATTGTGCCCATAGAGTCTCAAGTCACACTAGTAAGTTTATAGGCTAGCACCACTTATACTGCAAGGAATAAGTTATTTATCCTACGAGTAATGCTAGCAACTGATTTTGTTTACTTATATAGACAGAAACTCAATCACTCTTCACTCTCAGAAAAGGAAACTACAGCTGCTTCTTCTTCCTCTTCTTCTTCTTCTTCTTCTTCTTCTTCTTCTTCTTCTTCTTCTTCTTCTTCTTCTTCTTCTTCTTCTTCTTCTTCTAATGGTTTCAGGAAAAGGCACATCTAAAAAAAAGAAAAGAAGAAAGATAGGAAGGAAGGAAGAAAGGAAAAAAGACAGAAAAGATATTCTATTAAAATTTTTTTGTTCACAAAATTGTCTACTGTTCCAATGCATTAAAGAATATGCTCCACTTTCTCTTCTACCAGAGTCACCGTATGTGTTTTATGTTGAGATTTTTGATCCACATGGGCTTCAATTTTGAGCAGGGTGAGAGATATGAATGTAATTGCACTCTTCTACATGCCAGCATTCAGTTAGACCAGTACCATTTGTTGAAGATGTATTTTTCCCACTGTGAATTTCTGGCTTCTTTATCAAACATCAGGTATCCATAGGTGTGTGGATTTACATCAGGGTCTTTGATTCAATTCCATTGTGTAACCTGTCTGTTTTTATGTCAGTTGCTCAGAGTTTTTATTACTATAGCTATGCAGTACCTCCAGAAGTTCTTTTATTGAACAGGATTATAGTAGCTATCCTGGGTTTTTTGGTTTTTCATATGAAGTTGAGTATTATTACTTCAAAGTCTGTAAAGAATTGTGTTAGAGTACATACATGTACAGGGGTAGTCTTGAATTTGTAGATTGTTTTGGTAAAATGGCCATTTTTACTATGTTAATTCTACCCCATGTATGAGCAAGGGAGATCTTTACATATTCTGTTATCTCCTTAAATTTTTTTCTTCAGAAACTTGAAGTTATTTTCATACAGTTTTTTCAATTAATTGGTTAGAGTAACATCAAAATTTTTTTATTTGTAACTATTGTGAAAATGGTTTTATCCCCGATATCTTCTCAGCCTATTTGTTGTTTTTATATAGGAGGGATACTGATTTTTTTTTAGCTAATCTTTTATCCAGCTACATTGCTGAAGATGATCACAAGCTGTAGGAATTTCCTGATAAAATTTTAGGAGTCACTTTTGTATACTATTATATCATCTGAAAATGGTGATACTTTGACTTCTTTTCTGGTTTGTATCCCCTTGACCTCCTTTAGTTGTCTTATTACTCTGTCTAGAAGTTCAGATACTAGATTGAATAGATATGGAGAGAGTGGACAGCCTTGTCTTGTTCCTGATTTTAGTTTCTCCTCAGTTAATTTGATGTTGGCTATAGGTTTAAAGTATATTGAATTCATTATATTTAGATATGTCACTTGAATCAATGATCTCTTCAACGCTTTTATCATGAAGTGCTGTGGGATTTTTGTCAAAGGTCCTTTCAACATCTAATGAGATAATCACGTGTTTTCGGTTATTTTCAGATTGTTCATATGATAGATTACATTGACAGATTTCTTTATTTTGAGTCATACCTGCATCTTGGGTAAGAAGCCTACTTGATAACGGTGGATGATCTTTTTAATGTGTTCCTGAATTTGGTTTGAGAGTATTATTATGTATTTTTGCATTAATGTTCTTGAGGGAAATTGGTCTGTAATTCTCTTTACATTTACACAATGGGGTATTACTCAGCTTTAATACAAATAACACCATAAAATTTGCAGGCAAATGGATGAAATTAAAAAATACCATCTTGAGTTTGGTAACCCAGACTCAGAAAGAAAACATAGTATGTTCTCACTTATAAGTGGACATTATCTGTTAAGGATAATCATACTATGATCCATGGAACCAAAGAGACTAACTAACAAGGAGGGCTGAAAGGGAAGACTCATGAATCTCCCTGGGAAGGGGAAATAGAGTAGATTTCACAGGTGGACTGGGGATGAGTAAGGATGGGAACAGGAGGTATCAGGTAGATAGGGTGTAGAAGGAGAGAGTACTGGAAGAAATGACTGGAACTGGGGAATATTTCAGGGGTTAGATAGAAACCTAGTGCAATGGAAACTCCCAGGAATCCATGAGGGTGAACCTAAGGAAGACTGCTAGTAATGGAGGATATGAAGCCTCAACCAGACTTCTTATCTAACCAGGCAAGGCTTCCAGTGGAGAGCCTGAGACACCAACCAAGCCACAAAATATTTGACCTATAATTTTTCCTGCCTGTAAGATGTACTGGGGAAAAGGTGGCACAGAACTTGCTGGAGTGGCCAACCAACAACTAATCCAACCTGAGACCCATGCCAGGATTAGGAGCCCATGTCAGACATTGCCTGGACAGACAGGAACCAGAGTCTGGATAGCCCAGAAACAAAAGACAGAAACAAAAATGATAAGAAGAAAGAAAAAGAAACCTCAATGAAATGAGTCTTAATGATACTCTGCTTTTCTCTTATACCAAAGCCTAATCAACATCAGAGAGCCTTTTCTACAGCAACTGATGGGAGCGGATGTAAAGACTCACAGTCAAATATTAGGCAAAGCTTGGGGAAGCCTATGGAAAAGGGTGAAGAATTGTAGGAGCCAGAGGGTTTAAGGATACCACAAGAAAGTGGCTCAAACAATCGACTAACAAGAGCTCACAGAGATTGAACTGACGATCAGGGAGCCTGTATGGATATGAACGAAGTTCTCTGTCTGCATATATGTTATGGTTGTGTTTGTTGGCATTCTTGTAAAACGGCTAACAGTGGGAGCAGGAGTGTCTCAGACTCTTTTGCCTGCTTTGGGGACCCCTTTCCTCCTAATGTGCTGCCTTGTCCAGCCTTAATATGAGGGGTGATCCTAGTCTTATTGTAACTTTATAAGCCATGTTCAATTGATATCGCTGGGATGCCTGACCTTTACTGAATGTTAAGGAAGAGGAATGAATCTGGGGAAGAAGGGAGGTAGACGGAGGGACTGGAAGGAGGTGGGGAGGGGAAACTGTGGTGGGGATGTAACATATGAGTGAAGAATAAATTAAAAAGGAACTGTTCCCTGAGACAGAGCCCTCCAGCACCTGACTGGACTAAGAGAGCCCTTGTCCAGTAACTGATGGAGGCAGATGCAGAGATCCAATGCCAGGCGCCAGGCTAAGCTCCCGGAATCAAATTGATGAGAGAGAGGAGGGATTCTGCAGGTCTGAGACATGGAGATTTTGATGAGAAGACATGCAGAGATGACCACACTAGTGGAAGCCCATGAACTGTAGACGAGTGGCTGTGGAGCCCCCATGGGACTGGACTAGACCCTCTGGATATGGAAGAAGGTTGTTTGGCTGGAACTATTTGGGGGGCACCCTGGCAGGGGGATCACGATCCGTTCCTGGTATATGGGCAGGCTTTTGGGAACCCGGTGACTGTGGTGTGACGCCTTACACAGCCTTGGTGGCAGTGGGGAGGGGCTTGGACTTGCCTAGGCTCAGTGTTCCAGGCTCTGCTGACTCCCCATGGGAGACCTTAACTTGTAGGGATGTAGGGATGCAGGTGGCCAGGGAGGGGGCCTGGAGGGTGGGAGGAAGGAGGAGGGAGGATCTGTGGGTGGTATGTGGAGTGAGTAGAAAATTTCTTAACAAAGAAAAATGAAAAAAAATAATAAAATAAATATTAAAAAATAGCCAGACTAGATAAACATGCAAGTGGTTTAATTATAAAATCTGCACATTTCTGACATCTTCATATCCTCATATCTTCCCTTTAAAGCCAGCAATAAAGCATGAAGACTGTGAAAAGGAAAAAAAAACGCAAAAAAGAATTTGTTGTATCAGTCTGTGGGAATCATTCTAATATATTGATGATCAAAAGAAAATTGGATGTAAGAATTTTACCATATGGTTAGGGACAAATGATCATACTTCATAAAATTAAATGATATTTTTAATCAGACTTATGCAACCAAATATTTTTGTCATTTTTTTAAATACCCAAACTCTTAGCAATTCCATTCCTGTAAGAATTGCATAACTCAGATAATTTAAGGGGAACAATTCCATTGAACTCAATGGGAATAAAATACATTAAAAAAGGTGTTTCTTATTTAGTAGGCTCTGACTTAGAGGTGACGACCATGGTGTCATCAACACAGAAACTGTCAGCAAGGAGATGCCAAAATTAGAACCAATAAAATTGTCCAACCTCCAGTCTTTGGTACTTTGCAGTGAAACTTGCCCATTCTGAAACAAAACTGTAAATTTACTTAAAACCTTGTTTTTGCGCGATATTCTAAAATATTTTTATGATTTATTTATTTTTTATGTGCATATATGTTTTACATATGTGTATGTATGTGCTCCTTGTGCATAATTGGTGTCAGTGGAAGTAACAAGGCAGCTTTGGATCCCCTGTGACTAGTGTTAAAGATGGTTATATAACACCACGTGGGTGCTAATAATCAAACCCAGGTCCCCTAAAAGAGCAATAAGTAGTCTTAACCACTGAGCCATCTCTCCAGTCCTTGAAATATAATGATAATAATAATAATAATAATAATAATAATAATAATAATAATAATAATGTTATTATAAATTGATTTGCCAGTCTCAAACTCGAAAATTGCAGATCACAGCATTGCCATATATCAATATCATAAGGTTGCACATGACATTACCTGGTCATGAGGATAGTTTTACGGGTAACACATTAGGTATTCATTAAAAAGGTAAATATAAGCTCCATATGGAGCTTCATTTCTGGAATCTGGAACTCAGGAGGTTGAAACAGGAGGATATTAAATTGAGGGTAGCCTATTTTAAAGTGAAAAACAGTTTTAAAAAACTCAGAAACAAAAATCAAAACAGAAAGAACACCACAAACATGCAACTCTACTCCTAAGTAAATTTAAAAGCATTAAAAGAATATAAACAAAATCTTATGTAGCAATTTGTAATGGCATTATGCATGATAGCCAAAAAAGCAGAATTAATGCAAAATTCCAATATGTGCATATAATAAGATGGTATAAATGGAGATTTACAAATCAAAGATTTTCAAATTCTATTTTATTTAAAATTTGTTTAGTAATAGGAAAAATAGCTTATAATGATGCATTAAAATATCATTGGTTTGTAAGGCTAAATATACAGTTCTTATATTTTGTTATGTGTAAAGTACATCTGAAAATGAACATAACTTTAAAATGTAGGCACAGAAATAAAATTTACATTAAATTGGAGAAAATGTCTAGAAGAAAGTGAGGATGGGGGAAAGGTAGGATTATAAAAATATACTTGAGAAATTTATATGAAGTCAGATATTAATACTGAAATATTTCATGTTTATTGTCTTGTTTTATGATATAAATTCTTGTTATGTAGCCCAGAGTGTTCTTGTACTCAAAGTCCTCCTGCCCCTATTCAAATATTGAAATTACAAGCACATGACAATATATTAAGTTGCAAATAATGAAAAATGTTAAACATATTAACCAATATTCATATGGATGGATAATCTAAAATCACATGTTCTCTAGATGCAGCAATATCTCAAGGAAAAGACAACAATCTAATTACTATCATAAGCTTTCAATAAATTAAGGATTCATTGGAAACATCTAAATCTAACTTGTATCAAAAGTACAGAAATAAAGTACAGAGTAGTCAAAAGTTGAGAAATGAACTGTGTGAAAATATTTATAATATTTAATTCTGATAAAGGGTTCATAATGATTGGAGTTGATGCAATGTGTGTCACTAAGATAACTGTCAAAATGATCAATAAGTAGGTGAAAGTGACCTCAATTTCATTAGTCATCCAGAAAATGCAAATCAAAATCACTCCTGACCATTGACATGTATTTAATTAAAAGGACCATAAACACCAAGAAAAACTCAAACGATTGCAATTTTTTGGTGAGATAGTTAATTAACACAACCTCCTTAGAAAGCACATGAAACACCCATTAAAATAAGAAATATACATATACAACCTGTTGTCAAATAATTTCACATCTGAATACATGTCTAACAACAGGACACTCTATATCAATAAAACCCCAAATGTAGCAGTGCTCATAGATAGCATTTTATGTATATTTTATACAACAAGCAAAATGTTCAATACCTAATGTGTCTACATGTTTGTGTGCATATTTGTTTTTGTGCAGATATTTTATTTATATATGTATTGCAGATTAATTACAAAATGCAATGCTTCATAGCAGTGGGAATGTTAATAACAGAACAAATGGTTGTTACTTTCAGAGGTTTATAACACAAATATACAGAATGTAAGTTTAAATGTTTGCTTTCATATTCCATTCATCCATAAACTGAATCAGAGAACATTTACTCTATGGTGATAGAGTTCACAATGGCAATTAATTTGGGGCCATTACTCAGGGAAAGTTGATAAGTTTTAAATGTTGCATTTCTGAATCTAATCCTTTTATGAAAAATAATAATGTGTGTGTGTTGCTATATCTTTTTTTGTCCTTTTCAAATATATCCATCTGTGTGCTTTGTTGCACATATTTGTTATGCAACTAAAATCTGTATTTGGTAAGTATTGCTAACATTTCCAAAATTCTTTCCATATTGTTATTAGTCAGTTCTTTCCTATTCATATTGGATGTGACATAGATTTTTATAACAGAAAATACACTTCTAAATTAAATACATATTCTATGTATGGTATTAATTTTAGACATATCAAGCATATTGAATTTTCCTAACAATAAAAATAATTTTAACCATATGACAACTTGTCAGTGCATCTGTTTCAATATAAAAATCAATGTGTATATAATCCATACCCTCAGGAGCTTAATAAAATAAAGATATTGGGGCAACAGCAAATGTTAGTACTTAGGTCCATAATATAGATCAAGTAAATTAATTTAAACTAGTAGATGATCTGTTTTGGGAGTTATTTTTGTTTGCTTTTTAGACAAAGTATTCCATCTTAAACCTCAGCTATAGAGATCTTAGAAAGGTAACAAATTTCAGTACTAGCTAAAATGATGTACTTTTCACCACAACTGTATAACTGTTTAAGACATTCATCTATTAATTTCCCAAATATTAAAAAAAAATGACTATCCCAGAGCCAAAGGACCGACTTTGTAGGATTTCTGAACACTGGGGTGAAAACACAACGAAAACTATCAGAAGCCTGCATCCAGGTTTGTGTTAAAATATTTTAAATTAATATTTTTAGAGTGGAAAATAATCTTTAAATAATATTTTTATATTTTGGAATATCCATACACATATTTAAACATGGTATATTGATCACAGTAATCTACCATTATCTCCATCCTGCACCCTCTAGTGCCCCTCCCCACATCACCCTCCCATGTCCTCTTTTTATTTTATTTTTTATTATTAATAAAGTAAAATCTAATTAGTACTGTTCATATATATGTAGGAATATGTCCATCCACCGGATCATGAGCACCTTACTGGATGCCATGTCCACAAAAGACTATGATTCTATCCCCCTTAACACACATCAACTGCCAGTATTCTCCTCTGATTGGCATGGGGCTTTGGGGTCCCTTGCCCATCTGTGCTGGAAGTTTGACTAGTTTGGTCTCAGAGAGATCAGAACAGCAAGAGAGAAAAATACCTTAAAGTTGCATCTTTTTTATTAGCTAAAGTTTCAAACTTCATATTATTTTCAGGGAGATGTAGCAGGTGCTCTGATGTCCATTTTTTGACATATTTTCTCTCACACATAGGAAGGGAACAGGGGGATACATGGGTGGTAAATAGCGATTGTTACCAACTGAGGAACTCCCACCAACACGCCATTCCTGGATAGATGTCTCTTAAAAATAAAATAAAATAAAAGTAGCCTGAGTGGATGGCCCCTTCCTCACCCTAGGCTGATCTTAAAGTGGATTCATTCTAAATAGGACTCTAAGGAACATCTAGGACACCTACCTGCCCGCTAATCAGATAGAGGGTTTTGTTTTATTTTTTGTTGTTGTTTTGGTTTTGTGGGGTTTTTTTGTTTTTTTTTTATTTTTTATTTTTTTTTTATTTTGCAATACAATTCAGTTCTACATATCAGCCACGGATTCCCTTGTTTTCCCCCCTCCCTCCCCCTTCACCTTCCCCCAGCCCAACCCCCATTCCCACTTCCTCCAGGGCAAAGCCTCCCCCTTGGACTGAGATCAACCTGGTAGACTCAGTCCAGGCAGGTCCAGTCCCCTCCTCCCAGGCCGAGCCAAGGGATCCTGCATAGGCCCCAGGTTTCAAACCGCCAACTCATGCAAGGAGCACAGGACCCAGTCCCACTGCCTGGGTGTCTCCCAAACAGATCAAGCCAATCAGCTGTCTCACCCATATGCAAACATTCAACAGAAATTGCTTATGTTTTACTTCAGCAAAAGGATAGTAGTGTTTGAAGGCCTTGAAGGAAGGAAGCAGTTCTTAAATAATCCCCATGAGGTATAAACAGTAAAGCTGGCATGACTATAGGGTAAACAAGGTGAGCCAGTAGGAGCCATGGATTCCAGAAGGAACTTTCTCATAATGGCCTTCCTGATGAGAGGTATGCATTCAGCATCAGTTACGCTTATACTCCGCATACACAATAGAGCCTCGAAACAGGCGTGCTGTGGTCTCCTGGGTTATTGGTAGTACAGGACAACAACAGCCTGGTCTTCCCACAGTAGAACAGAAGAAGAAGGTTAAAGACAGAGTTCAACTGCAGAGGAAGCAAGGGAGGGAGAGAAACAGAGAGAGAGTCAGAGAGACACAGAGACAGGGAGAAAGATAGAGGCAAAGACAAAGACGGACAGAAAGACACGGAGGGAGAGAAGGAGAAAGAGAGAACACACACACACACACACACACACACACACACACACACACACACGCACACACACTTTCTCCTCTCACAGCCCATGTCCCTCACATTTCCAGATTCCAATGCAGATTCAGCAGGCTGCCTTTGCAGGTAGCATTGTAGTCTGTCACTGCCTCTGTACCAAGCTTGATGGTTGCTGAAAACCTCCCTTTCCTAACTCATTGTCTATCCTAATATCAGATTAGCTATGAAATGGGATATGTATTTAAAGTAACCTAACAGATGCTCTAGAGAAATACAGCACAGTTCTTATAAATAAATCATACTACATCATGTGCATTGTGTGTTCTTAAGCTTTTGTAATTCTTCTTTTAATGTCAAGCTTGAAGACTTTTGATAAATTCTCCTTCTTGGGCTGGAGAAACAGTTCAGCTGTTAAAGGATAGGCTTCCAAACAAAGCACAAAGTCATATCTTACCCAGCTCCTTGTCAGTCACCTTGAAAGTTCCTTCTCTCTCTGGTACTACTTTAATAAAATGCTTTTCATGCTTATAGCTAAAGAACAATATACTCCGTATACTATAGCACAAACACAAAAATCGATTGGTCACAAAATACCTAATTTAAAATGTCTCTATTTGGTGTTTATTTCTGTGGCTGTCCTTTAATGATAAAGATATCTTAGATTTTTTTAGCTTATTAGACCATCCCTTCATAGAAATTTTATGATCCTTCTAGGAAGTGTTATTTGCTAGATGCTCATAAGCAATTGGTAAATTAAATTAAAAAGGAAAGAAAAAAAGCTACACAATTTTTCATATTTTAATGAGTAGCTGAAGTATAACGACTAATCTTTATATTCATGGCGTATCTCCAACTCAGAAAATGTTGTTCTCATTTAAATTTATTTTGAAATCATGTATAATTTATTTAAAAAAGTACATATATACGTAAGGATGTTAAGTTTTGTACAAGAGTGAGATTGTTACACACTAGAAAACATAAACAAATATAATATTTATTAATCCTTTAGATCTTTATCACCCAAATGACCCTTATCAGAGTCACAACTTGTTCATGTATAATTTTCATGTATTGGGTAAAGAAGTTTCTCTTTATTTGTAAATGACCCCTATAATAAATTTCTTGATCAAAATACACACACACACACACACACACACACACACACACACACACACACACTTGCTCCAACAGGATGGCTCTGGGGAATTTAATCAGCAACTATAAATAATATCAAAATATTAATCTAACCAGAATATTATATTATGCTGTAATATCTTCTTCAAGAGAAATAGCAAAATAGAGAATTTTTTCTTTTTGGAAAGTTTTTCTTTTGGTATGAAGGAAAAATATCAATCATGTAATTTCATGGCCATTAAAAAAATTATACTGTCTATTTCTCCTTGACAGGGGTATTGGGATCTATCTCTGGTACATGAGTGGGCCTTTTGGAGTCCAGTGCCTAGGGTGTGACACCTTGCACAGCCTTGGTGCAGGGGGGAGGGGCTTGGACCTGCCTCAGCTGAGTGTGCCAGGGTCTGCTCACTCCCCATGGGAGACCTTGACTTGGAAAATGTGGGAATGCGGGTGGGTTGGGGAGGAAGGCTGGGAGGTGGGAAGAGGGAAGAAGGCTGTGGTTGTTATGTAAAGTGAATAGAAAATTTCTTAATAATAAAAAAGGAAAAAAACCCAAAATTTATACTGTCACAAATAAAATTGTATTTTTGCTCCTGTTACCTTGGCAAACTATTTAAGTCATCTTCATTGGTATATTCTGTTCTACTAAAGGCAATAACAAAAACAAAGATATTTTGGGTATATTTCACAGATAATTTATATATACATACTTAAATATATTATATATTCTCCCTATATAGTCAACTTAAATTTTTATATGTGTCCATAAATAATGAATATGCATGTACATGTTTAGATTGTTTCATAGATATAAAGTATAAAATTGTCAATAATAGTTGTTGGATCATTCTGTAGATGAAGTTACAGCCTGAAACATGTGCTGAAAATTGAATTCAGCCCTCTGCAAGAGCAGCTCTTGCTTTTAACCACTGAATCCTCCCTCCAGTCCCAGCCTTGTGTATTTCTGAAGTTTTATTTTAGGTGGAAGTAAGGAATCCCAATAGGAGTAAAAGCAAGCATGATCTGGAAATACAATAAAAATGAATAGAGACTATTCCTCCACCATTAACCATGATAGAACATTGACCAGAATAATGATGTATAAACACTAAAGTTGATATTTAATGAGGATGAAAAGTAATAATAACAATGAAAGAAGAAAAGTAAGAGGAGGAGGAAAAAGTAAATACTAGAAAGAGAAAGATAATATGGCAAAAAGTAAGTAAATAAAATTATATTTAGTTTCAAAAATGACTCAAAATTTAAGTATATATATATATATATATAAATTAATTAACAGCACTATAATGTAGTATTAAGGTAAAAATAATGAAAATAATTTAGACAAGCTACTTTTCAAATCTGATGCATGCAGAGAAAGGTAGATTTACTGACTTAAAACTTTAGTCTCTTATAGCTTCTGTTTTTTTTTTTTTTTCCTACACTTGTTAGTACAGTATGCCGGCTGGGAGCAGCTGGCAAGGAAGGAATGCTGTTGTTATGCTCCACAGTTGAGTTCAGAGACTGAGCACCATAATCCATAAGAAGCTGGACTAAATTGTTCATATGTAGTATGTCAATTAGAGACAAGTAAACTTGCAAAGCAAAGAGTTATTCCATGTGGCCATGTTAGAAAGAAGAATTGGGAACAGAGTTCCATCTATTCTATTCCCTATTTATCTTCAGTGTATAGCTGTGAGTTTTATATTAATAAAGAAAGCAAGAAATGTTCCAAACTAAGCAGTTTTGGTCAAGGTGTAGTCCACCTATCCCTGACTTATCATTGTCTTGGAATCCATCATGTAAGGTAATACACCAAGATGTCAGAACTTCAATTATGAATTCTCCTCCAGGGAAACTGGTTTCATCTCTCACTGAAGCAAAGCCTCAGCACATTCTTCTTCTAGTATGTGATTTCTGAGGTATTCCAATTTATTGGCGAATATTATTTATATGTGATAATAGAGCAAGGGACAAACACACCTGTTTCTCTTTGTAATATGTTCACTCCTGCTAGAACAGACCTATTACCAATATTGAGCTTCCCTGTTTGTGTGCCAGGAATTCCTCCTTGCAGCAGGAAGGCAGATGCATGGAAGAGTAAGTTATTGTGATGATCCTAAAGTGAAGGGACAGCATGCCTTGTCACAGAGAGTGGGACTACTGACCTTTATGCCTTTCACATTCTGAACTCCCACTGCTTAAACTTCTTAGTGTTTACAACTTCCCTCCTTTCTCCATGACTCTTTTGTCTATTTTGTAGCCTGACACTGTAGGAGGGTGTCTCCAGGCTCTCTGAATTGGTTTTGTTCATTCTTTTCATGTCCCTAGAGAAGCACAGGCCCCTTCTTAAGATGTTGGAAGTGGTTCTTCTCCAGGACTACCCTGCTATGCGGAGGACTCAGAATCAGCTCAACACCAAATTCTGTGCATGGTTTTAAGATTTGAAATATCTATGTTTCTCTGTAGATAAGACTGCTAGCCTGAAGTTTGGCTTCCCGTGTGTTTGCTTTTCACTCCTGGGAGGCAGAGTTTGAAAGAAAAATTATTTCTTCCTTTGAATTGTGTTCACTTTGTTTCACTGTGCTTTTGCTGACTTTTTACATTTTCCTCGAATCTCAATATTCTTCTTCTCCCTTTTTGAAGTATGGCTTTTGTCAAAGCAGACACTTCTCATTAACAAGGTCAGAAGGAGGAAACTCATCTCATACCATCTCATACCATCTCATACCATCTCATCCCAGAAGGTGCAGAATAGAGCCTAAAGGACAGCTGTAATTTCTGGGAATGTCAGAGCCCCATCTGTGCATTCTAAACATTTGTAACTGGATTCAGTGATTTGCATCTTGGTGAGAGAGAAGCCCAAACAAAGAAGCCAAGAAGTGAAATGGTAGAGAAAGGTTGATTACCTTGCAGCAAAAAAGGTCTTTACAATCCAATGCCTCCCTGCAGAAAAGAAGAATGCAGACTCATTCACAGTTACATCAGAAAAAAACTTTTGAGCTAGGTGTAATCCTGAGTATACAGAAAACACACCATTGTTCAAAAGAATTTGGTAAAAAAAAATTTTGGGGAATGCTTACCTTAAGGTCATCTAGTACATGTGTCACATATTAAAATTGTATACAAGAAAACCCTAGTATGCTCATCTTGCAGCCATAAACACATCAAACAGGAATATCCATCATCCAAGTATAATAGGCTTCTGTCATATTGAAGTCTTAGATACAAAAGAATTTGCCCATATATATGACTGGCTAATTTAATAGTTAACAGTGCATTTATGTTTTACTGACTGGAGAGAGAAAGTATCTGTTCCCTCTAACTTTTGTACCTAACTTCCAGTGGCTCTCATTAGGAACAGATGCCTAAAATCAAGATTTCTTTACACCGTTTATCCTTTACACTCCGAAAACATCACCTGCACCAGCTAATTATCTTTTCTTCTTTCAAATATATTAAGTCAATATTTTATATAAATGTCATATAAAAGTATTTTAAATATATATTTAAAAGTTATTTCATTAAAAACAGAACATAGATCAACAGAAATCAAAAGAAAAAATAAATACATTCTTTTATCAGTATTCCAGAACCTAAAAATAGTTTAGACTTTGTACCTCATATGAATATAAATATTTAAAATGTATATTCTGGCACATCATCAGAAATGTCATCTCACTGTAGATAAGATCCATAGACTCATAATAAATCATAAAATATTTATTATCAAAATTAATTCATGGTCAAATTATTTTATTATGAGATGTTAACAATACATTTAATCCAAAGTTTACTTTTTTAGTACAATTTCCCCTGACTTTCTACGAAATAGAACACCATGACATTTAAAAGTAAAAATAATATTGCATTTCTCTATAATAAAAGGTTATATAAATAAGATTTATTGACTGGTAAATTGAACATGTCTTATCTTGTGGAAGTGAAACATAATTTACACAGACAAAGCAATGTGAGACCTTTCCAATTATACACTCATATATTCATAATTTAAATATTTAGAAAGGAAAGGCAACATAGTTACAACTTTTTATCAAGAAATTACCACTCGCCGGGCGGTGGTGGTGCACGCCTTTAATCTCAGCACTTGGGAGGCAGAGGCAGGTGGATCTTTGTGAGTTCGAGGCCAGCCTGGTCTACAGAGCGAGATCCAGGAAAGGCGCAAAGCTACACAGAGAAACCCTGTCTCGAAAAACCAAAAAAAAAAAAAAAAAAAAAAAAGAAATTACCACTCATTCTACTAAATCTCCTCAACTTCTTTTTATTTCAGTATGAATGTAAGATTACAATCTTACAATAGTCATGCATTCATAATTCTCTTTAAACAATTAAAGAATTTAATTGTATCTATCTCTAAAACTTTTCTCTATAGCTATCACTAAGAGGACAACGTATTAGTACATTCGATCCATAGAAAGAACTGGCAGGTGTCTATTTAAAGTGAGTTTTGATAGAAGGAGAATTCCACCATCTTATTTTTTCTCAGTCACCCAGAATTGCCTGAAAGAGTACTAGAGAATGCAAAAATTCCTTTTTCTTAGTAGCTCACATGCAATATTTGATTCTTTGTAGATATCTAAAAATTTAGGAATATATATTGTTTATCCTTTATATTTGCTAATAAATTTTATTCTTTGATGAGTTCAATTGTGAATCTAATGCATTCTGTTTAATTTCTCACTTACTCTCTTTTCTCTTTCTCCCACTTTATACAGGCCCTCTTTTTCCATCGAAATCACTTTTGAGTGTTCATGATTTTGTTGTGATCCTGACTATGTCCATTTTGTGAGCATCGGTTTGAAACAAATTAGAATCTGATGGGTCACCAATGGGTATCTAGGCTTCCTTTTGGATCACAGTCAGTTTTTTTTTTTTTTTTTTTTTTTGGTTTTTCGAGACAGGGTTTCTCTGTGTAGCTTTGCGCCTCTCCTGGATCTCGCTCTGTAGACCAGGCTGGCCTCGAACTCACAGAGATCTGCCTGGCTCTGCCTCCCGAGTGCTGGGATTAAAGGCGTGTGCCACCACCGCCCGGCACAGTCAGTTATTTGAAAATAGTTCATCCATCAGTGGAAAACCTCCATAAGCCCCTCACCCATCTATGGTTGGAACATGGGTAGGTAAGTCTCATGTAGGCTCAGTGCCAGTCTGCGCAACTGCTATGAGTTCATGATTGTCCTGATCATGTCATATTTAGAAGATGTCATTTCACAAGCATATTCTCTCTCTTCTATATTTTTTCTTCTCCCCCACACTTCTACAGTGATCTCCGATCCTCAAGTGAGTGTTAAACATATTTTCTTTAGGGATGAGCCTAGAATTGTCACTTATTTTCACCATTTTGTGTATATATGGGTCTCTTCATTCACCTGGAATCATGCCAACAAGAATCTTCTTTGGCTGAACTTAAGAGTATCCCTTTTCATTGAGTATAAACATAAATATACAAGATGTCTTGACACTATGACAATTTAACTAAACAGCAGTAGTTGATTTCTCTGTCTCCTATGGCCCAATATCCCTGTATTCAAGGATTTTTAGTGGCTTTACAGTTTCAAGTATAAATTCCATCTGGAATGGGCCTCAAATCAATCTGTGACTATGTTCATATACCTATTACATTACTCTTATTATCATACCAGTGACCTTAACATTTTCTTATTGGATTGTTTTATATTCAGTTACAAATAGAACACATGAATAAAGAGAGGAGAATACTCAGAATGTAATGTTGTGGATGGTGGAGAGAGATGATGGATAAAGCAGGTGTGTGTGTGTGTGTGTGTGTGTGTGTGTGTGTGTGTGTGTGTGTGTGTAGGATTAACCAAACTATAGATCTATGGAAAGCCATATGCAATATTGCTATTTTGTAGTCAAATTTAAAATATGATTTAAGAAAATTTTAGGGTGATACCCTGCATGGGTGAATAATGCTAGTCACAAAAGTCATAGATTATTAAGCAAATGTGTCAGAACAGGTAAAAGAAATTACTTTATGAATTCTTTGTTAGGGAGTCCACAAGAGTCCAAAAAAAGTAGAAGCTATTGTCATTGTGTTGGTGTTCCATTAAAATAATATTATATGACTCTATTGCTTGAGGCATACTGTACTTTATTATAGGACTTAGAGAACTCAAGCTAGAAGAAGAGCTATAAACATCCTTATTGATACTTAGATTTTATATCAGAAGTTGCTTTGTGAACAGCTAATAGAGAAATGTCATCCAGAGTCTTACCTGTCTGGAACCCAATAAGTTACAGTACTAATTTACTAGGCATGATGTGCCCACTGTTATTCATAGCATGACTGTTATGGTGGTAATTAGCTCCTCTGTGACTAGATTTTAGACCTACTCTATAAGAATTCACACCCAGTTTTGTAACTATGACCAAAGTCCACAGCTGCAAAGTCTTCAGCCACAGGAATGAGTCTGCTACTGACGTCTTGGAATATAGACACGATAATAAATTGCCTTCTAAATACATATGTTTATTCCCACAACTCTGCACTGTTTGACCTTTAGACAGAGAAACTTCTGCTTTCAGTATATATGGAACATTTGTAAATATCTGAGATTTTGATGGTGACATTCTACCTCTTGCACAGCTCTGTTGAAATGAGGTGGCTAATACCTCATATAGATACCCTGCCAACCTCAGTGAGAACGTATTCACTAGAATAAACAATTTTTCTGTAGCAATAACAGGGTCTTGGACTTAATTTTTGTTGTGAATTGTACATGTAATTCAAATAATTTTTGTGTCTTTAAAATGTATTAATAGTATTTTATTATTATATTTTATTGTATTATTAATATTGGTGGTTAGTGTATTTGATGGTTCTCAAATTAGAAACTTGACCTTCAGCTTACATTTTTATTATGAAAGGAACTGAGTGAATTTCATAAATCTTAAATGTCCACATATATTTTAATACAAATAAAAAGAAATTAAAGAACACCAGAAGAACTTTCTGACACTATAGCCATCTACTTTGTCTATTACTATGAAAAAAAATGAAAATGTCCAAAAAGATCAGGAGGCAAAAGGAAGATGGGAAAGAAAGATTTAATTTGTTTTAGGAAACAAGAAATTTATGTAAAATTACTGGTTGGAAAAGAGGTATAAAGTTGAAATAGATGATTCTGTGTACTTCAGATTTGTCTCTTGGTAGAAACTCTGCTAAAAACCAGATTCACAAAGTTCATAACAAGGGTTTACATAAAATTCACCTTTGTTATCTCATACAAGGCTCATTCCTATTCTAAGAATATCTTATAAAATATCTGTTGACTGAATAAATACTTGATTTTGGCTCTCACATTCACAGTGCACCTGCTCCCATTCCTTGGATGTTCCTAAACAATCAGGTGATAAGTTCTCCTACCATGAATTGGTGCTTAATTCATTTTTCCTAAATTTCATCTACCATAGAAATGCCTAAATTTATTTTAATCACATGCACAATTTAGGAAAGAGCCTAAGTTAAGTTCCAGACAGAATAATAGACTTCTTTAAATTGCTGTTAGAAAAATCCCTTTCATTGAAATGATGTTGAATATTAACATTAGTGTTCTTTCTTTGAAGTTTAATATTAAATAATTTGATTAAGATAAAATTTGTTGAGATAACAATGAAATATTCAAAGCTTTAATTGATAACCCTAAAATTCTTTTATCTATCATTTTGAGAGGCTTTTCTTCCCCAATATTGGAGTTAGTGGAAGAAATTTGTCTTCCTAAGACAGTAACTTGGAATAATATTGAGAAGTCTTTCTTAGTAAAGGAACAGCCTAAAAAGCAGGTACATTTGTGCACTCATCCAAGTACATGGAATATAGAAATCCAACTAAAGCTAATATTAAAATGCACAATTTTATAATATCCAACACTCAAACATTTCAAAATAGATGACTAAATGTTTGAACACAGTGGTGACAGTTACTCTCATTGAAGTTTATAAATGAATCCAACTATGGTAAGCAATGGACCGGAATTGCTACAAATAATTGCATGATTATAAGAGGTTGTACTGATTGCTTAGATTAAAAAGTTAGAATATTTTCCCAGCTTCCATATTTTTTATATTTAATTTTTTTGAAACTTCAGACATCAATATTGAATCTACATTACCTTCCACCCTCCAGCCTTTCCAAATCACTCCCTCCTTACCAAATGCATGACCTTCTCTTAATTGTTAATGTTGCATCATACCACGCATGTGCATGTATGCACTCACACACAAACATACATATAACCAACTAAGTCCATTTAGTTTTGTCTATATGTGCCTGACTTCTTGAAACTGAATATCTATGTGTATTGGGATGAAATTGGTCATTCCTGAAGAAAATGGATTTTTGTCTGTTTGGTTTTTTCTCTGAAATTTCACTTAAGGGAAATTCTCTGAAAAATATTAAGCATTTATTTATTGTTTTTAATCAGAATCATAATGATGCCAAAACAGTAAAAGAATCTAATGTTTTGAAATGAAAATTTGGCATAATTTTAAGCACTATGTTTTAAAAATGATGAAATGAAAAATGATTGCACTATTATCTTGTTACTTCATAATAACTCTGTTTTTTTATAATCATCACAAGGTTTCAAGAATATAGAAGCCATTCATTAGGATTTATGACTATGTTAATGTTTTGGACACCATTAACATGTAAACCAGGTGATGTCTCCATTTCTTCTTCTGAATTTTATTAATTACAAAGGACTTGTTGAATAATACTACTAGAGCACACTGATTGATCAGAGTACCTGGTCAGTGAGTGCCAGGGATACATCTGCTTTCATCCTTCAATACTAGAATTACAGAAGTCCCATAATTTTCTTTTTTTTTTTTAATGTGGTTGTTGTGGGTTCTAACTTAGGGCCTTGTGCTTACATGTCAAGCACTTTACCAACTGAATCATCTTCCCAATCTCCACACACAAGTTATTGAAACTTATAAATATATTATTTCAAGAATCAGAAATGGTTATCTATCTCAAAATCTGATAGATATCTAGACTCATTTTAGAAGATCCCATTGGGAATGGTGTGATCAATTCTTTTATCTTTTTGCAAGATCAGACACCTACACTTGTAATGAATGTACAGATGGCTGAAAACTTGTATGGAGATCAGGCTGGCGTTTGTGTATTACCAGAGAAATGACATTTTGCAAACATACTCAAATATATCAGTTGAAAAAGGATGAGCACTTCAGCTGTCAGAAATTCTAACTTATACATCCAGGAATTAACATTCTAAATTTATGACAGACTGAAGAATGGAAACTGTCATAGATACATGTCAAAACAAAATTCCTGAGAAACCTGACTTACAGAAAGGAATGCTTATATAGCTCAGAGTTTGGGAGATTATAGTTTAAAATCAGATGAAATGTTTGCTTTGAGACTGATGATTATTGCAAGATTCCAATGTTTTGGCATTTGTGACATGGAACTCAAACATTCTCTTGAGCAAAAAACAAAAGAGGATGAAGAAAGAGTCAGGGTTCCCTAAAACATTTTCCCATTATTTTAAGCATAGACTAGTAGTTTATATCTCCTAAAGCCTCCACTATCTGGAGGTTAAAGATAGATTGGAGAAAGTCGTGACATGAAGACTGACACTTAGTCACACATAGTATAGCCGATTTAAGAAGACTTTCATTGTTGTTGTTACCTTATAATTATGTCTTGTAATACCTTTAGTGAAACTATTTATATTAAATCATTTAAATTCAATTTTGTTTGGATATTAGAATACATAATCTGAATTTGTCCAGTGGCATGATAAATTATAAAACAGTTTTAATTTTATATCAATTTTGTATTAGGATAGAATAGAAGAACCTTTTTATCTCTACTTCTGATTGTAAAAAAAAAATCTCCTTCAGATAGATATATTCTCATCTCTGTAGAATACCTATATGCACCAAACATTTCCAAATGTGCTTTTCTTTCTGACAATGATTTACCAATTCTTATAATAAATCTGATGTATAAAAGGAAAGGGCAGAGAAGAGAGGAAAGTAAGAGTTAATCAATAAATATCAACTTTTCAAATCAAACTGAATGCTAACTACTTGTCTCCATTTTTGTTAAAAAATAAAGCCTAGCTTTGGTGCATGTCCTGGATCTTGCGATATAGACCAGGTGGCTTTGTACTCACAGTGATCCACCTAGCTCTGCCTCCCAAGTGCTGGGATTAGAGGGGTTTGCTACCATTGCCTGGTGATTGTGTTTTTTAAACAAAGGATCATAAGTCAGGCTTCTCAGGCATTTTGTTATGACATGCATCTATGACAGTTTCCATTCTTCAGTCTGTCATAAATTTAGAATGCTAATATAAAATAACATTTGGGTAACTCTAACTAAGCAAGTGAAAGACCAGTATGACAAGAACTTTAAGTCCCTGAAGAAAGAAATTGAAGAAGATATCAGAAATTGAAAACATCTCCCATGCTTATGAATAAGTAGGATTAACATAGTAAAAATGGCAATCTTACCAAAAGCAATCTACAGATTAAATGCAATCACCATCATATCCCAACACAATTCTTCACAGACCCAAAAAGAATAATACTCAACTTCATTTGGAAAAAGAGAAAACCCAGGATAGCTAAAGAATCTTATACAATAAAGCAACCTCTGGAGGCATCACAATTCCTGACTTCAATCCCTACTATAGAGCTACAGTAATAAAAAACAGCTTGGTACTGGCATAAAAAAACAACATGTGGATCAAGGGAATCAAAATGAAGACCCTGACATTAACCTACACACCTTTGAACAACTGACTTTTGACAAAGAAGCCAAAACTGTACAATTGAAAAACAGAAAGCATCTTCATCAAATGGTGCTGGCATAACTGGATGTCAACATGTAGCGATTGCAAATAGATCCACATCTATCACCATGTACAAAACTCAAGCCCAAGTCTATCAAAGACCTCGATATAAAACCAGTTACACTGAACCTGATAGAAGAGAAAGTAGGAAGTAGTCTTGAACGCATTGGCACAGGAGACTACGTCCTAAATATGGCACCAGTAGCACAGACACTGAGAGTAACAATTAGTAAATGGGACCCCCTGAAACTGAGAAGCTTCTGTAAGGCAAAGGAAACAGTAAATAAGACAAAATGACAGCCTACAAAGATTTTCACCAACCCCACATCTGACAGAGGGCTGATCTCCAAAAAATACAAAGAACTCAAGAAGCTAGACATCAAAATAACAAACAATCCAATTAAAAATGGGCTATAGAGCTAAACAGAATTCACAAAGGACAAATTTCAAATGGCTGAAAGACATTTAAGGAATTGCTCACCATTCTTAGTCATTAGGGAGATGAAAATTAAAAGGACTCTGAGATACCATCTTACACCTGTCAGAATGGCTAAGATCAAAAGCACTGCAGACGGCTTATGTTGGAGAGGATGTGGAGCAGGAGAAACACTCCTCCACTGGTGGTGGGAATGCAAACTTGTACAGCCACTTTGGAAATCAGTATGGAGTTTCTCAGAAAATTGGGAATCAATCTACCTCAAGACCCATCTATACCACTCTTGGGCATATACCCAAGGAATGCTTAATTATACCACAAGGACACATACTCAACTATGTTCATAGCATTGTTCATAATCGCTAGAACCTAGAAACAACCTAGATACCCCTCAACTAAAGAACAGATTAAGAAAATGTGGTACATATACAGAATGGAATACTACTCATCTGTAAAATCAATGACATCATGAAATTTACAGGAAAATGGATGGAACTAGAAAATATCATCCTGAGTGAGGTAACCCAGACTCAGAAGGACAAACACGGTATGTATCCACTCATAAGTGGATACTAGAAGTAAAGCAAAGGATAACCAGACAACAACCCACAACTCCAGAGAAGCTAGCTGACAAGGAACATCCAAAGAGGGATGCATGGATTGCCCTGGGAAGGGGAAATAGATGAGATCTCCAACTGTTGGTGAGGGGTGGGAAATGGAGGGTAGGTGATGGGAGATGAGAACATAAGGGAATGGGATGGTCAAGCTGGAACAGGGCTGGAGTGAAAAATCAATGAGAGAAATTCCATGATGGAGGGAGATATCATAGAAATAGAGAGAAACCTGGTGCTAGGGAAGTTGCCAGGAATCCCCAAAAATGACCATAGCTTGGACTACTAGAAATAGTGGAGAGGGTACCTGAACTGAACTGGTTTACCGCAGTGATCAGATCAGTGAATACCCTAACTGTCATCACAGAGCTTTTCTCCAATGACTGATGGAGGCAGATGCAGAGATCAACAGCCAAACACCAGGCAGAGCTCCAGGAGTCCAGTAGGAGAGAAAGGAGGGATTCTATGAGCAAGTGTATCAGGATCATGATGGAGAAACCTTCAGAGACAACCAAACCAAACTAGTGGGATCTCGTGAAGTTGGATCAATGGCTTGAGCCTGCATGGGACTGGACTAGGCCCTCTGCATGGCAAGACAATTGTGTAGCTTGAGCTGCTTGGGGGGCCCCCTGGTGGTAGAATCAGAAACCATCTCTGGTGCGTGAGGGGGCTTCATGGAGTCCACTACCTATTGATGGGACACCTCATGCAGACTTGAGGCAGGGGGAAGGGCCTGGACTTGCCTCTACTGGATGTGCCTCCCCATGCGATGCCTTGCCTTTTTGTGGGAGGGAGTAGGGGAGTGGGTTGGGGTGGTGGACGCTGGGAGGGGTGGGAGGAGGGAAGGAGGGGGTTTTGATTGGTGTATAGAATGAATGAAAAATTTTTCTTAATAAAAAAGTAAAAATAAAAAAATAAAGCCTAGTTTGCCTGCAGGCTGTCTCAGATATTAATAACTTGTTTATAATGTACATCACTGAAATCATCATTCAACAATATCCACTTTCAGCTAGTGACTTTCATACCATCATTAAAACAAATCTGTATTTCATTTTAATGAGGGTATTACCTTCACACTCTTTGTAAGGAAATACCCTTGCTTTATTTGAATTCCTGGATCATTATCTACAATATTTCATGTGTTTCTTGTCCTTTAGCCAAGAATTAAGAGCATACAAGGAAGAAGACAAACTTTTATTAATAATAATCTTGCTTACAAAAGACAGGCCATGAATATTGGAAATGAAATACATGTTCAGAATGAAAGAAAGCTTTTGTTTGTTTGCTTTTTTTGTTTCCATTAATTTTGCTCCTCATGTAAATTTGAAAGTTACTTTTAAGGACTGGGAAAGATAGAGGATCATCTCTCTAATCACGGTTGTCTTGACCTGTGGCAATGCATTGTCCCCGGTGATGAGATCATTATTGAAACTAAGTGGGAGTTTATTTTATTTTGTAAAGATATTCTCTTTAGAATATCCCTATCCAATGGAAAGGTTCACTTCAGTAATTCACTGTACATTTAATGCCTTGATTCCTTGAATTCTTTTGTGGTGACCTGTCTTGATAATTAAAATGAACTTATAATTGCTCAGAAATAGTGCTTCAGGACAGATGAGCAATTTCTTGCATACCATATCAAAATAACAACACTACCAATGTGATTAATGAAGATAGATGTTAACTTTAATCATTGGCAAAGGTATGCTTTCTCTAAACCAAACCAAACCAAACCAAACCAAACCAAACATTCTTCTCCTTTTCTTTTACATATTACTTATGTGTGTAATAACCCTGTTCGAAGGGAACTGTTAAGGTATAAGAATTAACTTTCATTTTCTGGAAGATGGTATATCTATATTGTGTATTGCTTACATTTAGTGCTTTTTTTTAATCTCTCTATTCTAGATGCTCATTTCAGTGCTCCTGTCAGTAGCCAACATAGAATGTTGTTATCCACTGACAAAAAAAATAGATTAAGAAAATAGAGTAAATAAATGTAATTAGATTGAGATGAGACTTTGGTAACAAAGTGGATGGAGTTTTAGGTAACAATGTAAAGTGAAAAAAGTCAGGTACAGGAAAACAAATACTTTTTTGTTATCAATGAAAGCTAAAACTGTTACAGACATAGAAAGTAGGAGAGTTTCAGGAGGCTGAGAATTGCAAACACATGAAGGAAATGGATAGATAGGCAATTGTTCATGGTTACAGGGATGTAATAAGATAGGGAAATTTTCTAATGATCTATGGTACAATGGGTTAGCTACAGGTGGCCAAAATAAATTGTATGAATCAAAATAATAAAAGGGGAAGAGACCAAGTTTTCCAAAATAATGAATAGTACCTGTGGTTGTTTGAAATTGTTGTCTCATTAAAAATACAAAAAGATGTGTGAATGTAAACTACTATTCACTTCTGTCAGAAAGAGTTAGAAAATTAATCAGGGTCTCAACTTTAAAAATGCTGCAAACATTTATTGTGTGCATGTCAGTCAGATATTATTCATTAGTAAGTAATAAAGATCTTTATTTTTAATCAAGTAAGAATTTTTGCCATTGTTTAGTATTGTATTTTGTACGTATGTATATGAATGTGTGTGTGCTTGTGTATTATGTGTGCACACATGCATATTTGTGTGTGTTCACCAGTGCAAGCACATGTGGACAACAGAGGTTGACATTGGGATGTCTTTCTTTTTGGAGGTAATTATATTATTACTACCATGTGGAACCCAAATTTCATTTGGATTGGTTGATCATAAGCTCCTAGAATCTGTCTCTACCCTACAGTGCTAGGGTTATAAACACAAATTGCAACACCTGCTTTTGCTTTTCTATGTCACACATACATAATTATATATGTGAGGCTAGAATTGCATAACTTTCTACTGCTATCCTCCCTACTATTCAAGATGAAGTTTCTTACTGAATGTGATGCTCAGGAATTTGACTAGACTAGCTGGTAAGGGAACTCTAGGAAATTTCTTGTCTTTGCCTCCCTAGTGATAGGCTGAAGACACACATCATTACACCTGGCTTCTAGATGATGCTGAGAATCCATAATCAGGTCTTCATATTTCAATAGCTATTACTTTAGTAACTGAGCTACTTTCAAAGGTCAATAATATTTACTCTTTAAATTTTGGGTGAAACTCATCAAAATGATATGAAACTATTTTGTGTTGTTATTGTTTAATTAGTTTATTTATTAGACATAGGTTTATTCACATTATGTTTCCTTGAATACAATATGATTTTCATTTTTGAAAATTTTCAAGTGGTATACATTATCTAACATATAAAGTCAATGCACATATAATAGTTCATTTTGGACTATAGGCTTGATTGTATTCATTTAATAACACGGATTAATATAAATGACCTATTTTCCATTTCTGATATTAGCAATTTCTACTTTCTCTTTTTTCTTATATATTCTAGTGAAAGTTCTATCAATCTGATTAATATTTTTAAATAATTAATATTTGGATTTACTGACATTTGTTATCCTCTGTTTTCAAATTTTATTATTTTAGCTGTTCATTTTGGTTTTAAATTTTTATTTGTTCAATGCTTTACTAAGATACAGTCAAGATAGTTCCTGAATTTACAGGGGTATACGTATTTTGATTAAGCAACAATAAAATGTTTTGAGACTTATATTATTTGGTTTTAAAGTTTTCTGTTTATTACATGTATTTTCCTTGATGTTTTTCCTGCTCTGTGATTTTGTAAATCCACGGTTCTAGTGAAATTGATTTTGGAAATTGTTCAGCAATTTCAACTACCAATGCTTTTTTTTTTTTTGTCCCCTATCCTTCTAACAATATATCAGTTGAAAATATCACATAGATTTTTTTCCTTTCCCTCTTTTTTCACTCTCACTTGCATCTCAGTTCTAGGCTGTTTTACCAACAGAGCGACTGCTGAGAACAAATGCTGTCCATTCACTGCTGTCACTATTTCCTCCCTAACAGTGACTTTTGATTCTTAGAAATCCCATCTTCCCATGTTGCATTAACCACCTATTCGTGTGCAGATAGTATGTTTTCCCTTTGGATTTCCTCAGATATCCCTAGCAGTTTTATCAAATTCTTTGCTTGTCAACCCCCAAAATTGTGTCCAATATGTGATTTTGGTCATTTCTTTTTAATTTTAAACACGACCTTTGTTATCTTTCTTATGAACAATTACCTTTTTTATTAAGAAAAAAATTTATTCATTTTACATACCAAAGATCCTCCTCTTGCCTCCTCCCACCCCTTTGTTTTTATTTGGAGGGGCTAACTTCCATCTGCCACCTGTATGTGGATGTCTCTCTTAGAGCTTATGTCTCAGTATAAAATGTGGACAAACTTGAAAGTGCAGACTTCTCCCTCAAGAACTTTGGAAAGAGCACTCTGACTTTGTTTCATTCCGGATGCCGGAAATTAATGTAATGCTATGTAACTATGCCACCCTGTTTAAGATTTAAGGGTGTTGTGTTCCTGGGAAGTACATGTTGGTTGTGACTGAGAATTGATTTGACTCTAGTTTCCCAGATGGCTCTTTACCTTTACAGCCTGAGAGGTCTCCGATGAGTTTTTAAAAAGTCATTGATTTTTCAAGTTGTTCAAGTTTGCTGTACTTAAGGATGGCAATAAACCATTTGTAACTTGCCACAGATATGACTCAAAGTGGCTAGTTTTATATTTGTGATAACATAAGTTAACTCACAGTAAATTAATTATATAAAATATTGCAAAACTATGGAGACTATTATTAGTAATTTTAGTCATATTTCTACGGCTGTAAACAAAATGATACTGTAGTTCCAGTGATGAATGTCAGAAAAACAAAGAAATATTTAAAAATTGGCTTTTAGTATTTTTTTCAAAATATATATGAATAATTTTTTATGTTTCAGTTTATGTGGGATCAAAACCACTTATCTTTATTCATCAGGCTGTATAGGTATAAAACAGAGGAAATATCAAATATATTTTATTATATTTTATGATGGTTAGTATTAATTGCCAACTGGCAAAAATCTAAAATCAAAAGAGAATTGGGCTTCTGGGCAAACCTCTGAAGGATTGTCTTGACTGAAGTTCCATTGAGGTGGAAGGGCCTGCCTACTGTGGGTGACACCATTCAGTAAGCAGAAGATCCTGGACTGTAAAAGAGAGGAAGTGATTTGAATACTAGCTGCATCTGTTCCTTGTTCTCTGCCTTTTTTCTGTGGAAGGAATTTAATAAACTTCCTCAGTATATGCCAGAGATCTGCTTCAGTGGGAGTTCAGGTCCCAAAGTATACTGCCACTATGAGCACACATTACAATAAATCATATCCAGGAACTCATACTGAAAATAAGCTCTTTGTTCCTCAAATTGTTTTTGTCAGAGCATTTCCCTGCTGCATTTTAGTTTTCCTTTGGTGTGACATTTTGCTGTTATGCCCTGTTTCTTCCACTTTAGAAAACAGAGATGTTTCCTCTGTGCCACATATGTTGGAAGTTTATAAATTATTTTCTATTTTATAGATGCTCATAGTTAAGAAATCTTGACCTTTTATAGTGCTGGAGTTGATAAATATTATGGAGACTTTCATGGTGGAATTGAATGTGCTTTACATTAATAACATAGTCACAAGGCTATGGGGACAAGAAATGGTAGTTTATAGCTTAATAATAATGTATTTGAACATCATGACAAGCAGTAGAGTTGTGATGAGTGTTAATTGTCAATTTGATGAAAATCTAAGCTAAGAGGCAGTGGCTCACTGCTTCCATCACAGCACTTGGGAGGCAGAGCCAGGTGGATCTCTGAGTTCGAGGTCAGCCTGGTCTACAGAGTGAGATCCAGGACAGGAACCAAAACTACATGGAGAAACCCTGTCTCAAAAAAAAAAAAAAAAAAAAAAAAAGAAAAGAAAAGAAAATCTAGAATCGCTTCCATGATGGAACACTGGATATACTGTGGAGGATTATCTTGACTAAAACTCAGTTAATATACGCTGACCTGACTATTATGAGTGGGGCTATTCCATTAGCAGGCTGATCCTAGATTAAGTAAGATAGAGAAAGTGAGTTGAACACCAACATGTATTCATTTGTTGTGCTGTACTACTTCACTACGGACTCAATCTGACCAGGTGCAACAAGCCCCTGCCTCTAAGACTTCCCTGTCTTGAGGGACTGCAACCAAGATTCGTGAGCCTTTTCCCTTAAGTTGACTTTGTCAAGGGTTTTGTCACAGCAAAAACAAATGCAACTATGACATATTGTATGCCACTTGAAGAAATAGAATGTATTTATTTTTATATGTATTATAATTTATAAATATTTGAAATAATATTACATCTGATATTTTAATGCTCTGGCAAAATCACAATACTCAAATTAGATGGATCTAGTGCAATGGTAATCAGCCTGCAGATTGTGACCACTTTGGGGTGGAATGACCTTTTCACAGGGGTCACTTTAGACCACTCTGCCTATTAGATATTTATATTTTGATTAATAAAAGTAGTAAAATTACAATTATAAAGTAGCAATGAAAATAATTTTATGGATGGGGTCAACACAATATGAGGAACTGTACTAAAAGGTTGCAATATTAGGAAAGTTGAGAATCACTTATAGCAAGCTTTTTTGTTGGCCACTAGCTCACAAGTAATGACATTGAGACTTATTATTAATTATGAAAGCTTGGCCTTTAGTTTAGGTTTGTCTCAACTAGCTGTTACACACTAAATTAACCCATTTATATTAATCTACATTCTGTCACACTGTGTTACCTTTCTTCTTGCACTTCCCAAATAACTAACATGGAAAGTTAACATTATTTATAAATGCTTAGCCAATAGCTCAGGCTTATTACTAAATAGTTTAAATTAACTCATATTCCTTATTTACTCTATGTCACATGGTGCTCATTTTATTAACATGTTATGTTCATCTCTTGTTATCTCTCCATCTCTCTGGCAACTCCTCTTACTCTGCCCTCCTTCTTCCCAGTATCCTTAGTTTGTTTGTCCCACCTATACTTCCTGTCTTGCTACTGGCCAATCACCTTTTTATTAAATCAAACAGAGTGGCAAATCTTCACAGTGTACAAAAGGATTATTCCACAGCATTTCCCCTTTTATGTATAACTATAAAGGAAGGTTTTAACTTTTACATAGTAAGATTATATACAACAAAAACAGTTATTAAGTAAGAACTACAGTTATAATATCAGGTCTATTTGTCTTGGACAAAATTAGAGAAAATATACTATTATCTTTAGCTTTATGAATCTAAACTTTTACATATAATTTATCTTTTATTATAACTAAGGAAAACTTTAAGTCCAATTATTTAGGTTTTTTTTTTTTTTTTTGGTTTTTCGAGACAGGGTTTCTCTGTGTAGCTTTGCGCCTTTCCTGGAACTCACTTGGTAGTCCAGGCTGGCCTCGAACTCACAGAGATCCGCCTGGCTCTGCCTCCCGAGTGCTGGGATTAAAGGCGTGTGCCACCACCACCCGGCTCAATTATTTAGTTTTTAATGCCAATAAAGACCCCTGAAACTTGTAATGTTATCTAACAAGAGGGACAACTGACTGCGTACTCACCCTAGATTCTTCTGTAATGTTAGGTCATCCATCTTTGGCCTTCAGGCCTAATATAGCTGAAAGACTTTTCTGAGAAGCAGGAAATTTTGAAGGACTGTCCTACCTTGTCTTGGTGAAGTTTGGCAGTCACTTTCTTTACATTCTGTTGCTCCAGTTTGGACAGTATTTTGTCAGCAATTGAGGCAAAGACAGGTTTTTTTTTCCCCAAAAGGTTAGCTTTTGTCATAAAGAAAGCAAGCTCCATATAGAATTTCTTTGATACCCAATATCTTCTTTTGATGTAAATTGGTGCTGTCAGGAGTATATATGTCTCACTATCATGAAAAGTCTTATGTTATTAAATGTCAAATTCTACAGGTCTCTGGAGTTCTTGAAGACCATCTACCTAAATACACCTGTATGTGACCTTGAATACATACCTAACTCAACTATAAGTTTGACAATTACAGATGACTACTAATCTGTATTTTTAGTTATACATTATATTTTTAAATGAGTGACATAAACACAATACCCCAAACAAGAGTAGAAACATACATATAGTATAGCAAAAATAACTTTAAATATGTATCAATGAACTAAAATCCACACCATAGTAAAATATTTGAGATTAATTGTTTTTTGGGTGAAATTAGATTCAATAATCTAGTCTTTTAGCTCATCATTTCTATATTATATCCCCATTTTTTCTTTCAGAAAGATATATTTGATTTTAACTTTGTTTCTCTGTTTTCAGACTATGACCAATAAAAATTTAAAATCAACCCCCCTTAAAGATAATAAACATCAATAACCCATCTTTTGGTAATGTAGAATTCTCCCTTTATTTTGGGTGCTGGTATCTTTAGGGGAACATTGAGAAAATCAGGATAATTGTTTGGTTTTGGCTGGAGTACTTTGTGGGGTTGCATCATCTCAGTCAGCAGCCTTTAAGCTGTTTTGGATGAAGAATTCTGAGTAGATTGTAAAAAAAGCATTTTAATATGTTGGATCACCAGGGCCATCTGTTTTCATTGGTCTTTGGTCTCCTTGTTCTGAAAATACATAAACTTTTCATGGTAACATACATTTTTGTATTATTACAAGTATAGACTGTGTGATGCCCACAAGTTAGACAAGGATGATTTTTTTGTTTTATTTAAGCAAGGAAAATATACATTACATGTCTTGTAGTTCTCCTAGGTTTTTTTTTTATGTCTATAGCCAGGATTTTAGGGGGTCTTCCTCGATCAAACCTGATTTTCTTTAACCTGAAATGAATCCATAGCTTCTCATATCCTGTAGAAATAGTAACATAACCTTTCCTCCAAAGCAGCAGATCTTTTGATTTAAATTTTGGAGTTAAGACATTTTTAAAATATATAGGTTGGTTTAATCTAGGACCTTTCATAATCAAAATGTCTTTTAGCAGCTGTCATTTCTTTATTAGCAATCAGAAAAGCTAAAGACAACACAATATCACACAGAATACAGACTCTGTATATTTTCCATCTTTATGTGGCTTATTATACTGCTTTTATTCTAGTCCTTTTTAAAGGACTTTATTGTTTTTACACTATTTTTTAGTCTTTCACTATCTCTACACTTTTTCTTTTATCTCCCAAGTCTATGTATATTTTTAAACACACTGGAACCTGCCTAGAGTTTTATTTTTCTGTCTGAATTTGTCTTTATTGTGTATCTGCCATCTTTTTCTAACCACATGAGCCTTTAAACTGCTAAGGCATGTCTAGATCCTCTGCCTCTGCTTTGGTGGCTGGCTCTGCTCTGCTTGGTTCTCTGAGAGCCTTGTTTCATGGCAGAGGTACCTGCACAAGTCACATTTACCACACAACTCTGAGGAGTTTTGGGATCCATGCTACCACCACATATCACATCATCTGCTGCTCACAAACCCAATTTTAGTATTTGATAGCAGGGCCTCTTAAAAGAGCCAAACCTATTTTTGCCGCTAGTATTGAACAAGGAAGCCATCTGCTAAAGGAGCCGCACCTCTGCTTGCCACTAGCAAACAGAGCCTACGGAAGAAAAGGCAATTACCAAGAAGCCACGTTTGACTCAGTTTTCTGTGTTTTGAATCCTTTTTTAGGCTTTGTCAGGTCTTATGAGGAAATCCCAGCCCCGTGTTGGAAGGGCATTTGTAAGCCAACTTTTCTTTCCCACCCACCAGTTCCCAAATAACCAACACAGAGACTTAATGTTACTTACAAATGCTTGGCAAATAACTCAGACTAACGTTTTAAATTAACTCTACATTTTAATTTAACCCATATTCCTTATATACCCTATGCCACATGGTGGTAGCTTTATTAGCAAGGCATGTTCATCTCCTGCTCCCTTTGCATCTGTCTGGCAACTCCTCTCACTCTGCCCTTCTTCTTCCCGGTGTTCTTAGTTTGGTTGTCCCACTTATACTTCCTGCCTGCCTACTCGCCAATCAGCTTTTTATTAAACCAATTCAAGTGACAAATCTTCACAGTGTACAAAAGGATTATTCCAAAGCACCTGCTTTTCTCTCTGTCTGTCTGGTGACCCCACCCTTTTTATTCCCCAAGTCCTCTCTGTTCCTGAAAGCTCCACCTAACCTTTTTCTGCCTAGCTAGTTATCATTCACCTTTTTATTAAACCAATGAGAAGACACCTTAGTTAAAGACATATCTTTACAGTGTACACAAATATCCCACAACAACCACCGTAACATGTTTTGAATTCTATGGTAAATAAAACGGTTCAAAATACTATAAGTTTAAAATATTTACACTGTCTTACCTGCTAAGAAATACAGTTGAGATGAGCATAGAACATTTCCCTAGGAGCATTTTTTTTCTCTACATAGCTATTTAATAATATGTTTCATTCCATAAATTGTTGTACATTTCCATATTATAAATTTATCTTTTCTCTTTTAATATTGTTAACATTTTCATTTCAGTTAATTGTACAGCAAAAGTAACTTTTCCTCAGAGAATAAGAGGTTATGAATTATGCTGAACACAGAAAGTCCTTTGAATTCTCCATGTCTAAGATCACAAAACGACTTCACATCCATAAGATTATTTTGCAGACATGTTTATTGTTAAACATCTGGAGATTGTCATATCCCTATGCATTTGAAGTATAAATGTGAACGTAGAGGCTACTTTATTTATTTGAACTGCGTGTTGTTAAGAAATTTGGAAAGAGCAGGCTGCCAAGACTTGACAGCCAAACAGGACAAAACACGATACAATAAGACAAGGAAAAAGTGTTTCTGGATGTATTGTTTTAGGGCCGAATCTATTTTCACTAAAATCAATAAAAAAGAACAGAAAAATCTCATATATATCAAAAATGGAAATTTTAAATTTTTGGTTCACTGAGATTCATTAATTAATGTGTCTCAATTCACATCTTATTTATAGAGTTACCTATATTGAACTTTTCATATGTACCAATGTAAGAAGATACATTTTTTTAATATCCATTAAATATACAGGAGTATGTTTCAATAGTCTGAAAAACTAATATAGGACCCAATAGACTCTGTGATGGATATGCTACTTAATTTGTAAGTCATTAAACATTCTTAATCTTATAATCTTACTAAATTGATTAAATGGATATTATAAATGTGTAAGACACATTACTAGTGCTTAGAATTTATGGATTTATATGCATTTAATAAAATATTAAAACATATTTAATTACTTAAAAATTTTTTTTAAGTTTTATTTATTCTTCTCATGGTTTTTGCTTCCTGATTCCTCAAAGATTCTCCTCATTTCTCCACTCAAACAACTTCATTCCATTTTTTTTCTTTCTCTCTTTAAAAATTACACAAGGAAACAAAAGAAAGAAACTAGAATTTTTTTTTTCGAGATAGGGTTTCTCTGTGTAGTTTCGGTGCCTGTCCTGGATCTTTCTCTTTAGACCAGGCTGGCCTCAAACTCACAGAGATATGCCTGGCTCTGCCTCCTGAGTGCTAGGATTAAAGGCATGCACCACCACTGCCCAGCTAGATTTTAAAAATTAAAAAAATTTAAGAAACACACACTCATACACAAAACATATAAAAACTCCACAAAATCAGATACTACAATGTACAATCAAATGACCAATAAGTAAAAAATTGTCTAAGTAAACCAATGTTGTGCAGAAAGTCTACAAATATACTCTTTAGTTAATTTTGTATTGGCCATCTTTCATTTGGCATGGGGTCTACCCTTGGGAGTGATTAATGTACCCAATGAGAGTCCATTGGAGAGGACTGATGTCTCCTTTGCAGGTGGATGTTTTCTTCACCCACTTACCCACTTTCATCTTTAGGTTCCTGTCTAGCTTGGGACTGTGCAGGCTTTCACAGTCTCTTGAGTTCATATGTGCACCAGTACTTTGGTGTCTGGAAGATAGTATTTCCTTGGACTTATAAATTGAGACAAGGTTTATAGAAGCCCTATATAGCCCCAGACTTATAGCAATCAGTACACTCCAGCCACACAGTGTAGTCATTACAAGTGTGATCCAATATATTCATCTCCATATATTATTATCAATGGGATGAAAATTCAGCTGAAGATCAAGAAAAAAAAACAGATACTAAGTTTCATGAGTTTAATGTGACAATCTATGATAAAAAAATTCAAACTCCTGTGAAGTAATTATTTCTAAATCCACTACTATTCATTTTTTAATTTTATTATAATCTAATAAACTACAGAAAACTTTGGGGGTCTCTGGACCATATTCCATGTGGTCCTAAGAATACATACAGTACCAGTGTTTCCCATTTGATGTGTTCATAACAAAAGGTACTACTTGGTTCATGCACAGAAACCAGAAGTCAAGTTAACACCTAGGTGGTTGAGTCATTCTACATAAAGGCAGAATTAGAACATAGTGATCCAAACCAAGGACATTTCTTCTGAATGTTGAGGGACATAATTTCAGGGAGCATTAAGCCATCTGTGACACACAGTAAGAAAAAAAAGGAATCAAATTTGGACAGTTTTTCTGAATAATTTTCTCTCTCCAATCATCCTGTATTAAACTTTATTTTGAACTTAACTTAACTTTTTGGATTTACCAAGATTGATTATTGGAATTTTTATCTTTTCTAGTCCATTGACATTTCTGCTCTTGTGATAAAACTATAGCCTAGTAATATAAGCTTCCTTACCACTTTCTTTAAATGTCAGCTCATTATGATTATATTTTTCAGTGTTTAATGAGTCTATATTTACTTTTAAATACAGTCAGTACAGTAGTGGGCACATAAAGCTTCCATAGTCTTATAATATCTAATTTTGTAGGCTGATTCAGTCATTTTCTTCAAACATAGTATCTTCTAGGAGATAAAATTAGATGTTCACAATAAATACCATGCAACAAAAATCCATGTATTGTTATAATTTGAGGATGTGGGATGATCTCTACTGTCCAACCCATCTACTATATGAAACTGAAGGAATATCATTATTTTATCTCTATTCTGTTATACTATGTGCTACTAGAATTGTGACTATTTGTTGATACTGTTTATTTCTGGCATCAGGAAATAAAGACCTGGTAAGTTCCTTAAAAAAAATCTACTACTATCCACATGGAGTTTGTGAATTTTTATAGTCATATTGACAGATCACCTAAGAATAAAGTCCAGGAGCATGTTTGTGAGAGATTATTTAGAATATGTTACAGAGGTGAGAGGATGGATCTTAACTGTGGATAGCAACGTTCCATAGGTTTGAATGTTGGAGTGAGAAGACAGGGAACAGGAGCAGAACAAAGCATTCATTACTAAGTAATTCCTGAATGTTGACAAGGTGTGACTGGCTACCTCAAACTCCTGAAGTCATGACTTTACTGCCATTAAGTAGTATAGTCTTAAACCCTGAATCAATAATCCCATCCTTCAGAAGTTTGCTTTTTTTTTTTTTTTTTTTCGGTTTTTTGAGACAGGGTTTCTCTGTGTAGCTTTGCGCCTTTCCTGGAACTCACTTGGTAGTCCAGGCTGGCCTCGAACTCACAGAGATCTGCCTGGCTCTGCCTCCCAAGTGCTGGGATTAAAGGCGTGTGCCACCACCGCCCGGCCAGAAGTTTGCTTTTTATTAGTTGGTCATAACAGCAAGAAATTAACTCATAGATACAATCAAACTATTTTTTCCAAATATTAATGCAAATACTAATTTTTTCAAATACATATATGATGTTTGATATTGTTCTGCATGCTGTGAATGTGTGTTGCTCTGACTGGTTGATAAATAAAGCTGTTTGGCCAATGGTGAGGCAGAATAAGGTTAGGTGGGACATTCTAAAGAAAAAGGGGAAGAAGAAAGAAAGCTGAGGAGACTCTGCCAGATGCCACCAGGAGAAGCAAGATGTAAAGTACTGGTAAGCCATGAGTCACTTGGCAAAGTATAGGTTTATAGAAATGGGTTAATTTAAGATATAAGAGCTAGCTAGCAAGAAGCCTGCTATGGCCATGAACTATGAACCAATGGCTGAGGGATCACCAACTGGATCAGGCCCTCTGAATGGGTGAGACAGTTGATTGGCTTGATCTGTTTGGGAGGCATCCAGGCAGTGGTACCAGGTCCTGTGCTCATTGCATGAGTTGGCTGTTTGAAACCTGGGGCCTATGCAGGATCGCTTGGCTCGGCCTGGGAGGAGGGGCCTGGACCTACCTGGACTGAGTCTACCAGGTTGATCTCAGTCCGTGGGGAGGCTTTGTCCCGGAGGAGGTGGGAATGGGGGGTGGGCTGGGGGGAAGGTGAGGGGGGAGGGAGGGGGGGAGAACGAGGGAATCCATGGCTGATATGTAGAACTGAATTGTATTGCAAAATAAAAATAAAAAAATTTAAAAAAAATAATATAGGCCTCTGTGTTTTACTTGGGTCTGAACAGCTGTGGGACTGAGGGGCCATGGACCAGGTGGAACACAGGAAAACTTTCAGTTACACATATATATATATAATTATGCATTATTATTTATATTGTATATATGTATATATATGTGTGTGTTTTCTATAGATGAAATCTTGAAAAAATATTTATTAAGACATTCAATAAATTATGAGAAATTGTAATGAACTAAATCCATCTAAATAAAATAATGTTCCTTTTTTCCTTTTTATAGCTACTTATAATATTGGAATTAATAAAATATTTATATGAAAAAAATGCTGACAGTAAAGCTGAGAAAAGTATTCAAAAGATTATTTCAACTTATTAACCTAGGTAATATTGATTATATAAATATATGTATTTATTGTCCAATAGTAACTAAACAATATAACTTTGGTCTAAAAGCAGTCTATGTTCACTTTGAATTCCCTATATTATATGCATTTCCTCTTTGCCTCTTCCAACACATTTATTATAATTTAATGAACTAATTTTATCTAAGTGAATCAGATATACTGTATTGTAAAATTAGAAACTTAATGTATTACTTTAATTTAAATATTTAAATATTGCAAAAGCTATTTCATATAAAAATGATTTTAAAATTATATTTTTATAAAAGGATATGGAAACATAACTTTATGGATGAGTGCAATGCTTTTCTGGTGTAAAACAGAAAAAAGTTAGACTAAATATTGAGCATATTTAATTGCTCATAATTTAAGCAATATTTTAGAATGCACCAAAATTGTAGCAAAGACAAAATTTACTTACATTCCATTTGCATTAATTGTGGTAACTTAATGTTAATTGCTTCTATAATGTCAAATATATCTTTTTTTAAGAAATAGAACATTTATTTATTTATTTATGTATTTATGTATTTATTTATTATGTATACAGTGTTCTGTCTGCATGTACACCTGCAGGCCAGAGGAGGGTGCCAGATCTCACTACAGATGGTTGTGAGCCACCATGTGATTGCTGGGAATTCAACCTAGGACCTCTAGAAGAATAGCTGGTGCTCTTAACCTTTGAGCCAGCTCTCCAGCCCCCAATTAAATATATCTTATTTTCCTACCTAAACATTGTTCTCAGATAGGAGTTGTCTCCAAAATATTCTTCTGAGATATTCATTTGCATATATTTCACAGTGCAAAGTATGCAAATCAATATTTGCATTAATAAAGACATAATTTTTTAAATGGACATTTTATTCACTTAATTGTATTAATAGGCTTTTTATTTTTAAAGTATGATGAATGCCAAAAATGTGTAAATTTTCTCTATTAATAAAAGAAAAAGGAAAGTTCAAAATAATAAAAAAAATTCAAAATGTAAACGATAAATATTCAACTCTATGTGATAAAATTCCCGTCCTGATTGTGTAAATACTTCCAAACTTATTAAATATATTGTGTTTCTTTTATTTGTTCAGGGTTGAAATTCTGTGTTGTTATATAAGACTATATAAAATATGCATTTGTAAAAGTTTATTAATTTGATAAAAGATAAATTTTACTTGTAGTAAAAAAATTAATATCACATAAATTATGTAGTCATTCTATAAGATCATTGGTTAAAGCCAGGGTATAGACTTTTAAATATGGTAGTAAGCATATTTGCCAGGGGAAAGAAAAGAAATAAAGGACATCACAATTGGAAAGAAAAATGCTCAGTTGTTCTTGCTCATATAGTCCATGGATCTCTATGTAGAATACCTGAAGACTAAGACAGTAAAACTCAAGATGATAAAATAACCATGAGAAACTTTACTATTTATTTTCAGTTTCATTTGAATGAACTGAAGTTATAAACATATATGCTGAAAATATAACTGAGGAATGGAGTTTTCATAGAGTAAGATGCCCCAAGTACTTACTATTGAAAGCATTAGTATTCCTAACATTGATCTACTCAAAGTGATTTATTATTGTGAATGCAAACATAGTATTCACCTCAAAGAGGGTAAGGTAAGGGTTAGTGGATTCTGGAACTAAATATGAGTGACTGTGTTCCAGGAACACAAATTTAGGTTACCTTACACTCCATATTCAAATATGGGAGTACTTTCATAAAGTTATTAGAGTAAAAACAAAAAAAAATAAGAAATCAAGTTTTTTTTTTTTTCAGGTATATTGCTGAATGTCAAAGAGGTGGGATAATGGGAGAGGGCAAAGAGGATAAAACATTGCTAAAGGTCTCAGAGGCCGTCTGAGCACATTCTTAGCTTTAGTGTTAATGTAGTCTGGTAGTCTTCTAAGTTAATACATTCCAAAGGTGTTTTGTCTTTTCATCACATGCCCCACATATAGCTGGAAAAGTAAGAGCAATTAAGGGTAAAATGATAAGTCCACAATAAATTGTGATTAGGCTCTGGACCTGCAACATTATACTATTCATGAGAGGTCATGAGGTCATTGTAATTCTAATCAGTCAAGGGGCCTTTTCAGAATTCTTATTCATACAAAAAATGAAGCCTATTTTATCAATACGATAATGGACATATTTGATTCTAAAATTCATTGTTTATCAATTAAGTACGTGATTTACTAAAAATGTCTTTGTAGATATTCTAAGACAGCATTTTTGTTAATTTTACCAAGGAATGGTAATACTGGACTTTATAAATTTTCTAGTGTTTGGGGTAAAGTTGCATTTCTGTAAATCCCACCCCCCCTTTAATGTTTATAACAACAGAGAGATAGGCATTCCTCCTCTTTGGAAGATATCTGACCTTTTAAGCCACAGGCTCTAAAACATTTATACATACACCCTTTCTGACCAACTTGTCTTTGCTTTAACTACATAAATCTACTCTCAGATATGAGATCATGAATTGACTTTTTAAAGTGGAATTGTTAACTGAAATTATCTTAGCTGGAGAGGATACGTCCCCTGCCTGCCCTTATGTTTATTTCTTGTGCTGCTTCGCTGTCTTTGCGTCTCAAACCTTCATAGAGTTCTGATTTAGAAGAGTACTTCATGCTGTTACTGAGGGAAACTACATGGACAAAAAAAAATCACTCACCACTGTTGATGTGAGGCCCTCTGGGACTTGCCTGCTTTGATTGCACTATTTCCCTGGCAAATGAATGGAAATAAATTTAACTTTGTATAAGGCATAGGTCTGCATTTCATGCTTCTTTTTCTTTTCTTTTTTTTTTTTTTTTTTGGTTTTTTCGAGACAGGGTTTCTCTGTGTAGCTTTGCGCCTTTCCTGGAACTCACTTGGTAGCCCAGGCTGGCCTCGAACTCACAGAGATCCGCCTGGCTCTGCCTCCTGAGTGCTGGGATTAAAGGCGTGTGCCACCACGGCCCGGCTTCATTTCATGCTTCTTAATTGTGATACTAAGTATTTCTCTGTGTGTGTCTCTCTGTCTCTCTCTCTCTGTCTCTCTCTCTCCCAATTGGAATGATAAAGCAGACTTGTAAGTATCTTTTTTTTCATATGCTGGGCATAACATATATTTATACATTTCACTCTATTTACTAGTGATGTGAAATGCTCCCTAGGTCTTTTCAAAAGCTAGTTTCTGAAAAGGAGTTCAATATTTTCTATCAGACTAAATAAAATATTTTACTAGGATATATACGAGAATGCAAGACTTTCTTTCAGATCTATAGAGAAAAACAATGTCTACTGTGTGAGCTGACAAGTTATTTTAAATGTCTTTTACACCATTAGAATGCTTAAAGTTCACCTATTTTAGCATTTTTATTTTACTGTTTTTAATTGGTCCTCTCTTAATTTTAGAAAAATTCCATTTGTAGGTAACAAAATAAAGCTAATAGAGATATGGCATAGATGGAATTGCATTCATCTTTCAATAATTTTCACAACTAGCACATCTCTTGAAAAGCTGGTTGGAGTTATTGTGTCGTTATTGGAAAAACATTGTGGCCTATGTTCACATATTAGATAAAATTTAGCTGGGAATGAAGACATTTTCTTTAAAAAAAATTGGTACAGCCTATAATTTGGTGTCATTGCATAAATGGTACAGTATGATGACTAATTTTCATTTCCAATTTCAATTGACTTAAGAAAAGCCCAGGAAATAGTTATTACACAGTCTCCAGACTGTGATGGTGTTTCCAGACACATTTTGGGCAGGCATGTTCCGTCCTAGAGAATGAGATAATGCCTAGGTGTATTCCACGAGGGTAGAATGTTAGTGATCTAATTGCTTCCCAAAGGTCATAACTCTTAATGCTGTTGCATTGAATTCCAGCATGGAATTTGCAGGGAACACTATCATTTGAACAATAGTAGATTCCCACAGGAGCAGAAAACTAACTTTTTTTCTCTTCTATCAGAATCAATGTCTGATTGTCTGGGAAAGGGAACAAGATGGTTTACAACAGAATTGTTGCTTTTGTTTTATTGTTTTTTTTTTTCTCTTTTTGCAGTAATTTTAAAATACATTTGTAGTTTATTGTTTGAGAATTTCAAACCTGTATGCAATGTGTTTTGATAAAAAGTCAATCCCTAGTACCTTCCTTTGAAATCTTCCCATAAACCTTCACATCTGTCTCCAGTATTATGTACTGTTTAATTTTGAACACTGAAATCAACTGATGCTGCCAGTGTGTCTGTGAGTGTAGGACACATCATTGTCTACTTACACTGTCCTGCATCCCTAAGCAAAACTACTGCTCCTCTTTCCCCGAGAAGCCACAAACTGCCAATATCTCCTCAGCATTTTCTTTGTCACTGTGGATGTTAGTTATAATAGTATGGTAGTTTGAATGAGAACGGCTCTCATAGCTGCATGTGTGTGAATGCTTAGTTGGTTGAACTTAGTTGATCCTAGGAGAGATTAGGAGGTGTGGCCTATTTGGGGACAGGGTTATTGGAGTTGGGCTTAGCAATTTCAAAAGTCTATCTCATGCCCAGTTAGTGCTCTCTCTTTTGATCCATCTCCATTGCTCTCTCTCTCTCTCTCTCTCTCTCTCTGATTCATGATAGTAGATCAGATATAAGCTCTCAGCTGTTGCTTCAGCATCATGCCTGGCTACCTGCTGCAAGGCTTTTGGCCTTGATAATCATAGGATCACCTTCTGAAACCATAAGCAATTCCCCAATCAAATTTTTTCTTGTAAGTTGCCTTGGTCAAGGTGTCTTTTCACAGCAATAAATGAGTCAGTAAGATAGACATATTAAATCTTCCAGAAAGTACACTGTATTTTTATGCTTGGATTAAATGAAGTGGATACAAATGAAACTGTGCCTTTCCCCTGTCTTTCTGTGAGCATCCACGGGGTCCCAAAGTAATGAACTTTTGATAAGTGGAGACATTTGTTGTGCCTGAGTCTCTCAGGGATTTGAAATACTCAAATTTGATTAGATACACATATAAAATGTTGTACTGACATATACATCACATACAATAAAGTTTACCTTAAAAATTGAATGACTAGGCCTATAACTCACTGGTAGAGTACATGCCTAGCATTTTAAAGGACAAAATTCTTATTTTGCACATAAAACTTTGAATATATTAGTACATTCCTATAACATGAAAAGAAACACTTTCATTATGTAATGGAAGATCATTGCCATCACTTCATTTACAAACTGAATTGTGCTGTTTCTTTCTCTAAAATGCCATATAAAGCAACTCTAATTCTTAGTGTAAGTGTTTTGCAGATAGGACTTTTACGTGGAAAATTAAGTTATAATGATGGAGACCTAATATGAATTGTTTGTTGCCTGTATTAGAAGATACAGACTGGAAATCTCTTTATGCACATGTGGAATAAAAAAAAGAGAGAGAGAGATCACAGGGAGAAGACAGCATCATCACCATATAAAAAAGAGGTGCTACCAGGTCCAAACCTGAAAGTATCCTGACCTTAGAAATTCATCATGTCAAACTGAGATATGAAGGGCCACATGATCCCAAATATGCTGATCTTGTCTGACCTTAGATGCTAAGCAGTGGTAGGAGAGGTAGCTCAGTAGTTTAAAATGTGTTCTGTTCTTTCAGAGGACTAGTGTCACAAGGTCCTGAGAATCCAACTTCAGAGGATCTGATGCCCTCTTCTGGCCACACTGAGCAACAGTATTCATGGACACATATGTGCCCCCAATTCCAGGCATACACACATGACTAAAAATGAAAATCTTTAAAAAAACAAAAACAAAAACTGAGAAAACAAATTTATGTTGTTTAAACACTACTGTTTGTAGAATATTGTGTAATAATCTGAACTAACTAATGAACTTCAAAAACAAACAAACAAACAACAAAAAACATTTTATGCCGATTCATAGTCTCTTGTTACCAACCAAACAATATCCTCAGAACCTGGCAGCAAATAATCTATTTGTCATCTTATTCTTTTTCTTTTTTTCCCCACTTTCTGAACAATTCCTACAAGGAGGACCATATTCTATAATGTGTGGGATTTTATATTTGGATTCTTTCCCTTAGATTGTATGTAAGGCATACCTGTGCTGCATCACACACCAATATTTTGCTATTTTTTCTTTTGTGGTAATACAATGTTCTCACTTGTTTACTCATGTATTCATTGGTGAATACTTGGTGGATTCTACTTTTTGTTTATTTCCATAGCACTGTGTGAATATTTGAGTTCCTGTTTCAGTATCAGCAGCTGACTCTCATTCTCTTGAGATATACTTAGGAGAAGAATTGTTGGGGCTTGTGCGAATCTGTTTAACTTTTGAGGGAATGCCCATCTTCCACAGTAGCTGTAATATCTTCCCTTTCCATTAACAAGGTATGACCTTTCTAAACTCTGTGACTATTTGCTAATATTCATTGGCATTTTTTATTGCTTGAATTAGTTACTTTTCTGGTGCTGTGATAAAACACTGTGGTCAAAGGAACTTAAAGGAGAATATTTCTTTGTACTTACCATGCCAGAGGGAGAAGAGACCATCATGGCATGAAGCATTGCGGAAAGTGGCAGGTAAGGCAGGGATCTGAAAGCTTACTATGATGATATTTCATTTGTACTGAAATGTGATTTTATTTGTATGTTAATATATAAAGTTGCCTGGGGGTCAGAGCTAATAGCAAGCCATAGCAGAAGCTGGGTGGTGGTGGCACACACCTTTAATCCCAATTACATGACAAACAGATCTCTATGTGTTCCAGGATACAGCCAGCATGGAGACACACGCCTTTAATCTCAATACCAACCATAGAAGACCTGGATGTCTGTTTAGACAGGTGGTGAAGAGGAGGTCATGTGGTTGGGCTTACAACCAATGAGGAGACAGAACAGAAAGTCAATAAAAAGACAGATACACAGGAAGTAGGTCTCTTTCTGAGGGGAAGGACAATAGTGGGAGCAAAGGGTAAGAAAGGTTTTTTAGTATCAGCTCTTAACTACTGCTCTGACCTCTTGGGCTTTTAACTCTGCATTTGGTTCTGTGTTTCTTATTTAATAAGACTGTTACATCTACAGCTTACAGCTTGAAATGCCATCACAAAACAAAACAAGCAACTGGTAGTGGTCTGAGGCTTTAATATCACAGTCATATTATACACACAATATTCCAAGGACTGACTTACTTCAACATGGCTGCAACTCCTAAACCTGTGGAAACAGCATCATCAAGTAGGAACCAAGTATTCAAAATGCCCAAGACTATGGGGGACATTTCTCTTTAAAATCATATGTTACTATTTTTTTTATAAGTATTTTGCTGGATTTAAGTAGACACTGGTCTTGGTTTCGTTTTTCCAATAGCATAATGACATAAAATATCTTTTATGATGCCTAATAGTTATTTGTACATAATCTCTGGTGGGTAACTTCTGTTCAAATCTTTCATTATGTTTTCTCAGGGTAATTTGTCTTTTTAGGATGAATTGTAAACATTTTTTTCTTATTGTGGATACTGAAACTTCAACATATGTATGACTTGCAAATGATTTATCTCATCATCTCTGTTTTTCTTATTATATATATCCTTATGAATTGCCACTTCAATGCAATGTTTAAAAGTGATTTTACCAAATTTTCATAGTCATTAATTAAATGAATTAAAATCAGTCTCTTTTCTTTATTAACACACTTACCTTTTAATTTCAATCTATTCCATGCTCTCAATATCCACTTAATATTTTTATTGATTTATTTATATTTTACTCATATTGACTAACTTCCTTTAGATTTTCTTGTAGATGTTTGCAAACCACCTGTTTTGTTACAGTTCTTGTTGAATTATGTTTTTTTATTCATTTTGATTCATTCAATTATGTAAGATAGTCTTGCTGCATGTTGAATTCCTATTTCACTTCTTAAAATGTTGTCATGTAGAACGTTTTATACAAAAATCATCTCCTTCAGACAGTCTCTCTCCCTTTTCACTTTACACAGTATGTTGCTTTTCTCATCTTGATTTTCAGATTTTTCTCTGCCATAGCTTTATAATCTCTTGAATATATAATTCTTTCTCTCTGTCTTGCATGAAATTGCTACACTCTTGTACTTATGAATTAATGCTTTTTCATGAATTCTATAAAAATTTCAGTCAAACTATGTGTGTGTGTGTGTGTGTGTGTATGAATTGTGTGTGTGTGTGTGTGTGTGTGTGTGTGTGTGTATGAATTGTGTGTGTGTGTGTGTGTGTGTGTGTGTATGTGTGTGTGTGTGTGTGTGTATGTGTGTTTGAAGACAGGATATATCCCTGTAGACTAAGCTATCTTGGATTTTTCTATATAGCCAAGTCTGACAATCAATTTTCAATCCTGATGTGCAGCTACCTTACATATACTTTTCTCTTTGCACTATTCACTTTATCTTCTAGTGTAAAATAGACACAAGTTAGCATTGCATCCTATGGTCCTACCAGACTCGTCTTTCTAGAGTTTTGAATACTTTATTTTTTTCCTTTAAATTGGGCCATTTCTATTATTAATTCAATTTATGTATTGATCATTTATTAATTTATTTTAATTTTTACCTGTGGAATCTATGATTTGGGGGTTCTGGAGAGATTTTTTTTCAGCAGTCCTGTGGAGCACCACAGTTTTCTCCTTAGCACTAAGTCAGTGCACCACTGCCTCTCAGGATAGCTCCATGCAAACATAACTGAACAATAAAATAAATATAAAAACGAGCTTCACCCTTTGAACTTCACTGGTCTCAAGTTCTTGGCCAGCTAAACAGTATGGAGGATGTGGTGAATCTCAGGAAGTGGCCCTTAAATCTAATCAGATATTGGTTGGTTACTCACACAAGCTTTGTGCCACTGTTGGACATACACATCTTGAAAGCATGTCATTACTATAGACTGAAGAGTTTGTAATTGGTTTGGTGCTTGCCTTTCTCCTGGCATACCTCCAAGTACAGGAAACCTTAGTCAGAAGGGGGTTCAGACTCTAGGAAGGCACCAGCTCAACTTCTGCGTGTTCCATGAGTTATGAAAGTGTTGTCTTTGGCAATAGAGCCTTATCATCTCTTTGTGGAGATCAACCAATAGTGTTGGAAACAGCCCTTGTTTGGTGTTTCCTGTAGGACCTTTTTGCTGAGAACTCTAGTACATGTAATATATTCCTGGGATGAGAGACTTCATTTGTTGATGAGAGATACACAGTTGGGACTTCATCTCTCCTGTTATCTGGCAATTACATTTATATTGCCTTCAATCATATATGTATTTTAGGAATCTTCTACTGTATTAGGTTACCATAAGACTCCACAAATGACTCCTCATAGCTGTCTCTCCTCATATTCCCTCCTTCACTCCCCTCTTCCCTCCTTTCCCTGTTTGACCCTTCTGCCTGGGCCACACTTAAAAAAGCAAAAGGACCTCCTCTTTCCAAGCAGCTATCAATGCATTTGACTGTGAAAATCTTCTTACACTTTAAAGTGAAGATCACTGAGCTTAGAGTGGAGGTACTTGACACAGATGTATCATTTTGGTTGAGCTCTTCAGCCTTTTATATTCTGCACATTGACAAGTTGTTGGACTGTGTGTTAATCACCACTCATCACAAGAAAAAGCTTATTGATGAGTATTGGTGAGTAAACTACTCTATGGGTGCAGTGATAAATCATTGGAAACTTGTTTAATAATATAATTGTTTAGCAGAGTAATAGTAATATGTTCTTCCCTATATTCTCAAGTCCTTTGCCACAATAATGGTGGCAGGTATAGATTTTTCTTGTGGAATAGCCCTTGAGTCCAGCCATAAAGGGGTTGGTTATTTTCATGAAATTCAAGGCAATATTGCTTTGCCAACTACTATTATAGTTTGTAGGGTCCACAGAAGTGGATGATTGATGATTACTATCTACTCTGATATTATGCATAGAACCTTCCAGCTATCCAGTAGAGATGAAGCTTTCAGTAAATACCAGCTTGATTTTTCTATGTTTTATAGAAGTTATGGTTTAGATATTTTTGATAGAGACCATGTTATCTCCAAATGTTTTCTGAATTGTAACTTTCTATAATATTTCAAGTTTTTCAAGACTGCAATTTAATTACATTTTTCCTTGTCTTTTCTTCCATATGAACTCTCTCATGTATCCCTCAAAACTTTCCTCATGGACTCCTATTCTGTTAATTGTTATTGAATACATATATATCCCTAAGTATATCCTGTTGAGCACATATAATGTTGCTTGTATGCATGTTTTCAATGATGACCGTTTGGAACTGGACAACCAATTGGTGTTCTCTTCCCTGGGGAGGACCACCTCTCCTACTCTCTGCTTTCCTCAGTTGTCTGTAGTTCTTTCTAGAGGGTTGAGGCCTTCTGGGCTTTACTCCATCCAGTTTGGCATATTCTTTTCTGTCTTCCTTATTCAGTTCATGTTTCACTGGTCATGTTCATGAAATAATAAATATATAACTTCTCATGTCGCTAGAAGATGGAAGCTTATAGTGGTCTTTCTAATTATACACTTACAATCTTCCTGCCTCCTCTTTCACAATATTCTCTGATCCTTAGGTGCATGAGTGTTTTGTAGATGTATCCATTGGTACTGAGATGCACAGCTCTACAGTTTGCTTAGCTGTGGGTCTTTGTAGTGATTTTTGTCTGTCAGCTGCAAAGGGAAGTTTCCTGATGAAGGGTGAAGACTACACTTATTTATGGGTTTAAGCACAATTGTTTATTGATTATTGTTAGGGTTTATGCTACCTTTATAATTTAGTGGTTGTAGATTATCTTCCAATAACCTTGAATTCACTTGCACTGGGCATTAAGCCATATCTTTTCTATTTAATTTTATTTATGACATTTTTAAAGTTTACTTTATATACCCCCAACAGTTTCCCTTCCTCCCTATCTTCCTGTTCTTTCCCCCTGAATCCCATATACCCCCCACCTTCCCATCCACTCCTCCTCCTTGGAAACCTATTTCTCATGCTGGATTTTCTCACCTGACCTTGATGCAAGCAGTGGAGCTTGGTCCTACCTCAACTTGTTGTGTCATGCTTTGTTCAAGCCCATAGGATGCCTGCCCCTTTCTGAATGAAGCCATATCTTTTAGAAAAGCAATGTGCATATCAGATACTACTCTCATGACAATTCTTATTTCAGGACTCTGAATCCACCTAAAAATAATACAGTAATTTTCTTGTAACAAATTTTAAATAATCTCAACTCTTCCTCTTCTGTTGGAACTTCCATTGTCTCAATAAATAAGGATTTAACATATCTTTATTATAATAATTATACTTAGTAAGAAAATGAGAAGTCACATATATGATAAAAAATATTTGAAAAGACTTAAACTCCTAGGTAAGCTGTACATATTAAGTCAGATGGAGTTTTTTTCTATAAATTTGGAGCTTTCAAGAACATTTTCAATAAATAGGAATTTAATTTTGTGCTACACAGAGAACTAAAATACTTAATATTGTTGGGGGAGTAGAGAAATCTGTGGACTAAAGATTCATTTGTAATGCTGAGAAATACTGCTTTAATTCACTATCACCTACTCAAGAGACTTCTTTTCCTGTTTAACTATATTTAGTGAACATTTTATCCACGTTAGCAATAAAAGCAAAAAAGACAGCCAAAGGCTAAACAATATTTTTATTGTTTACCTGACAGAAGCAATGGTGTAAGATATGGCTATAGGTTGACATGTGTGAGAAGTTGTACTATATTTTACTATTTGAAGGTACTGGAAAATTGTTGTATATTATGATTTCAAGAACAGAGGTAAAAGGCAGATAAGTCTGTTTCAGCAATCACGTGATCTGTCAGGCACATCTGCATAGAAATTAGAGAGTATATATATCCCTTGCCCCAGGGAATGAAGGTTTTTGTTTTGTTTTGTTTTGTTTTTTAATTTTTAAACTTGTTTTAAATTTACTTTAGTCCTCCAGGTAGAAAGGAACAATAAGTCTGTATGTCTCTCTTACAGCAATGCTCCATTCCATCTCAACTTATATTCCTATACCAGCAAAAGACATTTTGTATGAAGTTCTCTTGAAGCAGTGGTTTTCATGACAGCACCAGAGACTCGTGGTGAGCAGTTATTGGCATACTCAATTTCCTCCTGGGATTCAGTGTTCTCAGGGTAGAAGGCCTGTGGTATCATTATCTCAGTTAACTTTCATTAACTGATTTATTCCTGCCAGGTAGCAAGCCTTATTTTCCTTGTTCAGCCTCAGATCACAATACTCCTTTGCTGCAGAGGCTATCTTGCACACCATATGTAGACGATCAACTCTTATAAATACAGATTCTGATAAGTTCATCAAAATCATTATTCTGTAGACCATCCAGCTTTTTTTTTTTTTTTTTTTTTGGTTGTCAAGCTAGAACTGTGTGCTTTCTAACTTTTGACATGTTAGGCAGAATGGGAAGATGTTTCCCTCTTGCCTTCCTTTATTGTAGGCCTGCAAGCAACATCTTGTCAGCTTTCGCTAGTCTACTGCTGACTCTGTTTCTTGTTCCTCCTTGAAGTCTCTGTTAACATTATAATTAAATTCTTGCTTGACAGTTTTTGCTTTTCTCTTAGTTGTTTGCACTGATATTTACTGATGATGCATATCAATTTCTTGTATTCTTTGGACCATTTTTATCTGATTCTTTAAGTACAATATTTTACAACTGTTTTGTTAATTTGATTATGGTGTGGTTTTGTGCAACTTATTTATGACTTAGAAATTTTTGGTGTTTTTCACATTTTTATAAACCTCCTACAGAACTACAGCAACATCATGCTATTAACTTGATAAGATTCCATGAATTAGTAAATTCCTGATGTTATCCTTAGCTCTTTCAAATAGTCTCTGAGTCTATTAATTCCTCGCCAAGTTTGACTTTTTCACAACTGCAGTGATGACTTTTTTGATGTCTTCTACGTTATCTCATTCATATTGAAGAGGGCATCCATTCGAATACCTGATTTTGCACTTCCAGTATTCTCTTTGTGTTCATGTTAAAAGATACTGGAGACATTTAAATAGTTCTTACTCGTCTAAGGCCTTTATATCCTAGAGCCATCTCCTGTCATTTCAAACCATTTTGATTTCCATAATTACCTTTTATTTGTAAGTAACATCTGAATGATTCCATAAATATGTGTCTCCATAGTGCAGCAATAGATATTCTATTTTGGGTTGATGCAATGGAGATAGACATTATCTCATAGTACTCCACTTGAGTACCATTAGTTGCTTTCATGGCTCAGTGCACTCCTCTGCACTCTGTCTCTCTCTTAGGGCAAGGGAAGTGTGGAAATAGCTGTCACCACATGCTATGCTACTATGCATGCTAAAAAAAATGACCTCATAACAAATATAACAAATGATCTCAGTATCTATACCAAACCAAAGCAAAGCATATTATTAGATTTTTTTTATTAAAAGTAGATATTTTGCATATAGTAATTTATGATTACAGTTTCCCCTCTGCAACTCCCAGTTCTCCTCAATTCCTCACCCATCTGGATCCATTCCCATTCTGTCTCTCATTAGAAAACAAATAGGCTTCTATGGGGTAGCAATAATATAGAATAGCATAGTATAGAATAGAATAGAATAGAATAGATAAAACAAAACTAACACATAGGAATTGGACTAAACAAAGAAACAAAAGAAAAAGAGCCTAAGAGAAGTCACAAGAAATGGAGATACATTAGTTCACATACTCAGGAATCCCATAAAAATCACTAAACATAATACATATGCAAAGGATATGTAAGGTGAAAAAGAGAAGGATATACATACATATATTATATATAGAATAGCAAAATAAAATATAAATAAATAATAAGAAAATATTTGAAAATAAAGTAAAAAGGAAAAGCCCCAAGTCACTTCATGAGTTTGTTTTCTCTTGGCTACCTCCTGCTGGGTATGCAGTACCTGTAAAAGTAGCTTGTTTCTCCAGTAAGATTCTATTGGAGGAAACTAAATTTTCATTTGCAAGTGGTTATCAATTGGTGATTGTTTCTAAATTAGGAATAGGGGCATGTGCCCACTTCTACTTTCTTCTCTAGGACCTCACCTGGAACAGACTCATGCAGGCTCTGTGAATGCTGCCTCAGACTCTGTGAGTTCCTATGCGTGACATTCTTGTTGACCTAAAGGGCCTTGTTTCCTTGGTGCCCTCCATCCCCTTTTGCTCTCATACTCTGCCTTCTCCATCCTGGGCTCTCTAATTCCTGAGGGGAGGAATTTGATGGAGACATATCATTTAAGACTGAGTGCTTTAAGGTATCTCATTTTTTGCATAATGTCTAGCTGTCAGTCTCTATATTTTTTAACATCCGGGGCAGGAGGAAGCTTCTCTGATGAAGGCTAATATACATGAGTATAATCAAATATCATTAGGAGTGCTTTTAATTGCTAATTTTGTGGTTTTTAGACCAGTATTATTTGGTTTTACCCTGGCTTCATGGACTATCTAGTCTTAGGTTCTTGATCATCCAAGAAGTGTTGGATTTGGGTTCCATCACATGGGGTAGACCTTAAGTCAAGTGAGATATTGGTTGGTTACTCCCACAAATGGGAGAAATATAATTCTTCCATTATTTAAGTATTGATCCAGAAAATGAAGTGTAAGTAGGTATTAAATGAATCAATAACATGCAAGGGTTGTATAACATGGTGTATTAGCACTCATCAAGCAAGCCAACTGATGAACTCATTTGTTCTGATCTCTGAACCAAGAAAATTGCTATTGTTTAATGAGTACACAAGGAAGATTAGCTAAAGATTGCATGAGAAACAATGGAATGAATACACAGATGAATGAATAAATGAATAAGTGGATTGTTTTCCTCCAGGAAAATTCATCTAGCAAGTAATCAAAATAATGTTCAAAAGGGTCAGTGAGAAAGTCTTAGTTAGAATCTACTATTTCTGTGAAGAGACACCATGACCATGGCAACTCTTATAAAGAAAACATTTAATTGAGGGGGTTTCCTTATAAGTTGTGTGCATAATCCAGTCCATTATGATCACAAAGGGGGGCATAGCAGCCTGTAGGCAGATGTGGTGTTGGAGCTGGCAGGCAACAGGAAGTTGACTGACTGTAACACTGCTGGAAGCTTGAGAAAAACAGGCATCAAAGCCTGCCCCACAGTGACACAGTTCCTCCAACAAGGCAATACCTCCTAATAGTACCACTCCCTTTGGGGGTCATTTTCTTTCAAACTACCCCTTTCCATTCCCTGGTCTCCAAAGGCTTACAGCCATATCATAAAGCAAAAAAATACATTCAATCCAACTTCAAAAGTCCTCATAGTATATCACAGTCTCAACAATGTTTAAAAGTCCAGAGTCTCTTCTGAGATGCATGGTAATCTCTTAACTTAGTTTCTCTGTAAAACTCAAAGTTAAAAAGCAGATCACAACTTCCAACATACAATGTCACAGGATATACATCGCCATTCCAAAACACAAAGAAGGGAGTGTAATGAGGAAATGTTGGACCAAAGCAAGACCAAAAACAAGCTGTGCAAACTTCAAACTCTGCATCTCCACATCTGATGTCAAAATGCTGTCCAATTCCATTCAACTTTGTTGACTACAACATACTCCTTTCTCTTGGGATGATTCCATTCCCTGTTTTCAACAGTCCTTGGCAGGTATCCCATGACTCTGGCATTGCTAACATCTTGGGTTCTCCAAGGCAATCCAGGCTGCAAATTCACAGCTTCACACAATGGCATCTCTATTAGGCCTCCATTCAGCACATCCTAATAGTGTGCACCACCATAACAGGCTCTAAACTTTTCTTCAGTCAATTCCTGGTACCAACTTTTGTCTTAGTTATGATTTTCTATTTCTGTGAAGAGAAAGTATGAGTACAACTCTTATATAGGAAAACTTTTAATTGAGGTGGCTTCTTCCAGTTTCACAGGGTCAGTCCATGATCATCGTGGCAGGGAGCATTGCAGCATGCAAGTAGATGTGAGGTTGGATAAATAGCCAAGTGTCCTACGTCTTGTAGGCAATAGGAAGTTGACTGACTTTCATGCTGAGGGAAGCTTGAGCAAAAGAGATCTCAAAGGCTATCCCCACAGTGACACACTTCCTCCAACAAAGCCACACCTCCTGATAGTGCCATTCCCTTTGGCAGACATTTTATTTCAAACCACCACAGGAATCTTCTATTAAGCATGGCTGCCTGAGTTCAATCCCCAAGATTGAGAAAGTGGAATAAAAGAACAATCTCCTCCAGGTCTCCTCTGACCTCAACACTTGCTACTTCATAGGCATGTGTCACATACATGACACACAGAGTAAATTTAATAATTTAATGAAATGATAAAATTAATAGTAAAGCATACATCTGGAGATATATATATATATATATATATATATATATATATATATATATATATATATATAATCTTGAGAGAAGAAGTCTGAGAATATGAGCTTCATTTCTTGAGATTTCATTTTTGTCTTTGCTGGGAAATTAGAAACTACCACCAGTAACCTTGTATCAGGTGATATAGACTCACATCACAAAGCTTAGGCAGGAAAAGGAGCATTCATTGCTTCAGATAAGTTGGAGGCATAGATAGCTCATCCATTCATGTATTCATGTATTCATTCAGTAGACATAGCACATACACACACACACACACACTGTGGAATACATTCTGTATGCTATGAATATGTGTTGCTCTTATTGATTGATAAATAAAATGCTGATTGGCCAGTAGCCAGGCAGGAAGTATAGGCAGGATAAGAAGACAAGGAGAATTCTGGGAGGAGGAAGGCTGAGTCAGGAGACACCTGCCTGCCGTCCAGGGAGCAGCATGTAATGATATACAAGTAAAGCCATGGAAAATGTGGTGACATATAGATTAACAGGAATGGACCGAGTTTAAGTGTAAGACCTAGTCAGTAGTAGACCTGAGCTTGGCCAAGCAGTTTTAATTAATATAAGCCTCTGTGTGTTTACTTGGGTCTGAGCGGCTGCAGACCAGGTAAAACACAGAAAAACCTTCAGCGACACACACACACACACATAACTACACTGATCACAAGGGACAAAATGCTACATAGGACAAATATCAACATGAAAGAAATTCAGTGAAAACCAGAATGCAATATCTGATGCAATTCATAACAAAGTGATGATGTGGGGTTTTGGAGTTGGTGTTGTTGTATTGGGGTTGAGAATTTTGCTGATTTTTCTTGCAGTAAGAAACCTCTGACCCTGCCTCTATGAGGCATAAGGAAAAAGGAGAAAGCTGAAAAAATAGCTGCAGTTTAGACCTCTTATTTTTAACAAGCAGGTCATGGAGTAAGGGGACAAGAGAAATAAATGTGACAAATAGACATTCAATTAATTTTATACTCTAATACTTTTGCAGTCTAAAAATCACAACTTGTCCCTTATGTTTTATTCAGGTTTGTCATTTATGGTTTCAATTTGTTCTTATTCTTAAGTATACTCTCAGACAACTGGTCAACTTTGTTTCCTCTAGAGAGGTCAGTTGAGCTTGGTGATGGAATTGCAAGTACCTGAGAGATTGACTCTACTCCTACAGGAAAGAGTGATAAGTTCAGGGTTATATTTCAGAGAAATTCTCATCACAAGACAAAAGCATGCTCAGAGTTTTCAAATGATCTTAACCTGCACTGACAAAGGCAGGCCTTTGTATTCCTCCTATGTGTGTGCATGATGCATATATAGGTCAACTTGTATTTGAACCATCTAAAGGGTTTCTTTGCCAGACTTTTTCAGTTCCAACTCTTCCTACCACTTTTCTACACACTAATCTTAGAACATCACTTGTTTAGATATAATCCTATTAAGATTCCATGATTTAAAGAATTTATTATGGATCTTGTTGTACTGAGAATAGGGTGAAGGATAACATCTCTTTATACCAAAAGAGTTAAATTCCAACCATATTAATTATAAGACTGGGTTGTAGTATAAAGAGAAAAATGTGAAAGTTTTCATGATTTTAAGGACTTCTTGAAATTGATATCATAGATGCTTGAAAAAAATAATCCAATTTTTTATCATTACATTCACTGAATGGCCATGTGGAATAGCTTTTTACCTAGGTAGTATCATTCACTCAAATAAAAGTTGTCTCAAAAATGATACTCCAAATCATATAGTTTTTGGAAACTATTATCCAGCAAAAGTATTTTGAAACATGATGGCTCTTTCAGATCTTCTCCAGTTTTATTCCTGTTTGTCTTTTAGGCGTCTTGTAAGTAACTGTGCAAAAAAGGAAATAAAAACCTAAGGCAGAGATTTTTTTTTTTTTTGCTGTCAGTCTTACTTCTGAAAACTTGTGGACTTCCTCACAGCTCCACATTCCATCTAGAAATGTAAATGCTTTTACTATACATGCCAGAGAAACATGCAGTTTCACTATAAATTTGACATGACTTACATTATATCTCCATTCTGTGGATATAATGATGCCTTTGCAGTCTTCTGAATAAAATATGATCTTTGATTCTTGTTTCTCTGCTTTCTATTAAACATGGTTACTCTGTAAGGTGCCTGTTAATACAATTTTCCATAGAATCAGAATAAATGGAATCCTGTCTTACAAAAATTAATTGTATTGGGCTATCATGGGAATGGAATTAAATTGTTGCTACTTTTGAAGGTATAAAGGTATTGTGGGGTCAAATTTCAGGAACAAAAAAAATCGAATGGAAATATTATTGCTATGGAATGTTTGATTAGATTGTACATGACTTATTATAAATAAATATAATACTTTTATTCATGCTTTCATTTTTCAATTATTTTATTTCTCTATCATCCAGTATTATATGTAGTAATTATTTCTTTAATTTTAGAAAACCTAAGATTGGCATTTTTCTTATTTCAGTGAAGAAAGCTAAGTTCCTAAGTTGCCTTAGGTCATTTATGACATGTCCGTATCAGAAAGTGAAAGTTGAAAATGCCTCAGGGACAGAAATGATGTGTCTATTTTGGAATTTTTGCAATTCTGTGTATATTAGTGCCATAAGACTGAAAAATCCACTGTAAATATTATGTCCCATTATAGGAAGAAAAGTACACCAAAAATAAAAATATAGAATAAAAAAGAAAGTTCTTAGTGCACTACCTATACATTTTATTTATTTATCTATTTATTTATTTACTTACTTTTCTGTCATGTATTACATCTGACCTCAGTTATACCTCCCCCTACTCATCCCAGTTCCTACTCTACCTCTCCTGCCCCCCAGAACCACTTTTCTTCTGTTTCCCTTAAAAATAGAACAGGACTCCATGGGATATCAACTGAACATGGCAAAACAAGTGAGAATAAGTCTAGGCACATACACTCATATCAAGGATAGATGAGACAACCACAGTGGGAGGAAAAGGGTCTCAAAAGCAGGCAAAAGAGAGACACTCCTCACTTCCACTGTAGGAGTCCCACAAGAACACCAATGGTGACCCTAAGACCTCTAGTAATAGGGAATACAGAGCCTGAACAGGCTCTCTTCAGTAACCAGGCAAGTCTTCCAGTGGTGGAACTGGGATATCAACATAGACACAAAAACCTTCGACCTACAATTTATCCTGCCTTCAAATGCAGAGAGGTAAAGGTGACACAGACCTTATTGGAGTGGTCAACCAGTGGGAGCCCTTGTCTGACACTGCCCAAGTGACTAGGAATCAGAGGCTGTCTATACAACTTTAATTCCTCTTAATATAGAAGAAAATTTATCTTATTGGTATTATGTTTTTGACCTTTTAATGATATTTTTAGTATTGAATTATAAAATTATATATATATATATACTTAGCTACAAATTATTAAAATTGTGTACATTTATTGAAATTGTATACATTTATTGGCTAATGAAATATTATATTTATAAAACAAAACATGCCTAATATGTTTAATTTTATTATAAGGCAGAAATTATAAGCATTATTGGACAAAATTATCATTAGACATAATAAAGGAAAAGATTCAAAAACTAATAAAGGAAGAACAAATTGCTTTATTATCAATCATTGAGAAATGAAAATATGAATCTCAATACAGCCATTCTTCAGAAAACTGTAAGAAATTCTAAAGTGTTAATAAGGAGGGAGAGAAAATATAATTCTCAAACATAAATGAGAATGATAAGTCAAAGCTACTGATTCTGTTAATACAAAGTTCCCATAAGGTTACATAATTCTGGTTCTGTAGAGATAGGTTAGAAGTTAAGTGCACTTCTTACTCTTATAGAGGACCTAAGTTTGCTTTCAGTATTCATTTGTAGAGACACACAAAGTCTCTAACTCCAACTTAAAGGGACCCAAAGTTCTCTTCTAGTTTTTTCAGGCACCCACATATGCAGGTACATACTAACATGTAGACACATACACACAAATAAAAGCAAAACTTAAATTTTCTATATGTCTGTGTACAGATACTTAGATATAAAAAAGGACTCATGCATCAATCCAAAATCCTGTACACAGATATTTGCTCTCTGTAGTAATAAAGTAAAACCTGGAATACATTTATCAGAATATTATTGTGCACAAAATTATAGTTTTATACATTTTAAATACTATTCAGCTATAAAAATAATGAGTTACTGAAATAATATATAACGTGACTATGTAAAACACTAACTTTGGTACAGATGCTAGATACAAAAGTATATATTTTTGATTGCCTTTGATATTTAACTCCAAACTGTGGTTGACATAGAGTGTTTATATAAAGTCTATGAAGTAGTCAGATTTACTGTGATATTGTTTACAGAGATTTTTAGTTGCATATGCATCTTTCATTATTAACATTTATTATTTAATGAAAAAATACTTAATTCATTGACTTATAGTGACCTATTTTAAAAGATGTTAAAAAATTCTTTGTAATCTGATATTGATAAAAACTGAAGCAAAATTCAGATCATGATTAATTTTTTATATTCTTTTATCTACATTTAGAGTACTTACTAGAGTAAAATGTATTTTCATTTAGCTGGTCTTAGTTTTCAAGTAATGAGGACAATTTTGCCCAAATGTAAGTATGTGTATGTTTGTGTATGTAGTTATGTATAAAAACATATTAATCACTGTATACAAAAACAACATCAAAACAGAAAAAATTATTCAGTCTCAGAAAATGAAGTCTCAGATGTATTGCTATTTAGGTTCAATTTACATACAGAAAAATGGCCCTCTAAAATACAAATATGATTTATATATCCAGAAATGGGTAGTTTTCTTTTTCAATTTTTGTGACTTTAGATAAAGAACATTTTCTGTCAGATAATTTTCATATTATATGAGAAATGATTCATTAAAAATGAAATATGATATTGCCTGTCTCCTTATCAAGAGTAAAATTAGTCATCCAATCTTTGGTTCTATGACTTGTTTTGCATACTATTACAATGTACTTTATTAACTTGAGTACAGACCTGTGGGTTGAATGAGAATATTAGAGATATGAACTCATCATCCCATGATAATAGTAATGAGTCTTGCATGACATTCACAATTAATATGCAAGTTAAGGTTCACATTCTTTTGCATTTGCCCGTGACTTGGTTTTAGTATCCATTCTGTGTGAAGCAAGCTTCCTGTGCAATCGACTCTACAATCCAAGCCTTAGAGAATTATAAATGCAGCAGTGGGCATGTTGGCTGCATGTCAAAGACAGAAAAGCAAGGCAAGGTTCTGAGGTCACCACTTAGCTATATATAAATATTGGCCATTATCAGTATCACTTTCTAAAAAGTGTCTTAAAAGGAATATTAAATATTAAAAATTGAACAAATTATAAACTTTTTTCAGTTATATTTCATATTACTAGATTAAAGTAAATTAAATTGTGCTATAAAACTGAAAAGATTTGATGTTCTTAGGAAAGAGAGTTGTAAAGAAGAAACTGTAAAAAAAGGTTTAGTGTAGACGTAACCAACCGTCTTATTAAATAAGAAACACAGAGCCGATTCAGAGAAGAAAACCAAGAGGTCAGAACTAAGAGCCTTACCCTTCCTGCTTCAGCCAAGAGAGCTCTCCAAAAGGGGCCTACTTCCTGTGTGTATGTCTTTAAATAGTCTTTCTGTTCTGCCTTCTCATTGGTTGTAAACCCAAACACATGACTGCCCTCGTCACTGCCTGTCTGTAGAGACTTCCAGGTCTTCTATGGTTGGTATTGAGATTAAAGGTGTGTGTCTCCAATACTGGCTGTATCCTTGAACACACGGAGATCTACCTAGCTCTGTCTACCAAGTGCTGGGATTAAAGGCGTTGCCACCACCGCCATGCTCTTGCTATGGCTCTAATAGCTCTGACCCCCGGGCAACTTTATTTATTAACATACAATTAAAATCACATTTCAGTACAAATAAAATACCACCATAGTTTAGTGCATATATTATCCATGAAAAAAATTGATCAATACTTGATATATAAGGAAGGATATAAGCATAATATGTAGCTTATGTCTTCTTTGACAGACAGGCAGTGAAACTTTCACTGAATATTTTTTGTCAACATATGATAATGACAAAGAAACCATGAATCACAGAACCATCCATATCACTATCAACCTACATCAAAGCTGCAATGAAAAATGCTTCTAAAGAGTAGATACAAAATATAAGTTATAGACATCCATTTTTAGATACATATTGATTCTCAAAAGTCCAGATACACATTATACGCATATATGATTTTAAAATGTTATTTTATGTTAGTAAAATGTTACTTTATAATTTTGTTTTATGTGTGTTAAGACCTTTCAAGGGCTTGATGCAAGATCCAGCACAAATACTAAATTTCAGAGATGCTAAAGTAGATAACAGACAATGTTAAATAGTAGATTTAGTCTCTGGAAGTTCTCTCACATACAATTTAAACTCAGTCATTACTTCATACCAGTGAGTTCCACATTTAACTGTGGATCAAAAATAATTAGGAAAAAACATACAAGAGTTCTGAATTTGCACAGATTTTTTTCGCACCTAATACATAATCATTTTAGTGTAAGAAATAGTACATATCATATATATAAAATATATTATAAAAGATTACTTATAATGTATGTATATAATTTATATAATATATGCATTGTTTGTATGTAATACATTTTTGTATGCAATTTATCCCTGGCTGGAGTATCAGACTCTAGGCAGCACAAGGTTTGAAGGGAAATTCATAGTGTTGGTGTTCACGGGAATTTTTTGTCTGGTGGTGGTTAAGGAAAAGACACACACATTTTCTTGATTATCTCTTTATTCATCAGCCTCTTCTGATGGACTGAATGGGCTGAATTCGGCTTGTTTGGGGGGCAAACAGCCATATAAAAGTGTATTTATAGATTGTTGCATGAAGTCTTCCCTCATACCAAGATCCCTAACTTTAATTTACATATCTTCCTGAAGGGGAGAGTCACATGCCTCCAAGACTCTAGTCCTTCCTTATACATTGTGTGCAATACACAATTATAGGAGAGTCTCAGGTGTGCCTGAGGTGTCTTGTGACCAAAGTGATGGGAAGGCCACAAGACTCCTCAGCAAAACAATCATTGTTTTCCACAAGGATTCTACAAGGTCAAAGTACTTCTAAAAAACATCTGTTCATTCTAATCTTTGTCCCATACAGTGATGTTGCCAAATTCTTACAGAGCACAGGTAACATTTTTTCACCTCCCTTACGTGATTTAAAACATAGTCATCCCAGTGTATCCACATGCATCTACATCTAAGTAATATAGTGCAGATTAAGAGAACATGTGCAGACAGAAAGTATTTTTTTTCACAGCCAACTCTTTTGCTAGCAGGCTTCATACTACAGTTACAAAGAAAGCATCAATCATTTTACTGTTCATCTTGAAAGACAATCTTATATTTTTGGTTGTGAGCGTAGGCATTAATGGTCAAGCTATCCTGGAGCCCAGTGCCTATGTTGAGACACCTTGCACAGCCTTGATGCAGGAGTGGGGCTTGGACTTGCCTCAGCTGAATGTGCCAGACTTTGCTGACTCACCATGGGAGTCCATACCTTTTCTGATGAGGGGAGTGGGGGACAGGCAGAGCGATGGGGTGGAATCTGTGGTTGGTATGTGGAATGAATAAAAAATTTCTTAATGAAAATAAATAAAATTGTTCTTAAAAAAAAGAAAGTTAATGTTACAAGGAATCTTAGAGGAATCACAAACCTAAAATTTTGTGCATAAAAGACAATCAACTGTACTTTAGATCTTTAGGGTGTACATCCATCTATCAGTAGTTTCATATATCAGGAGATTCAGGTCAAGAATTGGTCCAAGGAGTTAACCATCACCTTTAATCAACAACAAAACTTAACAGTTGGGCTGCTTTTTTTTTTTTTTTGACCTCAGCTATGTGCCCTTGTGAACATTATATTGTTTAGGGGCAGTCAAGCTCCCAGAAAATTGTATGCCTTAATTATTAACCTGAGCTTTGAACTAAAGCTCCTAAGATGGAGCTCATAGGCCTTAGCTGTGAGACACACCCTTGTATATACATTCATTTATCAAAGCTCTGTATAAGCTACTTTATTATTATTAATTAGATGGTACAGCTTAGGGAGAAAGTCATCTTCATAATAATTCCCAGGTCAAAATGCCCAGTAGTACAGGGTGTTTCCATGAGATAAACACATTACCTTACAGGCAGTGGGGGATTTTCCCACACCCAATTCATGACAGATATCACAGAGAGATAGCAACAGCAAACATGTAAAGGCACAGCAGAAGCAAAAGACATTCTTGGGTCTGTGGTCTCAAGGGGTCTTGCCTAACTGAGAATTATCCACCAAAGGGATTGCCTCTGGGTGGGCTGACACCCTGAAACTCAATCACCACCTGCTGCTCCTCTGATATGGCCACTGGAAGTAATTATTGTATAAAACTATATACAATATACACATATATTATAAGTAATCTTGAGATGATTTAAAGTAACAGAAAAAAAAAGGATATATGAAAATACCAGACCCTTTTATCTGAGGGCTTTGAACAGTCACAAACATTGCTATGTATAGATGAGGAGAAACCCTTCATAAATACTTAAGGATAAAATCATATAATATAGATAAAAGAACAATTTACTGACACATTGTACTATCTATTGATATTTTAATCTAATGAAATAAGAAAAGAAGAAATTGAGCCTGAGATAAAGCATTCATTATTCATTCATGCTTTTAGGAAACTGAGGTTGTATTCCAACACAACTAGAATGATTCCAAGTAATGTGGGACAAGAAGAATATTATCAATTGCCAAATGAGACTGTGGATGTGGACCGGTTGGTAGAGTTGTTTCCTAATATGGAAGAAGTACTAGCTTCTATGGTAAGAACCATAGAAATCACGCATAGTGGGACCTTCTTGTAAAATATATCTTTAAGGAGATGGAGGCAGAAAGCATTAGAAAAGCAGTTCCTGACCTGCACGGGATACATGGCTTCCCATCTCAAAGAAAGAAATAGACAAAAAGATACCATAACAAATTCATCCCTGCCCAAGAATAAGTTGGCAAAAGCTGTATCTAACATTTTACAGCTTCAAATAACATTTGTTCATGAGAAGTGCCACGACTCGCAAGGCCTGGGACCCAGAACTGGCAAGGGACGTCAAGGTTAAGCAGCACTCAGGACACACCGTAGTTCGTCATTCAAAGAGAGCCCTTTATTGACTATCCATCAGCCTTATACACCCTGCTACTTCCTACTCTCCATGGGGTCAGGGTACAGTCCTCAGGATCCCATCCGTGTCCCAGCAGCTCAGCCAAACAGGAAGACCACAAGCGAATCAGCAGAGAGCTGATTCTTGAAACAATGTTCCAGCAATAGCTATATCATAAACATCCTGTGACTTACTGACCACAGGAAAAGAGGAAGGACAAAAGGGCACCTTAGGGCAACCTAGGGTAAGCAAACAGGCTATGCACAAGGCCTGTTCAGCGTCTGCTGCCAACAGAGAAGTAGCAATAGAAGGTGACAGCTCAGTTCTGTCATTGCATCCATACCCCATGTGTCATTTTGTTTCATGGAGAGTTAGGGTTCCTACTTCTGTAGCTGGAGTTTTCCTGCCTGGCCCACTGTCAGGATAAATCTCTCTCACCTGCCAGTCCCACAGCTGCTCAGACCCGACCAAGTAAACACAGAGACTTATACTTGTTACAAACTGTATGGCCGTGGCAGGCTTCTTGCTAACTGTTCTTACAGCTTAAATTAATCCATTTCCATTAATCTATACCTTGCCACATGGCTCGTGGCTTACCGGCATCTTCACATGCTGTTTCTCATCGTGGCAGCTGGCAGTGTCTCTCTGACTCAGCCTTCCACTTCCCAGCTTTATTCTCCTCCTTGTCCCGCCTACACTTCCTGCCTAGCCAATGGCCAATCAGTGTTTTATTTATTGACTAATCAGCAACACATTTGCCATACAGAACATCCCACAGCATACTTCTGGTCCACATGTACTCATCAGTATTTGTGAGGGAAACTGTGCCCTTACATTGTGGCTTGCTACTGAGAGGAATCAAGTGCTATATGACCAATTCCATTCTAAAATCTCTCAGGGTACAGAGACCTTACACAATAAACTCACACAAGGGCTTCTGTTCTTCAAATTTGTGGACACTGATTTTTTAAAAATATTTTCATTATTAATTCTTTGAGAATTCTATACAATATATTTTATCATATTTATTGCTTTCGTCAAGTTCCTTCCTGATTCATGACCCTTGCCTTCTCAACATTTCATTTTCTCTCTCTGTCTCTGTCTTGGCCTGTCTCTTTTTCTGTCTCTTTGTCTCTCTTTTCATTTAAGCCCATCAAGTCCAATTTGTGCTTTCCGAATATTCTTGGATATGTGGCTATCCAATGGAGAATGATGGACCTATCATGGTTGACTTTTCAAAAAAACTGGATCTCCTGCTGCCAGGCACTATTAATTGCCAATTCATTTCTCAGATCAGGTTTGTACTTCATGCCCACCTTCGCTTTCCAAGCTAGGATATTTTCTGTCTTGAGTTTGTACAGGTCTCGTGACATGTCATATTCACTGTGAGTTCATATGTGCAACTTTCCTGCTGTGCCCAGAAACTACTATTTACTTGTGATCATCTACGTCTGACTTTTGCAGTCTTCCTGCTCTTGCTTCCTCAGTGATCACTGCAACTTGGGAGACGGTAGGATGGTATAGGTATCCCATTTGGGGAATGAGCACTCCTCAATCTCTCATTTTCTACATCTTGGTCAGTTCTGTGTCTCTTTGTTAATCATTATACATTGCAAATGGAAATTTCACTGAGGAGGGTTGGGAGATGCATTATTCTATTAGCATAATGATGTCATTAGGAGTAAGTTTAATACTCATTTTTATGAATAATTGTAGTGGATTCTCACCTAGTCCTACTGGCACAGACACGGGACCAATTATGGTGTCGAGTATGGATTTCATCTTGTGGAACAGGCTTTAAATCCAATTAGAAAGATGTTGGTTACTCAAACGATGTTTATGTGACTATTGCACCAGTGAGCATGCATTCCTAGGATGGTCATTACTGTAGCTTGCAGGTTTCACAGCTGTACAATATTGATGACTATTTTCATGCTCTGGTAATGTGAATTGCACCTTCTGACACTATGAAAACCAGCTAGTACTGATGAAGCTTCCTGTTAAGTACCAACTGATTTCTCCGTGTACTATTATTCAAGTATGTAGTATCTTCAACAACAGGGTCTTATTGTTTATATAATATATACAATCAATTCTCGTATCTTATACTATTTAAGATACATTTGGATACCTGGTTATGTCTAAGGTATCTACAATTAAGATCTCACTTTAAAAAGAAAAATTTATTATTTTTCCATGTTCCTCCTAAAGATTGGACCAAACATATTATATTAAGAAATTAGGGGAAAAATACATAAAATTGTGATTCATATAAATAATTTCTCTTTAAAATAGATTAATGTATTTTATTAATATACCAAAAAATGTTAAAATTATTATTATTCAACAGAATTGTGAATCACAGAACATTTTCCCAAATTTTAATATTAATACACCACAATATACTAGTTACCTGTTGCTGTGACAAAATACCTCACAAAGGAAACTTAAGAATTGAAGGATCAGTGATACAGTCAATCATGGTGAGGAAGATACCTTGACAGAGACAGGAAGTATCTGGATACATTGTATTCAATCAGGAAATACATTGGCCTTGCTCTCTGTATTACTCAGGTTAGAAGTGAGAATTGAACTTCCCATCTCACATAACCTAATCTAGAAAATCTCACACTGTCATGCTCATAGATTTATTGTCAAGGGGATTCTAGATTCTGTCAAGTTGAGAATCAATATTAACCATCACACAGCTTCTGTGCAAAATCATGTCAGTGGATTCCTGTGTTGATTTTGTTGAAAGAGGGCAGTAACTCAGCCTGACTTCTTTCTAATCCCATGAGCTCATCTTTATTTCGGAGTCTGCTTGCTAGGTCTTCTCATCTATGTTGATTTACTTTAACAAACATGTATTTCCACAGCCTACAACATTTTGTATGATTTAGCACATATTCATCTATATACTTACAGCACTGAAACCCCTTCCCATCAGTGAAACACACCTGCATAGCAGTAATGGCAGTAAAGTAATATCTACCTCAAGAAGTAACTAGTTGCCACTGTGCTTTTAACTTATAAAGGCTATGTGAGAGAAGAGGTACACACATTGAATTTATCCTATGATCATGTTTAAGATGTCTAAATATATTTCAAATCTTTAAATTACATTTTAGCACATACTATGTGAGCACAATACATATACTATGTTTATTACCCAACAGCTTTTGGAAAATAGATATTTTTTGTTTTTGTTTTTGTTTTGGTTTTTCAAGACAGGGTTTCTCTGTGTAGTCTTGTGCCTTTCCTGGAACTCACTTTGTAGACCAGGCTGGCCTCTAACTCACAGAGATACACCTGCCTCTGCCTCCCGAGTGCTCAGATTAAAGGTGTGTGCTACCACTACCTGGCTGGAAAATAGATTTTGAAGTTATAGTATAGATCAATAAGATCAGTACTTTTTTTTTTTTTTTTTTTAGTTTTTCGAGACAAGGTTTCTCCGTGTAGTTTTGGTGCCTGTCCTGGATCTCACTCTGTAGACCAGGCTGACCTCAAACTCACAGAGATCTGCCTGGCTCTGCCTCCCGAGTGCTGGGATTAAAGGCGTACACCACCACCACCCGGCAAGATCAGTACTTTCGAGGCAAATAATAGAAGCAGAGTACACAGTAGAAATAATGTAGATTAGTGTAAGTGATTCTAAAATTATGTAATTCATTCAAATTTTCAAAATATTGTGAGGAGCATATAAAGCAATTCAGAAAATTTACTGACCAAGCATTCGTCTTTAATATGAAGTCTTGTACCCTACTTATCAGTAACTCAATTATAAATAGTTGTGGAGAAGGACTGGCAGACATGATTCTGTGTGGCCGTAAACCATGCTGTTCTTCGTACATCTAACTTTATAGTTTTGAATGAGCAACGAGGAATTACAGAAACATATTGCGTGACAAACTTAAAAGTTTTACAAGCTTGTTGGGTACATTATTAGTTTAAGTAATTCATTTTTTTTAGAGGACAGTTTACATTTATTGGCAAGGTTTACATTTGTTTACATGATATATCTACTTTTAGATACATCAAATAAACAAATAAAGGGTAATGTTACTCTGTGTGGTTTAAATTTTAATCTGTCCCCCATACAGAAAAGATTTGCTCTGGCTTCTTCATTGCTCCCACTTTTATTGAGATGAAACGCTGGTCTGAACGCTCAGAAAGAGGAATAGTCTGAGACATACTAAAGCCCCCCTTCTTCGCTCCTTCGTGCCTATATGGTGGCAGAAATCAAGCTACAGAAGTTACAGGCCGAGGAAGCTCTGCTTGTCTGCGCCCTTTGTCCTGAAACTGTCTCTGTGTTCTCTCACATACCTTTGAGCACCTGCCTCAGTCGATTAGAAGCAATGGATTTATTTTTTATTTTATCAATTAAATTTATTCACTTATTTTACATCATCCCTGCCACAGTTTCCCCTCTCTCTTCTCTTCCCCCCACTCTCCGCCTCTCAAGTCCCCCCCCCCAACCCACTTCTCCTCTGTTTCTGTTCAGAAAGGTGCAGAAGCGGGATGGCCCATAGACCTATGATAGAACCAAACAAGATTGGAAAAAAAAAATAATAAGTCAACGTAATGACATTATGCTATACTCATAGATTGGTGACTACCCCAATTGTCATCAGAGAGCCTTCATTCAGTAACCGACAGAAACAGAGACAGAGACCCACAGCCAAACATTGGGCCGTACTCAGGAAATCCTGCTGAAGAGAGGGAAGAAGGATTTTCCGAGTCAGAGAGGTCAAAAAAATCATAAGAGAATCCACAGAAACAACTAACCTGGGGTCATAGGCCCTCACAGAGTGTGGACCCACAACCAGGAATCCTGCATGGGACCAACCTAGGCCCTCTACATAGGAGTGACAGTTTCGTATCTTGGTCTACTTTTGGGACTTCTAGTAGAGGGAGCAGGGGCTGTCTGTAACACTTTGGCTGGCTCTTGGTAACCAATTCCTCTTACTGGGTTGCCTTTCCCAGCCTTATACAAGGCAGGAGCTTCATCTTACCTCAACTTGATATGCCATGTTTTGTAAGTATTTCATTTTTAAAATAGTCTCTCTCCCTTCCCTCCATTGACACCTCAAGATATGACAGAAAATTAAAGTGTTTTTCAGAATAATGCAGGTTGCACATGTCCTAGTAACTTATCCCACACCAGTGCATATAGGAAGTAGTAATCTGACTCGGTGACTTATAAATATTTTAAGATAAGGGATGCTGGTAGGTGGAAAGTTTGTGGGAGGGGGAGGGAGAGGTGGACGGAGAGAGTGTAAAGCAGTTACTCTTTACACATGTATGATGCTTTCAAAGATATGAAAATGTAGGAAATATATGGAATGTACACAATATGTTACTATGTGTGTGTGTGTGTGTGTGTGTGTGTGTGTGTGTGTGTTTGTGTGTGTGTGTGTGTGTTGCATCAGAGTTATGAAATACATCATGGCAGACAAGGTTGTACCCAGCATATTAAGTGTAGTTAACATGTATAGCTATGTGATATATTAACCTCTCTCATGAAAAAGAGTATGTATTCATTTCCCAGTGGCTTCTATTGAGAGACAAGGCTCATTATCCACATTATGCTCACAGCTATGACTTCTGATTTCTCAATGATTTACAATCACTCCAGACTTTGAGGATTTATATCATTGTATTATTACCTTTGCCCTTTCTGGCTTTTCATTTGTTGACACACAGCCATCCTTGACTTCACTGTTGTGAATAATACTCTGTTAATAGTGCTCCACATGATGATTTGACTTACTAAATTCATTCACTTAGAAATACATAAATATGTAAATTCAACTGCTGAGTCCTCTTAGTGTTGCTGTATGTATATAATTTCAGAAAAATTCTGTTTTTTAGTGTATTTTTTATCAATATTCATACTGTTTTCCACCATGGTTATACCAATAGCATATAAAGAGTTCTGTCTTGCAATACCCACAGTAATTTTTTTGTCTTTTTGATAATAGCTATTCCAAGTGGAGTTTTATTATTCTTTGATTTAAATTTGTCCTAAGTTTAATGAGACTAAACATCCTGTCACATATTCAGATTATTTACTTTCTTTGTTTGAAATATGCACATTTAGATCATTTTTGTTAAATAAGAAAGAAAACATTGAATCTCTGCTTAGCTGCACATACAAAGAGATAGCCTTCCTTATCCAAAGTCTCTTTTTTGACTGAATTCTCATACTACAAGTGAAATGTCTGCAACAAAATCATACCATTCATGAGATTTCTTCTGTTGCCAGCTAACCCTGAAAAATACTAAAAACACTGATGGGAATTGGTTGTACTATGATGTATAAATATCATGAAGCAATATGCAGCACAGTGTATCAGACTGATGGAACAAACACAATATTGGGGAGCTGAAAGAAAAAAAAACATAATGCTTCAAGTTCACATACCTCTGGACACTGGAAGGTAAGATATATTGGTTGATGTGCATAAAGTAATCTCTTGCTATCTAATTTAAGAAATGCAGATGTCATTTTAATGATAAAATTTTAATGATTCAAAGATTTCATAGCACATTTAGCTAAGGAAGAGAAAACGCCACAAGTTATTAAATTGAGGTTTTTCTTAATATTCTGTTTCATAATTCACAGTTATTAAACTTGTCATTTGAAATTATATTAAAATTGCCTGATCCTGAAATATATTTTCATACAAAGAATAAATGTCTTCATTCTTCCAAAAAAGTGTCTTAGTTATGCATTGTGCTATGTGGAAAAATTTTGGCTAGGTGACATTTTCCTTCCTTTCTTCCCTCCCTCCCACCCTCTCTCTTTTCTGACTTCCTCCCTCCCTCTTACCTCTTCCTTCCTTCTCTCACTTGCTCCCCCTTCCTCACTCCCTCCTTCTTTCCTTCCTTTCTTCCTCTCTCCTTCTATGTTTCTGTCACTGCTCTCCCTGTGCAGCAGTATAGACATGCATTTTACTGCAGTAAATCAACAGTTTACAGGACTCCAGTCTGCATATATTGTTTTTACACTACAATATACTCTAAGCACTATATTTTCCGACTTGAAACAAAGTGCACTTTTAAATTATGAATGACGACACCAGCTGATACAAGGAAATATAAAAGCAAATAAATGATAACATAAAAGCTCAATCGTTTTCCCTAAAGCTCTATGATAAGAAATAATTTTAGATGGACCTGTGACAACTTCGTGTTTTAAATTTTATTGTAGGAAATCTTAAAATATATGAACAACAGATAGGTTTGTCATATAAAATTTGAATTAAAATTGTATTGTCTTAATGTTTCATTATGCTGTGTATCACTCAACAATAATATGACACACTACTTCCAGTTTAAGAAGACACATATGTATATTTATTTTCTACCACCACAAAAGCTCAGATCTGTAGGCTCTTAAAAAAAAATCTAACAAATTTTAAACTTAAATCAGTAATCTACAGGTGAATGTTTTCTTTATATTATAAATATATGCATTAAAATTAATACAAAAATAATTATTCTATTATAATTAGGATCTTCATAATTAATATATATCACATGTTGGAAAATATGAGAACCAGGATTTTTATTGTAAATTAATTTTGGAACTAATAGGAAAATTGTTCCATCAAGTTTTATGTCAACTACATGCAAGCGGGAATCATTTTGGAACAGGGAATGATGTAGCATGAATCTTAAAAGGTTTTATTAATAAGAACAAACCTGGGAGCCAGGTATTGGGGTGAATGCTGGAAATTCAGAGAAGCAGAACAAGCACAGCCACCTCACCTTGCCAATTCCTCAGCTAATCCTGTTTCCTCAGACTGGAAGACTCTGAGTTCTCATCCAAATGGAACTCATCTGAACTGCTGCTAATAGCCTAAAGGCTTAACTAGGCCAAAAGCTTCTAGTTTCTGGTCTTCACGCTTTATATACCTTTCTGCTTTCTGCCATCACTTCCTGGGATTAAAGGCGTGAGTCATCATGCCTGGCTGTTTCCAGTGTGGCTTTGAACTCACAGAGATCTAGACAGCTCTCTGCCTTTGGAATGCTAGGATTAAAGGTGGGTATGCCACCATTTTCTGGCCTCTATGTATATCTAGTGACTGTTCTGTTCTCTGACCCCAGATAAGTTTATTAGGGTGCACAATATTTTGGGGAACACAATATCACCACAGAATCTCAACTGAGAAAATGTCCCCCCCAGACTGTCTTGTGTGTAAGCATGCAATGCTTTCTCTTAATTGATGGTTGATGTAGGAGGACTTAGACCATTGTGTTCAAGACCACACCTAGGCTGTGGCCCTGTGTAGTGTAAAAAAAAAAAAAAAGCAGACCAAGCCATTCAGAGCAAGTCACTAAGCATCCTTCATCCATGATTTCTGCTTAGGCTCTTGCCTCTCAGTGTTCTGCCCTGTGTTCTTTTTCTGACTTTCTTGAATTATGGACTACAACCTGTAAAATGAAACAAACTCTTTCTTACAAAAGTTGCTTATGATTATGGTATTTATCACAGAAATAGAAATCTTAACTAAGACAGAAAGTATAGCCAGAAATTTCTCAGTTTTGCCCGGACCCGTGGTCCTGTAACCACTTATAAAATAATCACTCAGAGGCTTATATTCATTATAAACTGTATGACCTATGGCTTCAGCTTCTTGCTAGCTAGTTCTTTCATCTTAAAATAACCCATTCCTATTAATCTGTATGTTGCCACATGGCCATGGTGTTACTGGTCTACTGGCATCTTGTTGCTCCTTTGGCAGTGGTTGGTGGTTCTCTCAACTCGGCCCTTCTCTCTTTATCTCTCCTTGGATTTCCCACCAGCCTGTAAGCTTTCTTGCCATAGGCCAAAACAGCTTTTTTTTATTATCCAATGGGAGCCACACATATTCGTAGCATACAGAAAGATATCCCACAGCAAGAAAGAGTAAAACTTACGAAAACAATAAAATACTGAAGTTCAAAGTAATAAAAAAAATGCTGAGTACCAGACTCACTATACACAAATGTCATACATGCTAACCCTCTAGCAATTCAATTCAAGTTTCTAGAGTTCAGCACTATGTTCTGCAGAGCTGTATGTCCATGGGTATGATTGTGAAATGAACAGGATCCAGAAACATCTGGGAAACAAATATTTAGGAATATGTGTCAGAAAAGTTCTAGATTACATTAACTGAAGTGCATAGATCCATACGAAATGTGGGAAGCACCGAAACATGGGCTGGCATCCTGGACTACATAAAAAGAGCCAACTTAGGTGAAAAGAGACATTCATCACTCATTGCTGTCAAACGTTGACACAGTGTGATCAGTAGCCTGGTATACACATCATCATGCCTTCCCAACCATTACACATTTCCTCTATGTGTAAGACAAAAGCAATATTGCCTTCCTAAAGTTTCATTGAGTGGACACTTTGTCGCAGTAATAAGGAAAGTAACTATCGAGGTTTGTTGCTCACACAAGCCAGCATTCTCTACATTGATGTTTTGGAATTATGTGTGGCGGCAGGAACTGTCCCACAATTCCTTCACCTATCTCGATAATCTAAAAAGACTGGCTGAGTGTTCATCTGTACAATTATTCTCTCATTCTTACTGAAAATTTCTCACAGACCAGATTAGAAAGAACACCTGCTTTTTCTTCTTTCTAATCCCAGACATATTTATAGAATCATATTGTTCTTGTGGGAATTTAAAAAATTTCCATGGGAACCATCCATACTCTGGTTTTTGTGCTAGATAGTTTAGTTTATAGAAATAATTTAAGCATTTTATTGTCTACTTGAATAGCAAGAAACTCCATCACTGTATTATTTTCATTTTTATTTCTGAAGTCCCAAATGAATGATTTTATACTTATTTATTCATTATTTGAATGTGTTCTCCCTTGACATTCAATGTTACTATATTTTGCCTCTTATTGATTCAGATGAACAAAAGAGAATCTATTAGCTGTGATTTCATCTTTGATTTTCTACCTTATAAAGTTACTGTTATCTTCATTTCTTCTTTTTATTCAGACTTTTGGTTTACATTGCTAATGTTTCTGTACTTTCTTTGTTCTGAAAATTATGTTTTTATTGTTCTGTTTAGCTATAACTTCACACTAGTCACTACATTTTTTTATTCCACAGATTACAGCATGCTGAAATTTGCATTGGTTTTTGGTTTGATTTGTTTATAGGAATTTTATAATTTTAACTTTTATTTTATTTTCTATCTTACAGTAAGTATTAAGATGTTGTGGAATAATGCTTTTGTACACTGGTTTAATAAAACGCTGATTGTCCAGTGTGAAGGGACCCCAAAACAGCTTGACCACACAGCAGCCATGACAGGCTTAGGAGCCTAGACAAAGCTTCTGTGACAGACTTACTGGCAGGCAACACCCAGATCCAGGAAAAGCCTTAAGCTGATACCACCCAGGGATCTACCCAGGGGTGAGGAAGTACCTGACATCCCACACATTCCAACCATTAGATAAGGTGGTCAGATGTCCTTGAGTCTAGCACACACCTATTTTTTGTTTTACAGTTACCCCTAGACAATTGTCAGCCAATCAGGGTCCTGGACCCTGGAAATCCCCTCCCCTCAACGTCTGTTAGATAAAAACTCTGCCCCACCTGAGCTCAGGGCTCTCTGCTTTCACTGCTGTGTTGGACAGACAGAGGGACCAAGCTCTGGAGCTTGAAATAAAGGCTCTTTGTTTTACATGCGGGATTCAGTCTCTGTGATGGTCTTTTGGGGGTCCCTGAGATCTGGGCATAGCATCCAGTAGCCAGGCAGGAAGTATAGGCAGGATAAGAAGACAAGGAAAATTCTGGGAAGAGGAAGGCTGAGTCAGGAGATGCCAGCCCACTGTCCAGAGAATAGCATTTAATGGCACATGTTGGGTTGTGGCTGGCCCTCACCTGCAGTGGCCATGCCGACCGAGGAGAGTGCTGGAGGAAAGTCACAAGCCATGGTTACCTTTTTCGAGCTTTATTGGGGGGGGGGGAGGGGAGGGAGGGAGAGAGAGAGAGAGAGAGAGAGAGAGAGAGAGAGAGAGAGAAACAGATGGAAGGAAGGAGCGGAAAGGAAAGAGAGATGCACAGAAGCCCACCTGCTTTTTAGGCTGGGATGCCATCGCAAGCTGATGATGTAATTAAGGACCGAATCCTTACAGCACACAGGTAAAGCCAGGAAACACTTGGTGACAGACATATCAATTAACAGAAATGGGCTGAGTTTAAATGTAAGAGCTAGTCAGTAGTTAGCCTGAGCTTATGACCAAGCAATTCTAATTAATATAAGCCTCTGGGTGTTTACTTGGGGGATGTGAGTGGGAGAGATTTGTCCAGACGTCCAGCAGGCTGGGACACAGGAAATCTTTAATCTACATTAAGAGGCTTACTAATTCCTATTGATTTAACCTAAATGAAATAATTATTGTATTAGCTATTGGGTGCTCCATAAATTTGACTTTTTAATATAAACCATGAATAAATCAACTCAATATTATTTATTTTTAGCTTGTAAACATCAGACAAATTAGTGAAAGGCAGTGGCTGTATTTTGGGTATGCTCAAATATTTGGCCATGAATCAGGAGTGAAAAAAAAGCATAATAATAGATAAAAGGTTAGCTATAGAAAAGACATTTTTGAGAAAGTTAAGAATAAAGGTATTATCTAATGTGGTATTAATTTTAACAGGAAAGAGACTACAACTCTTTCAAAAGAGAGAAATTTGGTTAAAGAAATGCATTTCTGGATACCATTGTTGCCTTTTAGGAATGTGTCAGTTAATGACCTTAGAGGACATCTTTTCTTCCCAAAGTATTTAGTCAAATAATGTTCAAGACTTACTTTGGAAAACAATACAAAGCCATCATAGTAGAAGAAAGAAAAACATCTAATTCCTGGTTTGATGAGTAAAAGATACAATCCTATTAAGTTATGCTACACATTAAATTGGAAAGGCATAGTTCTGTAGGTAAAATCTGGAAGAATTTTTATAGGCCAAGCAGGCAAGGAACTGTTCAATAATACTCTGTAATATATTTTAAGAGAAAAGAGATATATAAATAAGTATAAAATATTCTTTAAAAAATTGAGGAGAAATTCTGGGATATATTCTTAATCCTGCATTATAATCAACATTGTTTTTATGGCTCTCTAATGTAAGATGTAAGTGTGCTACTTGATGTCATCACAAGTGTTCTTTTGAAGTTACAGAAAAAAATAGAGAGTCATAAGTTAGATAATTGTGGTTAATTTTGAATTTATCTAATACATGTTAAATGAATTATGTACACACATATTTAATCTTAATTTTGAGAGAATTAATCTGTCAGTGAGGGAAAATTGAGGTAATTGATGTTTCTTTAATAAGAATATTATTTTGATGCTTTCTTTAATTTAATTTAAACTGAACTACTTAGATCAGTGCCTACGTCCTCTTATTTTATTATTGTTTAAAAGAATTTTTAAATTCAAATATATTTTGATCATATTCTTCTCTTTCTCCAAGTCCTTCCTACCCAAATAACTTTTAAGATCTTTCTCAAAAAATCAAATAAAACAACAGAATCTCCCTTCAAAAAAAAAAAAAAAACCCCAAAAAACAAAATAAAACATTCCCTAAAAGGAAAAGAGAGAAGATCAAACCATAACCAAATAAAAGATCTCACAATTTGATTTTCCAATATGTCTCTGGGATATCTAGTCTCAGGTTCTTGGTTACCCAAGCAGTGTTGTGTCTGGGTTCCATCCCATGGAGTGGGATTTAAATTAAATAAAATATTGATTGGTTACTCCCACTAGCTTTTGCCACCATCTCTCTAGAATGGTTTGAAGAGAGCACACCTTTGTAGATAAAGGGTTTGTGGCTGGGTTGGTATTTAAGTTTCTCTTTTAGAGAATGCAGAGAAACTTCATGTACTAAAAACAGAAAGTAGGGATGAAGACTCTATGTAGTCACCAGCTTGACATTTCCATGTTCAATATAAGTGTTGTCTTCAGCAATGGATCCAGGGAATCAGTTTGTGGTGAGCAATCTCTAGTCTTGGCAATTGAATCGGTTGTTTGGGTATCCCATGGGATCCCTTTGGCTAACAATTTATTTGGATGTAAACCAGTCCTGGTACTGGAAGCTTCAATGAGTGAAGGGATGGTCAGTTGAGGCTCTGTTGCCACTATTATTTGCCAATTTCATTTAGATCACCTTCATATACGTTTATATTTATGAAGTTTCTACTGTATTTGGTTTCCATAATACCTTTAAATGACCCTTAATTTTACCTATCTCCTTATTCGTTCCAACAACCCTCTCTCTGTTCTCAACCACTTGACTCTCTCATTTCACTCCTCCCTTTCCATCCATATCTAACTATTTTATTTCCCATTCCCAACAAGATTATCTGTTCCCTTCACTCCCTTCTCTATACCTATCTTCTGTGGTTCTATGGATTGTAGCATGGTTATCATTGACTTCACAGCTAATATCTGCCTATAAGTGAATACACACTATATTTATATTTCTGGATCTGGGATACCTCACTCAGGATGGTTTTTTCCTAGTGCCATCCATTGTTCTGCAAATTTCATGATGTCACATTTTAAATAACCATGTAATGCTCTATTCTGTAAATATACCACATTTTCATTATTCTTTCTTCTGTTGAGGGTTGTCTATGTTGTTTTCAATCTGTAGCTATTATGAATAGAGTAGCAATGCACATGGTTGAGCAAATGACTTCTGTGGTAAGATGAAGCATGCTTGGGGGCATGACCAAAAGTGGTATAGCTGGATTTTGAGGTAGATTCATCACCATCTTCCTGGGAAAACACCACACTAATTTCCATAATGGCTGTGCAAGTTTGCAATCACCCCAGCAATGGATGAGTGTTCCTTTCACTCCATATCTTTTCTGTCATGATTTGTCAGATGTATTATAGATCTTAGCCATCCTGACAGGTGTAAGAGAAAAATCTCGATGTAGTTTTAATTTTACTTCCCTGATGGCTATTGATGGTGACCATTTCTTTAAATGTTTCTCAGCCATTTAAGTATCCTCTATTGAAAATTATGTTTAGATCTGTATATCATTTATTAATTTGGATATTTGTTTTCTTAATATCTAATTTCTTGAGTTCTTTATGTACTTGAGCTATTAGCCCTGTGTCAGATGTGTAGTTGGTAAAAATGTTTTCCCATTCTGTAGGCTGCCTCTTTGTCCAAATGATGATGTGCTTTGCTGTGCAGAGACTTCTCAGTTTCATGAGGTTCCATTTATTAATTGATTGTATTAGTGCTTGTGCTAATGATACTCTGTTCAGAAAATCTTTTTTTCCATGCCAATGGGTTCAAGACTCTTTCCCATTTTCTCTTCTAACAAAGTCAATGGAGTGGGTTTTATGTTGAGGTCTTTGATACACTCGGAGTTGAGTTTTGTTTTAGGTTATGAGTATTATTTTTTACAATTAATATGATTAAAAGTTTTGCTGGGTATAGTTAGTCTAGGCAAGCATTTGAAGTCTTCAAAGTGTGTAGTCCATGCTCTTCTGGCTTTTAGGATCTCCATTGAGGAGTTAGGTGTAATTCTAATCGGCCTGCCTTAATACGTTATTTGGACATTTTCCCATGGAGCTATTAAAACCTTTATTTGTTCTGTACATTTAGTATTTTGATTATTATGTGGTTATAAGACGGTCCCTTCTGTCCCATTTTATTTGGTAGTCTTTATGCTTCTGGTACCATTACAGGCCTAGCTTTTTTAAGGTTAGAGGAAATTTCCTCTATGACTTTGTTGAAAACAATTACTGTGTCTTTGATCTGTTTCTTCTCCTTCCTCTATTCCTATTATTCTTAGACTTGGGCCTTTCTTAGTGTCCCAGATTACCTGAATGCTTTTCTCCAGGAGTTTTTGTTGTTGTTGTTTGTTTGTTTATATTTCTGTTTATGTTTTTCTTTGGCTAAGGTATCTATTTCTCCTATTAGGTTTTCAAAGCCTGAGATTCTTTCCTCTATCTTCTGTATTGTGTTGTGAAGCTTGCCTCTGTGTTTGCTATTCAAGTTCCTGAATTTTTCATTTCTAGATTTCCAGGAGTTTGGGTTTTCTTTATTGATTCATGTCTTGAATGGTTTTATTCATTTACCTCCACTGTTTATTTGTGTTGTCACAGATTAAGAGATTTACTTGCTTAATCTTTATGGACCACTATCATTTTAATAGAGGCTGCTTTAAGATCTTTTATTTATACTTCAATTATGTTGGTATATTTAGGGCTTTCTGTGGTAGAGTTGCTGGGCTCTAGTGGAGACATATTGTCCCCACTCTTATTGATTGTGCTTTGTACTGGTGTCTTGGTACCTGGGAATGGGAGGATTATAATTCTAGGTGCTCATATCTGGTCTTCTCTTTGCTGTGTGGGTGTTTGTTCTTTAGTTTCTGTTTTCCTTCTTATTCTTTGGAGAGTGTGGTGGCTTTGGTACCTGTAGGAAAATCTTCTGGGGTCCTGATAGGTGTAGGAATTGTGATTTCCATGTAAAATATGTTTCTGTTTAGTGAGACTTGGAATGGGATGGATTGAGGTCAATGGGGGAGCTTCACAAGTGGGAGGTAAGTGGGGTGTTCCATCAGGATCTGTTTAGTTAGTCTCTTGGGAATGGGGCCAGAGAGTGTGGAGATGTCACAGTAAAAAGTCTGTTATAAATCTGTGGATATGACTAGGGTATTTGACTTGGAATAATGAAGGGAGAGGTGAAGGTCTATAGTTAGCCTACTTGCTTCCCTGGTCACAGTGGCCTGTGAATTGGCATGAGTGACTGCTAGAGTTGGAGGCTGGGACAAAGCATTGAATCGAGAGAAGGAAGTTTGGTGGTGAAGAGCTTGTGATCCACTGAAGATGAGCAGAGGAGGAGAAGGGAAATTACAGCAGGTGGTCTACTGCAGAGCTGTCATGAGATGGGGCAGGGATGGTGGTGGTTAATTTGGAGGTGAAGAGGAAGATGGGAAGATACTCAATTAGCCTACCTCTTCCTTGGCTTGAATTGCCTGTGAATTTTCAGGGAATGCCTGCTGGAGTTGGGGGAGAGACAATGCAAAGTATGAGAGCAAGGAGCTTAGGAGGAGAGTATCTGTATGATCTACTGGAGATGAGGTGGCCAGGGGCTGTTGCAGGTGCTGCAGAGTTGGGGGTGAGAATAGATGATTGAACTTGGAAGAACAGAGGAAGAGGTTAAGAGCTGTAGTTAGCTCACTGTCTTCCCTGGCAGGTGAAGGAAAACTGCAAATAGAACCCTGCGTTAAAAGGCAATGGGAAACCATTTTCACCTTTGGAACTGGAGAGGGATACAAGGCAAGCTGTTAAAATTATGCAGAATCATACCTGTGGAAGACAACCAGCAGGATATTTTTGTCAAATTTGGGGGAAAAAAAGTTATCCTAAAGCACTAACATTTAAAGTTAAGAAAATCAGAAACAATTTGACTTCTCTTCTCATCATTATAACTCTTGCCAGCACCTGTGAATATTTGAACTAACTACAAGGCAAAGGGTATGTGGTTTGAAGAGCCTGTACAGAAATGAGGCATCAAAGACAAAGTGCCATGCAGAGAGCAGATTCGGAAAACAAAAGGTAACCCAGCGTTGTCTGTGCATTCTCACAGCATCCACTCTTCCATGTGTTTAGATAGCAAACTTTCTCCAGATCCCAAAGATGAAGGGGCCTGTCAGATGCTGTTCTATTGTACTGACTCAGTGTTAATGAATTTTCCCGGTGGGCTGCGTTATGCTTCCCCTTCTTCAAAACAAGTATATCAGATTCTTATTTCCTCCAGCCTCAGGAGATGACCTCATTTGGAAATAGGTTCTTTTGAGTTACAATCAAGTTAAGATGAGGTCATTTTTATTCTGTATAGAACATGACTCACATCTCTGTGAGGAGTGGGAAATATGGACACAGGTGTGAAGACATACTGGAAAGAAAGCCATATAAAAGCTGGAAAGAATTTATAACTAAAAATAAAATCTTATGCAAAACCAGAAATCCTCTATAGGAGATGATAATTCATTTATTAACCAGGTAACCATGAAGGCAGGCTGTGACATGACTCTAAGACATCTGCTATGGGTACAAAGACAGAAGCAATTATCTTTTACATTAAGAAGCAGCTAAGACATGTAAGAGTATGTCAAGACAAACTGCTAGTCCTCATATACAATCTGACAGCACTCTTTTCATTTCCAAGCCCTCCAAACTTTGCTTGGCAATTTAAGTGATTTTCTTTCTGTGTTGTTGTTACTGAATTGGATTTACACAGTGGAAAGTCAAAGTTCTTCTTGACCTTATGACAGGAAATAGTTTTGCAGTGAGCAAGGCACTCACTAAAGAAAAGCTCCCAATTACAAATGAACTACAAGATACATTTCCTTATTCCTGACATCTAACAAAAAGGGGGGGGGAGGGTTGAAAATTTTATTCCCTCATTTATTTCTTTCACAATATACCCAGGTATGCTAAATTTTACCATTTTGATAGAAAATATTTATATGTGTGTTATTGCTATTTTTTTGACTTGTGTTCTTGTTAATAAATTCTAAGTTTTCACCTTAAGATAAGAAATAGGTTCAGAGGTGTTTTAAGATCATTTTCCAAATGTATGACCTGAATATCAAGCTGGACTCCCAACTCTGATGCTCAGACTGTGTCCATTATACACTGTTGTAGCTTATATTTTGAAAATCTTCTTTCTTAAAGTTGATAGAAGGCCTATCTAATTTTCAAGAGTGTGACTTAATACTTCACTGGGAGGGGAGCTATTTCCAACTCTAAATTTTCATTAAAATAATGTTCCAACAGAATAGATCAGAGAGAATTGTTTTCTTTAATATCATCAGGAAGAATGGATTCTCTCACACTTAAAGTTTATGTATCTTCATGAAACAGAGGCAAACCTTCTGTCACCACTAATGATTTTTCTGGTCTTTCCGAAACTAGAATAAATGAAAATTTGATCTTCCACAAAATATATAAAAAGAGCATGACATTGACAAATTATTGAGTTTAGAATTCTACATTCCAGACTCTGAGAAGTAAACTATATTCTTCCAAGAAGCCCATTTGTAGTTCTTCAGTATAAAAACCACTGGGATACAACTCCCATTTCAAACCTAGAGTATTAGTTACCAAGATTGCCTAATTCACCATGGAGTAAAACATGAACACTTAAAGGAAGAAAAATAAAGTGACAATCTACCTGACAAAATACACCCACTAATGCAACTGGGGCACAAATTAAATGGGATTGTCCAACCACATTCTGATTGGATTTAGGACCAGCTGTGCAAGATGAATGCTACATCTGGCACTAATATTGACACTAAGAACCCCTACCTCAACAGGCCATAGGCCCTATGGAAGAACCTATTACTACTAAACTACTAAAATGACTACTTCCTAAACCAACTCCCAGTGACTTACCATTGTATCTACAAATTAAGCCATCTCTCAAACTTTCTCAGATAAGCTTCTATTTGCAATAGATGCCAGTGAACACAGAGTTCTGCAACTGACTATGGTAGAGAATATGTGACTGTGGCACGCTCAGCCCTAATGGGAAAACTATACTTCGTCTCTTTCCACCCTAAGCTCTGTGATCGTTGTAGATGAGGACACAGAAAGAATGCAAGAACCAGAGTTGGCTGATGACTCCAAGGGAAGTGTTTTCCATACACAACAGGTTAGTTGTACATGATAACTCACAATAATTGTGACAGAGTACACAAGCCCTCCACAAACTCAAGCCAGACAAAATCTCAGCATGAAATGGTTAAGTTAGGAACCAAGTACCACACCAAGATGAACAGATATGGGTAACTGATAGATACTCTGAAAGGTAGCATTAGCTTTCTCCAAAGATGTGGTATGTGGTAGTATAACATGCTCCAGGAGATGGCCATACAACTACGAGTAAATTAAACTGAATGTATAAAAACAATAAAAATGCAAAATTAGGAGGAAATTAAGTGGGACAATGGATCTGGGACAAGATGGGAAATGGAGATGGATATGCTCAAAATGCAATTTATGAAATTATCAAATATGTAATAAAATATATTATTTTATTATTGTTAGATCAGTCACCAACATTGTTATTTCAGTCTTATTTTCTGTTAGTCAATTAAAAGTTCTGGTGTGATAATCATAGCTTTCTACTTGGTCTGACTCTGTGATTTTAATTAATTTTTCTAGCATCATGGTCAGAATTGCTTAGCTAGTTGTACCATTCTAAAATGAAAAACCCAAAAATCTAACTCCTAAGCATATTCCCAGCAAAGGTAATTATTAATAATGACAATAATAATTTTCTGTGTTCCACAATACAAAATATATGATCCATCAAAATGCTCCTTAGTAGATGAGTGGCCAGGGAAAAACTGACATTTTCACAATGGAGTATTATTTATTAATACAGTATAATAATGTATTGACATTTTGCCAACTTGGTAGCAACTGGAGAACATGATGTTAACTGAAGTAGAAAATACACAGGCGGACATGCATACCAAGTTCTTGTTCATAGACAGGTTCCAAAAATGTTGAACTCATGTAACTTAAAAATAAACAGGAGTCGGTGGCCCTAGAGCAGGCGGGGTCTGAATTGATTTCCCAGGCTCCTGTTGTCATCCAGGGCATACAGATGACTAGGGTCTGGTCAGACCATGTCAGTGTCTGTGGACTCTGCCTCGCCTGGTGCCATGCTGATTTGGGTGGCCAGAGTTGCCACCAGGAGCCGTGGAGATGTCCAGGCACAGGCCGTGTCTGGGTCCCTGAACCTGTGGAGCCCAGGGTCTGGTGTGTGTCCGTGGCTCCAGAGCCACTGAAGGCTGTACAGATGCCTGGGGGTCTTGCCAGCCACTTGGGATCATGTTGGTGCCCAGAGTCCTTGCTGTTATTGTGGTCATGCTGATCTTAGTGGCCTATGCTGCCACCAGGCTATGGCAGCATTTGGCCTGAGTTCCTGCAGATGGCCATGTGGTCCTGCGGCAGCTAGGGTCTGTGGTGATGTCCACGGCCAGTGGTTAGCACAGGAGTCATTGGAAACGTGCTGTGCTGAGCTGCCTGACCCTTCTCTGGCCCTGGGATGGTTGGGCCTGCCCCTTACTGGATACTATAGCAGGCAAGTGGACCCTACTGCCTACCCTCAGGGTAGAGCTGTGCCCCCGTCGCCTGCTCCACACACTCTAGAAAGATGGCCCCACTTCTCATCATAGATCTGCATCTCACCCGGGAAGCACACTAGAGCTTATCGTGTTGTCAGGGTGGAAAGGTGAACCAGTCCTGAGGGCGTGAGAGCAACACAGCCTCTCATATGTTCTGTGGTGGCGTGGTTGAGTGAATGAAGCCCTCCTCCCTCCACCACCTGCTTCTTGTGGCAGGTGAGAGAGCCTGACCCTAGGGTCATGAGAGTGAGAGAACTAGCCCTGCCCCACACTACCTGCAGCACACAGGAGAATGGTCCCTGCACCCCACCTGGGCAGCACACTAGAGCATGACAACATGTCAGGGCACAGGTAAGCCAACTGTCCAGACGAGAGCAGGAGAGCTGACCCTAACCTGCCACCCCTATATAACCCGTTCAGCAATCAGGAAAGAGGGACCTGCACCTTTCCTGGGCAAAACAATAGAGCTGGTCCTGGTGACCTGAGGTGGGGACCCGGATCTGAGGGACCAGAGCGGGAGAACTGGCCACACTCCTTACTGTAGGTCTCGTTGGGTGAGCTTGCCAAGGTGGTGCTGGAGCGTTTGGCCTGTGTAGTGATGATGAGGGAAAGCTAGCGAGCTGATGAACCCAACTACCACCCAGGCACATGATCAGGGCTGTGAGTTGGCCCATCCCAACATCCATCAAATCTGTGAAATACTGGAGAATGTGAAGGGGATGAACCTATAGATCCAAAACAGCAGAATCTCCATGACACAGGACAACAACAGGATATCCAAAAGGAGTCCCAGTGAGAACCCATTTTCCTTGGCATAGCAGAAACCAGAGGCCTCAAGTCAGCCCAAAGACTCGACTGGTGGTAATGAACAGTTGTAAGTAAGGGTGAATGGAGTAAAGGATGAACTGTGTCTTAAAGGGCTACACTACACCTTCCAAGACAAAATTCTTCTTCTTTTTTGTTTTTTTGTTTTCTTTCTTTATTTTGTTTCGTTTTGATTTTGAATTGGGGGGGGTGTTGCAAGGGCAGAGGGCAAATGGTAGGAGACTGGAAGACGAGTGGGATCTGGATGCATGATGTGATATCCACAAAGAATCAATAAAAGTAAAAAACAAAACAAAATTTAAAAAAATGAGTTAAACTTTGATTCTGTCCCTTCCCCCCTTTTTCCTTCTTACTCTTCCAATCTCAGGTCCCCGAGAAAACAAACAATTGCTAGGACTTCAGGCTTCTTTGAAGATATTAACACTTATGCCCAGATTCATGCCTATATTCAGTGCTGGTTAACCCATTTAAAAAAAAATTGTGTCAAGAAGATTCTTGACAGAACATCTTTTTAAAGAACACACTGTGGTCAGGTCCCCTAATTTTTAGATTCTGGTATTGGTTATCTACAGTTTCTTGAGTCATTTCCAAGTTCCCACTTCTTTTTTATTCACTGCTTTCCCCTCTTCCTAACTAATTTTTGGTTGGTTTTTATTTTCAGTTCTGCATTGTGCAAACCTTGAGTTATTTCTTCCATTTTGTCTCCATCTTCTGCCAGATATTTTTGTATTCAACCCAAAACATCAATACCTAAGACTAGGTCCTACATCCTAGGTTAATATATATATATATATAGCAAATAAAAACCTCCTATCATAATTACAAAAGATAACTCTGTGTCATGATTGGTAAAATAAAATTAGTACCCTACAAAATGCAGGGGATCAAATGTCCAACATCTATGAAACAGGACAATATTTTTGGGAAAAATGAAATATCTACTATCGATGGGGGAAGCAAAGAATAAACAGCAGTCACTAGAGGCCAGAAAGGACATATGGAAAAGACAAAAAAACAGCAAGCAAATGGTAGAGTCACAGAGAACAAGTAGAGGAGAAAGTTTAACTGTAGTGTTTTGATTTTTAAAACTATATGGTTCTTATAATCTACAACATTCTTATAGGACCTCTAAATGAATCAAGAGGAGTAGGCTGAGGTTTCCCAGCATAAAGACACTTGGGTTATGGTGGGTGGGACGCATTGTTTACATACTACAGATATATATTGAATTACCATGCTCCAAAGTACATTTATGTATCTATTAAAAATTAAATTCCTACAGAAAGAAGATATGATTGTCACAGAGAAACAAGCAACTTTTTTTTTTTCATTTTCTAAAGTGTAACACGAATCTTAAAAGGTCTTATCAAATAAATACCAGGAGCCAGATTTGGGGGTGAAAAGCTGAGAGATCGGATAAACAGAAAGAAGCCAGCCATGTTCTTACCCACTTGGAGATCCTCTGCCAAAGAGACCTACTTCCCGTATACCCATGCCTTTCCGTTCTGCCATCTTACTTCCTCTCTCCGCTCAGCTACATCACTTCCTCTTCCAGCCAAGCTCTGTCACTTCCTGTCTGTCTGTACAGACCTCCAGACCTTTATGGTTAATTAGTGTTAGAATTTAAGGTGTGTGCCACCACACCTGACGCTGTTTCCAGGGTGGCCTTGAACTCACAGAGATCTAGACATATCCCTGCCTCCCAAGTGATAGGATTAAAGGCATGTCTACCATTGCCTGACTTCTATGTTTGATATAGTGGCTAGCTTTTTCCTCTGATCCTCAGATAAATTTTATTGTGGAACACAGATAAAATATCACCACACTAATATATTTTGTGACACCATGAAAACTTTATTCTCAAGAAATTTGTATAATAGTTCTTATAAAACCAAGAAATGAAGGAGAAATATAGTATTATTTTTTATAAAACTTTATTCAAAAGATACAATATATGTTAAGGTTGTATGAGTCAGAACAAACACAAATATTTAAATTTTTGTTAAAAGTTGATAATAAAATATTTAAGATTGTTAAGTCAGGAGAGATGGTGTGCTGGTTAAGAGCACTTGTTTCTGTTATATAGATCCTGTGGTTCCCAGCAGCAATATGGTGATTCAACTGGGTTCACCATCTGGTTCCATGGGATCCAACACCTTTTTCTGATCTCCTTGCTTATCAGACAGGCATGTGGTATATACATATATATGCAGATACATTTTCATAAGTAAAAAATTTTTAAAAATTTAAAATTAAAAAAACCTTAAAATTAGAAGAAAAACTGATGGTATTAGAAAATTCCATTTTTACCTATAAATGATCTATGTTTTGAGTTATAAAAATATGTTTCCAAATAACTTAATATCTGATTTTTAATATTACAGAGATAAAGAATACTGATTACCAAAAGGTGGTAACATTTGTTACAATCATATATAGAAAGCAAAGGTAAAATTTAGACCTGAATCATAGCTGAGCTGAATAAACCATCCTTAGTAATCTCAACTTTAGCTAAAGCCTTGTAGGATAAATCCTACACAGTTTTACATCACTTATCAACTATTGTCACAATTAAGTTTTGCAATTAAAGTATTTTGATCAAGCCAAAATCTAGAACTTCCTATATTTACTAAAGAAATTAATGACTTAAAAGAAAATGTTAGAAGGAAATATCTAAGCAAGGATAACGTCAACAGTTTAGTTTTAAAAAATTATTAACCCATATCTTGTAATTGCTCATTTGAAAAAGAATATAGTGAAAAACATCACAAGGTCATGTAAATTAGCAAAATGACCTTTAACATAAAAGCTAATTATGACATTAAAGAAGCACAGGTGACAGACTAAGAAAATATATACAAATCAAATCAAATAATAATAATAAAAGAAAGATAAAATTTTACAAAAAGAAAACAAACAAGAAGCCATGTTACAAAATTGTCTTCGACATCAAAAAAATTATAAAAAAAAATCCCCTCCCTCCAAAATTATCTAGAGTCCTGGATGCTGGTTACCACATGGCAATGTGTTTAAATGTACTGAATACCTATCTCTCCCTTGCAAGTACAGTATAGGAGACTGAAGGATGGGAGCCTCTGACCTTAAGAAAGAGCTGGACAGTCCCTGGCTCATCTTATTCCTTTTTCAGAGAATACACACTATTCCATGTATGCATTAGATGTAATTGTGCATCTATCTATGCAGTGGAAGTAAATAAATATAACTGTAGAATCCAGTAAGGCATCTCTAAGTTTATTATAATGAAATATGAGCTACATCCTTCTAGCATATGCATCTCTACTTATCTGTGAAGGAGATACTGTCATTACTTTTCTGGGAAAGTAAATAAATTGTGTCACAAGGATTCTGCGTCTGTTTCTAAAACACTTAAATATTTTTTCAAAAGATTGCATATGAGACAGCATGGAAGCATTTGGGCATTTTTTGTTGTTTTGTTTTGATTTTTAACCTTGTTGTATGATCCCTCTACAAATGCACATAAAACGATTTCTAGTCGGATGGTGGTGGTGCACATGCCTTTAATCCCAGCAATCAGGAGGCAGAGGCAGGTGAATCTCTGTGAGTTTGAGGCCAGCCTGGGCTACAGAGTGAATTCTAGGAAAGGCTCCTAAGCTACACAGAGAAACCCAGTCTCAAAAAACTAATATATATATATATACCTATTAAATGAAAGACCTAAAAATAAAGAGTAATGTCAAAATCAAGACTAGGATTAAGCACAAGAACTCTAAACCTCATATAATGCAGCTAAAACCTAAGTGGGAATCACCAATTTAGAAAATTCTATCAACCAAAACTGATCACAAACATAAGCTATTCTTACATAAGCTATTCTACTCTCATTAAACCACTTACCCATACAGACAACATTTTTTTTTCTAAAAATACTCAGAACTGAATCAACTGCAACAGCTCTGAAACTGTCAATCACAACTCGATTATATAATTGTTTAATGATAAATTCAAGTAATTTCATCGAAAAAGTGCTACCACCACAGGCATCAATATAGCTTGCCAATCTCAGTGCATGAAATGATCTTGGAATGGTACAATATGGACAACTTAATTCCACATTGCTTTGAATTTTTGAGGCCCCATATCTTGTAGTTACAAGCCAGAAACATGTTGCTATTGGGGGATATCTTTCTACACCCAGTGAATACATGTTGTTCCCATTGGTTAATAAATAAGGTGCTTTGACCTATGGCAAGGCAGCTTAGAGGCAGGTGGAATATCCAAAAAGAGAGACAGGAAAGAGAAAGGTGGAGTCTAGAAAGACACCAGCACCGCCAGGAGAAGCAAGATGTGAAAGTACCTGTAAGACATGGTCACATGGCAACTTAACAGATAAATAGAAAAGGGTTAAGTTATAAGAGCAAGAAGCCTGCAATAGGCTATACAATCAGTAGTTAATATAAGCCTCTGAAAAATTATTTTATAAGTGGATGAAGGACCGTGGGGGGGGGGGGGGTGCAGGCAGGACCAAAGAAACCTTCCGGCTACCTTTGGCACCCAGATTTGGTGGCAAGAATTTCCACCAAAAACCTGAGAAAGCGGGGGAGGTGGGGGGACAAAATTCTAAAACGGAGCTAAAACCAGCTTCCTAAATTTGTCTTTCAGGCAAGCTATGAGCTACACTATCGTGGGTTCACCATGTGTGGGCTTATCCTACAGCATGGCAGATTCCTGCTGCCATATACAAAGCTGTCTCCAAGCCCTGCAGATCAGTGCATGGTAGATTAAGCTTTGCTAGTACAGACAAAAAAAAAAAAAAAAAAAAGGTTTCTGGGCTACACACTGCTGGATGGAGGCATGGTCCCACTGCCTCCCAGAGTCAGCAGAGAGTATGGCTCCCAGAGCTGGAGGTGAATTACTTCCAGTGTGTTGGGAAGCTGAAGTGGGCGGAGTCAGCAGCCAAGGCTGCTGCTTTCCATCCTAGCCACTCAGTTTAACAATTTAACATTGCTTGGGAATCAGGGTAACTGTAGCCTCATAGAAGGGGTTTGGTAATGTTCCTTATGTTTCTATTGTGTGGAACAATTTAAAGAGTATTGGTATTATCTCTTCTTTGAAGATCTGGTAGAATTCTGCGCTGAAACCATCTGGTCCTGGGCTTTTTTTGGTTGGGAGATTTTAATGACTGTTTCTATTTCTTTAGGGGTTATTTGTCTATTTAAATTGTTTATCTGGCCTTGATTTAACTTAGGTATATGGTACCTATCCAGAAAATTTTCCATTTCTTTTAGATTTTCCAGTTTTGTGGAGTACAGGTTTTTGAAGGATGACATGATGGTTCTCTGGATTTCCTCAATGTTAGTTGTTATGTCTCCCTTTTCATTTCTGATTTTGCTAATTTGGATGCTCTCTCTCTGCCTTTTGGTTAGTTTGAATAAGGGCTTGTCTATCTTGCTGATTTTCTCAAAGAACCAACTCTTTGTTTCATTGATTCTTTATATTGTTCTCTTTGTTTCTATTTTACTGATTTCAGCTCTCTATTTGATTATTTCCTGGTGTCTATTCCTCCTGGGTGACTTTGCTTCTTCTTGTTCTGCTCCCAGCTGAATCAGGAGCAGTATGGGAGAATGGAGAGGGAGATACCATGATGAATGAAGACCCTAGGGGAATAGGAAGAAGCAGAGTGCTAGAGAGGTCTCCAGAAATCCACAAAGATACCTCCACTGTAGACTACTGGCAATGGTCGAGAGAGTGCCTGAGCTGACCTACTCTGGTGATGGGATGGCCGAACACCCTAACTGTCATGATAGAACTCTCATCCAGTGTCTGATGGAAGCAGATGCAGAGATCCATGGCCAAGGCCTAGCTGGAGCTCTCGGAGTCCAATCAGCGAGAGAGAGAGGAGGGATTGTATGAGCAAGAGATGTTAAGACCATGGTTAGAGGACGCACAGGGACAAATACTCAAACTAGTGGAAGTGCATGAACTGTGAACCAAAGGTAGAGGAACCCCATGGAACTGGACCAGGCCCTCTGGATAAGAGAGACAGTTAATTAGCTTGAACTGTTTGGGAGGGAGGACAGGGGAATCCATGGCTGATATGTGAAATTAAGTTAATTATAAAATAAAAACACTAGAAAAAAATTTTAAAAATCATACAATGAAAAAAAAGTAAAATTAAAAAAAATTAACATTGCTCCTGGTCAGAGATAAATTACAGATTCACAATAGACAGATTCAGATAGAATAAAACTCTAAATGGTTTACATTGTGTATAAAAATGAATGTAGGCTTGGATGAAAGAGGAAAAGGAGGATAGACAGTTATATAAAGAAATAGATAATTTAAAAAATAAAGTCTTTAAAGAGACAATAAAAATAATATAAAATCAAGCCATGTAAATATGGAAGTCACACAAACAGTATGGATTATATTGTCTATTGGATTTTTAACTGCTGAAAGACATTTGTGTCTAAGGATATGTTGCTTTGGAAAAGAGGTTCTGCTTTTGTTTCCATGAAGACAAGAACCTGTGGATTGCTTCTGGGCTAATACAGTTTGATCATCCAAGACCCCCAGAAAGATCTCCAATGACACCATGGCTCAGATGATCCAACATCCAAAATCAGCTTCAAAGCAACTGGCTGAGCTGATCCATCCCCACAGACTACTACGGCTAAGATTTAACTATAATTCTTAATTTTCTCAGGATCCCCATAAGATTACCAGTGCCTCCAACCAGCAGGAAGTAGTATGAAAAACTATGCCCAAATTCCCAAAATATTATTTATAAATGTTTATTTTTATTTAAAGGAGGTTGATTATAAATTACAACCTCTAAAAAAGAAAAGGTGATAGCATAGGTATGATAGGATAAAAGAGTAAATTATTGAATCTACTTTTAAAGAGCAACAACTTGTTTAAAATGTTTTGCATTGCTATGGATTTTAGTTTATTGATACAAATTTAAAGTTAATTTTGTGATACCGTATATATGTATATTTCTACTCTTGTTTAAGGTATTATATTTATGCAAATCATTTAAAATTGTAATGTATGATTAAGAAATACAAATTTAAAAAAAAAGAAAGTTACTAAATTAAAATAAAGGAATTGAATCTTCAAACAAACAAAAAAAATACAAATTAATAATTCATCATCTATGATAATCAAACTTAAATTAGTTACGTTTTCTAGGTATAAATAGATGTATTTCAGTTTGGTAGGTAATCTTCAAATACTTCAAAGACCTATAGAATATGGCCTTTAAAATGTTCTAAGAACTTTGACTTTTTTGGGTATTGAGACATGTCTGCTCCTGGCAGCACCAATCTGCTTCAGAGAAGATGGTGGGCATTGAAGAAACTCCATATGGAGTTTGTTTTCCTTATGGCAAAAGTTAGCCATTTGGACAAGAATCTGTTCTTGCTTGGACTGTTTGACAAAATGTTGTATCTACCGGACGTGCAGGACCCATGGGAAACTGACCACTAAACTTTGCAAGATGAGATGGTCCTTCTAGTTCCTGCTTCACAGAGGAGACTGTGAAGATATTCTACAGGACACAGGGAGAAGTGACTAAAAAACTCTAGGCCTGTGGCTGAAGATGGATGCCCCAACATTGTAGAGGAACTTTGGCAGACTATCCAGGCAGCCAGCTGTCTCTGTCATTCTAGATTTTTGAAAGTTGCTGGCAATGCTCTTCCTGTTTACTTAAGCAATATTATAACATTCTGAGGTCTTTGATGTAGTTGAAGAGTAGATAGTTATAATTATAATTTTTTTTTTTTTTTGGTTTTTCAAGACAGGGTTTCTCTGTGTAGCTTTGCGCCTTTCCTGGAACTCACTTGGTAGCCCAGGCTGGCCTCGAACTCACAGAGATCCGCCTGCCTCTGCCTCCCGAGTGCTGGGATTAAAGGCGTGCACCAACACCGCCCGACATAATTATAATATTTTTTGGTGATGATAAAAGGTAGATATAAAATTTTAGACTCACAAATATAGGATAGATGATAAAATATTTTCTTTAATTTTGCCCAATACAAAGACTAGAAGTTGTAACTGAAAGTCTTACTTGATAATTGTTCTATTATATGTAATTTTACTATGTAAACATTAAAACTTTTCTTTATTTTAATTAAGAAATTTTTTATTCATTTAACATATCAGCCACAGATTGCCCTGTCCTCCCTCCTCCTATCCCCCAAGCTTCCCTCCAACCCACCCCCCATTCCCACCTCCTCCAAGGCAAGGTTTCCCATAGGGAGTCAGCAGAGCCAAGTACATTCAGATGAGGCAGGTCTAAGCCCCTCCTCCCTGCACCAAGGCTGTGCAATGTGCCTCACCATAGGCACTAGGTTCCAAAAAGCCAGCTTATGCACTAGGGACAGGTCCTGATCCCACTGCCTGGGGACCTCCTAAACAGTTTAAGATAAACAACTGTCTCACTTATCCAGAAGAACTAGTCCAGTACCATGGGGGCTCCTCAGCTATTGGTCCACAGTTCATGTGTTTCCACTAGTTTGCCTAGTTGTCTCTGTACTTTTTCCAATCATGGTCTCAAAATCTCTTGCTCATAGAATCCCTACTCTCTCTCGTAGATTGGACTCCTGGAGATCTGCCTGTGACCCAGCCATGGATCTCTGCATCTGGTTCCATCAGTCACTGGATGAGGATACTATGATGACAATTAGGGTATTCAGCCATCAGATCACCAGGGTAGGTCAGCTCAGGCACCCTCTGGACCAATGCCAGTAGTCTATGGTGGAGTCATCATTGTGGAATTCCTGGGGACCTCCCTAGCACTCTGCTTCTTCCTATTCAGAATGGATAAAGAAATGGTGGTACATATACACAATGGAGTACTACTCAGCCAAGAAAAACAATGACATCATGAGGTTTACAGGTAAATGGATGGAACTAGAAAATATCATTCTTAGTGAGGTATGTACTCACTCATAAGTGGATACTAGATATAAAGCAAAGGATAACCAGACTGCAACCCACAGCTCCAGAGAGGCTAGCTAGTAAGGAGGACCCTAGGAAAGACACAGGGATTGTCCAGCAACAGAGAAATGGATGAGCAAACTGGGAGTGGGGGCGGGTAATGGAGAGCAAGGGTCAGGGGAAAGAGAGCTTAGGGGAGCAGGAGGTTCTAGCAGGATCAGAAATAGAGTGGGAGAACAAGTAAAGAGCTACCATGATAAATGAAGACACAATGGGAATAGGAAAAACTTTCCCTTTTGATTAGACAGAATAGGGAAAGTGCTGGGGGATATCTTTCTGTACTCTGTGAATATATGTTGTTCCCATTGATTAATAAATAAGCTGCTTTGGCCTATGGCAAGGCAGCTTAGAGGCAGGTGGGAAATCCAAGGAAAGAGAAAGGCATAGTCTAGGGAGAGACACCAGCACCACCAGGAGAAGCAAGATGTGAAAGTTCCTGTAAGCCACAGCCACATGGCAACTTATAGATAAACAGAAAAGGCTTAAGTTGTAAAAGCTACCTAGCAAGAAGCCTGCCATAGGTCAAACAATTGGTAACTAATACAAGCCTCAGAAAGATTATTTTATAAGCAGATGAGGGACCTTGGAAGCTGGGCAGGAATGAGAAACCTTCTGGCTACATGTTGTTTTTAATGATATTAATGATTAGAAAAGAGCCCAATTGAGGTTATTTAAATTCAGATAGATTTATTTATTATGTATACAGTGTTCTGTTTGCATGTATGCCTGCAGGTCAGAAGAACGTGGCGCACGCCTTTAATCCCAGCACTCGGGAGGCAGAGCCAGGCGGATCTCTGTGAGTTCGAGGCCAGCCTGGGCTACCAAGTGAGTTCCAGGAAAGGCGCAAAGCTACACAGAGAAACCCTGTCTCGAAAAACCAAAAAAAAAAAAAAAAAAAAAAAGAAAAAAAAATTCAGATAGACTTCTAAATTTTATTGATTATTACTATTGTGTGGAGGTGTGCAGGAGTGTGCACACCACAGCATATGTGTGGCGCACAGAGGACATCTTTTGTGAGTCTATTTTTATTCTAACATGAGTGCTAAAGATGACACACAGGTTATCAGACTTGTGATACAAGTGCTTTTGCCTCCTGGTACACCTTACTGGTATATATCATGTTTTATATATTGATATTTTTTAAAGTTCATGGATGAGTTGACTTTGTAAAAATTATCTTAATGTAAGGTTAAGATGGATTGTTTATAGTTAGGTAGTGTTACCTTGCTTATAGAAGCTTATTGCACACTAATTTGAAAACAAATTTCATGTAATTTTAGTGGTACAATGTAGTTTTAAAGGAAAGAACAAAAAAATAACATTATAATTGAGATGCAAGATATATATTTATTTTCTCATATATTTTAGCTCATTTAAATATTTAAAATATTATAAAATGCCATTTATTTGTCATATAAAAGTATCTATATTAAAAAGAAACATTTGAGCCGGGCAGTGGTGGTGCACGCCTTTAATCCCAGCACTTGGGAGGCAGAGCCAGGCGGATCTCTGTGAGTTTGAGGCCAGCCTGGGCTACCAAGTGAGTTCCAGGAAAGGCGCAAAGCTACACAGAGAAACCCTGTCTCGAAAAAACCAAAAAAAAAAAAAAAAAAAGAAACATTTTTCTATGAAACCAATTATGTAGCTAAAATATTTATACTATAATAAGTTATTCATATATCCAGTTTGTGGATGTAGTAAATTAATTCTTAAAGCTATCAAATGTGAACCAATGTGTAATAGTATTACTTATACTCTGATTTTATTTAGTTTTGTGCTTTAGCACAACTCAATTAAGATGTAATTATGTCAGTTACACAAATGTAAGAATAAACAAAATTATCTGCATGAATTTCATCTCAGCTTGAGTAGCAAAGTGATCAAAACATAATTATCTTTATATTTGAAAAATGAATATTAAAAACAGAATGGTATGAAAGCCTCAAATTCAATACAATTATGCTATTTCAAAAGGTTATGCCAAGTTAAAGTATTGAGAAATTTTATGTTATTTGAGTTATTTGAATTGTGTGATAACTTAAAAAGAATTATGAAGAATCCCATTAATAATACATGTTATGTAATGACTGATATTTAAAACATTATGAAATCTAAAATATAAGTATAAAAGTTGAAAATTAGATTTATCAAAATCATACAGAAATATAATCAAGTGATAATTGTAAATAAAAACTCATTTTAGTAATAATTCTTCATGTATATTTTCTCATCAGTCTAAATTAGACCCTGTTTGTCAGTAGCTTCCTGATTATATTCAGAATTAATTACAATTATAGCAATGTCCTGGGATCATAGCTACAAATATACCTTAAAACCATGCAAACAAATGATTTTACTGTTACAAAGAGAGAAGGTAATAAAATCAGCCTGGGTGAGATAGGGGATCATCTGGGGAGGGGTGGTTCACTCAGGAATCTCAGAATTGGCAACATAGTTCCTTGCCATTCCAGAATCAAGAAGTCACCTATAAGGCTTGATCTACAAGTGCTTTCTTCATTTACAAAGAGCAGTGTCTGTTTACATCTATTTGTTTACATCATATTGTCACATTGTCCTAATTGGGGTTGCTCTGTAATCAAATATTCCAATTTGGGAGAGGCTTTTCATTTATTTATTGATTTATTGATTGATTGATTCATCCATTCATTCATTTATTTATTTTTTGTGTAATTGTTAAAACATTTTCTTTTTTTCTAAGCTTTTAATAATTAATTATTTTTCCCCAGCCTGATCACAGTTTCCCCTCTTTCTTCCTCTCCTTCCAGTCCTTCTCCTCCACCTCCCCTCTTCCCCCAATTCACTCCTTCTCTGTTTTTCTTCAGAAAAAGGCAGACCCCCATGGACATCAATCAACTATGGTATACCAAGTTGCAGTGAGACTAGTTACCTCCTCTCCTATTAAGGCTGGACAAGGCATCCAGTAGATGAAATAGTACCAAAAGCAGGCAATGGACTCAGAGACAGATCCTACTCCCATTGTTAGGAGGCCTATAAGAAGACCAAACTACAAAATTGTACCATATATATAGAGGTCAGTACCAACCAGGCTCCCTGGTTGTCAACTCAGTATCTTGGAGCCCCTATGAGCACAGTTTAGTTGATACTATGGGTTTTCTTGTGTTGTCCTTGACCTCTCTGCCTCCTACAATCTTTCCTCCTGGTCTTCCACAGGATTTGTCAAGCTTTATCTAATGTTTGGCTGTGGGTCTCCACATATGTTCCCCTCAGGAACTAGATGAAGCCTCTCTAACGACAGTTGGGATAGGCACCAATCATGTTTGTCTTTCTGAGTCTCAGTTACCTCACTCAGAGTGATTTTTTTCTAGTTTCTTCCATGTGCCATCAACTTTTATGATGTCTTTGTTTTTAATAGCTGAGTAATAATCCATTGTGTAAATGTACCACATTTTCTTTATCCATTCTTCAGTTGAGGGATATATAGTTTTATTTTTCCCCAGCTCTTGGCTATTACAAATAAAGCTGCTATGAACATAGTTAAGCAGGTATTATTGTGGTATGGTAGCACTTCTTTGGGTAAATGCCAAAGGAGTGGTATAGCTGGATTTTGAGGTAGATTTTTGAAGAATATTTGTGTATCTATGCAAAGATGTGTTGTGTTTGTTTAACTAAGTAAAGATATGTTGTATTTGATTATGTTGTATAATGTTTAACTATGTAAAGATGTGCTGCATTTGTTTAATAATGAAAAGATGTTTTGCTGTTGTACTTTGTCTGCCTAAGGAACCTGATTGGTCTAATAAATAGCTGAATGGTCAATAGTGAGGGAGGAGGTCTAATTGGGTCTTCCAGGCAGGGAGAGATAGTAGGAGGAGGAATTTAGAATGAGGAAGAAAAGGAGCTGACAGGGAGATGCTGGGGCTATCCAGACACAGAGGAAGCAGGAAAGTAGAACATACAGAATGAAAGAAAGATAAAAAGCCCCAAGGCAAAATGTAAATGAAAAGAAGCAGGTTAAATTAAGTAAAAAGAGCTAATGGGACAAGCCTAAGGTAAGGTAGAGAATTCGTAATTAATAATAAGTCTCCATGCCTTTTTTTAGGAGCTTGTTGAATGCCCAAAGGAAATGTCAACTACAAATGGCACCCATTGTATTTCCACATAGGTCCTGAGAAAGCTTAGAGAGAGAGAGAGAGAGAGAGAGAGAGAGAGAGAGAGAGAGAGAGAGAGAGAGAGAAACATGGATACATCTGGTGGAGACCAGCTACAACCTGTCAAAAATTTCTTGCAGGGAGGAGAGAGGAATGAGGAAGTAGTAGATAGAAATATAGGTGTAGATGGTAAGAAAGACAGAGACACAGGATAGCTTTGGTGGAGCCCTGGGTCAATGCCCAGCAGCCTTGAGTTTTATTCTAATGGGCTTTTTATACAGTAACAAGGGGAGAGGAAAAAGACCTCCCACTTTCAAGATCAAAGTGCAACATACAGCCAAGTGCAGACCCTTTAAAAGACTGGGTAACCATGCCCTTGGCCAAATCATCCTATTATGCCAGTATGCTGGGTAAAGCAAGCTCAGATTCTCTGAACTTGAGTAAGGCCTTACTAGGGAGCCTCTGTGGGCCCCCACATACAGCTCCTTTAAGAGGTCCTGCTGTGCAGCAGAGCACTTTAGCAGCCAGCATGCTAAGTAGAAACAGCAAGCTAAGTAAAAAACACCTGCCACGATGTGGGCACCAACTTCCTAGAGCAGGGGTAGTTAAATGCAACTCAGGGTTTAAACAGAGCTACCTGTTCAAGGCAGTTCTTGGCTAGGCTTGCAGGCTTAAGGCTCAGCTCTCAAGGACCACAAGAAGGGGAAAAGACAACCTCCAGAGCCACACAGCATAGGACCTAACTGCCACTTAGCAGTTTAAGGTTTTGCTCACACAATCAGAGAGTGCTATAAGTGCAAAGTAAGCATGTCAAGACCCCAAAAAAATCTGTAAAGAGGTTAAAGTGTGTGTAGATGTTTAAAATAGAAAACGGGTACAGGCAGTCATAGAAAAAATAGTTTAAAAATAATTAAGTAGAATCTTTAGAGAAAGAGTAAAATAATATAAAAAAAGGCATGTAAAGATAGGAAATACACATGGAGTCTGGATCCTGCATGGTGTTTTGTTGCCTTTGAATTGTTTGACAGCTGCTGAGAGACATAGGATGGTAAAAGGGACTGCCGAATCAAACCAGATTAGATACTTTAGGAATGCCTTAGCTTTAAAATGGAATTTAGAAGATGTATTGCTTTGGGAAAGAAGTTATTCTTTTGTTTCCACAGGGAATGAAAGGGTGTGGATTCATTCTGAATTAATTGAGACCAGATTTGATTGGAGGAGACACCCTGAAATTCTTGGCTATGGATATAAAGAAATAAACCTAGAAAAATTACAAGACAGATGACTTATGTGTTGATCCCTTGCCACGGTAATAGCTCCGAGACTGGATAAGAAAAGATAAATCTTGTTGATTACAGAGTCCTTGTGACTTATTACAAGCCATCATTTCATATGGCGTGGATAGATGCTTGATTAAACAGTCAAAACAAACTTACTAAGTTGACAGATGTATTTTACCTGCTCAAACAAAAAACAAAAAATCATCTTTGACTAGCTTGTGTACAATGCACAGTATATATGTGTGCTAATGCAGATATGTATGTCATATTTGAAAGTTTGTGTGTTTTCAGAGCAAGGAGACCAGACACCAAAGAAAATGGGTGGCCCAGGTGATCTAGCCTTTCAGAGTGCCTCTGTTAGAGTTTCCTCAGAGTTCTGCATTCAGAACAACTTCAAGGCTGCTCATTGAGATTTTTCTGCCTCAAAGACTATTCTAGCCAGGTCTTCAGATAAGCCTTATACTGTCTCAAAACGGAGACTGAACATCAAATTTTATAGCTAACTTTCTTAGGATTTGATCATTTATCTCAATTTTTTCAGGGTCTTTTAAAGATTCTGTTATTTCCAGATAGTATGAAGTAATTTTAAGATACAACACCCACATTTCCAAGAGGTAGGGTAGGTGATTTCTGGTCATTCAATGGGTTATGAATATTTGTCATTTTTTAGAGGGGTTGGTTGCAAATTGTTACTGGTCATGGTAAGAGGGGAAACTAAGCAAGGGAGTTTGGATTAAGGATTTCTTTCTGAAAAAAAAAGAGGGATATGAAAAGGATAGGATAAAAGGGTAGATTATTGAATCTACTTTAAACTAAAGAGCAACTATTAGTCTCAAATATTTTACATTGGTATGGAATTTTGTGTATTGATACAAATTCAAGATAATTTTTGTTAAAACATACTCTATATACTTTTCTACTCTTGTTTAAGGTACTTTTTTATATTGATACAAATATAAGATTATTTTGTTAGAACGTACTGTATCTATTTCTACTTTTAACACATTTTTGTATATTGATACACATTGAAGGTTATTTTTGTTATAATTAGGCAAAACCTTTGAACTCAAAAGTTAGAATAGATAATATATTATAACATAGATAATATTATAACAAAATAATATACATGTCTCTCTATTATATATATGTATATATAAATATACATATATATATATAATGTTTCTATTCTTCTTTCAGATATTGTGTCTATGCAGCTCGTTTAAAAAGTGTAATGTGGCCGGGCAGTGGTGGCACACACCTTTAATCCCAGCACTCGGGAGGTAGAGCCAGGTGGCTCTCTGTGAGTTCAATGCCAGCCTGGGCTACAGAGTGAGTTCCAGGACAGGCTCAAAAAGCTACACAGAGAAACCTTGTCTTGAAAAACATAAATAAATAAATAAATAAATAAATAAATAAATAAATAAATAAAGTGTAATGTGAAATTAAGAAATACAAGTTAATAGTCATATATAATAATCAAACTTGAAGTTATGTTAAGCATGTTTTCAAGGTTAAACATAGATGTATTTTAGATAGATAGCTGATCATCAAACATTTCAGAGGCCCACAGAATATAGCATTTAATATATTTGGTAACCTAAGGCTTTTCATAACAGTGAAATATGTCTCTCCTTACAGCACCAATCTACTTCTTAAAAGGGTGATGGGCGCTGAAGAACCTTCATTTGGAGCTTGTATTCAATGTGGCAAAGCTAGGCAATTGAGCAAGAAACTACCCTTGCCTTGAGTGTTGACTGTATATTTTACAAACTGGACAAGGAGGGCATAAAAGAAAAAGACTGCCAAACCTTATCAAGACAAGGTGGAAAAGTCCTTCAAAATTCCTGCTTTACAGAAAAGTCTATCAGATATTCTAGCCTTGTAGTTAAAAGATGGATGCTCCAACAGTGGAGAGGAACCATGGATGACTGTCCAGGCAGCCAGCTGCTCCTGTCATTTCTATAGTTTTGGTAGTTGCCTGCTCAGTACTTCCTGCTTGCTCAGGTAACATTATGTTCTTCTCAGGACTCTGCTGGAGTTGAAGATGAGATCGTTATAGTTACAGTTTTCCTTGTTACAAAATTCAGAAAAGAAACTCCCAAAAGAAGTATAAAGTATGAAAGATTGAAAGACATAAAAGCTTAAATTGTTTTTCTAAGAAAGTGTTTTGAGGTCTAAAACAATAGTTTTGGGTTGGTAATACAAGTTACAATAGAAAGTGAATTAGGTAAAAAACTTTGAACTCACAAAGTTAGAATAGATAATAGAGTAGTTTCTCTGTATTTAGCAAATGCAAGTGGACTGTGATGGTTATGATAAATGGCACTGGTGGCAGTGCTATTACCGGTGGAAAAGTCACGGGCCATGGCCACAACTGCTGAAGTTACAAAGAGCTTTATTAGAAAGAAGGAGGGGATAGGAGGAAGGAGAGCCAGGCCTCGAGAGAAAGAAAGATGACGGGAGCAGAGCAGAGAGCAGGGAGGAGAGAGGGAACAGAGAGAGGACAGAGAGAGAGGGTGGGGTGTCTGCATCCGGATTTTTTAAGGTGCAGATTGCATTACCATGTAGTCGCCAGTGCCTGTTGATGACATAAGATGCAAGACCCCGAGCTGCACTTGTACAGGATCCTAACAGATGGAATATTATAAATGTAATCTTTACTGATAATTAATCTTTTTTTTTTTTTTTTGGTTTTTCGAGACAGGGTTTCTCTGTGTAGCTTTGCGCCTTTCCTGGAACTCACTTGGTAGTCCAGGTTAGCCTCGAACTCACAGAGATCCGCCTGGCTCTGCCTCCCAAGTACTGGGATTAAAGGCATGCGCCACCACCGCCCAGCTTGATAATTAATCTTATTGCATATAGTTTTACTATGTTAAAGCTATGTTATTTAGACAAAAGGGGGAAATGTTGCAGAATATTTGTTTAACTATGTAAAGATGTGTTACATTTGTTTAATTGTATAAAGATGCATTGATGTATTATCTTGCCTACCTAATGCACCTGACTAGTCCAATAAAAAGCTGAATTGCCAATAACGAGGGAGGAAGAAGAGGTAATCCTTTCAGGCAAGGAGAGTAAATAAGAGGAGGAATTAAGATTGAGGAATAAAGAAAAGGAAATGTGTAGCTAGAGTTTTCCTGCCTGGCCCACAGTCAGGACAAATCTCTCTCACCCGCCAGTCCCACAGCCGCTCGGGCCCGACCAAGTAAACACAGACACTTATATTGGTTTCAAACTGTATGGCCGTGGCAGACTTCTTGCTAACTGTTCTTACAGCTTAAATTAATCCATTTCTATTAATCTAAAGTGCTGTGGGATGGTCTGTATGTCAAATGTGTTGCTGATTGGTCAATGAATAAATCACTGATTGGGCAGTGGCCAGGCAGGAAGTATAGGCGGGACTAACAGAGAGTAGAATTGAGAGAACAGGAAGCTGGGTAGGGGAGACACTACCAGCCGCCATCAGGACAAGGAAGATGTAAAGTACCGGTAAGCCACAAGCCACGTGGCAAGGTATAGATTAATAGAAATGGATTAATTTAAGCTGTAAGAACAGTTAGCAAGAAGTCTGCCATGGCCATACAGTTTGAAACCAATATAAGTGTCTGTGTTTACTTGGTCGGGTCTGAGCGGCTGTGGGACTGGCGGGTGAGAGAGATTTGTCCTGACTGTGGGCCAGGCAGGAAAACTCTAGCTACAGAAATGAGAGGGAGATATTAGATACCAGCTGGCCAGACATGGAAGAAGCAGGAAAGTAGAGCATACAGAATGAATGAAAGGTAAAAAGCCCCAAGGCAAAACATAGATGAAGAGAAACAGATTAAATTAAGTAAAAAGAGATAGTGGGACAAGCCTAAGCTAGGGTCAAGCATTCTTTTTTTGTTTTGTTTTGTGATTTTTATTGGTTTTTTTTATTTAAGAATTTTTTTCCAATCATTCTACATATCTACCACAGATTCCCCTACCACCCCTCCTACTGCTCCCCCCCAGATTTCTGCATACCCCCTGCAATCCCTCCCCCATCTTCTCCTCCTAAAGGATAAGGGCTTCCATAAGGAGTCAGCAAAGCCTGATATATTCAGAGCAATGAAAGAGATATCTTGATAGAAGGAGACATTATGGGGTTAGGGAGAAATCTGGTGCTAGGTATCCATAAGGATGACCCCAGCTTAAACTACTAGCAATAGTGGAGAGGGTGTCTGAAGTGGCCTACCCCAGTAATCAGACTGGTGACTACCCTGTCATCATAGAGCCTTCATCCTGTAACTGATGGAAGCAGATACAGAGATCCACAGCCAAGCAGCAGGCCAAGCTCCAGGAGTCCAGTAGAAGAGAGGGAAGAGGGATTATATGAGCTAAGTGCAAGTAAGGCTCATGATGGGAAAATCTACAGAGACAACTGAACCAAGCTTGTAGGAACTCGTGAACTTTAGATCAACATCTGTGGAACATGCATGAGACCAAGCTAGGCCTTCTGCATAAAGGAGACAGTTTTGTAGTTTGGTCTGCTTGAGTGGTCCTCCAGCAGTGGGATCAGGATCTATCTCTGGTATATGAGCTGGTTTTCAGAAGTCCATTACCTATGCCTTGCTCAGTCTTGATGCAGGGAAGAGGGGCTTGGTCATGCTTCAACTGAATGTATCAGGCCAAGCATTCATAATTAATATTAAGTCCTCAGGCCTTTACCATGAAACTGGTTGGCAGTCTAAAAAATATTCTAACTACAGTAGAGAAGTTCCCAATTTTCTGAAGAAACTGCCATATTGATTTCCAAAGTTGCTCTACAACTTTTCACTCCCACCAGCAATGGAGGAGTATTCTCCTTGCTCCACATCCTAGCCAGCATGAGCTGTCATTAGTATTTTTATCTTAGTCATTCTGACAGATGTAAGATAGAATCTCAGAGTCCTTTTGATTTGCATATCACTGACGGCTAAGGATGTTGAACATTTCCCTAAGTTATCTCTGCCATTTCAGATTCCTCTCTTAAAAATTATTTGTTTAGCCGGGCGGTGGTGGCACATGCCTTTAATCCCAGCACTCGCCTTTAATCCCAGCACTCGGGAGGCAGAGCCAGGCGGATCTCTGTGAGTTCGAGGCCAGCCTGGGCTACCAAGTGAGTTCCAGGAAAGGCGCAAAGCTACACAGAGAAACCCTGTCTCGAAAAACCAAAAAAAAAAAAAAAATTATTTGTTTAGATATGTACCACAGTTTTTAATAAGATTATTTGGTTTGTTGGTGTCTAATTTCTTGTGCTTTTTACATATTTTTGGACATCAGCCCTCTGTCAGATGTGGGGTTAATGAAGATATTCTCTCATTCTGTAGGCTACTATTTTGTCCTTTTTATGGTCTCCTTTGCATTACAGAAGCTTTTCAGTTCATTAGGTCCCATTTATTAATTGTGAATCTTAGATCCTGCATGACTGGCATTCTATTCAGAAAGTTGTGTCTTGTGCTAATGTGTTCAAGGCTATCCCCCACCCTCCCTTTTAACAGAACTTCTGGAGGTGTCTTCATCCCTGACTTCAAGCTGTAATACAGAGCAATAGTAATGAAAATTTCTTGGTTTTGGCATAAAAGCAGACAGTTTGATCAATGGAATTGAATCAGAGACTAAGAAGTAAATCCACACACCTAAGGACAATTGATTTTTCACAAAGAAGCAAAAAACCATACAACAGAAAAAAAAGGCAAGTTCAACAAATGGTGCTGGTCTAACTGGATGTCAGCATGTAGAAGAAAACAAATATATCCATGCCTATCACCCTTCACAAAACTCAAGTCCAAATGGATCAAAAACCTCAATATTTTTTAATAACTCTGATTATGGTTCTTTTCCTAGGTTAAGTTTTTTTTTTCTGTTTGCTCCTTATCCAACTTATTACATTTTATTTTGTCATGTTTCATTGTTATCTCCTAGAAGCCCATTCTGTTCTAATGAAAGAGATAAAAGGAATGGATCCAGGTGGGTGCAAAGGTGGGGAGAAAATGGAAGGAGTAGAGGGAGAGGAAAATTTAATCAGAATATATTGTTTGAGAAAATAATCTATTTTCAATAAGAGGGGGAAAACATAATCCCTAGTAAAGAAGGAAACATAAAATTTCATAAAAATCCATGCTGGTGCTTTATTTTCTGGCTGTTATATGCCATGAGTTCTAATAAGACTGAGTTTTGGCCGGGCGGTGGTGGCGCACGCCTTTAATCCCAGAACTCGGGAGGCAGAGCCAGGCGGATCTCTGTGAGTTCGAGGCCAGCCTGGGCTACCAAGCGAGTCCCAGGAAAAGGCACAAAGCTACACAGAGAAACCCTGTCTCGAAAAACCAAAAAAAAAAAAAAAACCAAAAAAAAAAGACTGAGTTTTGGCCGGGCTGTGGTGGCGCACGCCTTTAATCCCAGCACTCGGGAGATAGAGCCAGGCAGATCTCAGTGGTTCAAGGTCAGTATGGTCTACAGAGCAAGATCCAGGACAGGCACCAAAACTACACAGAGAAACCCTATCTCAAAAAACAAAAAGAAACAAACAAACAAAAAACTGAGTTTTATATGAAATATTAAAATGTGGGAGAACCACTTTATCATAGAGTAGTATTTGTGGGTAGGATTTTCTTCCTTCTTTGTCCCATCACAGTGTCTAAGAAATGATTTCTTTTTTGGTCTACTTAAATGTGTTTGTGAATATCTTATGAATAAAATCAATTGTCCCATTCAAATTAAATAATGTATTATTTTTGAAAATTAAAGTACAACTGTCGCATTTTCTCCTTTCCTCTCCCTCCCTCCCTGGTACCTACCTTAGTCTCTCAAATTGATTGTCTCTTTTTATTTAATTTTTTTACATAGAAAAATATGTAATATATGTATAATATATAGGAATATACACATAGATTTCTAAAATTACAATATAACCAACTCAGTTTATATAATGTGACTTGTATGTACATGATTTATAGGCTGATAGAGTGGTATTGGGTAATCAAAGGGGAGGCTGTTCTTTGGGAAGACTATTTCCTTTGCTCTCAGCATTCCTTAGTTGCTTGTTGTTTTTTAGTCTAGAGTGAGATCCTTGAGAGGTTACACCCTTGCATGTTAATATGTCTACTGATATAGTCCCTGTGATCTGATGTGTTTTTCTGTAGTGCTGTCCTGTTGCAGAAAGGTTTCTTTAATAAGGGTGAGAGCTATACTTATCTGTAGGTACATGCATATTTATTTAGAATATAGTTAAAAAATAACATGGTTTTGGGAGGTGGTCATAGTAGATTCTTCTCAAAGATCCATGACCACATTATTCCAGGGTATTTGGCAAGATTTCCAGTACTAGGCATTGTTCCTCTGTTGGCAAGTGGACCTTTAATCCAATCAGAGAGCTTTTGGTTATAGTCAAGAAGAGTACCATGATCGCTTCGTTAGGGGTATCATATCTTGGTGGTCTTTGCTGTAGTTTACATGTATTATAACTAGGTTGGACTGTTAGTTCTTTTCCTCCCTTAGAAAATTTTGTGGCATCTTCTAATACCATGAAAACTATTCCTGAGAGAGGAGGCTTTCATATCAACTTGTAATCAGAATCTCATTTATTAAAAATGAGTTTTTAGCATAAGGAATGATAAAGGGGTAAAAATTTAGAAAAAAAAATGATAAAACCTATTTCAAGTAAATTCTATGGGTATTAATATCTTAGAAAGGAAGCAGAATGAATGAATATTGAAAGCAATATTTTCACTACCAGGAACCAGAACAGAAAACTTCAGATCTCTATTTCCACTTAAAGATTAATTTTATATTTTACATCTACAAAAATTACACATTTAGATGAAGGATTATGATCCTTTTTTGAATATTTTATGTTTTGCTGTTTTTTGGATTGTGAAAATTAGATTACCTGGTCCTTCTTTCAGAAAAAAATCTGTATTGTCTCAAGATCATTATAGTTCCATGGGTTTCAATCACTGTGAGCAACATCTACTAATTCAAGGAAGTATCTGTTAGTTTCTTATTTCCAATTTATATATAAATTATATAACAGTGTAGTGGGTTGCCATTCCAGCTTTGATCTGGAAGTTCCAACCGCCATTGATACTTCGGTAACTGTCATGCCTACAAGGCGGGGCCAAGAGGGGACACTGAAGACCCGAGATCCGGTTGCACCAGCTCTCTTGGTTCCTGAACCCTGGACACTGGAGGTAGACTGAGCAGAGTTCTCCAGAGAACACTGCCGGACTGCACCAGGCCTTTCCCAGACTCTGTAAACTATCCATTCACTTGTAAGTTACCCCACAAAATAAACCTCCCTTTTAACTATGTGGAGTGGCCTTAATAATTTCAAAAATATTTCTCCTTCAATTATAGCAGATAGTATTCCTTAGTACAATAGTTAATATAGGCCCTTATTCCCTTTAGGATTGTACTGTTCCTGGCGCTTTTGGTTAGTACCTTCTCCTCTGAAATCTGCTGTTGGTCTAATGGGGTTTTGTATACATGAGACATTTAGTTTCCTTTTTCAGATTTTAATGCTCTTGTTTTGTTCTGTATATTAACTAGGGCTTGTTGAGTGATAATTCTTTTTATATTTTTTCCTATTTGTTGTTGTGAATGTTTCCAGTATCTGCAATGTTATGACTTTCTTGAGTTTGGCAAATTTTTCTTTCATTATCTTGAGGAAGATTTCATCTATGCAATTGAGGTAAGATTCTTATCTTACAGATATACCTTATTTAAGGTTTTCCTCTTTCCTCTGGTGTGGGACAGAGAAAAACCAATATTTTTATTTAAATCAGATTGATTATAAATGTGAACTCTTTCTCGAGAAGAAAAGGGGATGTAGTATAGATATGATAGGATAAAAGGGTAGATTAATGAACCTACTTTTAAAGAGCAACATGTTTAAAAATATTTTAAATTGCTATGGATTTTAGTTTATTGATACAAATTTAAAGTTAATTTTGTTATGCTGTGTGTATATTTCTGCTCTTGTTTAAGGTATTATTTTGTATAACTCATTTAAAATTGTAATGGATAATTGAGAAATAGATTAATAATTAGTCATCTATGATAAGCATACTTGTAGCCAAGTTAGTTAAGTCTTCTAGGTATACATAGATATATTTCAGATAGATAGGTAATCTTCAAATACTTCAAAGACCTACAGAATATGGCATTTAAAATGTTTTAAAAATTTAGACTTTCTGGACAGTGAGACATGTCTGCTCCTGGCAGCACCAGATTTACTTCAGAGAGAAGTATGGGCATCGAAGACACTCTATATGGAGTTTATCTTCTTCTTGGCAAAAATAGCCATTTGGGCAAGAAACTGTTCTTGCCTGGACTGTTTGATCAACTGGACATGCAGGACCCATAAGAAGTTAACCACTGAACTTTGCTTGACAAAATGGTCCTTCAGGTTCCTGCTTTACAGAGGAAACTGCCAGACATTCTAAAGGACACTGAGAAAAATGACTGAGAGACTCTAGCCCTGTGGGCTGAAGACAGATGCCCCAACTTTACAAGAGAACTTTGGATGACTGTCCAGGCTGCCAGCTGTCTCTGTCTACTCTGCAAGACTCCTGAAAGTTGCTTGCATCCTTCTCCCATTTCTCAGGTAATATTATATCCTTTTGAGGTCTTTGATGTAGTTGAAGACTAGTTATAATTTTCCTTAGTTATGATAAAAGATAAGTTAGATATGAAACCTTAGACTCACAAATGTAAGATGGATAGGATATCTTCTTTAATTTTGCCAAATAGACTAGTTATTATAAATAGACTAGATATTATAACTGTAATTCTTGCTTGATAATTGTTTTGTTATATGTAATTTTAATATGTGAAAATTAAAACCTTCCTTTTAAAAAAAAAGAAAAGGGGAAGTGCTGTGGATATCGCTCTGTATAAATAAAGCACTGATTGGCCAGTAGATAGGCAGGAAGTATAAGTGGGATAAGGAGAGAAGAGAATTCTGGGAAGTGGAAGGCTGATTGAGAGAGACACTGCCAGCCACTGCCATGACAAGCAGCATGTGAAGATGCCGGTAAGCCACGAGCCATGTGGCAAGGTAAAGATTTATAGAAATGGGTTGATTTAATGGTACAGTTAACAAGAAGCCTGAGCCATTTGGCCAAACAGTTTAAATAATATAAGCGTCTGTGTGTTTATTTTGTAAGTGGGCTGTCGGACTGCTGGGGCTTGGTGGGACCGGAGAGAAAACTCTAGCTACATAACAGCACTCCTATAATGATGTCATATACTACAAATTGAATGTCTTAAACCAACACAGATTTTTAATTTTGCATTTATGGTGGTTAGAGGTCCTATGCAAAGTAAAAGAAAGTATGAGTATTGATGCTGGAGTTTGAATAGGAGCTGTTATTTTCCACATCCAGAGGCTTCTCACATTTTTAGCTCATGGTACCTCTTTTGTCTTTAACCAGACAATAGTTGATGAGAATTTTTCTCTTCATGTTAGTGTTCCTGAGACATTTTGCTATTATATGACTTAAAATGCCATTTGTGATTTTATTAAACACATCCTGATATTCCAATGCAATTTCTGCATCTTAAGATGTGTGATTGCTCATTTCATATGAGCTATAAATTAAATAAACTTCTTATCATGCAGCATAGAACACTTGATTTTCCAAGATAAGATTGTGAATGTCTTTGGGTCATTGTTCTGCCTGACAAAAGGTGTCTTTGAAAATTCAATAAATAGTTGGACAGAATTCTATGATATTAGCTCATCTTTTGCTTTTGTAAAGGTCCAGAAACACAAAGATGGCAATGTTACTTGAATTTTGTGACCTTCACTTGGATTCTTTGAGGAATTCTTCTTTGATTAATATGAGAAGATGCATTTAGATCATTTTTATATAAATATATTTGTGTGTATGTATGTTTATTTAGTACTGTCTCTAAGTAACGCATAGGAATCTGTAACTCTTTCTAGTGCTTATCTATTTTTATATTCCACAGCACAAAACAAGCAATGACAGAAATTCAAGTTAAAAAAAACAGCTTTATATTGTTAGAGATTTTCACTTATACATATTTTTTAATTAAAAATTTCTTTTATTTTTTTTAATTTCACACATTTATATTGTATTTATAACACCTTGAATTCTTCCTCCACTCACTGCCAACATTTCTGTCCTGTCTGTATATTCTTTCAGTTTCATGGCCTTTTCTTCTGTACTCATTATTGTTTCATACATGTTGAAAATAATCTACTGATTACCGTTAGTTATACTTGTATGTGTATGTGTTTAGGAAACGTTTGGGATGGAATACCTATCAGGGGGCTTTTCACTGGTGAAAACTGATTCTTTTCTCTCAGCAATTACTGATTGACTGTAGCTCTTCATCTCTAGGGGTGGCTCCTTGTGAAATAACTTCTATCCATGTTGGCATCACAAGTTGTATTCTCATTATGCAGCTCTGTTTAGGAAATCCTGTTTTTGAGGTTACATGGACAAAATCTGTCTAGAATCTAGAATCTAGAAGACACAGTTTTGCAGCAGGCATGCTTCTCCTCTGGCTCAAAAATATAAAATTTCAGATACCAACTATTATATAAAAAAAATAAAAATAAAACTGGACTCCAAATTACATTTACTTTTATTTATATATGTTGGTATGCCTGGTTATCTATATATGTACTGCATGCACATAGTGGATCTCAAGGCTAGAAGCAGGAGTTAAGTCTCAGGGAACTGAAGTTACAGTTCATTGTGAACCACCTAATGTGGGTGTCTGGAACCAAAACCAGGTTCTCTGTTGCAATTATGAGAATTGCAAGTTCTGGCAACCACTGGACTATCTGTTCAGCCTTCAATAAATTTTATTCTTAATCAATGGTCCAGGATGATTAGTGAGAAAGTGACGGTTACAAATCAATACTAAACGCACCTTTATACATTTAATGCAGCTACAGAGACTCACAGTATTTCTTTATTCCTTTGTGATCATAGGTGTGAGAAAATAGAAGAAATATGTATGGAGGTAGAGCTGAACTCCATGATTCTCTGAATTAATAAATGTACAGTCCAATATGATGCACACCAAGGAAACAAAACAAGTGGGGAATGCTTTTGTACCTATAGTACATAAACTAATAATGGATTGGCAAACATTTTTCATTTCATGTGCCTAATATAAGCTGTTAACATTGGTTTCTTGGAGTTGCATATGAAACATTATTTAAATTTGAACTCAGTATACAAAGTTGTTTTAGACTTGTATTATTCACAGAGCATACATTACTAAGTATTTATCATGGGTAATATTTGCTAAATCCAGTGTCTCTAGTCTATTTTGCACTTATTTTTTAAATGTCTAAATGTAATAAACTTTAATAAGCATTAGATGTTATCTAGAGAAAAGTAGGAAGAGAACAAAACAGGTTTTCCTCAGTCAGCCAATAACACTTAAGGAAAGTTTGAAAATAGAGAAATATGAATAATATGAGAAAAAAAAAGATTTCACTAATTATAATTAATAATTGCCTTCAGGCTAACATTTTTTCTACAGATGAAAGCAATTTATTGTTGTTGTTAATAAAACTGTCCAACATTGTTAAGGAAGTTTTATTCTTACCTAAATGAGTTTGTCATAACGCTTCAGTTTCATTATGTAATGAGAATAGGATTTAGGATTAACATCCCCAAATTAAATAATTAATTACATTCAGCTTCAATTACAGTTACTAATTGATATAAAGTCACCAGCTTACCTCTTACAGGTAATCAATTTTATAATTGGGGTCTTAAGTAAGTGATTAGATCATTTTAGGCCAGTAGTTCATATACACTGGCTAATTAGACAAATTTTGTCTTGCTAAGCATTTCAAGAAAAGGGCCCTACAATGTTCGATAGGTAAAATTTCCCCACAACGTATTTGTTGATAGTTTCCAATTTGATTATGAAGGATATTTGATAGTTAACTCTACCAATAGACACAAATGTGATCTATCACTTTAGTCATTTTGTAATCCTTCTTTTTTCTATTTCCCCACACTTGTAAGGTAAAAGATGAGATTGGAAATGTTTTATTTATTTTTATGTTTCTCTAATGTTGTCAGTTACAACTGTCATTTAGTGGAATCTCACTTGTGATATAATTTAATGTGAAAGGAAGACAAATACAAAAACAGAATTTTAATTAGCCCAACATTTCAAACAATAATATGACAGATCATTAAATATCATGAGAAAATTGGATTAAATTTTCTGTGCATTCTTGAAATTTCAAGACATAGAAATATCTGTGAGAACATTTATTCAAATAAAATTGTTGATCTCAGAGCATTTAATTCATAGAGTGATGATCTGTAAAAAAGAATTTCAAGGACAAATATGTCTTTGAAGCTACCAGGAACTTGTGGTTCAACTTAACTTAAAAAGATAAAACAAGTAGACAAAATTGATCTACTTGTATTAGATATGGGCTTTTGTTTTCCCCAAGGAGCCAAAATTATATCAGGTAGAGACAGAATAGCTTCGCAAGCTTGTAAAATGATCAACAATGTGAACCAAATCTGTATAGATACTTATTAAACTCTTCCCTGTGTGTCCTTTTAAAATGCTCTCCCCAGCTCAGCTTTTGAACAACCTCACTGCAAACATGAAAGAACTGGGGTTGGGAAAAATATTCATAAAATCGGCTATCTAAGACAGCTTTGGCCTTCAGCTCAGCAATCTGAAGTGTGTGTGTGAAGCTGGCTCACTTAAGTGATTGAGAACTGGATATCAACTGTGGCAGCTGCTGCCAGAAATCCTCTACAGGTCACATATGCATGACAAATGTCAGTAGTATGGCTGGAATAACTGAAATAAGCCCACACAGGAAACTAAATTTAAACGCATTCCAAGTATAAATAAACATATGGAGAAAGGTCATTTTATCATAAATCTGATTCTTAAATTTGGAAGCCACAAACAAAAATTAAAGTCCTCTTAATGGTACCAAAGGAGAAAGGTAAACACCAATCTAACCACAAACCCTTCAATCTACAAGAGTGACCTGCCTGTAAGATATGTTGTTGCAAAGGACCTAGGGTAAAACCAGATACTGCTGCTCTGTTGAAAGAACATAGCAGGAGACCCACAGCCAGATAGCATGCAGAGGACAGAAATGGAACACTCTGCCCTAAAAGGGATGTATCTATTGAATTCATTTTCTTGGGGCTAAGAACACAGTATTTGAATCCATTCCATCTGTTGACTTGTCCATCTTTACCTAAATATCTTCACTATAAATTAATGTACTCAATATATTTACTCCAGGTCTTTGAGGTGGTTTGATACCTAGAGATGACGATTTTAGTATTACAGGTTTTAATCTAGCATATATTGAATTGTTTGACTTGATTATAGAATCCCATAAACATCCTTAACTGGTCATTGCAGACAATGGAACATCAGGAGAGTGGAAAAGAGCAGCACAGAAAAAAAAAAATCCTTCCAGGTCAATAATCATACAGGAGTTTTAGGAATGATTATGAAGTTTCTGGTAAATAGAAATGAATAAATCATAGCCTTTAAAAATAAATGAATTTTCAAGCATACATAATTTTCTATTTATAGACAATTTTGCTGGAGAAGCTAGGTAGAATTAAATGCTTACTTATACTGACCAAATTGTTTGCCCCTTAGGATGCACAGTGTTGAAAAACATATAGATTAAAATTAAAAAAAACTGAATCTATTTGAAATGCTAGAATCTGACATAAACATTATTGGAAGAATGCTGAATATGTTAGCTGATGAAGACAAAGATTGAGGACTGTTGAGTTCGTAAATGATGCTGTTCAATGGAAACCATCTTCTGGGCCTTGCATTTCCTGAGAGCTTGTCAGACTTCTTACCATGCAGTGTGTAGTATGGCTATTTGTGAATGGTGGAACTTAATTGAGAAGTATGCTTTAAAGTTCTCTGTGTTCCCTTCCCTAAGGAAAAGGGCCACTTGTGACCCCAGATGCTCTAACTTTCGATGCCACTGAGTAACTCCAATGAGCACATCCTTTCTTTTCAACAATGGATATGTAGTCTTCAGGAAACTGAAATATGGCTTGATATTTCTTCCAGCCTTCCCTAGCTGTGACATGCTGTAGGTTAGTTATAAATGTATGCCTGTATTTGAAGATTATTTGAAAATCCAACTAAAAAGAAAATTGAAAATCAATCAACTAAGATTTAAACACAGTGAATGTTAGTAATTATATAGGTGAAATAATTAGCAAAGAGATTAAAGCATTATATATTAACTCAATTTTGATTACTACTTCTGTATATTTTAATAATCTGAAGTTTTTATAAAAAATGCAAATATCATACATCTTGCTTATTGACATATGATCAATTAATAAATTGCTTCTTGCATACATAAGTCAAATTAATTACCAATTACCAATTACCACTTTACATTTGATTTGGGAAAGCACATTTCTGTGCATTTAGCTACAATGGCCACTGGATGGCAGTATTATGTTGTGCCTCTTCATTAGCTTCAGTTTATAATTTGCATACTTCAAAATGTAGAAATCGGCCTTTATAAAAGAAAAACTTCAAGCAAAAATAAAAAGTTATATCATCTTAGAAAGCATTTATGTTTAGTCAATCCACCATGTAACTCCATTTTTAGCCTGCCAAAATGTGTTGCCTAGCTCTAAAGCAGAATTATGTGGGCTTCTCTTTGTTTAATATAAGCCTATTCATCTTTTGCACAATACTGTTGGAGTCCACAGAATAATTATACAGTTGTCTGAGTTTCTTGTTATTACCTTACAAAGATAATTGCAAAATTGTTAAATTAGGTACTGTATATGAATTAAGACGTTTGAAAATTACTGAATATAATAATATTAGACTTAAAATATGTATTTTACATTGTCATAAAAATCCTACAAATGTTTGCTAATGTACTAATATGAGAGTTGTAAAATATAGTTTAAATAGTGTTTAGTATATGATCATAGTTTAATTGATTTGTATTTTGAAATCAATAGCAAAATAATGAAATATGAAATTTAATATTATATTTAGTTAAATTAAATTGAAATTCTAGAGACTGATGGTAGTGCATTGAGACATTTTTACTGCAGTGAAGATGTGTACTCTTCCTGCTTTTATCAATGATTTTTTTCTCTAAGTGATATTGAGCCTGACAAGGTGGCGTGCATCTGCACTAACAATACCCTGGAGGCTGAGGCAAAAGAAATATGAAGTCTGAGGCCAGCTTTTACACAGAAGGTAGACACTGTATCAAAATTCAAAAAGAAGAGAAAAGAGATATGAGAAAGATAGAACAAAGATGCGGAGGGCAGAAAGAGGTGTGAAGAGGAGACAGAAAAAACAAAGAACCACCAACAACAATGGACTGGATTGGACTTCCACATGCCTGCTTTGCTTCTTGAGTGCCATTATAGTAGAGACCTGGACTCAGCAGATACATGAAGTAGAGTGACTTGTTTGTGTCTTGATTCTGATTTCTGAGAGGTACGAAGAGCATGGCACCAATGTTTGGCAAGACTCCCCTGACAGTATCACAAGTTGGCGAAACAGAAAAGAACCTCGTCATATGCATAGGGGCCAAGTGTTGTGATGAGCTCGCACAGTGACTACTCAATAACAGAAGACATATCAACTCCTGTTGCACAGACACTAATAATTTCCAGGAATGAAGTCCTTCATCTAATCACTTTTGCCTTGGCTGGACCTCTAAATGCTTACAAACCTCAGGACCTCAACCTTCAGGAGAACCAAAGGGTCAATACCAGAGAATCCAGTGATTAACAACAGAGGACTTAAATTTTCAAGAATTTATGTTTGCAGGATGTAATTGGTTTCACTTAAGATATTTCAGAGAAAATTATGTTTACCACTTGTCTGAAATACCAGGTTTAAATTATTTTATCTATCTTCTTTTCTTAAATATTTATATGTTACTTTATTGGCTACAGACACCTACTGTAGAAAATGAACATATATATTCATATTTTATAATATTAAAATCTTAATCACTTACAAGATTCAACATGATTTTAAACAAAACATTATGCCTATTAATTATTATATTTTTAAAACTATACTTACGTATTTAACATGTTTTTGTGAAAGACCATGCATACCACAGGATACATGTGGAGGTCAGAGGACACCTTGTAAAAATCTGCTCTCTCCTTCCACCATATGGTTCTCGAGAAATGAACTAAAGTAATTAGGCTTGGATCAAATGCAATTACCTGTTGAGCCATTTCAATGACCCCCATTTTGAGTTTTAAAGTTTCAACAGTCATTCAAAGATTTAATTTAGAGTGTCTCCATGAGGAAATCTTGATACCATTCATAAGATCCTCAATATTTTAAGTGTGAAGATAAAATAATCATAGTGATTTGAGAAAAACATGTAAATAACATTTATTATATGAAAGTGTTAAAATTACCCAAATTTCCTTCTATGACCAGGTTTATGTAGTACATGAGATGATACTTCATGTGGAAAATGTATGCAAAAACATTCTGTGGGCAGACATCCATCAGCTCTAGATAAGTAGACAATGGATTCAATTTCTATATTGTATCTACTCAAGTATGGAGAAATTATATTTCAAATAAGATATGATTAAATTAACTTTTATATACTTCATATTTATTGAGATCATTATAATACATTTTATTTGCTCTATCAAATAACATCAGCTAGAAAAATAATTTGGTTTTGAGCTTGTTAAGTATAATTGCCTCCATCACCTCCCAATACAATTATTTAATAGCGACTGCAAATTTCTCTAATGAAAAAAGTAAGTTGTTTTTAATATGGATCAGGTGTATTTCTGTTTGTATAGCCAGATCATATATATAAATTTATATCTTAAAATTATAGTCTTAAAATTTTATTCTGTGAAATTTTGAACTTTGTATACCAAATTATTAAGGTGCCTAAATACTTTTTTCAAACCAGCAATGAAAGTAGGACAAAAATAACCTAATTATATAAACTTTTCTTCTCCACTTTTGAACTACTTTGTATGTTTATTTGAAGAATAATATCTGTTTATAGAAACATGTAAATGATATTAACTAGACATTGTTAATGACCTTTTCTACCTCTACATTTCCATGTTTTCTTAAGCGATAAAGAGAAATAAATGTTATTTTTTAAGGGCAACAAGAATTGATTCTTCAGAAGTGTTCTCAGTTCCCAAACTTAACTACTATTTTTGGGAATCAACAGCAACTTCAGGAAAGTCTCTCAAAGATTTAAGAAAATAGGAAATGTTGCTTTCTCAAGCTGTAAAAATTAACAGAACAATAAGAATGCATAATGAAGATGTATACTGTCTTTGAAAGGAGACAATGCCTACCCATTTTGGTTGACTGTGTAGAATATAAGACAGGATTTAGCTAATATACTTGTAAAATAATGCTATTTCAAAGATCAAGATGGGTAAACAAGTATATATACATAGAAGTGCAGTCAGGCTTGACAATTTGTGTAGTGTTCGTTTCCTTTTCCTACAAAAAGAGTATAACATGCTATAATTGGCTACTATACATTTTTATGAAAATTATAAATATGGTAATAGCTTTATGTCTTTAAATTCAAGTTATTGAAATCCTTGAATTTTCTTTTACCAATGTCAGTTTTTGTATAAGAGCAAATGATATTTCTGTGACTTCAAATATTTACTTGCATATGAGAATTGTAGTGTTAAGTACATTTAAATGATGCTTATGTTAGGCATATTTCAGCCTTTTAATATTAGCATCAGCAAGGTGGGGGCAAAGGAACAGGAATTCAAGGTCATTCTTGGCTATAAATGACATTTTAGTACAGCCTGAGCTACCTCAAAAACTGCTCAAATTTTAAACATTTATCATTAGTGCCTTTCATTTGTTACACATAATAAAATAATTCATTAATCACCTGCATATATGTAATGATACTCATAAATTTAAGTAATTGTTTTCTCTACCTTCAGATATCAAATGGAGCATTAGTAAGATAAATGAAGGTCAGAGAGCAAGAGAATAGAGAGGGAGGCAGGTTCTAAGTGAAGATGAAAACCATTTTATTGAACATGGCAATCAGTACGTGTAGAGATTCTTATTCAGCACATATCCCGGGCAGATCTTCTGCAGTCTAAAATAAAATGCAATCTTTATAGTTCATATTCATAAAAGAACATGTTCTATTTTAAAAACTCAGAGTACCCTATTTCTCTTCCCTTATCTTTCCTCTCTACTTCTTTAACACACCCCACCCCCTCAATATGATCTCTGAATGTAGCCCTAGGTAGCCTGAAACTGACAAAGATCTTCTATCTCTGCCTCCTGGGTGCTGGAATTAAAGTTTTGTGCCACTATACAAAGCTTTGCATGTCTGTTTCTGTAATGAACTTATCCACATCCAAATTTATAGCTCAGTCTTCCACCAGACTGACCTAACTTCAAATAACAGCTATAGCTTAAATGGAAACACTCACTACGGACAAGTAGTAGAAAATGTAGGTTTCCTACAAACTTTGTTTGAGCCTATTACTTTCCTAAAGAGATCTCATCATACTAGATGTTCTACTATAGCTGAAAAATTAAAAGTAGAATCAAAATAAGAGATACATGAGACAAAACCATTAAATATGTGTTCCCCTCTTAGTGTCTTCTTCTTTACTTCACTTCTCTGGGGTTGTGGATTGTAGCCTGATTATCCTTTGCTTTGTGTCTGGTATTCACTTATGAGTAGGTACATACTGTGTTTATCTTTCTGGGTCTGGGTTAACTCACTCAGGATGATTTTGTCTGTTTCCATTCATTTGCCTACAAATTTCAGGATGACATTGTTTTTTTACCCCTGGGTAATACTCCATTGTATGAATGTGCCACATTTTCTTTATCCATCTTCAGTTGAAAGGCATCTAGGTTGTTTCCAGGTTCTGGCTATTATGAAAAATGCTTCTATGAACATAGCCGAGCAAATGTCCTCGTGGTATAGTTAAGCATCTTTTGGGTATCTTATGTACAGGAGCGGTATTACTGGGTCTTGAGGTAGGTTGATTCCCAATTTTCTGAGATATTGTCATACTGATTTCCAGAGGGGCTGTACAGGATTGCATTCCCACTAGCAGTGGAGGAGTGTTCCCCTTTCTCCACATCTTCTCCAACATAAGCTGTAAAACTGTCTGTTTGGAGCCCATTTCCTATGGTGTGATGACTTACTCAGCCTTTATGCACCAAGGAGGGGCTAGGTCCAGTCCCAAGCTTCTATGCCAGCCTGTGTTGGCTACCAAAGGGAGGACTTACCCTCCATGAGGAAGGAATAGGGGTAGGATGAGAGTAGGTGGTAGAGGACTGGGAAAAGAGGAGAGAGGGAGAATAGGAATTGGTATGTAAAAGGAAATTATTTAAATAAATATATAAAAATATTAATATTCTAGACAAGAAGCTTCTAGCATCCTTATGAAAGCCTTTCCCATTTGACAGCAATATATGTCAATACTCAATACAATTCATTCACCAGGGACTTCCCATGTGATGATGTTCTGCTCAAGTGCACGATACTGAATTATCTGAACCACTCAGGCAAATCAATGTTTTCTCATGTAAGTTTTATGTGAGGTATTTTGTTCAGAGTAGGGTAATGAGATAATAAAGAGAGGTCCACTATAAATAACAAACATGTGATTCTCCCACAGGAATGGGACTTCTCAAATTCAATTCAAACTGAGATAATGGGGAGAGTCTGTTGAAGACAAATGGAAGGAGAGAGCATGAGTGAAGGAGGGAAAGGAAAGAAGGAAAGATAGAAAGATGAAGTCTAAATATATAGTCTGGAGACACAGGGAAGATTTGATGTTGAAGCATGGTCTTCAGGCAGGACCTCCTTTTCTTGAAGATAAAGCACTCCTTATACATAAGCTAGCCATCATTAGATATGACTCGCTGTGGAAGAATACCTTCCTTCTTCAAAGTCCTCCTTCCACAAATTCTAATATCATCATTTCTGAGAAAATAAAAAATCATCCAAAATAGGTTTTACCAAATACCTTAGAATTCTGGACAAGGAAGCTTCATCCACAAAGGTTACTTGATTAGAGACTACATCTCAAAACCAGGTACAATGGCCAGTGAAGTCCTTCTTGCACATTTTCTAATTTGATTGCTGTAATTAATATAGCATCTCTTTGTTCAGTATTTTTGTCTTCTAAAATATTTTAAGCTCAGTATCAATAAAATGATGTGGTGTTTTAAAGTTCCCTAATTCATTTATTTTCAGGTAGCATACTAAATACCCAAGGCACCAAAGCAGACAATCACTGATAAATCTACTTAAATAAGAAGAATAAGAAGAGAATCATTTGGCAGTGTGTTGTGGGTGTTCCAGAACAGAGTTGCTACCCTTTTCAACCCTTAATTCTTGCTTCAGATCCTCAATTACTTCAATGTTAGTCCAAAATGATAGCTAATTCATTTGGTCCAGATGAAAAGAAAGGCAGGACCCCAGGTTGGTAAAATAATGGGTTATAGAGAAGAGCATAAAATTTGAAAGATAAAAATCTTATACTGGGACTTACTTACCCAGAAGAAAGGAAACCCGTGACACAGTCCGAGAGTCTGTCAAAAGTTACCATGATCATAGAGAAGCTGTCTAAATGGTGAGCATTTGCAGATCCCAGTTTTCATTAGGTTTGAGGGGGGTGTAAAACTGTTTGACAATTGACTGCCTATGTCTTATAAACATTTCTATCCACCTCTTTATATTGTTATCGAGATTGGGGAAAGATTAACCTTGCAATAAATAATAATAAGTCATTGCAATGAATATACTGGGACAAAGCTGAATGTCCATTATGTTTGTAAGTCTTATGCTGTAAGGCAATAGATGATCACATCTCTAAAGTTTGTTGTTTCTGTTACAATCATGGAAGATGATAGAATTTATTTGACATGAATAGGATTCAAGAACTTATCAAAAAATGTTATTCTCAGACCTCTACACATACACACCTTGGTAAGTGTGTGTGTATACTCACACACACACACACACACACACACACACACACACACACACACACACACAGAGGTAAAAATGAAATTAAAATGTATTATTTTCCACTAATCTAATTAAATTATATGTATTTTCTGCTATAATTATTTTTAACTAGGAAGAAAGCATTAAACTTTGAAAACTATAGGACAGATCATTTTAGCCATGGTTGGTGAGTTAACCACATGATATAAAGAGCTGCGAGTACTATTTAAATAAACACAACCAACAAAAAATTCAGTACTTATAAAGTAGAGAAAGAAGGGATTCAGAGTGATCTTTGGGTACTATAATTGAGACAGTGGTTCAAATAGTATTTCAGTTTTAGATGTTTTCTACATTTTTCATTATATTCCTCAATAAGAATCCCTCCATTTCTAAAGGCACAGACACAATTTAAAAAAAAAATTGATTTATTGCTTTCAACCAATACATTAGCAGAAATTAGTATAGAAATAGCTAAATATGTTTAAGAATAATACCTAAGATGTTAGATCTCTGTGAGTTCAAGGCCAAGGCCAGCCTGGTCTATAGAGTGAGATCTGTGACAGGCGCCAAAACTACACAGAGAAACCCTGTCTTGAAAAACAAAACAAAAACAAACAAAAAAAGAGTTGAGATGTTGATTTTCTGTACATGATTGGTGTTTATTCTGAGGCTTAATTCCTTGTCTTCCTCTTAGGGTAAAATATTGTTCTGGGTCTGATCACTTCTATCTGTGTTTTCAACTTGTGCTAGGAGTTGTGAAATTCCCTATGTCTGTGGACTTTTCTCGGGAAAAGCTGAAGTTTTGTTCTTATACTGACAGCATCAACTACCAGTGATTTTTTTGAAATTTTATAGTTAATTTAATTTTACATATTAGCCACGGATTCCCTTGTCCTCCCTCCTCCCATCCCCCCCAACCCTCCCCCCAATCCATCCCCCATTCCCACCTCCTTCAAGGCATGGACTCCCCTGGGGATTCAGCTCAGCCTGGTAGATTCAGTTGAGGCAGGTCCAATCCCCCTCCCTGCACCAAGGCTGAGCAAAGTGTCCCAGCATAGGCCCTAGTTCCAAAAAGCCAGCTCATGCACTAAGGACAGGTCCCAGTCCTACTGCCTGGGGGCCTCCTAAATAGTTCAAGCTAATTGACTGTCTCACTTATCCAGATGGCCTGATCCAGTTCCATGGAGCTTCCTCAGTATTGGTTCATAGTTCATGTGTTTCCACTAGTTTGGCTACTTGTCCCTGTGCTTTTTCCAATCATGGTCTCAATATCTCTTGCTCATATAATCCCTCCTCTCTCTCGCCAATTGTACTCCTGGAGCTCCACCTGGGCCTTAGTTGTGGATCTCTCCATCTGCTTCCATCAGTCACTGGATGAGAGTTCTATCATGACAGTTAGGATGTTCGGCCATCCGATCATCAGAGTAGGTCAGTTTGGGCTTTCTCTTGACCATTGCCAGTAGTCTATTGTGAAGGTATCTTTGTGGATTTCTGGGGACCTCTCTGCTGTGCATCTATGGACCTTCCCTCCTGTCCATAGCTTTCTGTTGTTCCTGCACACCTGTGGGCCTAACCTGGATTTAGATATAGTACCCACCCTTTTTCTTTATCTTTTGTTGACCACCACTAAGTGTTATGTAACTCCCAATGCAGCCAGGGGATTCACTCCCCATTAGTCCTCTTTCCACGCCATATCACCAGATTCTGTTGACAACTACTGTGAGTTACAGAGCTCTCTGCATGTCTGTAAGAATAATTCTGGGTTAGATGCAGTCTTTCACATCTTATTTTCTGTATGATAGTTTCTAATTATTGTTGTAATTTCCATTATGTTCTCTATAAATTAGTGCTCTCCAGGAGTGATCTTATCTCACATTTGTCTAAAATTAATTGGCTCAACCACATGGTAAAGCCACTCACTTAAGAAAACATTGATAGAGATATTTATGACCTATGAATAATTTTCCAGGTAAAGCTGAGTTTGAGGCACTTGATAGCATATATAACATATGTTTACTTTTAACATCTTCCATCAGAATTTTGTTGTCTTCAGAATTCTAGGGATGATTGTACTGACTTACAAGATATAAATCTGAAATGACCACCAAGAAGATGTTTTGACTTGACAAGGAAAGAATCAAGTGGTTAGAACTTGTGATGATTTGAACTACAATAGACCCCAAATCTCATACATCATTGAGCTGTTTGGGAAGGATTATGAGGTGTGGTCTTGTTAGATATGATGTGGTATAGGGTGGTATTTGAGGCTTCAAAATCTTCCCAACACCAGTGTGCTCCCTGACTCATGCTTGTGGTTTGGCATGTGAATTCTCAGTTCTCGCTGCCATGTCTTCACTTCACCATCACGGACCCTAAGCTTCTTTAGCTATAAGCCCAATTAAATACTTTATTTTTTAAGTTAAAAAAAAAAAAGAATAATACCTAAGATGTAGAAATTCACTTATACAACAGACCCTTATCTTTACAAAATTTCTGCTGGCAAGTAGTGTGTAGATGCCTTATAGCATGCACATGCAGCTACACACATAAAAAGTTAAGTTACAAGGACATTTCTAATTGTAGAGATGATTTACAGTATTCTGTTGAAGCTTGAAGTCAGAACCACAGAAACAGAATAGAATGAGAGAGGAAGAGAGAGAACTAGAGTGAGAAAGAAAGCAAGAATGACTAGGAAACAAGCTATAGTGGTTACTGACAGTGTCAGAGCTAGGTTATAAAACCACTGGTCTCAGCATTGATTTCCTCAACTTCTTGAATCGAAGGCTTGTGTAGCTAGAACTTATTCTGGCAGAAACTATGGAATTCTGACTTTAGAAGAAGATGTTCTTTACACTATACTTTTATACTTTTTATACTTATGCCAAGATAGGTAATGGAGAAGGCAGTAGAAGCAAGGTAAAGAGTACCAAGTGACAGCTAGAAGTTTTAGCCAAGAGGCCAAGCATGTAGAGTATGAATACCTTCTGCTGCTTCCTTTACTTTTATCCCCATCATCCATAATCAGGATAGATTTGTGTAAATATGGAGTTTGCATGGATCCAATCTACAGACCACAAAAAGCAACAAATATCACACATGACAGTGCTATTGCCATTTATCTTTAACAAAAAACAAAAAAACCCACTGCCTTATGGATTACCTAGGGCCTACTAATTTCTGCCACCTTAAATGCACATATATTCCTTTAAGTTTCTTATTTAAATGTGAAGATCTTATGCTTCAATGTTAATTTTATTACAAATTAATCTCATAGCGTTGTGTAAGTAATTTAACTCAAAGTATAGTATTTCTATAACTAAAAATGCTTCAAAACATGCCTAATAGGTTGGGGGAGGTGGTGGAGCATGCCTTTAATGCCAGCACTCAGGAGGCAGAGCCTGGCAGATTTCTGTGACTTCGAGGCCAGCTTGGTCTACAGAGTGAGTTCCAGAACAGGCACCAAAACTACATGGAGAAACCCTGTCTATATATTAAAAAAATGCCTAATAAGGAAAAGTATCTTTATTTTCATTGTTTTATTTTTAACCCTCTAGTTTAAAGGTTCACATTAATAGGAATATAAGACTGCAGTAATTCCATTATTAAATTTCTTGGATTTTGAAATTGGATATTAGAACATATATTATTAAAGGCCTTCTTTATGTACTTATAAAAATAACTGCATTATAGAAATAAAACATTGAAAAACTACATATAAACTTAGCATTGTATCAATAAATATAATTGACTTAAAATAAAACTGGCTTACACCAGGTGATGGTGGCACACTCCTTTAATCCCAGCACTCAGGAGGCAGAGACAGGCAGATCTCTGTGAGTTCGAGGCCAGCCTGGTCTCCAAAGCAAGTTCCAGGAAAGACACAAAGCTACACAGAGAAACCCTGTCTTGACAAACAAAACAAAACAAAAAAAACTGGCTTACAAATAGACATTAAAGCTTAATCAAAATAAAATAACTTTAAACAGCAAAAACATATAATGAAAATGAAATTCAAATGTTATCAAAGCACTATCTAAATGAGATTGCATTAACATTCATAGGACATAGTTGCAGAATGTTCTTTAAAGTTAGCAGAGCTACATTTCAGATATGGTAATATCTGAAGGAGATTATAATGAAAAGATATATTTACAATGACTAACCCATTCTACGATTGTACAGGATTTTCTTATTATCTGTTAGTTACTTTTCTATTGCTGTGATAAAACACAATGACTAAGGCAACTGAAAGAGGAAAACATTTAATCTGGGCTTACTGTTTCAGAGAGTTAGAGTCCACAGTTTCAGAGTGAAGTAACAGTTTAGAGCTTGCATCTTGATCAACAACCACTTAGCAATAGAGAGGCCCACATGGATAAGCATAGAATTTTTGAATCTCAAAGTCTATGGTCAATGATGCACCTAATCCAGCAAGGCCACACCCTTTAATCCTTACCAAACCATGCCAGAAACCAATTATTTAAACATATGAGCCATTGTGATAGTATTCAAACCACCATATTGTCTTAAAGATGAAATGAAGTATTTAGGGCACACAAAGACATTGATGACCATGCCACTATTTCTGGGCCTTCTTCCTTGTGAACCCATGTTCTGTGCACTGTGTGTTCTTTGTGTGGTATTTTTTTTTTTTACTAGTACCTGCTTTTTCTGGCTTGGAATCAATTCCTTCTCCTTCAACCCACAGACTAAGTCACTCTGTCCTTAAGGACTCATTTGTGCTGAAAAATCCTTTTGATGTTCCCATAAAAGCATATTTTTTAAATTCCCCTGCCTTTTCAGTCACAAGAAGACTATAGTAATATTTTTTATTTGTCTCATACCTAGTGCTTCCTTATGCTGGTATTTTACAAAACATAATGATTTCTAGTTAATCATTACTACATATATAAAAAGATAAGTAGTTTATTCCTTATTGAGATTAAAAATGGAACTTTCAGATAGTGTTTATACCTTTCCCACTAACTATGAATATGGCAGAATTTCTTGCTGTTAAAACTGTCTATACTTTATCATGACTTCTTTGAAGTTGAATCTGGATAACAATATCTTCCTTCTTAACTGCTAATATTAAAGAATGTATGTTGCTTTGAATTAAGACTTTTGTAAGATAACATGATAATGGGTTGCAAAGCATAGTAGAGAAGACAGTTTGAAATACCAAGCACGGACATAGTACGTTATCACTTAGATCCAGAAAATTCACAGATAACTTTTTTTCCAAACTTCTCTTATGAAAACAATCTAGGAAGAAACAAAAGGAATTTGGGGAATGAATCTCCAGTTGACATTATTACCTGAAATTTTAATTTTGATTTAAAAACATACATAATATAATAAAACTCCAACAAAACCAAAATGTTGTTATGCCAAATAATTCAATTCATTAGTAGCTTACCTTGTTAATCTACTTATTTATCAGTTTTGAGACTCTTTCTCTGTATTCAATGACATCAATATCTGACTCAATGTGCACTATAGTAAACAAATAAATGCACGATAGAAAAATCTCATATTAAATATTTTGTTAATTAATTAAAGAGTAAATATTTCAGTTTTATATTCAAAGCCTTCCATTTGGAGGCAAAATAAGCTTGGATGACTATGCTGGCAACATGTTTGAAACTTCAAGAATGCCAAAGGCTCATTCATCATTTAGTACAGAGCTTTCTAGAAAACCAGGAAAAGGGCCTTTTCTGATATACATCTGATCAGAAGCCAAAGTTTTTCTGAGTGGATTGTTCTTGGAACAGTTTAAGACAAATACCCATGCTTCAGTAAACATCGTCTCAGTGTACAAATTCTATACTAGTCATTACTGTCCATGTATTATGCATAGTTGTTGTGATGGGAGTTGACTAAGACACTAAAATAGGGAAACCAGCTGACTAGCAATGAGCTGGCAAGTCAACTGCAGAAATGAAAATTAATACTCAAAATAACTACCATGCAACCATACATGTGACTGCAAAAACATGTTTTTACTGCACCATCTGATGCAGTGGGGCTATTTTCCTCCTGTAAGATAATCAGATAAATCCTCTAGTCTACTTTGATAACATTAGAATTCACTCTTCTACACTGAAGGCATTCCTCTTTTCTGGAGAAAAGGGCTGGGACAGACCATCTCATTTCTATTCTTAGGACCTTGCCTGTCTTAACCTAATGTATTCTTTAGTAAATTATAATACTGCTAAATAAAAATGAATTATGCTACATTATATTCTGTCAATTATATTTGGTATTGTAATTTTTAATATACTTTATTATATATAATAAAATTTTAAATACTAATATATTCATGCATTTTTCAATAGAAGCTTCATGAAAACATTTCATGTAATACTATAATAGTTCACTTAAAGTGATTAATTGCATATATTCTTAGGTATTCTCCATGATAAAATAACTTGTCTGAAATTTTTTCACAATAAAAAAATTCATATATATGAATCCAAATAGTTAACACTTCTTCACTAACTTCAGAATATTTTACTTAAATACGAACCTTTCATCTATTAGGAAAATGTTGGATAGAGCTGTCTTCAAGAGCACAGTAATGCCAATAAAAATACACTTTAATAAAAGCAAATAATTATACCTGTAGTGCTATCTTTTCCTGCTGCCTAATTCAATTCAAATTAACAATGAAAATGCAAGTAACTGGAAGTTGTTTTGGAAAAAGCTCTATGTTTACAACTAAACAAATGTGTCCAGGTTCATGTAGATAAAGTGAATGGTAGAAAGAAGGTACATAATTATACAAAATTAATGATTATTAAAAAGTAGATCTTTACACTTTTAAGAATTCAGAAGAAACTTTTCTCAGCAAGCAGCAATATAACACATAAAAAAACCTTAATACCACCAGAGGATCAGTGTGGGAGAAGAGGGCACATACTTGCATTTAGACAACAGATGAAATTTAGCAAAATTATATTCCCATAGAAATGGGCAAGGGTTTAGGATAAAATGATATTAGTCTAAATAAAAAGATTATTGAAGTTATAATTTTACTTTTTCCTATTTTTATAAAATTAAAACAGCTAAGGATTTTCTTTTATTATATAATAGACAATATCCTTCCCCTGAAATAAAGGAAATAATGTTTTATTTCAATTAAGTATTTCACAATCACAATATCATAAAGCATATTGTCCTAAAATTTATATTTTTTAAGATTTATTTTAGATTTCCATTGTGTTTATGTGTTTGAGTGCCTGTGTGGGTTCCCACAGAGGGCAGAAAGAGATATGAGATCTCTAGGAACTAGAGTTTTAAGCTATTGTGAGCATACCAATGTAGGCACTGATAACTAGATTCTGGTCCTCTTTAAGAGCAGCACTCTTAAACAATGACCCATTTGCCTAGGTCCTGAATTACAAATTAAAAGTTAACATTTTATAACCTTCATAGGAGGGCAAGAGATGTTATAAGCTCCCATATAAAAGGTTTTCTAGAGGACAGCTGTGCTTCTCAACTCCTGCTTGCCATTTCTACAATAAAATAATCTTGAACTTAACTTTGTATGTGCCTCAACATTGCTGAGTCAAGGAAGTGTCAACCTGTCTTTTGTTAGAATTTTTAAATCCCTAATAACTCTTTGTTGGGGATACAAGCCCTACCTTGCCTTATTCATGTCTCTTTAATAGTATCTTTGGTCTTCACCTAATTAATATCAATAACATCATATCAACTTTTACAAACACAAATGTCTCCTTTTATTCCAAAATATTTTGGGATACACAGAGAACTAGGGAAGAGAAATGTAGGTTGAAAGCCATTCACTTAAGGAATGGAAGTATGATTGTTCAGTACAGAGTGATCCAAATGGGAAGGACATGGTAGAGAATTCTTTAAAAATGCATGTTTTTCAATAATCATTTCTACTATAAGTATAGAAAGAACAGACACCTGCACATGATAATATTTATTCATGATGATGCTTAAGACAACTGTTATTCAACCATTCTTCCTATAAATGTACATTCCCCACTCATTTGCTGCTCATTCTAAGAGAAATGAAAAGCATGTTGACTTTAACCCATAGAAAAATTATATTTCTAAAACAGCTATATATACAAATATTAAATTTCATACTACTTTGAATTTCAAATTTGAAAAAGGTAAGAACAAAACACCATGGATATATGTGATCTAAGATTTTACAATGATATTGACAAAATAGAGACATTAAATAGACATTATATTCTCAATGTGAATAGTTCCAGTACAATGTCTAAGGAGAAAATAGTTACTGATGATATATATTAAAATTGAATGGTTCTTTATCTTAGTTATTTCTGTTGCTTTGGTAAATTACCCTAACCACATTAACTGAAAGAAGGAAGGGTTTACTCTGGTTCATAATTGGAATTATTTTCCAGTGCGGAGTAGAATTCAAGGCAACAGAAGCTTCAAGCTGCTAATCACTTTGCATTTTTTGCAACCACAAGAAAAAAGACAGCAATGGCTATTATTACTCATTCTTTTTTTTCTTTTTTATATGGTACACAATCTTGGCCCAGGGAGTGGTACCACACACATTGGACTAGTCTTCAGCCCATAATTAAGTTAGTGAAGATAATCCTTCAGAGTCATGTCCAGAGGCCTATGTCTCAAATGGTTCTTGATCTCATCAGGTTGATGGTTCAGAATAATCAGTAACCCATCTTTGGGTTTTAAAGAGAAGATAAAAATGTTCATTGTTATGTAACGAAAAGTCAAATAATTGTTTCAACATATGCTAAATAATAAAGCATATAATTATAAAAATATTAGAGTTTAAAACATTCTCTTCAATTTTTAAAATTGCACTAATTCTAGTCTTGAGGAAGATAAATTATTTAGAAGAATTATGATTTCTTCAAAAGATCAAGTTATATTAAATTCATAAACTATGTTGATGGATTGATTAGATGAGTCAGTGTAAAGAGTTTCTTGCACAGAAGTCTGAATACCGAAGGCTGGGATTTTGAATCACAAAGTGACAGGAGAGAACTGATTTCCAGTAATTTTCTTTTTTACTTACACAGAATTAGCATTGCACTTGCAAATGAACATGCACACTCCCATACAAAGAAAGGAGAGAAGAGAAAGAAAGGAGAGAGAGAGAGAGAGAGAGAGAGAGAGAGAGAGAGAGAGAGAGAGAAAGAGAATGAGAACACTATTGTTTTCAGCATAAAGATTAAGCCCTTCTAAATGAACTGGGAACGGGAATGAGTCCATTATACCCAACCCCTAACTGAGGAGCTATGCTCATTCCATTGCTTCTGGGCAGGGAGATTCAGCTTTCTTTAGGATGTGGCTTCTGATAGGTTGACCACATTCCAGAAGTTGACCACAAAACCAGAAGTTTAGGGACAGTGCAAACTGAAGTAGATGGCTTTTTTCAGTTTAATAAAATCAAAATAGAACATTAAGTTTGAGAAATAATTAGGTAGGGAAAATCTGGGATTAATTATCAGTGAATATAATTAAAATGCATTGTATGGAATTGTCAGAATTAATAAAAATACTTATTAGAGAAGAAAAACAAACAAAAATATAAGTATTAAAATCCTTTGAAATTTTTCTATTTTGGTTATGAATTTTCTTGATCTATCAGAAAGAAAAGAGGTGAATGAGGAAGGAGAGTCTTAAATTTGGTCAGTTTGTTTACTTCCTGAGAATAAAATTGTTGAACTGTATTTCAAAAGTCTAGGACCTAAAATTGCCTACAGATCTGAGTGTTTTTGATATAACACTTAAATAATTATTGGGTGATATTATTGGGAAGTAATTTTCTGGATAATTGTCAATAAACCTCAGTCTATTGCTGATCAATATCCATGAAAATCACATATAATCTTCTCCTGAACAGCAGAATTTTCCTCTGAACATACAATTTCCATGGTAAGGATTTTGTAAAGGTTATTTCTGATCTTTTAATGATTTATCATGTAAGTTTTCTCTTTAATAACAGTTGGTGATTCTTGTGTGTTGAAGGGTGGGTTATATGTGTATCATAAGTGCACAAAGTTTTATATGGTGATGCTAGCCCATGCACTTAGATGAACATCCTAATGTAGAAAAATCAGAAGAAAACAACCATTAAGAAGACTTTATGAACATGATAGAGGCCTTTAAAGAGGAAATAAAAATCCCCTTAAAAATTCAAATAAAAATAAATAAAAGACAAATAAAAATTAGAAAAAAATCAATAAATCCCTTAAAGAAAATTAAGGAAAAGCAACTAAACAGGTGAAGAAAACAGTTTGACACTTGAAAATCGAAAGAGGAAATAAAAAAGACAAAAACTGAGGGAATGCTAGAAATGGAAAATCTGAGTAAATGAACAGGAACTACAGATACAAGCATAACCAAACAGAATACAAGAAATGGAAGAGAGAATCTCTGGCACTGAAGATACAATAGAGAAAATAGATTCATTAGTCAAAGAAAAACATTAAAGCCAACAAAGTCATAAAACAATATATCCAGGAAAGCTAGGACACCATGAAAAGATCCAAACTTAAGAATAATAGGGATAGAAGAAGGAGAATAATACCAGCTCAGAGTCACAGAAAGTTTATTCAACAAAATCATAGAAGAAAACTTTTTCAACCTAAAGAATGAAATTCCTATGAAGATACAAGAAGCTTACAGAACATCAAATAGACTAGACCCCTCAAATGGCCCCTCACCAATTAGAATCAAAGCACTAAACATACATAATAAAGAAGGAATATTAAGACCTGCAAAGGAATAAGACCAAGTAACATAAATGCAGAACTCTTCTGAATAACACCCAAATTCTTAATGGAGACTCTGAAAGCCAGAAGGTCCTGGACAGCTATTATGCAGACACTAAGAGACCACAGATGCCAGCCCAGACTATTATACCCAGAAAAACTCTCAATCACTATAGATGGATTAAAAAATATATTCCATAACAGAACCAGATTTAAACAATACCTTTCCACAAATCCAGTTCCACAGAAAGCACTAAAAGGAAAAATCGAACCTAAGGAAGCTAGATACAAACACAAAAACATAGCCAATAGATAATCCCAGACCAATAAATCCCAAAGAAGGGAAACAAACACACACACTCCCATCAAAAAATAACAGGTACTAACAATCACTGGTCACTAACAGTCTTTAATATCAATGGACACAATTTGCCTATAAAAACAAGACAAAGGCTAACAGATGGATATGAAAACAGGATCTATTCTACTGCTGCATACAAGAAACACACCTCAACTTCAAAGACAAACACTACTTCAGAGTAAAGGGTTGAGAAAAGACTTTCCAATCAAATGGACTTAAGAAACAAGGTGTTGTAACTTTATTAATATCTAACAAAATAGACTTCAAACTAAAATTAATCAAAAAAGATGAAAAAAGGAAAATACATATTCATCACAGGAAAAATCCATCAAGATGAAGTCTCAATTCTGAACATTTATGCCACAAATACAAGGGCACTTGCATATGAAAAATAAACATTACTAAAACTTAAATTACACATCAAACTCCACACACTAATAGTGGGAGACTTCAACACTCCTTTTTTTACCAATAGACAGGTCTGCTAGACAGAAATGTAACAGAGAAATAGGCGAACTAACAGATGTTCTGACTCAAATGGGCTTAATAGATATCTACAGAAAATTCCACCATAACATAAAAGAATATACCTTCTTCTCAGCACACCACGGAATTTTCTTTAAAATTGACCACATATGCCATCACAAAGCAAATCTCAACAAATACAAAAAAATTGCAATAACTTTCTGTATTTTATTGGACCATTATAGATTAGAGTTAGAATTCAATAAGAACATAAATGACAGAAATCCTACAAACTCATGGAAACTAAGTAATGCTCAACTGAATCACCAATGGGTCAAGGGAGAAATAGAGAAAGAAATTAAAGCCTGCCTAGAATTCAATGAAAATAAATGTACAACACACCAAAACTTATGGGACACTGTGAAAGCAGCACTAAGAAGAAAGTTCATAGCTCTAAATGCCTATATAAAGAAGTTGGAGAAATCTCAAACTAGCTACTTAACAGCACACCTGAAAACTCTAGAACAAAAAGAAGGAAACTCCCCAATAGGCGTAGATGCCAGGAAATAATCAAATTTAAGGCCGGAATCAATAAAATAATAACAAAGAGAACAGCACAAAGAATCAATGAAACAAAGAGCTGGTACTTGGAGGAAATCAATGAGATAGACAAACCCTCATCCAAACTTACCAAAAGGCATAGAGAGAATATCCAAATTAACAAAATCAGAAACAAAAAGGAAGACATAACAATAGACACTGTGTAAATCAAGAGAACAATCAGGTAATATTTCAAAAACTTGTACTCCATAAAATTGGAAAATCTAAAAGAAATGGACAATTTTCTGGATAGGTATCACATACCAAAATTAAATCAAGACCAGATAAACAATTTAAATAAACCTATAACTCCTAAGGAAATAGAAACAGTCATTAAAAATTCCTGACCAAAAAAGTCCAGGACCAAATGGTTTCAGTGCACAATTCTACCAGAATTTCAAAAAAAAGCTAATACCAATACTCTCCAAATTGTTCCACACAATAGAAATAGAAGGAACATTACCAAACACTTTCTATGAGGCTACAGTTTCCCTGATACCCAAACCACACAAAGATACAACAAAAAAGAGAATTACAGAGCAATCTCCCTCATGAACATTGATGCAATAATGCTCAATAAAATACTAGCAAGTAGACTCTAAGAACACATCAAAAAAATTATTCACCATGATCAAGTAGGTTTCAACCAGACATGGAAGGATGGTTCAACATATGAAAATGTCTCAATGAAATCCATCATATAAACAATCTTAAAAAACAAAACAAAACACATGATCATCTCATTAGATACTGAAAAAACCTTTGTCAAAATCCAATACCCCTTTATGAGAAAGGTCTTGGAGAGATCAGGAATATAAGAAACACATCTAAACATAATTAAGGCAATTTATGGCAACCTGACAGCCAACATCAAATTAAATGGAGAGAAATTCAAATTGATTCACCCAATATGAGGAAAAAGACAAAGTTGTCCACTCTCCACATATCTATTCAATATAGTACTCAATGTTCTAGCCATAGCAATAAGACAACAAAAAGAGGCCAAGGGGACACAAACTGCAAAGGAAGAAGTCAAATTTTCACTATCTGCAGATGACATGACAGTATGCATAAGTGACCCCCCAAATTCCACCAGGGAACTCCCACCATGATAAACACTTTCAATAATGTGGCAGGATACAAGATTAACTAAAAAAATCAGTAGCCCTCTTATGTACAAATAATGAATGGGCAGAGAAAGAAATCAGAGAAACATCATCCTTTATAATAGCCATAAATAATATATCTTGGGGTAACTCCAACCAAACAAGTGAAAGACTTGTACAACAAAACTTTAAGTCCTTGAAGAAAGAAATTGAACAATATTTCAGAAAATGGAAAAAATCTCTCCTGCTTATGGATACATAGAATCAGCATAATAAAAATAGCAATCTTACCAAATGCATTCTACAGATTCAATGCAATCCCTATCAAAATCTCAACACAATTCCTCACAGACTTTGAAAGAACAATACTCAAGTTCATATGGGAAAACAAAAAACCTAGGGTAGCAAAAACAATCCTTTACAATAAAGCAACTTCTGGAAGCATCACCATCCCTGACTTGAAGCTCTATTATAGAGCTCTAGTAATAAAAGCAGCTTGGTATTGGCATAAAAACAGACATGTGGACCAATGTAATCGAACTGAAGACCCTTATATTAATCCACATACCTATGAACACCTGATTTTTGACAAAGAAGCCAAATGTACAATGGAAAAAAGAAAGTGTTTTGAACAAATGGTGCCAGTATAACTGGATGTTAACATGTAGAAGATAACAAATAGATCCATATCTCTCACCATGCAGAAAACTCAAGTCCAAGTGGATCAAAGATCTCAACAAAAATCCAGCTACACTGAAACTGATAGAAGAGAAAGTAGGAAGTAATCTGGAATGCATTGGCACAGGAGACCACTTCCTAAATATAACACCAGTAGCACAGACATTGAGAGCAACAATTAATAAATGGGACCTCCTGAAACTGAGAAGCTTCTGTAAGGCAAAGGACATGGTCAATAAGACAAAACAACATCCTACAGAATGGGAAAACATCTTCACCAACCTCACTTCTGACAGACAGCTGATCTCCAAAATATATAAAGATTTCAGGAAACTACACATCAAAATATTGAACAATCCATTTAAAAAATGGGCTACAGAGCTTAAACAGAGAATTCTCAACAGAAGAAGCTCAAATGACTGAAAGACATTTAAGGAATTGTTCAACATCCTTAGTCATCTGGGAAATGCAAAACAAAATGACTCTAAGATCCCATCTTACACCTGTCAGAATGGCTAAGATCAAAAACACTGAAGACAGTCAATGTTGGAGAGGATGTGGAGCAAGGGGAGCACTAGTACACTGTGGGAATGCAAACTTATACAGCCACTTTGGAAATCAATATGACACTTTCTTAGAAAATTGGGACTCAAGCTCCTTCAAGACCCAGCTATACCACTCTTGGGCATATACACAAGGAATGCTCAATCATACCACAAGGACAGATGCTCAACTATGTTCATGGCAGCATTATTTGTAATAGCCAGAACGTGGAAACAACCTAGATGCCCCTCAATAGAAGAATGGATAAATAAAATTTGGTACATATACACAATGGAGTACTACTCGGCAGAGAAAAACTGTAGCTGGAGAATTTCTCTCCAGCTCCTGCCAAGTCCCGCCAGTCCCAGAGCCCACTTATAAAATAAACACACAGACTCTTACATTATTTAAACTGTTTGGCCATTAGCTCAGGCCTATCATAGTCTAGCTCTTACTCGTATTTAGCCCATTTTTATTAATCTATACTTTGCCACGTGGCTTGTGGCTTATCGGTACCTTACATCTTCCTTGTCCTGGCAGTGGCTCTAGCAGTCTCTCCCTCTGCCTTCCTGTTCCCTCAATTCTCCTCTCTGTTAGTCCTGCCTATACTTCCTGTCTGGCTACTGGCCAATCAGTGTTTATTTATACAGAGTGATATCCACAGCAAAAAAACAGTGACATCATGAGGTTTACAGGCAAATGGATAGAACTAGAAAAAAATCATTCTGAGTGAGGTAACCCAGACTCAGAAAGACTAACATGGTATGTACTCACTCATAAGTGAATACTAGATGTAAAGCAAAGGATAACCAGACTACAACTCACAACTCCAGGGAGGCTACCTAGTAAAGAGGACCCTAAGAAAGACACAGGGATTGCCCAATGACAGAGAAATGGATGAGATCTACATGAGCAAACTGGGGGTAAGGGGGGTAATGGAAGGCAAGGTTTGGGAGAAAGAGATCTTAGGGGAGCAGGAGGTCCCAGCTGGATCAGGAATAGAGTGGGAGAACAAGAAAAGAGATGCATGATAAATGAAGACCCCATGGGAATAGGAAGAAAGAGAGTGCTAGAGAGGTCCCCAGAAATCCAACAAGATACCTTCGCTATAGACTACTGGCAATGGGGGAGAGAGTGCCTGAGCTGACCTACTTTGGTGATCGGATGGCCGAACACCCTAACTGTCATGATAGAACTCTCATCCAGTGACTTATGGAAGCAGATGCAGAGATCCATGGCCAAGCCCCAGACAGAGCTCCAGGAGTCCAATCGACAAGAGAGAGGAGGGATTATATGAGCAAGAGATATTGAGACCATGATTGGAAAAAGCCCAGGGACAATTAGCCAAACTAGTGGAAACACATGAACTGTGAACCAGTGGCTGAGGAGCCCCCATGGAAGTGGACCAGGCCTTCTGGATAAGTGAGACAGTTGATTAGCTTGAACTGTTTAGGAGGCTCACAGGCAGTGGAGCCGGGACCTGTCCTTGGTGCATGGGCTGGCTTTTTGGAACATAGGGCCTATGCTGATACACTTTGCTCAGCCTTGGTGTAGGGAGAAAGGGACTGGACCTGCCTCAACTGAATCTTCCAGGCTGGGCTGACTCCCCATGGGAGACCTTGGTTTAGAGGAGGTAGGAATGGGGGGTAGATTGGGAGGGGAAAGACCGGGAACAGGGAGGACAGGGGAATCCATGGCTGATATGTAAAATTAAGTTAATTATAAAATAAATTATTTAAATTTAAAAAAGTTGGAATCAATCTACCCCAAATTCCAGCCATACCACTCCTGGGTATATCCCAAGATGCTCAATCATACCACAGGAACACTTGCTCAACTATGTTCAGAGCAGCATTATTTATAATAGTCAGGTCCTAGAAAAAAATCTAGCTGTCCCTCAATCAAAGAAAGAATAAAGAAAATGTGGTACATACACACAAAGGAGTATTACTCAGCTTTAAAAAACAATGTCCTGTGATTTATATCTAGTATCCACTTATGAGTGAGTACTTACTATGTTTGTCCTTCTGAGTCTGGGTTACTTCATTCAGGATGATATTTTCTAGTTCCATCCATTTGCATGCAAATTTCATTATGTCATTTTTGAGAGAAGCTAGGAAACAAAGAGGACCCAAAGAGGGATGCATGGATTGACTTGGGAATGAGAAATTGATGAGATATCCATGAATAAACTTTGGATGAGAGGTGGGAAATAGAGGGGAGGGGTTGGGGGATGAAAACTTGAGGGAACAGGACAGTTGGTCTGGGGGAGGGATGGAGTTTGGGAGCAATGAAAGAGATATTTTGATTTAGAGGGAGACATGATGGGGTAAGGAAGTAATCTGGTGCTAGAGAAATTCCCAGGAATTCACAAGGATGATCACAGATTAGACTACTAGCAGTAGTGGACAGGATTCCTGAACTGGCCTACCCCAGTAATCAGATTGGTGACTACCTTAACTATCATCATAGAGTCTTCATTCAGTAACTGATGGAAGCAGATGCAGAGATCCACAGCAAAGCACCAGGTGGAGCTCCAGGAGTCTAGTTGAAGAGAGGGAAGAGGGATTCTATGAGAAAGGGGGTTCAAGATAATGATAGGGAAATCTACAGAGACAACTGAACCAAGCTCATAGGAACTTACAAACTTTAGACCAAACAGCTGTGGAACCTTCATGGGACTGGACAAGGCCCTCTGCATATGGGAGATAATTGTGTAGCTTGGTATGTTTGAGGGGTCCCTGGTAGTGGAATCAGGATCCATCCCTGGTGCATGAGCTGGCTTTCTTGAGCCCATTACCTATGGTTGGATGCTTTGCTCAGCCTTGATGCAAGTGGAAGGGTCTTGGTCCTGCCTCAAGTAAATGTACTATGTTTTGCTGACTCCCCATTGGAGGTCTTACTCTTCTGGAGGTAAAGACAGAGGGTAGGTTGAGGGGGGAGGCTTGGGGGAAGCAGCAGGAGGGTAGAGTGGAGGATCTGTGATTGGTATGTAAAATGAATAAAAAAAATTTAAATAAAAATAATGAAAAAATGAAAGAAATAAAAAATGTATACAAGATAAAAAATCATATGAAAGTTGGATGAGAAGCAAATATAAAAATAAAAGATCCGGAAGAAAAGGTACATAAATCAGAGAATCACTTGTTTACACATTAAGGAGTCCCATAAAGGTGCTAAGCTGAAAACTATAGTATCACCATTTGCTCAGGCACTAAGACCAACAATACTAAATGGGAACTCATGAAACTGAAAATCTTGTGGACAAAAAAGGACACTGTCATTTGGCCAAAAAGGTAGCCTACAGAATGTAAAAATGTTCTTACCAATTTCACAACCGCTAAAGGGTTAATAAATGAATTATATAAGGAACTCAAGAAACTAGATATTATAAACCAAATAATCCAATTAAAACGTAAGATACAGATCTAAATAGATAATTTTCAACAGAGGAATCTCAAATGGCCAAAAAAAACACTTCAAGAAATGTTCGACATCCTTACCCAGGAGGGAAATGCAAATCAAAATGACACTGAGATTCTTTCTTATACTGTCAGAATGGCTAAGATAAAAAACAGGTGAAAGCTGGGTGGTGGTGATGCATGCCTTTAATCCTAGAAATCAGGAGGCAAAGGTAGGCAGATCTCTGTGAGTTTGAGGCCAGCCTGGGCTACAGAGTGAGTTCCAGGAAAGTGCAAAGCTACACAGAGAAACCCTGCTGTGGTATGGTCTGTATGTCAAATTGTTCTAATTGGTCAATAAATAAAACACTGATTGGCCAGTGGCCAGGCAGGAAGTATAGGCGGGACTAACAGAGAGGAGAATTGAGAGAACAGTTAGCAAGAAGCCTGCCACGGCCATACAGTTTGTAACCAATATAAGTCTCTGTGTTTACTTGGTTGGGTCTGAGCAGCTGTGGGACTGGCGGGAGGCAGAGATTGTCCTGACTGTGGGCCAGGCAGGAAAACTCTAGCTACAAATGGCACTCAACATGTTGGCAAGAGTTTCTACCTAAAATCTGAGAAAAAAGATTGTAAAACGGAGCTAAAAACAGTTCCTAGTTGTCTCTCTCAAGTTAGCGGCAGCCTGCGTGTTTAAGCTACTATGGCGGGTTCCTGGTGTGTGTGCTCGACCTGCAGTATGGCGGGAATGAGGCCTCTGCAAGTGGCACATTAAGCTGCGTGGTGGATTTAGCCTTTGCTAGTACAAAACAAAAAAAGAGATTTCTGGGCTACACACTGCTTTGAAAGAAGCATAGACCCACTATTTCTGAGAGCTGATGGTTCCCAGAGCTGGTGAAAAATGTACCACAGCCATGTTGGGAAGCTGAAGTCTTTGGAGAAAGCAGCCACAGCGCTGTTTCAGTCTTAGAATGCTGCAGTTTAAAGCAATAGGCTCAAGGTAATATAAAAAATAAGCCACATAAAAATGGTTACTACACAGAGAATTTGGATTATGTTCTCTTTGATACTCATAACTGAAGAAAAACATTTGATTACAAAAGCTGTTGAGTAATGCCAAAATGTATATTTTAAAGGTACTTTAACTTCAAAATTTGGATATAAGCATATGTTGCTTTGGAAAAGAGGCTCTGCTTTTGTTTCCACAGAAAGCCAGAGGCTCTGAATTTGTTCCAGATTAAGATACATCAGGTTTAACCAGCCAAGACCCCCTGAAAGGTCTCCGGTGACACCATGACCCAGATAATCCAACATCCAGATCGGATTCAAGGCAACTGGCTCAGAGGATATACCATCATGGACTACTCCATGATCCTAAAATTTTCTTTATGTCCCCATGAGATACAGTGCCCCCCTCCAGCTGGAAGTAGTAAGAGAAGCTATGCCCAAATTCCCAAATATACCAAGCTGGCTTTGGAGATGTGTAAAAGTTAAAACCTTCCTCTTTAAAAAAAAAAAAAAAGAAAGAAAAGAAAAGAAAAGGGGAAGTGCTGTGGGATGATCTGTATGTCAAATTGCTCTGATTGGTCAATAAATAAAACACTGATTGGCCAGTGGCCAGGCAGGAAGTATAGGCGAGACTAACAGAGAGGAGAATTGAGGAAACAGGAAGGGAAGAGAGACACTGCCAGCCACCTCCATGACAAGCAGCATGTGAAGATGCTGGTAAGCCACAAGCCACGTGGCAAGGTATAGATTTATAGAAATGGATTAATTTAAGCTGTAAGAACAGTTAGCAAGAAGCCTGCCATGGCCATACAGTTTGTAACCAAATATAAATCTCTGTGTTTACTTGGTTGGGTCTGAGCGGCTGTGGGACTGGCGGGTGACAGAGATTTGTCCTGACTGTGGGCCAGGCAAGAAAACTCTAGCTACAAAACCTTGTCTCAAAAAACCAAAAAAGAAAAAAAAAAAAAAAAAAAGGTGATAGTTTTTGCTTGCAAGGATATGGAGCAAGGGGAACACTTCTCCATTTCTGATGGGATTGCAAACTTCTACAGCCACTTTGGAGATTAATATTGTGGTTCCTGAGAAAAGTGGAAAATTGATCCACCTTAAGGTCCAGCTATACTACTCTTGGACACATACCAAAAGGATGCTTTATCCTACCAAAAGAACACTTGTTCCACCATATTCACTGTTACTCTGTTAATAACAGCCAGAAATTGGAAACAACCTAGATGTGTCTCAACAGGAGAATAAATTCAAAAAAAGTGGTACATTTAAACAATGTATTGTTGCTCAGTTAAAAATAATGACCATGTAATTTGCAGGCAAATGGATGGAATTTTATAAACATCACCATTTATGAGGTAACTCTGACTAAGACAGATAAATATAGTGTGTATTCACTTATCTGTGTATTAGCCATTCAATAAATGATAAAAACCTACAATCTGTAACTCCAGAAAGTTTAGGCATAGATGAAGTGACTGGGAAGGACACATGGATCTCCCTGAGTGGAAGAAATAGATTGTATGTGTGTACTAGAGATAGGGTTGGGTAAGAACAGGATGATAAAATGGAAAGGGGAGGGAAGATGGGATTGAGGGAGAAAATTAAGGGAGAGAGAGATAGAAGTGAAGGGCTTTTTAAGTGAGGTATGGAAGCCTAGTGCATTAGAAACTTTCTGTAATATATGAAGTAGTTCCTAATAAAGTCTCCAACTAACGAGGGAGTCAGAAGTCTTACTGATCACTCCTTGTCATGAAACAAAGGATCCAGTACGAGGACTGTGTTTCATCCGAATGGGTTGGTCAACAAAAGTGTCCCGTGGAAATACACAAACAAGCCAGGCTACCAAGACAATAAGTTGCTCTCTACAAACTGACAGCGAGGCTCCATTGCTTAATAGCATACCCACACAACTCATTAAATATGGAGAGGTCTAGTTGGTGCCTACATAAACCATTTGCCCCCATCTTCTAGTATCAATGATATAGAAAGATACTCTTCAGGATATCAAAAAGTACACAAGAACTTTGAAAATATGCTAGGGCAATGGTAGCACAAACCTTGTGGGAGTAACCAACTGAAGTCTGATTTGATTTAAGGCCCAATCCATGAGATGGTAACCATACTCTATATTGCTTGGTTGAATAAGAATCAGAGTCTTGGTAAAAATAATAATAATAATAATAATAATAGTAAAAAAATTAAAAATATAATGACTATCAATGATATTTTATTATATTCATAGATCAGTGCCATTTTCAGCCATCATCAGAGATCCTTCTTCCTGCAGCAAATGGGAACAAATACAGAAACCCACAGTCAGATATCACTCAGAGAGAGAATTTGGAACTTATAGCTCCAAATGGGATGTCTCTATCAAATTCCTCCTCTCAGAGCTCAGTGAACTCTGTGGAAGAGGAGGTATATGGAGTAGAAGAGACAGAGGACACCAGGAGAACACATGTATGAACTCACAAAGACTGAAGCAGCATTCACAGGCCCTACATGGATCTGTACCAGACCTTTTGTAAACATGAATTTTCTAAATAAGTAGCAATCACTGTGACAACACATTCATCATCACAATGAAGAGTTTATACTCTTGAAATTTCAAAATAATTTGGAAATAATTGCAAATAGTTAATTGACTCACCATCATCTCCTGTGATTTACATCTTAGCAAAATTTTCATCGGGGGAATTTGAAAATCATATTTAATGTGCTGTAGCTTATACAGATTTTTCTAGTCTTCTGTATGCAAGCCTAATCATTGTACATTCTAGGGATGGGCTCTACTAAACTTCAGATTTCATGAATTGTGCTTGACAATTCATCATTGAAGAGGAGTCCTTGACTCACACTATCAATAAAAGATATTATGGTCTAGATTTTTGTCCTTCAAGAGATCATATGCTGCAATTTAGTACATTAATGAGATGTATGAGGTATTTCTTTTTTACTGCTGTGCTCAAAATTATGCCAAAAGCAACTTAAGAAAGAGTTTAGTCAGAATCACAGAATCACTTTCTAAGGAAAGAAAGTCTGTTATGAAGAGAAGCTTGTGGCTGAGTAGGCAAGGAGCAAGAAGCTGCTAGGCTCAGTAAATATATGAACACAAAGCAGAATATGGACAGCAGTGATGGGTTACGTAACCTTAAGAACTTCCTACACTCTCAATGACCATTTCCTCCAGTACAAGACCACTTGCTGAAGTTTCCACAGATTTACTACATGTACCACTTATAAAACAAATGTTCTAGTACAAGAGTTTATAGGAAGCATTTTGCACTCAAACAATAATATGTCATACCTGCTTCATAGGCATATGGCTACCTCATAATGCAATGCATTCATTGCATCTATAAAAGCTCTCATAATTTTTACGAGGCCCTGCATTTTGCAAAGAACAGAGTGTAAAGTCTCTTCAGACTTCATGAAGAAGGGAGGATTTGCTTATTTTGGGCGGGGGAAGGTATGGTGGCACTAGCAGGAGGTAGCTGGTCGCGCTGAAGCAACCCTCAGGTGTAGCTGAGGAAAAAGAACGTGAATAGCATGTTGGGCTGGGTCAGGAAACCTTAATGCTTGCCCCAGTGACATGCTTCTACAAAGAAGGTTCATCTTCTAGACTTCCTACCACCTGACTCAAAAGTACCACGAGTTAGATCAAGTGTTCAAACATAAAGTTTGTGGAAGACATTTCACATTCAAAACACAGTGTGAGCTGTTGAAAAGGCAGGATTTTGATTATCTAACTCTAAAAAATTGACTTCTTAAGACTATTCTAAGAATAGATAAATTCATTAAAATTACACCCAAATGATTAACCCGGGGAACTACATAAGAAGAGAGACTAGAAAAGACAGAAATCATGTTCATTGATACTATTATGTGATCTTTTCTACTGTCTAAATCTGCTACTGAGACAGAGAGAAGGATCACACTGTCTGAATAACTGAGAAGTGAGTAAGGAATTACTAGAGTATTATTAAATACTACTACATTATTTGTAAGTGTTAACATTTATTTATCACCCATGACACTTTTAAGGTTAATATTTTCTTTAAATAGACTATATTTAAAGCAATTTGACTCCATATTGGTATCATTCAAACTCTTCCCCAGTGCTGTAGCTGACTTCAATGAGGGATTTCTAGAAAGTAGTTAGCAACATTGATCTGAGTATGATATTGAATATTCTTCATTTTCCATGGGCACCTGGAAATGAACTAGAGCCTTTTCTGAAGCATATCTCTTCACTTTACAGCACAGCCTGACTTGAATGACTTGAGTAACCAAAAATGATGTGAATAATTAGTCCACTATTTTATTTAAAAAATTATTGTAAGCTTCTCTGAACTCTAGATGACCCTTTAGATATTTATATCTAGTCTAGAGATTTCTGTTTCCTCAGTAGCCTAACACAATATACGTGCCTAGTGCAAACATAGTCCTTCATTTGTATGTGATAATTTTATTGAAATAGCTCCATAACAACAAAGAACTGTGCTAGGATTTTGCTGTCACACTTGCATAACACTTTCTTCTGGCCTTATAATCAGGCTATTGGACTTATTTTGTGAGTTGACCAGTAAGGAACCCTTGTACTGTTACAAATGTTGGGATTTTGTTATTGCTGAAATGGGTTTGAAAACGTCTGTGTACATTTTATCTTTAGTATTATAGGGTTAACTATAACATGTGGAAAAGATGGCATTAGCTTCAGGTGAGGTGACCATAGCAATAACAGAACAAATGAGAGGCTCCAGATACCATATGAATAAGAAAAAATGGCTTATAGAAGTGATAGAAACAATGAGTCCTGAAAGCTGGAGAAGTCATTCCAGGCCCCAGCCACATGAACTTTTCCATGATGTGAATAAAGAGACAAGCATCTCAGACCCACCCTGAGAGTTTTAGTAGCAGCTGCTTACCAAATCTGGGGCTCCTAATACTCTGGTTTCAGTGACTATAACACTTACCAATCTAGGGATGAGCATCCCAGCACTTGTTTGACCTACTCAGGGACTATACTCAGAGGCAACGCTGCTGCCTGTTGATGTCTATTGCTGTGACCATTGCTTCTAGAAAGCTTAGGGCAACAAAAATGTCCATCTATTGATAATTGCTAAAGCAGTAAGTCTCCAACCCAAGTTCTTGCAGCCAGAATTCTCTGGCTTCTAAAACTTGGACCAATTGGACTTTGTCTTCAACGTTTAAAGTTCTAAACCTCAAAAAATGTCAATCTAACCCCTAGATATTTGGTAATCAAAGACCCAGGACTGGCAATTCTGGAATAGTGCATCTTCTCATGACCCAGTGATTCCTGACTGAGTGGTGTGATGGATAGCAGTGCTCAGGTGGGTATCATCAGATATGGACCCTCAGTCTTGCACTTCATAAACTATGATCACAAACAACATATTCAATTATTACCATAGTTTTAATTATGCTTTTAGCAATATAAAATAGCCAATATTCTTCTTCAGTCATTAAATTAAAGAGAAGTAGTATTTGAAAATGAATCAACTTGGAACTCAGCATGCTCAAAACTCTGTTATTATCTCAGTATTTTAGTAAGTAAAACTTAGAAATAGATCTTTTATGTTTTCTTAAAATAATTTTACCTTATTTAATGATTTTTAAGCTTTTTAGAAAGAATCGCTCTTTTAGTAATATAATTACAGCATACATTTTTAATCTCATCACCTAAATAAAACTTTATATTAAAAATCAATTGCTTTGTAAAATGTATTTTCTCACTAGGAAAATGAGAGCGTTCTGGGCCAGAGGAGGGAAAAGGGAGTATATAGAGGAAGATGTGAGGACTGGAAGAGAGGGAATGGCTAGAAATGAGAAAGTGGAGACAATGGATAAAAGGAGGAGATGGAGCAGAAGGAAGGAAAAAGAAAGACACTGAGTTCTTTGCTTATTACGTTAGTAGCTACAATAACTCAGTGACTCAGTTTATTAGATGGATGAAGATAATCTACCATAGAAAACAGAGAGAAAAACTGATAATAAATTCAGTGCTTAACAAGTAATAAGCATTAAAGCAGGATATACTATTATCTAATAGACAAGAAATAAAAAAAGATCAAGGAATATGTTGTAATTCATTTTCAAACGCATTGTAGGAAACAGATATTCTATGATACTGACTCTATAGACAGTGGGATAAAAGTCAGGATTTGGCAAATTGTACAAAATGGACTTGAATGTAGCATTACATTTTCCTCATATTTCACTCTGAGATAGTGCCTGATGAAAAGCGGCTTCATGGTTATACCAAAAACATTTCCATTGAAATGGTACTGTATATTCAGGTCGATCAATATGTATACATTGACAACAAAGTTCAATATCATGAATGTGATATACTATATATTGATTAAACATGCAATGATTAATTTTATTTGATGTTTTGGTTTAATTCTTAATTTTTGTGTGCTGGGTGCTTTGCTTGCATGTATGTCTGTGAACTATGTAAATGAGTGATATCTGAAAAGGCCAAAGGAATTGTCAAGGCCTCTGGTACTTAATTTACAAACAGCTTGTTGGTGCTGTTTATCAAATGCAGGTGTTCTGGAAGAGTGGCAAGGACTTTAACTACTGACCAATCTAAGCGGCCCCTGCTTTATACTTTCAAGACTATATAATACACTTAACATAAGTTAATGATTACTTTTAGCTAATACAATAATAAAGTTTTTTGTCTTTTTTCAAACTTCTGGCATCTCTTTCTGTTAACTATTTTCTCTTTAAAAAGTTGGAGGCCATGAATTTGCAAAAGGGCTAGGAGGGGTATATGGAAGAACTTGGAGAGGAGCGGTGAGAGAGAAATATTGATTATATTATAATCTCAATAATAACAAAAATGTTTTTAAAAAGTTAGTTAAATCTAGCTTCCATTTTAAAATGAAAGTATGATATAAAAATTTTATTACATAAGGTTATAAAAATTAAAACATAAAGCATGTAGGATAATAAAAAACATATAGGAATTCTAGACATATTGTATATTATTAATAATTGAAATATCCAACTTTCTACTGAAGATTGGAAGAAAAAAAATTTATTAGGATTATACTTGATAAACCTTTAAGTATTTCTTCACTTGAAAGCAGACATTCCCTGCATGATTGTGTCTTTAATCACACTTTATTCTTTATACTTTATTTTTTTATGTGACTGAATATATAATTAAAAAAGCATTTGTGTTGGATACACCCTAAAGGGACTAAATCAAATCACTGTCATGTGTAATTCCTTTCTGGGTTGAGTGTAAACAGAACTTGTTATTTAGTTCTAAGCTAATAGAATATAGAGAATGAGGCAGGTTGACACTCTTTTGATAAAGTTAGTTAATATGGCAAAGAATAAAGGCTGATGGTATCCTGGTTATACTACATTATATCAATTGCTAGCTTTGAAAAATAATAACCATGTAATGAGCGACAGACAGTGGTATTTATGAGATACATGAGAACATACACCCAGTAGGAAAACAGGATTCTTTGCTGATTGTATTGAGATTTTATTTTTCATACATGTTTCAATTAAAAAAGTATTATCTAACTTTGCTTTCCTCCATCCAGCCCTCCCTAGCATCCCTTTCTCCTCACCTGCAACTGCTCCCCTAAAATCAATAGACTCTTTTTCTTTTAATGATCTTGTTATTGTTGCGTGTGTGTGTGTGTGTGTGTGTGTGTGTGTGTGTGTGTTTGCATGCACAAATATAAATGCAATCTTCTGAATCTGTTAGTGGTGTTTGTATGTATATGGTTCCAGGAATGACCTTAGTGTACTGGATAATCAATAAAGGGAGTCATCCCTGGAAGAGGATATTTCACTTTCCCCCAGCAACCATTAGTTGCCTTCAGTTCTTTGTCTAGTGGTGCAAATCCATGCAGTTTTCCTCCTTCTATATTACTATGTTTATTGCTATTGCCATTGTTCCAGTGTGGTTTATACAGCCATTTCTAGGATACTGTTTCATAGTAGACTTCCTAGTACTCTGGCTCTTAACCATCATCTGGCCCCCGTCCATGATATTTCCTGAGCTACATAGATGCAGGAGTGGTGATGTAGATAGATATATCCACTTGTTCAGAACTCATACAATTCTCCAATATCTGTACTGTGTCCACATATGGGAAAATAGATTCTTATACTACAATAAATGGAGATAAAATCTGTCAAGGCCTGAGAAGAATGCAGAATCATATACTCTCCAGCATGAGATTCTGTAGCAAAAGGACAGTTTTCATAGACAACTGGGATGAAAGGTGATATAATCTAAGCAGGTGACCCAATTTTTCTTTCTCTCTTCCTCTCTCTAGCTCTCTGTGTGTATGTGTGTGAGCTCATGTCTGATAGATTCATTTACATTTCCTTCTAAAACTTTTTATATTGATTACAAATAGTGACAAAACAGTTGAAATTTAACCATGAAGGGTTCCATTTTGCTGTACAATGAAAGAGGAAAAACTGATGGCTATAGCCAGAGTTTTCCCATGTCCTGCCTGGTCCACAGCAGCTCAGATCCAAGTAAACACACAGAGGCTTATATTAATTAAAACTGCTCAGCCATTAGCTCAGGCTTACTACTGACTAGCTCTTAAACTTAAACTCATACCATTTATGTTAATCTATATGTCCATGGCTTTACCTGTGTGCCATTACATGCTGCTCCCTGGATGGTAGGCTGGTGTCTCCTGATTCAGCCTTCCTTTTTCCAGAATTCTCCTTGTCTGTTTATCCTGCCTATACTTCCTGCCTGGCTACTGACCAATCAGCTTTTTATTTATCAATCTGTAGCTGGAGAGTTTTCTCTCCCGCTCCCACCAAGCCTCGGCAGTCTGACAGCCCACTTATAAAATAAACACACAGACGCTTATATTATTTAAACTGTCTGGGCTAAATGGCTCAGGCTTCTAGCTATCTAGTTCTTATATCTTAAATTAACCCATTTTTATAAATCTATACCTTACCACATGGCTCATGGCTTACTGGCATCTTCACATGCTGCTTGTCATGGTGGCAGCTGGCAGTGTATTCCTCCACCTTCCTGTTCTCTCAATTTTCCTCTCTATTAGTCCTGCCTATACTTCCTGTCTGGGTACTGGCCAATCAGTGTTTTATCATAGCAACACATTTGACATACAGACCATTCCACAGCATCAACCAATCATAGCAACACATTCACAGCATACAGAACATCCCTCAGAAGATGGCATTCATATTTGGAGCATACATTCTGTGACAGATGGCATATTAAATCTCAACAAAAGCCATATGATTTGTGGTGTAATGTTTCTTCTAATATTAAAAAAGCAAGAATGCCATTAGTCACTGCAATCTTTGCTTGCTCATTTCTAATTTGAAATATTTAACATACACAACTATGTATTTGCTTAGGACACAAAATATATACAATGTAGAATGTGGCCTTCAGTAAATTTGAAAATTGCAGTTCCCTTATGAACCTGCAAACTTCTTGGGTAGTTATAAAAGCACTGGGTAAACATTAGTTTAATTTGATTTCTGGGAGAACACAATAAAATTAGATTACAAGTAAATAATAGGAAGTAATATCACTACTACTTAAATGATTGTATTTTATAGAGGTAAAATGTTAACTAGAAGCATACTAAAGATAAATAAAAAGCAGACCCTTATTTCATTCATCTAATAATGTTCCATTGTTTGGTTAATTTTATTATTAGTATACATTAAAATACTAATAGTTATGAATTTCAGGAATATAATTTTTCAATTTACAGCTTGCTACTTAAATAATGTTTCACTATCAAAGGCTTAATTTTAATCTGTTTGTTATATAACTTTATAGATTGTAAAATAACATAAAAATTTAACTAAGTAAAAGTTGCAATAAAATCCACCTACTAATGTTTATATGTTTTCCCATTGTGTAATTAATAATTAATTCTTGTAAATATCAGAAAATTTGTGGAATGTATAGGTTAACACACCTTTATATATAAACAGTTATGATAGAATTATTTTGTAATAGCAAAATTAGTAACCAATAATATAAGACACAATCATAGTTACTTTTCTTTCTTTCTTTCTTTCTTTCTTTCTTTCTTTCTTTCTTTCTTTCTTTCTTTCTTTTTTTCTTTTTCTTTTTTGAGACAGAGTTTCTCTGTGTAGCTTTGTGCCTTTCCTGGAACTCACTCTGTAGTCCAGGCTGGTCTCGAACTCACAGAGATCATCTACCTCTGCCTCCCATTTACTTTTCTTTTGTCATGACAAAATGCCATAACCAAGGCATTGACTTAAAAAGAAAGACTTAAAAAGAAAGCGTACAATTAGAGGTTTATGGTTTCTGAGGGTTCGAGTCCAGGACCATCCTGGAGAAGAGCATGGCCACAGGCAAGCAGACAGGCAGGCAGGAGTCTGGTGTTGGGGCTGACTGAGGTACTACATCTAATCCAAAAGCCTGAGGCAGAGAAGGAGCCAATTAGGAATGGCATGAGATTTTGGAATCTCAAGGCCCAGTGATAGACCTCTTCCAAAATGTCCACACTTTCTCATCATTCTTAAGCAATTATAAAATCTAGGGACCAAATCTATAAGCCTACTGGGGCCATTCTATTTCAGAACACTGCAGAAACCAAATTTAATTATTCATTTTCCATTTATGGAACAATGCACATTTTCATATTTGAAAGCTATACAAGTTATTCAGATGTTAATTATTTATTTATAAAGCCAAATGCCTCACTTAAATTTTTGATGCTCCTACTTACTTCCACGTAAAAAATTTTTTTCTTATATTTCATGTTTTCTTTCTACTCTTTTTGTCTTTTATTGAAAATAGATTTTTTTCCTCATATAATATATCATGATTGCAGATTCCCCTCCTTGGATACCCTAGATCCTCCTTACCTCCCCTCCTATCTGTCTCTAACCCTTTCTGTCTCTCTTTAGAAAACAAATAGATTTCTGTGGGATAATAATATAGAATAAAATAATAAAATAGATAAAACAAAAGCCAACACACCTAAATCTGACAGAACAAATGAACAAAAGGAAAAGAGACAAAGAGAAGGCACAAGAAACAGACACTCACATGTTCACAGACTCAGGAATCCCATGAAAAGACTAAATTAAAAGGCCTGTTGGATAAAAAGAGAGCAGAAGAATATAAATGCAATAGTTAATCATAATAACAATGATGACAATGACGAAAGGAAGAGCCCAGATGACATTATAAGGAAACCTCTAAAGATGTTGCTGAGTTCATTTTCTGTTGGCTATATACTGCTGGGCATGAAGCTTACTCTTAAAAATAGTTTGCTTTCCCAAGAAACTCCTATGGAAGAAACTAAATTTTCATTTGCAAGTGTTTATCAGCTGGAGATAGCGTCTGGGTAAGGGACTGTGGGGCATATGTCTGTCTTTCATTTCAGCTCCTGGACTCTGCCTGGTGCAGACCCATGTAGGCCCTTTGCATTTTGCCTGGGTATCTGTGAGATCATATGTCCATTGATTGTCCATCATATATCCACAATGATTTATAGAGCTTTATTATCTTGGTGTTCTCTATAACCTCTGGGTATTACACTATTTTTGCCTTCTTTTCCATGGAGTTCCCTCAGCCCTGAGGGGAGGGATTTGATGGAGACATCCCATTCAGGGCTGAGTGTTCCAAGAATAGTCACTGTTTGTATTATGTCTGGCTGTTGGTCTCTGTACTTGTTCCCATCAGCTGCAGGGGGAAGCTTTTCTGATGAGGACTGAGCAAGGCATATATTTGTGAGTATAGTAGAATGTCATTAGGAGTAATTTTATTGTTACTTTTTGTTTTTCAGAAGTGTATTGCTTGGCTTTACCCTAGGTTACTGTGGTATTTCATCTCAGATTTTTGCTTACCCAAGCATTGTGGGTTCCATCTCATGGAGTGGGCCTTCAATTAAATCAGTCATTATTTGCATTTTTTTCCACAAACTTTGTGCCACCAGTACCCTAGCATATCTTGCAGGCAGAGAACCGTTATAAACTGTGGAATAATCCTTCTCTACACTGTGTGAATATATGTTGCCATGATAAACAAGCTGATTGGCCAGTAGCTGAACAGGATAAAGTTAGGCAGGAAAGCCAAACTGAGAATGATGAGATGAGGAAGGGATGAGTCAGAGGAGTCACCAGCCAGATGCAGAGAGAGCAGGAGATGTACATGCCATGCTAATAATGGTACTGCCATGTGGCAGAGCATAAATAAGGAATATGGATTAATTTAACATGTAAAAGCTAGTTAGTAATAAGCCTGAGCTATTAGCGGAACATTTATAATCAATATTAAGGCTTAGTGTGGTTATTATGGAGTGGTTGCTGGGACACAGAGAAACTCTACCTACAATTGTAAATCAAAGGGTTTGTGACCGGCTTGGTGTTTATGTTTCTCCTTTGATAGCAGACAGAGAACTTCCTGTTGTAAAGATGCTAGTATGTAGGTGTGAAGGCTCTGTGTAGGCACCAGTTCAACTTCTCCAGATTCAGTGAATTGTGTAGGTATTATTTTCAGCAGTTGCATCTTACCATCAATTTGGGGAGAACAACTTATATTCTTGGATACAATCTAGGTTGTTTTGGTGTTTCCATTAGACACTTTTGGCCAACAACTCAATTAGATGTAACAGTCCTAGTACTAGAAGCTTCACTGGGTGGTAAGAGATGTCCAACTGGGTCTCTGTCTCTATTATTACTTGGGGATTCATGTAGTTTGCCTTCATATATGAACACATTTTAGGAAGCTTCTATTCTTTTAGGTTTCCATACTTCTGCTCAAATTGCCCCTGATTTTATCTGGCTCTGTCCATTTTCCCTCCTTTGTTCATTCCCTTCTTTCCCCCTCCTCTCCATTTGATCCTACACTCCAGTACCCTCACCCATCCATCCATAATAACTATTCTATTTCCCCTTTGTAGCAAGATCTGTCTGTCCCTGCTCCATTCCCTTACTCTATAGGCCAGCAGTTCTTACCCTATTGGTCATAACTACTTTGGCAAACTTCTATCTCAAAAAATATTTATCCTTTGATTTATAGCAGTACCAAAAATTACAGTTATGAAGTAACAACAAAAATAATTTTATACTTGGGGGTCACCCCACATAAGGAAGTGTATTAAAGGACTGCACAATTAGGAAGGTTGAGGACCACTGTTCTATACCTAACCTTTATTGCTATGAATTATGTATTGGTCATCTTTGACTTAAAAGCCAATATACATATACAAGGGAATACATAACCATATTTTTTCTGACTCTGAGTTACCTCATTCAGTATGATATTTATCTAATTCCATTCATTTACCTTTGAATTTCATGATTACATTTTTAATAAGTAAAATTATTGACTGATATTTGGTTAGCAGACATTGAACACTTTTAACATTACATTTAGCCTGCTATATACATACCTCTTTGTATATTTCTCTATGTAATTCATATTCATCCTAGACTAATAGAGCATTATATTTAATAGTGGTTAGAATAACCCATTTTTTGTGCTTATGTAAGTCCAAAATGCAGCTAGTGTACCTGTTGATTCTCACATTAGTTATGAATTACCTAATACATTTATTAATGACAACATATTTCAGTGTTATAGCACTAAATACTCCATCAATATACTTTAGCTCTAACGTATATACTTATAAGAGCACATTGTTCTCTTATAAATGTTTAATTCATAAGATATTCTAAAGAGTTTTTTCTAGAAGAAGATAGGTTAAATTGAACTATTTCATGTCCATTTATCTTTTCATTATAATGCATTTCTTTGAAATAATGTTCTACTCATCTAGTCATCCTAAAGCCCATTTGAGACTGATGCATTAAGACAAATACTTTATAAACAACTTAGAATAATATGTTGTGTTTGAAATTCATAATTCAATTAATAGAATCAAAATTTTTCTGTAAAACCTATCTAGAATCCAAAATTATATAATCTAAACTTTAATTTCCCCAATTAACCTTGCTTTTATTTTATAAATATTAATGTATTTTATAATTAATAATTTATTGTTTCATTCAATTTTAAGAGAATTTCTATTAGTCATTTTAGTGAATATAGATTCTCTCATACAATAAATCCCAATAATAGTTTCCCCTCTGTCCACTCTCCCCAGTCCCTTCCCACCTCCCCTATCCCCCAGATCGACTCCCCCTCCTTTTCCCTTCTAAAAGGAGCAGGTCTCCACATGAGCCCTGCTTAGTTCACTCAGTAGGTCATCTTTTACTGGTACCCTCCATCACCTCTGACGCCTACAACTAACTATTCTTCCCTGTTTTCCATTTCACTCTAGGAGCTCCTATGGGAGGAACCTGATGGAGATCTCCAATTTAGCATCTCTCTGCAAAATGTCTGCCTGTGTGTCTCTGCACGTACTCCCATCCACTACTGGAGGAAGCTTGTCTGATGCTCTATGATGAAGACTAGATAAGGTACCCAACCATGAGTGTAACAGAATATCTGGGGTTTTTTGTTTGTTTGTTTTGGGTTTTCTTTTCTTTTTTTTTTTTTTTTTTTTTGCCAATTGTCTTTAATTCTACCCTAGGTCTCTGGTCTATCCAGTCTCTGGTTCCAGACCACACAGGCATTGAAGGGAATGGACTCCCTCTCCGGGTGTGGACCTCAAGTTAAACCAGACATTTTTTTGGCCGCTTTCACAGATTCTACACCACCATTCCCCAACAAATCTTGAAGGCAGATTGTAGTTTGAAGGTTTTGTGGCCGGGTTGTTGCCCAGTTTCTCTTGAGTAGCCTTCGAATACCTTTCTGTACCAAAATGACTATAACATAGGAAGGAAGCCTCCATGCAGGACTGGCTTGATCTCTCTACATTCAGTGAGTGAGCTGTGGAAGTGTTGTGCTCAGTGATGAGGCCTAGCTGTCCTTTTTCAGAGGGTGCATCTATGTCATATAATCCGTTTGGGATATTTTGGATTTCCATAGGACCTAGTCAGACAATAACTTGACCGATTACAACCCCCACCACTATCACTGGAAGCCTTGCCTGTCTACAGAAGATGGCCAGTTCAGACTCTATATCCCATTACCAGGATTCCTCACTGGGGTCCCTCATAAATTCCAGGAAGCTTCCACTGCACTGTTTCCACACTGACCCAAAAATGTCCAACAATTCCAACCAATTTCTCACTACCCCGTCTTCCTCCATCCCCCCACAGCAATCTGATCTTTTCTTCTCCCATTCCCAAAGGATCACAGTCCAGCCCCAAAATCTATTCTATTTCCACTTCAAAGTGGGATCTATGCATTCCCCATAGAGCACTAGTCTTTATCTGACTTCTCTGTGTCTGCGGGGTATATCTTGACTATCATTTGCTTAGCCGATAATATCATTTTATAAGTGAATACATACCGTATTTATCTTCCTGGGTCTGGGTTACCTCACTCTGGATGATTTTTTTTTTCAGAATTGAATACATTTACCTCCATATTTCATGATGTCATATTTTTAAACATCGGAGTAATCCTACATTGTGTAAATGTACCATGTTTTCTTTTTTATTATTAAATTAACATTTAATAATATTACTTTTTCCCACCCAATCGGTTTCCACTCCCTCCCTCTTCTCCTCCTAGCCTTTCCCCCAACCTCCACTATCCCGCTGCCTGATCCATTACTTCTCCTTTCTCTTCAGAAAAGGGCAGGATTTCCTTATATATCAGCCAGCCATGGTGTATCAAATTGCAGTAAGACTAGACACCTCCTTTCCTACTAAGGCAAGGCACCCCAAAAGGAGGTGGGGGAAGGGTCCCAAAAGCAGGTAACAGAGTCAGAGACAGCTCTTGCTCCCCCTATTAGGAATCCCACAATATGTTCAATCTACACAACTGTAACGTATGTTTAGAGGGCCTAGTCAGTTTCGTGCAAGCTCTCTGGTTGGTAGTTTAGCCTCTGGAAACTCCTATGAGCCCAGGTGAATTGATTCAGTGAGTTTTCTTTTGATATCCTTGACCACAAGAAATGTGGCCAATGTCTGTTAGTTCCAATATTTTTCTGTTTAGTTTTTATCTGGATGGCTGGTTCATTGTAGGCTGTTGGAGTCTCCCACTATCAGTGTTTGAGATTCACTATGTAATTTAAGTTGAAGTATTCGTTGTGTAAATGTGGCTCCCCTTATTTGGGATAGAGTTGTTAAGAACTGACATGTCATTTGGTGGGTTTAAATCATTAGTACTTTGATGATTATGTATTATTGTTCCCTATCTCTTTCGATTAATTCTTGTTTGAAGTCTATTCTGTTAGATATTAAAATGTCTACACTAACTTTCTTCTTAAGTCTATTCTCTTGGAATATTCCTTTGCCATGAGGTAATATCTAACCTTGATGTTAAGGTATATTTCCTGGGTGCAGCAGAAGAAATCATCCTATTTTTGCATCCATTCTATTAGGCTGTATTTTTTATTTGGGGAATTGGGACCACTGATATTGGGAGATATCAGTGACCAATGATTGCTGATTCTTGTTATTTTGTTGTCAGTGGTGGTGGTGGTACGTGTGTGTGTGTGTGTGTGTGTGTGTGTGTGTGTGTGTGTGTGTGTGTGTTTCTCTTTTGGTTTTGTGGGTTTGAGGCTATTTACTATGTTTTCATGGGTGTAGCTAACCTCCGTGGGTTGGAATTTTCCTTCTAGTACCTTCTGTAGGACCGTATTTGGAGATGGATACAGTTCAAATTTTATTTTGTCATGGAATATCTTGTTTTTTTCCAACTCTGTTGATTGGAAGACTGTGGTTTCTTAGATTCTAGCACATATGTCCAATAATTCATGGGTTTTAGTATCTCCTTTGAAAAGTCTTGGGTAATGCTAATAGGTCTGTCTTTATAAGTTACTTGGCCTTTTTTTCCTTATGGCTTTTAACAGTCAATCTTTGTTCTGTACATAGTGTTTTGATTATTATGTACCAAGAGAACCTTCTTTTCTGGACCAATCTTTCTGGTGTTCTGTATGCTGCTTGTACATTTATGGACAACCCATTCCTTAGGTTACAGAAATTTTCTTCTATGATTTTGTTGAAAATATTTTCTGCACTTCTTAACTGCGATTCTCCTCCTTCTTCTATTCTTATTATTCTTAGATTTGATCTTTTCATACTGTCTCAGTGTTCTTGGATATTTTATGTCAGAAATTTTTAAGATTTAACACTTTCTTTGAGCATTGTATCCATTTCTTCCATCATATCCTCAGTGTCTGAGATTCTCTCTTCTATTTCTTGTATTCTGTTAGTGAAGCTTGCCTCTGTATAACCTGTTCGCATTCCTAAATTTTTCAATTGTAGAATTACCTTAGTATGTGTTTTTTTTTTAAATTGCTTCTACTGGAAGTTTCATGGCTTGAATAGTTCTATTCATTTTTTTCTACTGTTGTTGTTTTTTTTTCCTGTATGGCTTTAAGTGATTTATAGATTTCCTCTGATTTTTTGTCTGTGTTTTGTTGGATTTTTTAAAAAAAATAATTCATTCATTTCCTCTTAAAGGACCTTTTTCCTCTTCATATTAAAACCAGCTGGTTTTAATGTCTTTTTCTTATACTTCAGCTATGCTGGAATATTTGGGACCTGCTGTGGTAGGATAGTTGGGCTTTGATAGATACATATTGCCCTGGCTTTTATTGACTGTGTTCTTAAGCTGTTGTCCAAGCATCTGAGTTTGCAGTGATTATAAGTCTTGGTGCTGATTTTTGTTCATTTTGTTGTTGTTGGGTGGTTTTTGTTCCATGGTTTATGTTTAATGACTAGATTTTCAGAGAGTGTGTTTGTTTTATATTGCCTGTTTTACTGACCTGTTCACCTGTGTGATCAAGGGAAGTACTTGTTGGTTTATGAAGTTGGGGGAAAAGGAAGCCTAGGGAGATGAGATCTGTGGAGTCCATATGAGGGATGGAGAGGAGGGAAGGGAAGCTACAGCTGGTGTTCTGTTGCAGCCCTGGAGATGAACCTGAAGATTAGGTCTGGGAGAGTAGAAAGAAAGCAGAAGGTCCATGGGAAGCCTGTTCTTCTGGCATGCATGGCATGTGGTTGAGAAAAGTGTATCTTCCCAAGTTGGGGGTTGGGCTTCAGTGACAATGAAGGGAGGGTGGCCAGGGGGGATGGTTTGAAATTCATAATTCAATTAAAAGAATCAAATAATTTTCTAAAAATTTGGAAGAATACATAATTATGTAATCTAAATTTTTAAAAGAAAACCTTATATTAACTACTGTGACAATCTACAAGTTCAGAAAAGGACAACAACTTGCCTATCATTTAATTAGTCAAATACATAATACCGTTAGTAATGTCTAACATTAACTAAGAGACAAAAATATCATGTGTATACTGGTGATGAATCAATAGTTCAGTGAAATTTACAAATATAGAGGAATAAGGAATAGTTTTAAGATTAAGATTTGAGGAAGATTTATTTTGATTTTTGTAAATTATGAGTTACTTTCCACTAATTTAAATATTTGGTGGTAAAATGATATTCTAGAGTAGATGCATTTTAAAATGAAATTATCTTATTTTGGAAAGACAGTAACAGTTAAATAAAGTAAACTAAATCTTAAGTATTTGATTAATTATCCATCACCTGGACAGTAAGTGATTGTTCATAGAACAGATGCACCAGAGCTGTTAGACATTTTGCCAGGGTTAAGAACTTGGATTACATAGAACTGAATGAAAACTGTTATTGAAGGCACAACAAAACAATGTGGTATGGCTCAGTGGTTGATTGCTTGCTCAACATTCATAAAGCTCTTGCTTACACCCCTAGCACAAAGCATACTGCTCAAATAGTCACAAGAGGTAAAGATCAGGGTCACAGCCTAAAAGAAAGCAACTATGTTTTGGTGCCAAAGACACTATAATCTAACTTGAACATATAAAGAAGAGCTGAATTGTGTTCAAGTGATCTCAAAATTTCCTTCTGCGGTAATATGACCTTTCATATATTCTTCATTTGAAATATATATTATCACGGTTTGTGATCATTATCACATTATTTGGAAATTTCATATACTACATTTTCTTATAATCTGAAGGAAATTTGCTTTAAATGAGAAAAATAGTGTGAATACATGCTCAATATGTGTAAACATTCTTTCAAATAATGTTTGGAAAACTGCTGGTTTAATTTGGTAAGGAGGAATTCTGACATGTTTAATATTTCTCCATATTAATTGATCATTTTATTAATTCAACCATTTTAATATTTTCCACATACATTAGTATTTTAAAAGGAACTGCAAGATTATAGATATATCTGTGGTATGCAGTGTACTTTAATAAACTAGAGAAAAGAATACACTCTGTGTTTTTTTAAAAATCTGACATTTTTGAAGTCTTTTCATAATTCTGGATTATGACTTATTTTCACATATATGAAATAAAGGAAACTGTAGGGGGAAATACCATTGTGCATTGACTCTCTATGTATTAATATATTCTTGGCCTCAGGCTACAGAATACAGCTGTGAAATTCTTGCATTTGAAAAAAGTTGGAAACTCCTTACCTGCAAAAATTTTATTGGAATATTTAACAACTTTATTATACAATCTTGTTACATGCATGTTTATTCACAAATGTGTAAAACTGTAACGTACTATTAATTAACTCAAATACTTGAATTACAAAGGTTGTAAAATCAATGTAAATAAGAGCTCTAATGTGCTCTGTTTTATATTCTGATGGTCACTTACCTGGGGTAGATACCTCCATCTAGAGACTCTGCTTGATAATTGTGCCCAGTGAATAAACAAATCTACTTGCTCAGTTAACTATTTTGTTTTCATAATTTATGTATTTATCAGATTTTATCATTCAGATGGTATGTGCAATAGACATTATTTAATTTGTATAAAATTTCAATTAGGATTAAGGAAAAAAGTTACAAATCTGTTTATAATATGTTTCAGAAAATGTCCTCAAAATAATTCCTAAATATAATTATATATATATATATATATATATATATATATATGATTATGTGTCGTATTTCAGCTTTTTAATTTACTGAATTCTGTATATAGCCAATTGTGTGATCTAGATTTATTTTCCCAAGATTGATTTATCGTGAGTTTTATCAACTATTTTCTTTCCTCCAAAAATTCCCCTTTCTATTGATTTTGTCTTTATTGACCTCTCAAATTTGACATCTTTCTTAAACTGTAGATTTATGTATGAATTTGTCATCTCTTTCATCTCCTAATGATTCATTTCTGTGTAATTCATTGAAGAACTTTACTGGAGGATCAGAGGCTCATCACAGGGCCACAGCCAGATACTTCACCCACGTACTCACCACCTCAGATTAAACTCAGCATGATAGATTGCCCATGGCTAGCAGTTTAGTAGGACAGATATGATCCATCAGCCTCTTCTCCAGAGCACATAGTTTAATATATTTTCTGTCAGGTCAATGCATCCTAGAAATAATCTGCTAGTTATTTTTATAATATTAATATAGTAGTAAAATAATTTTATATTTAAACTCAGCAAATGCCTAATTAAGATACAAAAGGTAAATAGACATTACATTGAAATTTTCTCCATTTCTTTCTCATCATCACTAATTGTAACTGTCACTCATGATAAATAAAGCCCCATTCTCGGTTCTCTGATTCCATGCAACTATTCTTCTTTTTGTGTCTATGTATGATTTTTCTAGCTGTCTTATATAAATAGTATTATGACATTTTCTCTTTTATAGTTGACATGTTAAACTTAATCATAATTCAAGATGCATGTATAATGTAGGATAGATAAGAATTTCATTGGTTTTTAAAATGTATATCATTCTAATAAATACCCATGTTAAACTGTTACAAATTTAATTTTTGTCTGAAAATAGGACTTCCTACTTTTGATTATTATGAGTGATGTCATTAATATTGATGCACAAATAATTGTGCAGTTTTCCAATTACATTTGGAATAATCTGATAAAAGTGGAAATAAGCCGGGCGGTGGTGGCACACGCCTTTAATCCCAGCACTCGGGAGTCAGAGCCAGGCAGATCTCTGTGAGTTCAAAGCCAGCCTAGGCTACCAAATGAGTTCCAGGAAAGGCGCAAAGCTACATAGAGAAACCCTGTCTCAAAACACCAAAAAAAAAAAAAAAAAAAAGAAAAGAAAAGAAAAGTGGAAATGATAGGTTTTATGCGATTTCTGCTACATTTTTAAGGTGTGATATATAGATCTCTATTGAATCCACACCACATTCTATTCACACTGGAAATTCACAAAAGTATCAATTTATTGCTATCCACATGAAAATTGCTATTTTGTTTCTAATTGTAAAAGCCATTTTAATACATATGAAATATTAAAGATATCTCTTTTCTTAGTTAAATAGTTTAGAAACATTATTTATATACTCTAGTTTTACAATTACATGATTATAATTCAATAGTGTAGTCTAAGGATTTTACTAATATTTTCATCTTTGAGTTTACTAAAATAAGAGAGAAATGTGGGAGTTACACTAAAGCTTAAGTTTGTACAATGCATCACAAAATTTGATTAAAATTTATAATAAATATTTGTTTGATATTTACTACATTTCTGAATTATTATTTTTTAAATAGTCAAATTCTATATTTGAGATTTCAGATACTATGTTGGCTAAATGTGACAGACTTTATTCATAGAATCTGGATATTTTATTTAATTTTTCTGACCCATCTAAGAAACTATGTTAAAATAAATTTGTCTGTGATACTAGTTGTTCTCATCAATGGCAATAATTAATTGCAATTTTACCATTTTTGAGACATTTTAATTATTGTAGCACTTTGATTAGTCTAAGTGACCGTTTGTCAGTACTGCTGTCTATTACTAATATAATGAATGATTTTTTTAATTAATGTGATTTAACTGACTAAAAAGTGTTTATTGCTTAATGGTTTAAAGATATGATATACTTTAAAACTTTATTTCTCTCAGAACTCAAGAGGCAGAGGGAGGCTGATCTCTGAGTTTAAGGCCATCTTGTTCTACAGAGTGAGTTCCAGGACACTCACGGTTACACTGAGAAACCTTGTCTCAGACCAAAAAAAAAAAAAAAAAATCAAAAATTTAAAATTTAAAATAACTTAATTCTCTCTAAAACTTCTGTTTACATTATCTAACATTTAAAATTCAAAGAAAGTCTTTGAAGAAAATACATAAATTAAATAGCTCACTGGATTTTTGTTAATCAGATATCTAATATAGTACTGTAAATTCAGATGACCATGCAGTACTTAGAATAACTGTCTTCATTAACTCTCAGATGCATCAATATCTGAGATATACAATGCCCTCTATAGTCAATCAGCTAAATGCTATAATGCTTCATAGTAATCATTAGTTTGCTGCAATAGAATCCCCTTGGAATGAGATTTATGGGTGTAAACATATAAAACTTATCAATTAGTATGTTGCCTTTTTACAGTGTTTAAAATTTTCTCATATAGTATTGTTTTAACTCAGTAGTTTTATCACTATACTAATTAATAGTATGCTTTAGTTATTGTATTGATGTTGCATTCTTAATAGAATACAAAGCTTTTATTATAATATAAACAAATGCCCAAACCATCATAACTATGAACTAGAAAAAAAACAGTAATTTTCTTGTTTAAGGTGGCCTACATTAAAAATAAATACATAAATAAAAATAGAGGAAAAGGGTGTTTTCTGTGAGTTTATTTAACCTAGAAAAGTCTAAAATATACTCATGAAGTTTCACCAACTCAGCTGTGAAAGCAAGACCTGAACAAGAGTCAAATTTTAGAGCTAATATTACATAATATCAATTTAATGAAAAGCTACAATACTCTTGTAAAGTGATGTCAGCACAAAGTATGTGTATACATCTACCTTGAATATCTTGGTATATTGAAATATTTATAAACATTAAATTGTTTATAATATATTGAAATATGTATTGTGTGCATGTTTCTGTATATATGCACATACACATTCTCTATTACTTTTCTGTAGGATGGAGTAAATATTTTGTTGAAGAGCTGAAAAACGTCCATGAGGGTTGAAAACAAACCTAACAAACAAGAAATCAAATCTTTGAGATATGACCTAGGACACACAAGGCTAGACTCTGACAGTGCAATTTTATTACATCATTGAATTATTTAATTTAATTAAACTCATCCTTAACAACATTGTCAAGTGGTCAAATGTCTGGTCTTTGTAATTGATTTTTAGTTTAATCTTATTTCTGACATCTGAGAGTTCTAAATAAAAACTTCAGTTCAATGTTTTCTATTTAATTTTTGAAATATTATTTTACTTTTTGAGATTATAGTATAATTACAACATTCTCCCTCCCTTCATATTCTCCAGTCCTTCCCATGTGTGATCTCTTTTCTCTATCAAATTCATTGCCTTTTTACTTTTAATTGTTGCTACACACACACACACACACACACACACACACACACACACACACACACAGAGAGAGAGAGAGAGAGAGAGAGAGAGAGAGAGAGAGAGAACAAGAGTGAGGACACATGCTCAAGTATGTTCATAGCAGCATTATTTGTAATAGCCAGAACCTGGAAACAACCTAGATGCCCTTCAACTGAAGAATGGATAAATAAAATGTTGTACATATATACAATGGAGAGAAATGTGGTACATATACACTCAGCAGAGAAAAACAATGGCATCATGAGGTTTGCAGGTAAATGGATGGAACTAGAAAAAATCATCCTGAGTGAGGTAACCCAGACTCAGAAAGACAAACATGGTATGTACTCACTCATAAGTGGATACTAGATGTAAAGCAAATTTAGAGCTTTTTTATAAGTGTTGCCTTAGTCATGGTGTCTCTTCACAACAAGAGAGCAGTGGATAAGTGCTGTGGGTATCTTTCTATATGTTGTGAATGTGTTGCTCTGATTGGTTGATAAATATAAAGCTGATTAGCCAGTAGCTAGTAGGCAGGAAGTATAGGCAGGATAAACAGACAAGGAGAATTCTAGGACCAGGAAGGCTGAGTAAGTAGATGCCAGCATGTAACGGTACACAGGTAAAGCCACAGAACATGTGGCAACATATAGATTAACAGAAATGGGCTGAGTTTAAATGTAAGCGCTTGTCAGTGGTAAGCCTGGTCTAATGGTCAAGCAGTTTTAATTAATATAAGCTTCTGAGTGATTATTTTATAAGCAGTTACAGGGTCTGTGGGGCTGGGCAGGACCAGAGAAAATTTCAACTACAGGTAAGACACACAAAACTAATTAAACTGATAATCAAAATTCTTAGAGGTGATAGGAGGAAATATGCAGAAAAGAATACTTCATTTTATGTACTCTGTGTTTCTTCAAGTTTTATCACACCTTTCGTTAATATATTTGTTAGCACTCTATAAATCCAATTATTTGAAACTTAATAATCACTTAAATTCCTTCCAAGTCTTAAATATAATAGAAGAGAAAATAGATAAAAGAAATCCTAGCTTCATGTCATTGCCTGTAGTTCTTTGTGTAGAATTGTGGCTGGTGCATTTGTTGTTGTTGTTTTATGTGATTTATTTTCATGCAGTCTTGCACATTCATTGGTGCCATATTTGTTCAGCTCATGTTTGGGCAGTCATGTGGTTGAACCTTTAGTGATGTAGTTTCTGTTATTAATAGGGGACATTATCTTACAGCAAATTCCCTAAGGTGATACCGCCCTAGGGAAGAGCACACCAATTGGTTTCCAATACCAAAGAGTCAGCCCTGAAAGATCCAGGTATTATTATATGGAATCAATTGTTGTATTTTTAGGAATATTTATATATACCCAAACACATATGTAATGCAATAACATTTAGAAAATACGAGTCCACTCTAATTGCTCAAGAAAGTATATCACACCCCAGGCTGGCTGCAAGGACCATGTAGTTGAGCATGGCCTTGAAACACTCTCTACTGTCTCCATCTTCCAAGTTCTGCCATTAAAATTATGAACCACCACACCTGGTTATAAAAATTAGTCACTAAGACCAGCAATAGTAAATGTTGATGTAAACAATTGAACTCAAATGTCCCACTGACTTCATTTTGAAGTAGCTGCTGTGACATTCTTAAAACATAATTTTCTAAAAATGAAAGCATGCTTCTTGAAAGTATCTGAAAAAACAAAGATAACCAAACCCAGAACTTACTGGCTTTATCTTTTTCTGTGTTGGAACACAGGGAATCAGTGCAGTATGAGAGATGCATTATTCAGCTAGCAATAATGTTTTAGGATGATATGTTAATTATTAGCACATAAAGTATTTTCCTTTTTAGAAAAAAATACCCTCAATTTTAAAGTGATATAAGTAATAAAATAAAACAATAATTAATAATAATAAGATTAACATATATCTGTGTACAAACTGTATATGTGCTGTATCATGTGATATTCTGAATTTGTTTTCACTCTATAAATTCAGTAATTTAGAAATAGTTTTAAATTTTTCCATGCCGAAATCCCACCAATTGGCATTTCATTTGTATTACTTCCTTGTATATCACACAGAAAATCTCTGCACAATAAATATAGCAGGATATATAAATTCAAAATTATGTCACTGAAATTTACCAAGCTTACCAAGAAAATTTTGTCACAAAAAGAAACAGGAATATGTTGAGGTTTGAAGTCAAGTGGCATGTATCTGAAATTTGCATGGAGGAATATGTAAGATTAATTCACCTGTATTTCAGTTTAAATTTAGAGAATACTCAGTTTCTTAGTAAGACATAAATCTTGAACATTTCTCATATTACCAAGTATTTCATTGTTACGAATGTAAGTGCATTTATTTCTCATGTGCATCATTGGGTATCAATTATAGTAATGGGTTCCTGTTAATTAAATGGGACCAATACATTCATTGTTTTATTTAATGGCTAGATTTCCTTAGTTATCACACACATCATTTTAAATCATGGCAATTTCCTTATGACTTACAATTTTGGGAAACACAATTACTTCTTACATTCATTCTACAGTATCATGTCAATGCATTTGTGATCTATGTGTATAGTTATCTTAGAGTAGTTGAATTTTGAATCATATGATGGGAAACTGAGATGCATTTTTTTGGAACAGGAAAAATGACATTGCTATGCTTATCACATGACAAAAGCAGAAACAGCCACTATGACAACAAAAATATTTTGAAGGGAACTTTATAATTTTATGTTTTCTCACTCACATTAACTCAACAAATGATGTGTGCTGGATGTGGTTGTTGGTAGCAAAGGAGATGTCTGGGCTGAAATAACAAATCAGAATGTAATACTTGTTCATATTTATCATACATAAATAACGGCTGATAATATTTATGTAAATATAAATGAGCTCACAGTAATAATGAGTTGAAATTAAGTTTTTCTCAATTTCATCTAGAAGAAATTACCTATATTCAATAATAGTTCTGCTGTAAAATAAAAAAAAATTATCATGTTAGGTAAAATAAGGCAATTCAAAAGAATAAATAGAGCATATTTTCTCTTCCATGTATAAATGAAATTATTTGTACAAGACCATTAAAGTAACTGGTGGACTACAATAAATTAGAAAAACAACCAGAAGGAGCAGGATGACAAGAGAAAGTGATGATGGGGTGATTATGTGAAGCACATTACCCATATGGGAGGGAATGCACAACAAAAAAAATCACACAATGAACAAAACGCTTGGTATTAACTCCAGCTGCTGTATCATTACATGTTCCCTTGACATCTCTTCAGGACGTCTTATTGACACATCAAGGAATTCTTAAAACACTTGTTGTAAAGCTCCCTTAGCTTTTACTATTAACTACCACAAATACAGATTTTCTTATGTCTTAAGCAGCAGGTTTTACTGTATTCCTGCTAGGTCAACCTCACAGATATCATACAGCATAAGTTAGTGAAAGTTACTTTAGTTATTAATGAAAGAATGAAAATCATAAGAAAATTAAATTGAATAAATGACTAAAAGGAAGAGAGATTGTGTACTTTGGATGTGTTTGAGCCCCAACACTTCATCTATTAAACACTCATACCAGCATGGCAATGTATGCACCAATAGCAATTTTAAGATGCCTAATTCAAAGTACTTAAGGGCAAAGTAAGTCCTCCTACCTTGATTTACTGTCTCTCTCTCTCTCTCTCTCTCTCTCTCTCTATATATATATATATATATATATATATATATATATATATGTATATATATAATATATATAATATATATGTATATATATATATTATATATATAGTAACTTTCTCACAAAAATTCAATCATTATGATTCCATCAAACACAAGAAAACAAATGCAGAGATGCTCATGCAAGAACTGATCCCTTGGTAGAATTTCAAGCCTAGAAATCAGGAGTTCAATAAACCATTTTCATTTTGAAATCATATACTCCCAGATACTCTGTTATAAGAACTAAAAATAAAATAATAGATATATTTAAAAAATTAATCAATTTGAGAATTGAGAAGATGCATCAGTTATTATTATAAAAAATATTTATAAAATCTGATTTCTCCAAAGAAATAGAAAACAGTATAAATGATGCTAATAGGGATATTAGGATGTGGTTTTTATTATAAGAGAAAGTAATATTGATTTATAATAAGTCAAGTTTAACTTATGGGACATTATTCATGTATACCTGTGAGTTTAAATGGAGAAAATTCAAGGTTTGAGGAACAAATAGACAACGAAAGAATGCTCACTAGAGACACCATTGGCCAAATGAGGAACATGTTTGCCTTTTAACAACTGCTGGTTTCATAACGTTGGGATGGCAGATAGTTTACCTTTTGCTGGAGTAACGGAGACAATGTTTACTAATGTCATTGGATTAATAAGAAGATAATGATGACACAACTTGATTGAATCTTACTATTAAAAAAATTGCATATTCCACTCAGGAAATCTTGTTTATTCGTTGTAACTTTTACTCTCCTTAATCTACTTGGTTCCCATGGTGAAAATTCATTTCTGATCATACATCTCAATTGATTCTTCTGAAAGTGCTGCTGAAGAATAAACTCTCTTAATAAGGTGCTAATGAGTAATTAAATCTTCTTTAACAAGCCTTGAACCCTTATAGCAATCAATTCTCATTGAGTCTCAACAAATTTGCTTTCTGTAATCCCCTTGTTGGTGTCTATTTAACCTCTTTATAGTCAAGCTAGAAGTTGGCTGCACATTAAATTTTTTATGAAGCTTAAAAAATGAAAGGGAAAATGAAAATTAATGCTTGCTCCCCACATTTAAGTAGCCAATTGGACTTAAGAGTAATCTGAAAAAAGCATTAACACTTCATAACTGTGGTGTGGGTGGGTAGCTTTGTAAAATTATACTTTTGTCTTACTACAATGTAAGGCAAGTACAATGATATAGCTTTAAATCCTGTTTTGATGGCTTTTATTAATTAGACGATATTATGCCGTTTAGTAATTATCATTTCCTTTAGCATCTTCACTGTAGATTGCTGAGGATTAGCATGCAAGGCCACTTCACTCATTATTTCTAATTCCTTGTTAACAATTTGCTATATTTGCAATAATTTTCACCAGAAAAAAAAAACTGATTTCACTGCAGAAAAAATTAACATGGCATTCTTGCTAACACTATTTTTAGGAGGCCTGCTAGAAACCTTGATCCTTGACTCGAGTCTGAAGTTTGACTGGTAATAAGTTCAACACACTGACATATAATTTTCCATAAATGATGAGTATAACATTATGTCAAAAATAAGTGTTCGCCGGGCGGTGGTGGCGCACGCCTTTAATCCCAGCACTCGGGAGGCAGAGCCAGGTGGATCTCTGTGAGTTCGAGGCCGGCCTGGGCTACCAAGTGAGTTCCAGGAAAGGCGCAAAGCTACACAGAGAAACCCTGTCTCGAAAAACCAAAAAAAAAAAAAAAAAAAAAATAAGTGTTCAATGAAAATTTAGAGTTCTGCTACATGATCAGCAAAACAAAAAATTTGAAATGTTCTGCTTTATCTGCCACACATGGTTCACATGGTCACAGTTCCTAGCAAGAGATGTTTAATGTGACTTATGGGTCACATGGAAAGAACTTAATAGGGCTCAAACGTGAATTTTTCAATAACTTTAGCACATACAATTTCTTTTGTGTATTTTGGGACCTATTTTTTTATAGTAATAAATATTAGTCATGCATTCAGATAAATGTGGATTCCTTGTGAACCATGTGTATTAATGGCATTTCATATAAAATATTAGAACGAATCATTGCTTTTTATGTAATAGAGCATAAGAAATATGAGCAAATGTGCCACTAATAAATTTTAACTTTGAAAATGCAATTTGTGTGTCTGATTTCCTCAGTTTAACTAAATATTATAACCATATTATTTTCTTTCTAAAAAAAATTACATATATATATATATATATATATATATATATATCAGTTGGGGCAGTCTATTGACTATTATTAACAGGAAATAAATTTAGGTCTCACACCATAGCATTCCCAAATCATCCCAACACCAAAAATAAATATTTTGACACATAAGTAAATGTAATGTTTCCAAAACAAACCAAATTTAATTTAAACCCATATATGAGGAGTTAAACATAGCAACCCTTCCCTGAATCCATAATAACCCAAACCTAAATTTTGGAATTTGAAGTTTTAAAGCAATAGTAGTATTGAAGTATAATTATCTGTGTACTAGTCATACCAAAGAGGAGAACACATAAAATTTAGAGAGCCCTTTATTTTGGTTAGATGAGTAAATTTAAGAGAACATTGCTCATTTGTGTCCCTAGGAGACATGAAAGACGTGTCAAATAATAGTGAGAAAATTTATACACATTTTTAAATACTTGCATGTAGTGACTTAGATCATGATTAAAATGAAGAAAATTATTAATTTTAAAATGTACCTGAAGGAAAATCTTCTTATCCATGATTTGTATTTTGTAAGAAGTTGTTACTTATTCATATTTAAACTTTTGATTTTTCTGCAAGGCATGATATATTTCCACAAGAATATGCACTTTTTATATGATATGATTAAACTATTTTCACATGCTCTACTGTGAACCTTTTTGAAGTATTGTGGTCATTTCTCTTCTATTTAAGTTGCCTTTTCATATCCTTTAAAACACATACAAAAATATTTATGCGAAGCTTAAACATGTGTGTGTGTGTGTTGTTTATTGATTCTTCCATGTCTTGCTATAGATTAGATACACATTTGATGTGAATTTTTAAGCCATGATTAAAATACACATTCTTCATACATGTCTGTTTTTTTTTTTTCTGCGCTGATTCTTATTTCTCATTATAATTACAAGGACTTTGATGTTCACTGGTAATGATTCAGTTGCTGATCCATTTCAATTGTAAAATGTTCTACCTTTTATATCCTCAAAGGCATATATGTTAAAAGGTTGATTGCAATTTAGCACCATTTGAAGTCATGAATTTTTTTGATAAGTAGGAACTCTAAATGAGAGTTTTAGGTTATTGTAGATGTATTTTTATAGTGGATTGAACAATCCACTTTCTTGGTTTTTTTTTTTTTTTTTTTTTTTTTTTTTTTTTTTTTTTTTTTTTTTTTTTTTTTTTGCCTGCTTGGTTCCCAGTTGGTGGACTGGGAGTGACTAGGAAGTATAGCCTTGTTGGAAAGGGTGTGACCCTGTTGCAGAAGGTGTTTTACTGGAGGTGGGACTTTAGGTTCCCATGCCAGACTCATTTTCTCTGTCTACTGCCCAATCCAATCCTTTCTTTTAAAAGAGTTGCTTGGGTTATGGTGTCTTTTTGTAGCAATATAAAAGAAAACTCTGACAATTATCAAAGGGGATTGTGAGACTGAGGTCTTTCACTTGTTTTCTTGATCTGGCCATGAGATAAGTAGTTTTCTTTATCGTGTTCTTTTTCTATTATGAAGTACCATGCCAAGAGCCCCAAGGAAGAACTGACTATGGAAAAAATTAATCAAAAATTGAGTTAAAATTAAACTTTTCTCCTCATAAATAATCTCAGGTTATTTGTGTAATACATTAAGGCTGACTGGAATAATTCATAATAATATACAGAGTTGAACCATATGAAATTAGTAATACTGAAATATTTTTATTAATAATTGCTATACTCAAGTACATTTAGTAGGTGCTATATGGAGGATAAGGTCTAAAACAAGACCATGATGAAATGACCATGAAGACAGGGAGGTGGGATTGATATCATCTAAGAGGAGTAATTTTAGGGACATAGGTACCTTTGAGGAGTGTTGGACTACTTCTTCTACCTTGTCTATGATTAGGGGTTGAGTAATTGGGATATATACCCTCTGTATTTTGATTGTGTTGCCTGATGGATCATTGTGATACAAGGTATAATAAAACATACCCATGACTCCCATCTCCCAGCTAGGGTACCTTGGGACCTTAATTAGTATATAAAAAAATCCCTCATTGTTCATAAGAGATGGAACACCTTTTTGCATATGCATCATGTCTCTTAAAGAACTAATAAGGGCAATCTCCATAAGTCTCTGGCCAATGTTGATATAGTTTGATCATAGAGAAATCAAGCACAGGGAAGAGGTGTTTTAGAAATTAATTTGACTGTTATGAGGATAAATATTTCCTTTTGGAAACTTTCTGGTGAGCAGTCTCCAGATCTTACCACAAGAGTGGTCTGGATGAATTCTTGAGAATAGGTTTCCTGAACCTTTGAAATCTTAATATAACAGGCATAGAGGGGGAAAATATCAGAAACATTTTATTCATTGTCTTAAGTCACTTTCTTATACCTTCAGAACTTTCCTTTACATGCCTTAAAACACTTTCTTATACTCTCATTGTAACTAGACTGCATTTTCACTGATAGCCTCTCCTGTGCTTTCTTTAGGAATTTCAGTCTTGTCACAAAGTGTCAAGTCTCAGCTGCTCTCCATGACCCCTGAGTACTTATTTCAAATGAAGACCACCTAGGTGACTCTTCTATTACCATGTTCGGCTACCAGCATGAGGTACAGTCTTATATATGAATCCATGGTGATGCAGCTTTAATACCTCACTAAAAGAGCATTGCTTTTAAAATCCCACTTTTCATAAATCATATTTTTATGATTTTTGTTTTCAAGACAGAAATTACCATGCAAAAATAGAGAAAACAGACATATACAGTAAGGCTAGTTGAGAAGAGATGGATAACAGAGATATAAGGAACAGGGTCAGCTTTGACAGCCTACTATAGAATACTTTCCTGACCTTGTTAGGACAAGGTGTGTGTTATAGGTATCTTGGCAAAAAAAAATCCATATTTAAAAGCTAGTCCAGACAGGTGTAGATAGGAAGAAATAGAGGAGGAGAGAGCAAGTTTAGAAGTGAGAGGTTTTCAGAATATTTGTTTGTGCAGTGATGAAGTTGCCACCACTGAGAACTGAGCATGCCGGTTTGGGACACTGAATGGTAGTGAGGCCAAGATATTTGTAGTAACAATGAGATTTTAATAAATCTGAGTCTGTGGAGTTAGAGAAACAGGGTCACAAAATGAACTCCACTAAGGGGAGTTTTATAAGCTTCAGGTGGGAGCTAAGAGACAAGAATGAAGCCCAGGAGGTCATCAAGAAGCCATGAGACTTCCAGGAGAGAGCTTAGAAACAGGAAGCACATGGTCTCAGGGTTGAAAAGATGAGTGCTACCTGGCACCCCTGGGGTAGTGCAGTCCAGGTGGGTTGGGTGGAAATGTGGGCGTGCAGGTCAGTTCAAGTAAATGCAAAGATAGTTTTTGACTGGGGGGGGGGTGGTCCAGAGAGATGGAAAAGAAGGCATCCTTGAGTTCTAAGATAGAAACATGAGAGGTCACTGAGCAGATAGCAAAAAGAAGAGAATACAGGTTAGGAACTACTTAGTGGAGAGAAACCACTGTGGAATTAATAAGTCAGATCTTGAACCAAGTGTTACATTCCATTGGGATTTTTAACCGGGAGTATGGGACTGTTAAATCGAAAAGAAGCAGGGCACACAACATTCTTTCTAAAGAAGTCAGAGATAAGAGGCTTAAGTCCCTTGAGAATTTGGAGAAAGAGTGAGTATTGAACCTGGGTGATATATTTGGTTAAGTTTGGTAATTGAGTGATGAGAAGGGAATGATGTTTAGCTATAGAGAGGTTATAGGTGTCTCATACCTGGAGACTGACTTGGGAGGCCAGTAAGGGAAAAAGTGTGTCGCATTGTGTGGTTTGGAGGAGAAGAAGGAAAAGGGAGGGGGATAGTCTGAGAGCCATGGGTCAAATAGATTGGGTGAGCAAAGGAAATAGAGACGACGTCTACTTTGGTAAGAGTGATCTCTTCCCTACATTTTGGAATGGTAATGTATATTCTGTGCCATTATATGTTGGAAGTATGTGATCTGTTTCTTTTTATTATTTTTTATTTTACTGGGGATTACAGTTAAGAGATTGCATGAGTCTCAGAAGCAAATTTGAACTTTGGACATTTAAACATTGTTGAGACTGTGATAGACTATGGGGACTATTGAAGTTGGACTAAATGCATTTTGCATTATGATATTGTTACAGTCTTATGGGGGAGGTAGTTATCTCAGTTACTACTCCAGCACCATGTCTGCCCACATACTGCCATGCTCTCTGTCATGATGACAATGGATTGAATCTCTGAAACTGTATGCTAGCTACCCCAATTAAATCTTTTCTTTACACCTTTAATCCCAGCACTAAGGAGGCAAAGGCAGGTGGTTCTCTGTGAGTTCATGGCCAGTCGGGTCTACAAAGTGAGTTCCAGGACAACTAGGACAGTTACAGAAAGAAACCCTGTCTTCAAAAACAAACAAACAAACAAAAATATCTTCTATATAAGAGTTGTCATGGTCATGGTGTCTCTTCACAGCAACAGAAGACTAAACAAACCCTAATCCTTTTCTACTTGAGAGTGCTCATTTAATGTGTAAGGGACATATACTCTGAACAAGCCATTTGTCCTGGCACCATCCTGAAAAGGGAGAACTGTACCTAGTTTAAGGCAGGTAGGGGAGAGTAAAGGGATTCCCATGGGGAGCAGAAGTGAATAGGGGGAGGACTGAGGGCTGACAGTGGACTGAATATGGGCAGCCAATAAAATTGATTTGGGCTACCTATCACTGTAGATTGATAAAAGGAAACAGAAGAGGCCAGAGATGGAGAGAAGAGACTATGGGTTAAGGTCAACAACCTGGAGGCTCATTAGCTTACAGAAAATAGCAGAGTAATCATCTGGTTTTGGCTTCATAGCTAGGCAGAGTTGTTTTATCTTTGGTTGGTTTATAAAATGTGTTCACTTTTAATCAAGATGGGAGTGAATTCAAATGTCAAAATCCATCGTTTCCATCCTAGCAAAGATTACTGTCAGCCACATGACTGCTAAGGTGGTAGCAAGGCAAAGGCTTCACTTAGTACCTATGGATAGACTTGTAACTATCAACCCTAGTGTTATGGGTTTTAAGTTAATCCTTTTGTTACAGATTTTCAATCATAACCAATATGCTTATATTGGTTTAAATATTCAGGTAACTCCTTGTAGTTAAAAGGGAGGTTTATTTTGTGGTGTAACTTACAAGTAAAGGGATAGGTAACAGGGTCTGGGAAAGGTGAAGCGCAGTCCAGTGGTGTTCTCTGGAGAATTCTGCTCAGTCTACCTCCAGCGTCCAGGATCCAGGAACCAAGAGAGCCAGCCCATCCAGATCCCAGGTCTTCAGGGGTCCTCTCTCGGCTCCACCTTATAGGAGTGACAGTTACCAAAGCCTCAATGGGGGCGGTACTTCCAGGTCAAAGCTGGAATGACTGGCTACCCACTACATGCTTATAAATCTTGAGGTACATAGAGTTTACACAATAGTCTCACACAATAAGATTTATAACTTAGCAAATGTTTAGAGATTTAAACTGAAACCAAAAAATTATGAGATGAGGAGCAATAGTCTTGATTGGAAAAAGTCTGTCCCTTTATTTTGTTTTGCTCTCCTTTCTCTGTCACATAGTCGGGTGGATTGCCTGATATGGGAGAGAGAAACATGCTTGGGTCTAAAGGAGGTGAAGCTATACCCCAGCTCCAGCACAGCTTTTAATTGAGTGGGTCAGCATTAAACAATAGACTAATAAGAGGATGCTGTAGTAGGGAGCTGAGAGATGCAGCACCTGGTGAGATGTATGTGCAAGGTGTGTGTATGCTACAGCAGGTCTTCTCCTTTGATTTCTCCAACTCCTGCTAGGTCTGGTTCCAACTCCCACTTTTCAACAAACTTACAGGTTCATCAACAGTAACTTAAAAGACAGGACATTTACTGTGTGTGTGTGTGTGTGTGTGTGTGGTGTTGGGGAGATCTAACAAAAGCAAACAGGGCTTTGAGCTGATAAAAGAGGAAGCTTGAACTTAGGGAATGGGAATCTCTTTCCATTTCCCTGATAGCTTATAGTATTTGCAAAGTTTCTGAATAATATTGGAATCTATGTTGTCATTAGGCAACCATTTGAATCGATTATCAAGGAGATATTGAGGCCACATTTTATTGCAAAAGCAAATAAACTGGGGGACCTTCATGTGGGATTCCAGGTGGAAAGGAAGGAGGTTTTCTAACAGGCATCCTAATAGGTAATGAGAGGGTAGGGAAGACACTGTTTCCATGGATGAGCTGTGGGGAGTAGAGGAAGAAAAGTTGAAGCAGCCAGTAGTTGAGAAAGTCCCTAGGATTTAGGGAGGATGAAACAAGGACCAAGCTGTTCAGTGGACTATCACTGCACTCGATGGTGTTCAGGACTAATAGGCTGAAGAGGAGTCTCAATGCCTGCTATCAGAGCCTTTGACAAGGCTGGAAGGCTTGCATAGAGGCCATGGAAAACTGAGATCAGTGATGAAGTCTGATCCATGGGAAAAGTTCAGGGAATAGAGTCACAAAAGCCACAAGGGCCTAGAAGAGCTGTAGGATTATGGGCAGCTCCCAAAGCAAGGTGGAAGAAGAGGGCATAAAAGGGAGCAATAGCCTAGTTGGGTCTAAGGATGTTGCAAGATCGCAGCTCTAAGGGTTGGGGGGAATGGGTGATGTCAAATGTGCTAAAAACGGTGGCAGGGAGTACTTCTGCCTGCAGGAGTAACAGAGGGGTGCTGGATGCTCAATGGTCACTTCCTTGGATTCAGTCAAGCACTTACATTGATCAAAGTGGGGACTTACAAAATTGCCACTGGTGGGTGCGGTGCGGCAAGGAAGGTTAGTCTGTTATGGGCAGATTGGAGATGAGGGATCGAGTCCCAGAATGGGGAGCATGGACTAGAGGAGCCTCTCCTAATTACCAATGTAAGTGTTATAGCTCTGGAGAGAAAGGTATCCTGGTGTCAGGATACCAAGGTGTCAGGAGCCAAGGAATACCACAAAGTCACAGAGCACAACAAACCTCACACAAGAGATTTATTGGGAGAGAGACGAAAAGATGGGTCCTCTGCTCAGGACAGAAGCATCAAAGAACTGAGCAGGAGGAAGGCCATACATAATTTGTTGGGTTTTTGTTTTGTTTTGTTTTGTTTTTTTTTTGAGGGGCATAGCGGGGCAAAGCTTCCGGGGTTGCCTGGGATTGGTGGGATCCTATGTCCTCATTTTGGGACAAGCTCGGGGATTGGTGAGATTACAAGTTGAGGGGTGATGGGTTTTCAAAATCCAGAAGTGAGCTCAGACTTTTAAATCATTCGTTTTTCTTATGAAATGGTGTGTCCTGATTTTTATCTATCAGAAGATCTTTGAATTTTTCTATTGTTTTTAAACTCTAGATACCATTTATATTTTTTATCTAGCAAAAGGAAATTATTTTTTTCTGATTTAGAAATGTTTATATGACTTTTATATCTGTGATTATAAAACTATAACTTTTTGTTATTTTGCAAGATTTGTAAATATCAAGACAGGTAAACTTACAGTGCCACATAATTGCACCTTCATCTCTGTTTTATAATTCAAAGATTTTTTTAATAAATATTTTTATTTTATAATTAATTTAATTTTACATATCAGCAACAGATTTCCCTGTCCTCCCTCCTCCCACCGCCCAGCCTTCCCCCTCAATACGCCCCCCATTCCCATCTCCTCCAAGGCAAAGTCTCCCATGGGGAGTCAGCCTAGCCTGGTAGATTCAGTTGAGGCAGGTCCAGTCCCCTCCTCCCTACACCAAGGCTGAGCAAAGTGTATCAGCATAGGCCCTAGGTTCCAATAAGCCAGCCCATGCACCAGGACAGGTCCGGGCTCCACTGCCTGGGGACCTCCCAAACAGTTCAAGCTAATCAACTGTCTCACTTATCCAGAGGGCCTGGTCCACTTCCATGGGGGCTCCTCAGCTATTGGTTCACAGTTCATGTGTTTCCACTAGTTTGGTTGTTTGTCCCTGTGCTTTTTCCAATCACGGTCTTGATATCTCTTATCCCTGGGAAACATGTGAACAAATATTTATTCACCCCAGATAGGGAAGAAACAACAGATAATAGTGCAGATATTACTAAAGTCCACCTTGGTGAACCAGTCAATTTTTTTTTTTTCTGTTTTTTCGAGACAGGGTTTCTCTGTGTAGATTTTCGTTCCTATCCTGGATCTTGCTCTGTAGACCAGGCTGGCCTCAAACCTGCCTTACTCTGCCTCCCAAGTGCTGGGATTAAAGGCATGAGCCACTGCTCCTCGACGAAACAGTCAATTTTATTGGGGTCATTTGAAGGAGTATGGATAAGGGATTATTTGCAGGAATAGAAATGACTCAAAGACAGATTAATTACCAAAAGCTCATTTTAGGATTAGTGACAACTTATGAATGATGGAAATCAAGAGCACATCGCATAAACTACAGGCATTGCAACAGATTGGGGAGTGTCTTTTCAGGTAGATCAGATGATCTGTGATTCTTCCAGGTAACTCAGCTGGACTCCATTTCTTCTAGGTTAAAAAGGTGGTCTGAACTCCTTCTCTCAGCTTCGTGAACATATATGCTTAGAGAGGGAGGGACCTGTCTAAGTGAATGTAGCCATTTTTGAGAATTTTCTGAAGCTCTGTTGAGTTACATTTACCGTTTAAAGAATTTCCCTGTGGGACAGAATTTCAGCTCTCCTTAGAACATCCTGTTGCTTCACCTCCCTGTCAACAACTCTTCCTTAAGCAGAGTCTTTCCTGATGCAAGGTTTTTACCTTGGCAAAAACTGCTGCACCACAGGGAGTCACAGGTGCCCATGGAAAACTGACTACTATCATTTAGTTAAGTGCTGAGTTATTAAGTTACCATCCAAATATTTATGTTTATTTCTATGATTATTGCTTCTCTGAACCTTAGTCATATAAGCTCCTTTGGAATTTAACAGAGGTTAATTCAGATATTTATAACCCGTCAAAGAGCTGGGAAATAATGACTATCTAAGTACTCAATTCAGAATAAGGCTTTGCTATTAACATGGCCTCACTCAAGTCTCAGGGAATATTGTGGAAGTAGTAGAAAGAATGTCAGTGCTAAGAAGATAGAAAGGATTGCTGTGAAAGTCTATTCCTTTCAAATGAATATAATTGTTGTCCTCTTTTAAATTGTTGCTGCCTTTTAAGCCATGGTTGTCCGAACCAGCAATGGCAACTCTGAGTCTACCAGCTGTGGTTAGGCCACAGGGCCATACCCAGAGGGAATTCTGTTCCCTCCATCTCCAACTCTTGCCAAGTGATGATGCAAAGGTTAAGGTTGAATTCTGCTCTTCAGAAAGGCTGAATAGCAGTAGCTCACCTCCTCACTTTGCTTTTGTCCTCCAAAAAGCCCTAGTTTCTCCTAGGCCCTACTTAAAAACCCTTTTTCCACCTGGCTCCTCCGTACCACTTCCTGTCAGCTAGTTGCTGACTCAGCCACCTGAGGACAGGTGAGTTTTACTTAATCAAACACACCTCTGCATCATTAAACAAGTGTTCCAGAGCATAAACAAAAGTAACAAACCTTGAAATAATATTCTACAACATATAATAGCAAGCATATGCTCACCACAGCTATGGATACCTTCCTTACACATGTATGAATTTCAGGCAGTCAGCAGTCCATCCTGGATGGGCTAATGAGAACCCAACCACAATCAAAGAACTATGTTTGTTGGGGCAGGGAGAGTCAAATGTCTTTGAATCATGGCCCTTGACATGCTTCCCCTACTCTGAGAGATGTCGGCCCTCCAACAGACTGTTCTAAGACTTTTATGTGAATTGGATGAATTGTTTTTTTTTTTTAAAAAAAAAAAAAGAAGAAGGAGTGTGAGGGTGGAAAGAGAAAAAGTTTGTGATGGTCCTGGGAAGAATAAGAGGGTGAGGTAATCAGATATGATCAAGACATACTATACACATGTCCGACAATGTCAAAGCTTAAATTAAAAACATTTAAATATTTTGATGTAATTGCTAAGTGTAATTGAGCTATGATGTAGCTGTTCAACAACTTGGAGTGTTTTTATATTATAAAATAAAAATGAAAATATAACATTGTTATCACTGTAATTATAATTCTATAAAATATAATAAATTGTTTGATTAAATGACTTATGAAAGTACATAATTTTCTAATAGACATTTTCTCTCAAACTCAGGTTTTATCCACATCAGTTATATTTTATGGCATCTTGTATTATTCAGTGTCTATGCAATGGATTATTTTCTATTGATGGTAAGCACATTGAGCATTTTCATGGTCATAAAGGCATTTACTTGGTGTTTCTCTGCTCTAGGATTCTAATTCTTCATCTATTTAGTACTAAGCTTCTTTGAGTAATATTTACCTTATTAAAGCAAGTTTACTAGATATTCTATTAAGTTCTATACTATATTTGGCAATTTGAACTCCATTACAATCATCAGTTAAGACTGTTTACTCAACAGCCTATTAATGATTTACTTCAATTTGTATTGATGTTTGTTTTTAAAAGTTAAACTCTACATTTCTTTAAGTTATATGTTTTCTATGTATACTCTTACATGTGTCTGATTACAAACATCCTGTTAAGTGTAAGTTATACTAAAACTGTTCAGTAGGATCAATGGGGAAGACAATGACCAGTTCATACAACTCAAAGGGAGTTTATTACCTTGGCTTTAGTCATGACTGGATTCAGTGGCTCTAATGAGTCCATAACAAATTTAATATGGTTCTTTGTAAGATCTACTTTGTGTTTCAGTTTGATAACATGCTGACCAAAGCATAAACAGATGAGGCTGCCAACACCATTAGGTCAACATGGTATAACAAAAAGCCTAGGGCAAGAGTATACAGCGTTAATAATTCACTGCAGGAAAAGTTGGGCTTTATTATTTTGTGGTTGTAGCATTCCTCATATTCCCTTCCTTACAGAAGTTCTTCGGTGGCAAGATCTGCATAGACTGCCACATACACATTACCCAGCTGCTGGCCATTCTGTCCACCAGAACCACATGGAAATTCCAAGCAAACCTTGGAATTCTCTATTCTCCTAAAGATATTCTATATGATTTCATGTCTAGCAGGCTTCTGTCTAATGTCCTAATAGCCTGCTAAAGTAAGAATGCCTGCAAAAGACATTAGCCTCTACCCAATTTCCACACTACTATTTTCATTTCTCTACTGTGAAACAAAACCAAAATAAGAAAAAAACACATTTTCATTTAGTCCTTGTGCTAACCCTAAATATTTACCTTTCTTAAAAGTACCTATACTATTGAGCTTGTTTTTATTTTATTTTTTCTTATTGGACCTTACCATGCCCATTCTCTGTCCAAAGTTAATGACTGTGTTTTCCAAACAGTGTATTCTATAGTCCAAAAGTTGTGAACTTAGATTTTCAATGTCCCTTCATCCTGATCAAAAAGCATAAATATCTATATTAGAATAAAATTGAAGGCCATTGTTTGAGCTTGGTCCTTGAAATCCACCCTGCTCTCATACCTAATTTCTTTATTTCTATTAATTAATTAATGTATTTTACATCCAGACTGCATCCTCCCTGCCCTCTTCTCCTTCCAATCCTCCCCTGCCAATCCCCCCTCCTCCTTTCCCTTAGAAAGGGTCAGGGCCTCCCATGGGCATCAACAAAGCATGGCATATCAAGATGACATAAGACCAAGCACCTCCTCCTGTAATCAAGCTGGGCAAAGCAGTCGAGCTTGAGGAATAGATTCCCAAGAGCCAGCCAAAACCCCATGGACAGTCCCTGCTCCCATTGTGAGGAATCACACATTAGACCAAGCTACACATCTGTCACATATTTGCAGACAGTCTAGGTCAGTTCCACGCAGGCTCCCTTCTTGTTGGTTCAGACTCTGTGAGTTCCTATGAGCCAGGCTAGTGGTTTCTATGTGGTTTCCTGTGATGCTCCTGACCCCCCTGTCTCCTACAATTCCTCCTCCATCTCCTCAGCAGGACTACCCAAGCACAGCTCAATGATCCTCATGCCTAATTTCATTCACTACTATTTACAAACTGACTTGAAGTAGCATTTAAAATTATTTAAGTAAACATTTTCTCTATATAAAGTTTATTGCTAACTGGTTTCTTTTTTTTAACCTGAGATAATTTATATGACTTATATAAATTACTTATCCAAATGATTTTGATGCAGAGAAGTGCTTGGTATTTTTTTTTAACAACCTTTGGGTTAGTACTGGAATGAGATGATCAATATGCTTCATTGTTATTAAAATTTTAAAAAAGGCTTGAAAATATAATGTGAGGCCAAACAAATGTCATCATGTGACAATATCTGAACCAATTCAATCAACATATTAGCCACCCATACTTAAGATGTTGGAAGGGTTTGCTGACTTGTAGAGAGGTTTCAGTCTCCCCATGGCCTGAAAGCTTATCTTAATAGCTCTACAACATGGGGCTCCCTCCTTGCAGCAGAAAATCCTGCCTCTACCTCCCCTTATCTGGAGAATGTACCTGGGCCTGGAGGACTGACCTGTTCTGAAAGTTGTCTCTAAACGAGATGCTTGGATTATCTTTTTTTTTTTTTTTTTTTTTTTTCTTTTTTTTTTTTTTTATTAATTTATTTTGCAATACAATTCAGTTCTACATATCAGCCACGGATTCCCTTGTTCTCCCCCCTCCCGTCCCCCTCACCTTCCCCTCAACACCCCCCCCCATTCCCATCTCCTCCAGGGCAAAGCCTTCCCCACAGACTGAGGTCAACCTGGTAGACTCAGTCCAGGTAGGTCTAGTCCCCTCCTCCCAGGCCGAGCCAAACAATCCTGCATAGGCCCCAGGTTTCAAACAGCCAACTCATGCAATGAGCACAAGATCTGGTCCCACTGCCTGGGTGCCTCCCAAACAGATCAAGCCAATCAACTGTCTCATCCATTCAGAGGGCCTGATCCAGTGGGGACCCCTCAGCCATTGGTTCATAGTTCATGTGTTTCCATTCATTTGGCTATTTGTCCCTGTGCTTTATCCAACCTTGGTCTCAACAATTCTCGCTCATATAAACCCTCCTCATTCTCGCTAATTGGACTCCCAGAGATCCACCCGGGGCCTAGTCATGGATCTCTGCATCCAGATCCCTCAGTAGTTGGATGGGGTTTCTAGCACAACAATTAGGGTGTTTGGCCATCCCATCACCAGAGTAGGTCAGTTCAGGCTGTCTCTCGACCTCTGCCAGCAGTCTGTTGTGTGGGTATCTTTGTGGATTTCTGTGGGCCTCTCTAGCACTTTGCTTCTTCCTATTCTCATGTGGTCTTTATTTACCATGGTCTCCTATTCCTTGTTCTCCCTCTCTGTTGTTGATCCAGCTGGGATCTCCCGCTCCCCCAAGCTCTCTTTCCCTCGACCCTCGCCTTTCATTACCCCCACTCATGTCCAGGCTGTTCATGTAGATCTCATTCCATTTCTCTGTCATTGGGTGATCCCTGTGTCTTTCTTGGGGTCCTGTTTTCCAGGTAGCCTCCCTGGTGATGTGAGTAGCAGACAAGTCATCCTTGTTTCATGTCTAGTATCCTGCTATGAGTGAGTACATACCATGTTTGTCTTTCTGAGTCTGGGTTACCTCACTCAGGATGATTTTTTCTAGATCCATCCATTTGTCTGCAAACCTCATGATGCCATTGTTTTTCTCTGCTGAGTAGTATTCCAAAGCGACAGCCTACAGAATGGGAAAAGATCTTCACCAACCCCACATCTGACAGAGGACTGATATCCAGACTATATAGGGAACTCAAGAAATTAGACATCAAAATGCCCAACAGTCCAATTAAGAAATGGGCTATAGAACTAAACAGAGAATTCTCAACAGAGGAAACTCAAATGGCCGAAAGACATTTAAGGAACTGCTCAACATCCCTAATCATCAGGGAAATGCAAATCAAAACAACTCTGAGATACCACCTTACGCCTGTCAGAATGGCTAAGATCAAAAACACTGAAGACACCTTATGCTGGAGAGGATGTGGAGCTAGGGGAACTCTCCTCCACTGCTGGTGGGAATGCAAGCTTGTACAACCACTTTGGAAATCAATATGGCGCTTTCTTAGAAAATTGGGAATCAATCTCCCCCAAGATCCAGCTATACCACTCTTGGGCATATACCCAAGAAATGCTCAACCACACCATAAGAGCACTTGTTCAGTTATGTTCATATCAGCATTGTTTGTAATAGCCAGAACATGGAAACAACCCAGATGCCCTTCAACTGAAGAATGGATAAACAAAATGTGGTACATATACACAATGGAATACTACTCAGCTTGGATTATCTTTAGCTTGACCCTGGCACAGATTCCTGCTAAGAAGACTTGTGCTAGGAACTCTGCTATAGGAACCTACTGCCACAAAGAAAGCCTTGTGATAGGAGCTTGGCACTCTTTGCCAATGAAGGTTTTTCCCCAGGCTTCTCAATCCTATATATTCTTTCTGCTGTGGAATAAATTTGAGCTGTTTCACTGATGTAAGTCTCCCAGAGGGCTGTCTCCGTTCGTGCTCTTGGGTCCCTTACAAAGCTTTCGGTCACAGCTTCTGCTCCAGTGGCCATCATGGACTGATGGCTGACAGGCTGAGAGGGAAAGAGGACTCCCACCACATAAAGATATAATATTTTATGTACCCCTGATTCCTTAATTTCTTTAATATATAATTAAATTTAGAATTAATTATTACTCACAATGCCTGAGTAATTGTCTGCCAATTTCTATTTGTTACCCTCTAAGTAATCTTTTGAACTTGTTCAAAAATTCTCATTTTTCTCCAAATTAGCCCAACGTTGGCTTTCATCTGTCCAATTGGCTGTAAGTAGAATCCACTTAACAGTTCTACCCACTTTCTATCCATTTAGCAAAGCATCCATCCTACAGTAAAACTTTTATCATGCAATTCTCTTACATAAACATCATCAATGCATAAAGTTTATTCAACTCATTTGGTATTTAATACCATCTTTAACTCATTACAATTCCATCTCTCCAATATAATGTTTGAAAAGGATCCTCTTATAGACCTTATAGACTGAGAATTTTCTTTCATCTCCATCTCTTATCTTCTTTCCATATCATTTTCTCAAACACAAATGTCTCATTTACTTCCATAAACTTAACCTGTGAAAATCCATACATAATTCTAAGGCTTCTATAAATTCTACATAGTCCACAAAGTCTTCGGAAGATTTTATCCTTGTAATACATTTGCTTTAAAGTTTCATAAGACATATAACATAGAGTTTTATTTTATGTTAGACAGGTACATGTTTCTTAATTAAAAAGTTCATTCCATTCACTGTTCTTTATCTGCCAAACACTTAAAACAACTCACTAAGTCAATGATGAAAATAACTACAAATATTTTTAATAATAAAGAACATGATAATATAGGGTCCTTCTGATAGGATTTTAAGTCTCTCACTATATTAATTTTTAGAAGTTAGCTTAAAATAATTGAAGGCAGTGATACAGTTTACAATTTTCATCCCCAATTCTTCTCTATGTAGATTGTGAATGCATCATCTTAATTTAAAATGTGTTATGTAATCTATATTATTTAATACATTTAATAAACTACATACTAATGTATATCCTAGAATACTGGAAGGAAACACATGGCTTTTACTCAAAAAAGGTTGTCTTAAATTCTTACTAACTTTTGGAATAATTATACTACAGTGTATTTCTTTTTGTCTCCTTAAATATTTAACTTTTTAGAACCTGTAATTGTTATTTAACCCATATAATCTACGTCATCAATACTTCCTATAAAGTCAAATAAAATTTGAATCTTTTCATAAAAATTTCAAATTTATGAGATTCACAGACAACTTGGAAGTAAAATCAACAATAAAGAAATAACGTAAGTTAAAACATTTCCCAAGTCATCTTAACAGTATTACAGAATGTATTAAAGTGACTATTTGAACACAGTAACACTTCTAACATGGTTATATTACTTTGTTCTGAAACCAAATACCAGTTGAAATTCATTTTATATTAAGTATGTCCAGGCTGTTCTTATTCTAAACTGTATTTAACAAAATCATTAGTGTGTTAATAGCATAGAAATGTCAAAAACTATTAAAATCCCTTTCCAATTTTTGATATTAGAACAATATATCATGGGGAGATGGGAAAGCAGTTATGCAATACTTAATGAAGTTCAACTTTGAACAAATGAAAATTGGACCACACTCAACTTTAAACCTATACTAACTGCTACCAATTTTTGCCAAAGAAAATTAGTGATTCATATTTTATAATAATCCATTATTTGAAAGTTAAGGTTTCCTGTAATTTTGAATATATTGCTTTTGCTGAGTATGTTGAGAGCTCTTAAAGACTGGGCATGTCATATATGACCATAAAAGAAATGAGAATATAATAACCTCAAATGACACTAAAAGCTAATTATGCCTACAATTTCATATTACCTACTTATTCAGCTTTTAAAATTTGTTCTATTGCTTCATTTTTTTGTATACCCAATTTTATTCTCTATTCTTTCACGCCATTTCATTCTTTTGTTTTGAGTCTTCTCTTTTGACCCATTATGCTGAACAATTCTTGCAGAAGATAATTTGTCATCACTGTCATAATGAATCCAATTTTCCTTAACCTGGACCTGGTCATAGCATGCTGTATTGCAAGGAAAACCACCTGAAAGGCTAAAAAGAGGCACCATTTGAGAAGTGTGACTGTACTATTATAGCTTTAATTAGATCAGTCAAAATTCTTGGTGAATGCTGTTCTGTAAAGCACCCCTTAGCAGAGGAAATCAGGCTCTTAAAAATTCCCTTAGTCAAGGACACAATACTATTCCTGCTAAATATAAAAGCGCAGATCAAAATATGCTACCTAATAAATAGCAGTCTTAAATTACAAGTGCTGATGTAAATGATGAAGCTATTTTCAATTATCCATTGTAATATCTAATTATGTTTGTGAAATCACCTTTTATTTTGAAGATGAAATATATCTATGTAAGTAAGCAAGATTAATATAAAAGTTGCATACCAACTGTATTAAAAAGCACAGTTCTTCTGAAAAATATTTCCAATAAAATCTATGCTGATTTAAGCATAAGCCTTTGTTCCTAACCTAAAATAGGAAGTAATATAAATATGTGGTGTTTTGAATAAAATGGCCCCCATAGGCTCATAAGGACTGGCACTCTTAAGAGATCTGGCATTGTTGGAGTAAGTGTGGTGTTGTAGGAGCAAGTGTGTCACAAGAGGGCATGTTTTGAGGTCTTAAATGCTGAAGTCAGGACTAGAATAATGTCACTCATTGCTGCCTGTGGATCCAGATGTAAAACTCTCAGCTATTTCTCCAGCACCATGTCTGCCTGCCTGCTACCATGCTTCCCACAATGATGATAATGGACCAAACCTCTGAACCATAAAGCAGCCCCAATTAAGTATTTTCTTTTATAAGAATTGTCATGGTCATGGTGTCTCTTTACAGCAATAAAACCCTAACTAAATTAGAGCCAAATTATTAAGAGTCAGTTGGCAATTTTATGAAGAAATACATACTAAAAGTTGATTCAAAACATATAAAAGCAACTTTCTAGACATAAATTCTACCCTCTCCCCTTACCAAACTTAGAGATCATTGTGAAATGGGAAATGGAAAGGTTCAAAATTCAGAGGTTGTGGATGGCTACAAGGAGAAAGTGTCTTCTGGATACAGCAGGGCGGCTGCACACATGAACTCATGTCAGTTCTGACAGTCTAAGACTCCTCAAGGCCCAAGATTGGAAAACCAATTCCAACTTGGAGAGAGGAGACAGGCATGATGTCTAACTGCCAGCTTTGGAGCTATGGCAATTGCTAGCTGCTAAGAAAAGCACTCACAGCCTTCTCTAAGAGTGCAGCCACTGACTGATTGACCATACCCCAGGTGAAGATAACATATCTAAGATTATATGGGCAGTACAAAATTTAAGTGGCAGAGAAAAGAAGATACATTTCGGAGTAGTGGGGAAAAGTATGAATGTAATGAAAACATGTTTAAAATCTTAAAGCTCACTGTTTGAAACCTGGGGCCTATGCAGGGTCGCTTGGCTCGGCCTGGGAGGAGGGGACTGGACCTGCCTGGACTGAGTCTACCAGGTTGATCTCAGTCCTCAGGGGAGGCTTTGCCCTGGAGGAGGTGGGAATGGGGGGGTGGGCTGGGGGAAAGTGAGGGGGGCTGGAGGGGGGAGAACAAGGGAATCGGTGGCTGATATGTAGAACTGAATTGTATTGCAAAATAATAAAAAAAAATGTCCACTAAATGAAATTTTAGGGCTAATCACCAATTTACCGTCTTATGCGTGTGTATAATTAGACATTAGTCTTAGTTGCTTTTTCTGTACCATGACCAGGGCAACTTGTAAATGGAAGGGTTTATTTGGAGCTTGTGGCTTCAAAGGAGTTCATCCCCAACACATCAAGGAAATGTGAGCAGAAGCAGTAAGTGTCGTCGTCTCTGGAACTGGCAGGTGACAGCTGACAGCTGAGGGCTCACATCTTCAAAAAAAAAATCTCAAAGCTCATAAAATTAAATTAAATTAAAAATCTATTTCTATTTATTTTAATGGAAAAGGCAATTCCATGTATTATATAAAGGTTTAATATAATGTTATGATATTTGTGTGTACATGTATATGTATGTGTATGTGTCTGTCTGTATGTATGTATCATATAAATCAACTTAAGACATACACCACCATATATATCATTTTCTTACATTGATTATTTCAAATCTAACATTGTAGCAATTTTTTTTCTTTTTTTTGGAGCTGAGGAATGAACCCAGGGCCTTGCACTTGCTAGGCAAGCACTCTACCACTGAGCTAAATCCCCAACCCCAGCAATTTTGAAAATTCTAGTACATTATCACTTCCTGTTATTGATACTATTTTTCCTTCTTGCTACCATGTATTTTAATTTCTTAAATTAATTTAATTTTATTAAATTATAATTTAATTTTAATTTAATTTCTTAAAATCTTAAAATTCTCTAAGATGAAAATATTTTCACTACCCTCTTGGTTTCCTCATTCCAATTCTGAAATTTATTTATAAAATGGGCATGAAAATGAATATCTAGAATTTTGTCATTTCAAGGTTCATTGTATAAATATGAGGCCTCTATCAGTGCTAGCATCTCCAAAAGATTGTATACAATTGGGCTAGGCCCTCACAGAATCAACAAATCTGGGTTGATAAGGGCTCACAGAATCTGAACTGACAATCATGGAGCATGCATAGACCTGACCTAAACATTCTGCCTATATGTTAGAGTTGTGTAGCTTGGTCCTTACATGGGACACTTAACAGTGGGAACAGTGGCTGTCTCTTACTCTTTTGCTGGCTTTTGGGGGCCCTACTCCTCAAACTGGGTCATCTTGCCCAGCCTTAATACATGGGAAGGTGCTTAGTCTTTATGTAACTTAATATGCCATGTTTTGTTGATACTCATGGGAGACCTGCCCTTTCCTAAACAGAAATGGAGGAGGAGTGGATTGGGGGGTGGGAACACTGGGGATATGGTGAGGATGGTATGATAGGAAAGGAGGCAGAGGAGACTGTGGAGAAGATGTAAATAAAATAAACAAATGCATTTATTTTTTTTTAAAGTGTGTCCAAAGAGATGGTTGTAGGGAATGTTCTCCTATGTTCAAATATGAACTAAAAATAAATAAATAAAAACCCCTCTGTTAATTTTTTCTGAAAATAGATTTTATTAATATAAAGTAATCTGATTATAATCCTCTTCCCCCAGCTCCTCCCAATCCTCCCTCCTTACCCACCCACCCTAATCCATGACTTTTCTTTCTTTATCTAAATAGCATAAAAAGGACATCTAAAACATGATATTAACAGAAGAAAATAAAATAATGTGAAATGCAAACACACAAACCAGCATAGAATGAAGCAAACTAACAGAAGAAAACTTTCACCAAGAGCAGTAGTGATAGCTTGTGTGCTCGTGGCCATCTCCAGGGCACCTCTGACACCTGACACTGGGGTTTTACAGGGCAACTTATGTCTTCAGGGATAAGCACAATCACCTGTAGGATAACTTCAATTACTTTTTTTTCATTTTCTTCTACTTTCTCAAAATTTTAAATCAAATCTTATGAGTTCTCTCCTACTTTATATAAACCAGAAAATTAGAGATATAAAGTTCATACACACATATTATTGCGAGTCATAATTGTTTTCCTTTATTGCTGATTATGTTTTTTTCTCATTATCACATAACTGTAAAGTGCTTCACAATATTTCTTATAGGACTAAAAAGAAATATTTCATTTAATCTCATACTTGTTAGTATATTCACAAAATATATGAGAATGTGTCATGAACTCACATCTTAGTGATGGAGAATATGTGTGGTAAGGACACAGCATTAGTGGTGCTGGACTAAGTCCAATATATTGAAGTTTAATGAAGACATGTTCAGAGCATATTGCCAAAAAGATCACTCAATGATAGCCATGGTTATTTCCTGTTGAGTTCTAAATGTCACTGCTGTGAGCTATTTAAAACATAGCATTGAAATAATGTTTCAGGAAATTAGTGCTGCATGATTCTTAAAAAGTTATTCTCCAACATTCCAGTTTTCTAAAACTGTGCTACAGTTCTTTTACAGCCCAACTGGTGTTTTAATGAAAAAAAAAGTGATTAACTTGGAAATAGTTTTTACATAGCTGCATCTCTCTATCTTGCCATGGTGACTAGAGCAATATAAATGTCACTGGAGCTCAGCAGGGGGTCAAATGGCCTCAGCAGGAGGTCTCAACCACAGTAACAATCCTAGCACTAGAGAAGTCAAAGAACTACTAATGTTTTCTAGTTGTTGTGCTGGTAAATTTCTCGACTAAATGTCATTCCTGGTCCTTCTCATTTCTTAACCCAGTTTTTGTACATTAAAAAAAAAACCATAAATAAACATATTCATTTGTTGTACAAAGTCACATTTTTATATTTCTGTTTATAGGTTATGAAAGATATGCTCTTAAAAATTTAATGGATTTATTAAATATCAAGATACAAAATATTGTTTCCTGCTTTTTCTTTGACCACAAATACCTGCTCTGATAAGATAATCATTATAATTTTGAAAACTGCAAATAGGCCTTTAATCTCAGAATACTTGGATAGGAAGAAAACAAAAAAGTACAAGGAAAAATCATGAACATACCTTAATAGCATTTTCAAGTTTAAATGTGTTGAAATATAAATAAAACTGAAAACATATGATAAAATCATTAGCAAAGTAGTATAAAGCAACATTGCATAGTAAATAGCGTAACAAACTAGTAGATGTGAGTCAATAATGCTGTAGTGGTCTCTGTGTACAAAAGTGAAAATATAATGGAAACAATAGAATGGAAAAATAAATGTTAACTATATCTATGAAAGGAAAATGTTAAGGGCCAAGCTAAGTCTTATGCAACTTGTTATTAAGCACAAAATTTAAATTTCATATCATTCCAATACCTCCATAACTCTAAAATGTCCAACCATGCCCATTGTTGATCAATAAGGACCTACTCTCCAGAAGTAACCCTTCCTACTTTTACCATCTGACATCACATCTCTTCAGTACTTATTCACTTGTCATTCACTTGAATTGCTTATTCTTTGAAGCATGAATATGTGACAGAATGTATCATTCTAAAATGGTCACTATTGTACAAATTATTTGTAAGAAATAGGAGCAAATAAAATTTATGTTACTTGTTATCTGTGATTCACTTTCATAGCCCAAGCTTTCATGAGTTTGAGGCAGAAAGTTTTCATTTTAGAGCAGTCTGGACCCCCTGTTATAAATAGCCTTTCCATAAAATAAAAAAAAGAAAAGAAAGAAAAGAAGAAAGAAAAAGGAAAAGAAGATAGAAATGAAAGAAGGAAAGAAGCAAAGAAAGAAAACAAGATGCTTTTATAAATTTTCAAAATCCAAGTATTAACTACAGTCAGTATATGGTATAATAAATCTCTTGAACTAATACTACTAAGATTTTTCTATTCTTTGAACTATGTCTATTTCCTCCTTATCTACAGTCTTTGGTAATGACCCTTTGATACTTTCTTTGTGTGAGTAATGTTAGTTTAATTCTACATACATGCAGTCATATAATAATTATTTGTGTCTAGTATATTTTACTTAACTCTAAGGGTCTCCTAGTCCATCTTTATTGATACAAATGACATAATTTCTTGATTATAAGTTTGAAAGAATTATATTTATCATGTATATGTACCACCATCCTTCCAGTGTTGCTGGTGTATATTTATATTTATTTTCATTTCATTTCTTGGTTACTGTGAAAATTATGAGCATGTGAGAAGAGATGAATCATGGATGTATTTTTGTTTTCTACCATTTTACTCATGGTAAACTTCAACATCTACGTCTTTGCCTCTTTGGTAATGCCCACACTAACACCTGCTTAATTTGAGCCAGGGAAAATATTAGTTTTCATAGTTCCTCTTTTATTTACAGTTTCTATTTCCTATTACATTAATTTTTTATAATCAAATATTTTTCTTCAGAAAAGATCATTTTCATTGGTGTTTAGTTTTCATTCACCTAAAAAAAAACCCAGCAATTTTCTGTGACTTTTTGAGTATATTTTACTAGATGTAGAATCCTTGTTCAATAAATTTTCTTTTCTTATTCCCCTTTCATTCCATTGTTCCTTATCTTCCTTTCTTACTGCTGCTTCCCCAATCCTCCTCTTTGTTTTCTTCCTCATCATCATCCTCTTATTTTTTCATTTTCTCTTTATTTTTTTCTTATTTCTTTTCATACAATATATTTTGATGATCATTTCCCCTCCCTCAATTCCTCCTTCATCCCATACTTATTCTTTGTGTTTGTTTTTTTTTTATTTTAACACGTTAGTCTTCTTTGAGTTCATTATGTTCCTCATTGATATTTATTTTTATAAAAACTAAGTACTTCAGCAATTGTACTTTCAAACATTTTTCATTGTTTTAATATTTTCTTTGAAGGAGAAAAATATAATTTACTATTGTTTTTATCGCTAATGGTTTATTCATTTTTTTCTCTGCAACAGAGTGAATTATTTTAAGCACCTTGTTTATTTTATTTACTTACGTATTGTTTAAATGCCTTATTTATTTATTTTTGCCACCTTGATTATATTAAAGCTTTCAGCTAAACTTTTCAGTGTTGACTTTTTATGTGGGGTTGGTGAAGATCTTTTCCCACTCTATCGGCTACCATTCTATCTTATTGACCATGTCCTTTGCCTTACAGAAGCCTCTCAGTTTCAGGAGGTACCAACTATTAACAGTTGCTCTCAGTGTCTGTGCCGCTGGTCTGATATTTAGGAAGTGCCGATGCACTTCTGTGCCAATGCATTCAAGACTACTTCCTACTTTCTCTTCTGTCAGGTTCAGTGTAACTGGTTTTTATATTGACATCTTTGATCCACTTGGACTTGAGTTTTGTGCATGGTGATGGATATAGATCTATTTGCAATCTTCTACATGTTGACATCCAGTTATGCCAGCACCATTTGTTGAGGATGCTTTCTTTTTTCCATGGTACAGTTTGTGCTTCTTTGTCAAAAATCTTGTGTTCAGAGGTATGTGGGTTAATGTCAGAATCTTCAATTTGAATCCATTGGTCCACATGTTGTATTTTATGCCAATATCAATATCAAGCTATTTTTTTATTGCTATAGCTCTATAGTAGAGCTTGAGGTCAGGGATCATGATGCCTCCAGAGGTTTCTTTATTATACAGGATTCTTTTAGTTATCCTGGGTTTTTTGTTTTTCTATATGAAGTTGAGTATTGTTCTTTCTAGATCTGTGAAAAAAATGTGTTCAGATTTTGATGGGAATTGTTTCGAATCTGTAGATTGCTTTTGGTAAGATTGCCATTTTTACTATGTTCATTCTACATATCCCTGAGCATGGGAGAGCTTTCCATTTTCTGATATCTTCTTTGAATTTTTTACTTCAGAAACTTAAAGTTCTTGTCATACAGGTCTTTCACTTGTCTGGGTAAAGTTATCCTAAGATATTTTACATTATTTGTGGCTATTGTAAAGGGTGATGTTTCTCTGATTTCTTTCTCAGCCTATTTGTCATTTGTATATAGGAGGGCTACTGATTTTTTTTTAGTTAATCTTGTATCCTGCCACATTACTGAAGGAGTTTATCCATTGTAAGAGGTTCATGGTAGAATTTTGGGGGTCACTTATGTATACTATCATATTGTCATGTGATAATCAAACCACTAAACACACAGAATAAAGGAAAAAATATGAAAGAACTGCAAAGCAAAAAGGTCAATTAACATATAAAGACAGACCCATAAGAATAACACCTGATTTCTCAGTGGAAACTTTGAAAGCCAAAAGTTCCTGGACAGATGTTATGCAGATACTAAGAGACCATGGATGCCAACCAGACTCTTATACCCAGCAAAACTCTCAATCTTCATAGATGGAGTAAACAAAAGATTCTAGGATAAAAATAGATTTGAACAATAACTATCCACAAATACAGCCCTACAGAAAGCACTAGAGGGAAAAATCCAACCTAAAGAAGTTAGATACACCCATGAAAACAAAGGCAAATGATAATCCCACACCAGCAAATACCAAAGAAGAGATACACACAACACTACCTCCAAAAAGCAACAGGAATTAACAATCATTGGTCATTAATACCCATTAGTATCAATGGTCTCAATTTGCCTATAAAAAGACACCGGCTAATAGAATGGATACGTAAAAAAAATCCATCCTTCTACTGAATGCAAGAAACACACTTCAACTTCAAAGACAGACACTACCTCAGAATAAAAGGCTGGGAAAAGACTTTACAATCAAATGGACTTAAGAAGCAAGCTGGTGTAGCTATCCTAATATCTAATAAAACAGATGTCAAATGAAAATCAATTGAAAGAGATCAGGAATGATATTAGATATTCATCACAGATATTCATCCACCAAGATGAAGTCTCAATTCTGAACATTTATGCCCCAAACACAAGGACACCCACATTTGTAAAAGAAACATTTCTAAATCTTAAATCGCACATCAAACCCCACTCACTAGTAGTGGGAGACTTCAACACCCCACTCTCACCAATGGACAAATCTGTCAGACAGGAACTTAACAGAGAAATAAGGGAATTAACAGACATTATGACTCAAATGGACTTACTAGATATCTACAGAACATACCATCCTAACACAAAAGAATACACCTTCCCCATAGCATCCCATGGAACCTTCTCTAAAATCAACCACATGCTCAGTCACAAAGCAAATCTCAACAGCTACAAAAAGAAAAAAAAAAAAAACATAATAACCTCCTGTATTTTGTCTGACCACCATGGCTTTAAGTCATATTTCAACAACAACAAAATTTACAGAAAGCTTACAATCTCAGGGAAACTGAATAATGTCCAACTGAATCACCAATGGGTCAAGGAAGAAATAAAGAAAGAAATTAATGACTTCCTAGAATTCAATGAAAATGAATGTACAATATACCCAAACTTATGGGACACTATGAAAACAGTGCTAAGAGGAAAATTCATAGCACTAAATGCCCACATAAAGAAGATGGAGAAATCTCACACTAGCTACTTAACAGCACACATGAAATCTCTAGAACAAAATGAAGCAAATTCACCCAGGAAGAATAGATACGAGGAAATAATTAATCAAATTAAGGGCTGAAATCAATAAAATAGAAATAAAGAGAACAATACAAAGAATCAACGAAACAAAAAGTTGGTTCTTTGAGAAAATCAACAAGATAGACAAGCCCTTATCCAAATTAACCAAAATGCAGAGAGAGAGCATCCAAATTAACAAACTCAGAAATGAAAATGGAGACATAATAACAGACAATGAGGAAATCCAGAGAAGCATCAGTTCAAACTTCAAAAATCTGTACTCCACAAAACTAGAAAATCTAAAAGAAATGGAAAATTTTCTGAATAGGTACCACATACCTAAGTTAAATCAAGACCAGATAAACAATTTAAATAGACCAATAACCCCTAAGTAAATAGAAACAATCATTAAAACTCTCCCAATCAAAAAAGATCCAGGACCAGATGATATCAGCATAGAATTCTACCAGATTTTCAAAGAACTAATACCAATACTCTTCAAATTGTTCCACATAATAGAAACAGAAGAAACATTACCAAACTCTTTTTATGAAGCTACACTCCCCTTGATACCCAAACCACACAAAGATGCAACAAAGAAAGAATTACAGACCAATCTCCCTCATGAACTTTGATGCAAAAATACTCAATACAATACTGGCAAACTGAATCCAAGAACACATAAAAAATTTATCTACCATGACCAAGTATGCTTCATCCCAGGGATTCAAGGATGGTTCAACACAGGAAAACTGTCAATGTAATATACCACATAAACAAACTGAAAGAAAAAAAACTACATGATCATGTCATTACATGCTGAAAAAGCCTTTGACAAAATCCAACACACCTTCATGATAAAGATCCTGTAGAGATCAAGATTAGAAGGAACATACCTAAACATATTAAAGGCAATTACAGCAAGCTGACAGGAAACATCAAATTAAATGGAGAGAAACTCAAAGCAATTCCACTAAAATCAAGAACAAAACAAGACTGTCCACTCTCCCTATATTTATTCAATATAGCACTTGAAGTCCTAGCTAGAGCAATAAGACAACAAAAGGAGATCAAGCGGAATACAAATTGGAAAGGAGGAAGTCAAACTTTCCCTATATGTGAATATGCTTTAAAAAATGACATTACTGAAGGCTGTTTGCCCCAAATATACAAGAGACAGGATGAAACAGTCTATATAAACTGATGAACTGAACAATGATTAAAGAGAACAAGTCAAAAGTTAATTACATATTAACTAAGTGGAACTATTAAATAGTTATAACTATACTCTACCTCCTTACTAATTTACTTAAAATAAACATTTTCCATATCATTTAGGTCATGTTATTGTAGATGTGGCATTTGTAGTGCATGCCTACAATACTAGCACTTGGGAGGCAGAAGCAGGCAGATCTCTGTGAGTTCAAGGCTAGCCTGGTGTACAGAGTAAGTTTCAGGATAGCCAAGGCTACACAAAAAGATCTTGTCCCCTAATACAAACAAACAAACAAAAAACAAGACAAACAAAAGACATTACATTATTGCTTGTTATATAAATAAGCTACATCTAAAATATTATAAATTCTGGAAATATCATGAGAGTGTGATGTCTTTGAAAATGATTAGTGAGGTTTTTATTGACATGATGAATTTTTTAATGATTTGAAAATATGTATGAAAAAGCAAAATTTACTCATATACCAGGAAGTTGTATTTCTAGTACTTCATCTTATTGAAATATGAAATGCACTGAGCAAAATATCTGTGATGACACTCCATAGTTTGATGTCAAGGAAACAAGTAAAATGGAAAAGTTTGCTAGGAACTATTATGATTTAGCAGGAAAATATGATGAAGGATAAGATGCTGAGAGATACTATTTAAATTGAGTGAAATAAACAAGGACAATCCAGTAGAAAAATAGAAATTTTTAAGCAAAAAAAAAAGAGATAGGTAAATGAACCACATAGGTTTTAGAAAAGATCACCTTACAATTATAATGAAGATGTTAGCAAAACAGAGCCAGACAGAGTTAGCAACCAGACAGAATACCAGGAACAGTTAGCCAGGAAGAAGGCATGCCTAAGTGGCATGTTGTTGGACCAGGTCTTGAAAAGGGAGTTACAGAAATATTATTTTCACAGAATTATAGTTAATTTTTAGGAAAATAAAGAACACTAAAGAAAAATGTGGTAGTTCATAAAGGATCACTACTTTAACCCAGATGATAAATGATGACCAGTTGGAATAAGTGGTAGAACAATGGGTTTGTAAGGGATGACTGGACTCTAGATATACCTTCAAGTGAGGAATAGTGAGTGTCCAAAAGTGACTCCAAGTTCATTGCCTGCATTGACATGCTCACTGGTGAGTTACTTATGTTGCAGATGATAGCTTCATAGCTATGCAAGTAATCACAAAGCAAAAAACAAAGATATTAAAGTAGGACTGACACTTGGTAGTATGAGAGAGGAAGTGTGTAGAGTTAGGAGAAGAATGAGAAAGAACAAAGGGATGAGTGTGCTAGAATGTTTTATACACATGTGTGTAATTGTCCAGAATAAGAAAATAGCAATATTAAAATGAACTTGTATACCCTCATAATACACAGTTAATGAACTATGGACAGTGTGAAGAATTGTATCTGCTTCTGATTGTTGATGTTAATCCTATTAGCGTACATTATTTGTAAAATATATAAACCTAAAGATTTATCATCTTTTAAATACTTTCAGTTCTATCACCGTATTCACAATTTAAGTATAGAAGTGACTCCCAGAAGTTGTTCTGTCACCTGAAAGACGTGTGTGTGTGTGTGTGTGTGTGTGTGTGTGTGTGTGTGTGTGTATACAAGCATTCAAAATGAATCATTAGTGTTTAATATGGCTCTAAACTACAATGTTTAAGATTAAATTCTTGAGATAGTCTCTAGTGTGTACAGGTAATTGCACTTGAAACAAAGGAATGAAGATTCAAATTAAACAGAACATGCCAAATGATTCAAGGTCACACAGAAGGCAAGAACACAATTACTACAAAATAAAGTTGTACAAAATAAGACAAATAATTTCACAGACACCCTAAATACCATTTACCATTTAATACTGGGTAAGATTTCAACTCTGCAATGACTAACCATTCGAGCTTAAAGATACATTCTTTCAGACCTTGTCATATCTATTTCATAAGTAGAACAACGAATTTTGCAAATACCATGGTTCGCATAAGGTATGTATCTTGAAAAAGTGCAGACTTGAATAAAAGAATTAGGCAGAACCTAGTAACTATGGCATGGTACTCTCAGAAATTGAACTGATTTGTCAAGCCCTGTGCTAACATTTTCTGCTGCACTGAAACTAGGAATTTAAACACATTTAATTTCCAGCCCATGTCTCCTGGATTGATGACTCTGAATTTCTTTTGAAATAATATTTTATAAGCACCTTCACCATCCTATAGTTCTTATGGAAGAATACAGTTAAATATTATATGTATAAGATAACTAATTTCTATGTTAAAATAAGTATGACTAGACATATTATAGTAAATGCATTTTCCTTTAATAACTAAAAAGTATTAGGTTTACTTTTTGTATAACATATATGCAAATTATAATCATTTTCATACTCTGGATGTGTCTACTAGATCACAATTAACTAATTTAATAAAGTTAGCTCTCTGGCTCAGACTAATGCAATTTCTACTTATAACGCACAGCAGGAACAATAGTTTTTTTTTGAAACTCTCATAAAATCAGTGTTTTCAACAGCTATGAAACCAACAAAAACTAAAAATGAGCTTATTAAAAAGTTCTGTTTGAACAGCAAAATGCCACATTCCCTACATTAAATATCCTTTAGGACTGAGCAATGCACTTGAAACCTGACGTTTCATTTAGAGATCTATCATTTAGGAGATTGCTAAATGGCCACAATAATAACATACTTTACAGGAAGACACGTAATAGTGTATCAAATCTCAAGGCAAATTTTACTTTTGATAAAATAATGTTTCAAAAAATTTGTTTCTAAATTTAAGATAAAACTTTAGCAAATTAGAAATAGAATTAAGTCTTTTGTGGACTTATCTATAGACTTCCCCTCCTTTGAAAAACTAATTCCAAGACTTTGGGAAAGCGTGGCACTTCTGCTGCAGATCCAAAGCTTATGCTGCTGGTGTACCATCTCCTCCTCCCAACCCTTCCTGGAGTTCATAATGTCTAATTCTATTGTGGTATTCAGTTGACCATGTGTACATGTCCTCACAGCTCTATTTCGTGACTAGTCAACTTTTAAGTTTCCCAAACTGAAACTTTGTCCCATCATTTTTATTTTTAAACTTATATGCCATATTAAATATAAAGCTGTAATTCCTGATAGGGGACATTAAAACTCAAATGTCAATTAACTTGATATCCTTCTTTTAAATTTGAATTTACAAAAATAAATATATTAAGAAAAATTAGCCAGGCAGCAGAAGCGCACATCTTTATTGCCAGCACTCAGGAGGCAGAGCCTGATGGATCTCTGTGAGTTCGAGGCCAGCCTGGTCTACAGTGTGAGATCCAGAACAGGCACCAAAGCTACACAGAGAAATCTTGTCTTGGAAAAAAAAAAGAGAAAAAGAGAAATATTTCTGTTGTTTTCTTAAAGATTCTATTAGTAAGATTTTTTTATCATAAATATGATAAATGTTTAAAGATATACGTTTGTGAATATTTGAACAGATTAAAACATTATGAAACATATGCATATTCCATAAGACTATGGTACCCATTAGATGTCACTTTTAAACATTTATACACTGGCCAAAAACAAATTTGTTAAATAATAAATAGAAAAAAAATATAAGTACAATTTTAAAATTATTCTTAAAATAGTTGTAATAGATTATCCATGTGAGTAGATCTGGAATAAACTGAGTCAAGTGTCTGGACACCTCTGTGAGGAAATATCTAGGAAGAGGAGCACTCCTTTAAAGTGGACTGGACTTTGCAGGGTGGCCCAGAAGAAAGATGCCCCAGGGAATATGCAGCACTGCTTGCAGGTGCTCCTCTCTTTCCTGCTGAACTGCAGCAATCATTGTCGATGCGCTGCAACTGCTCGTCACTGACAACATGCTGCAGTATCTTCAGGTTGCAAAGTGGACTGATGCTGAGCAACAGACTAAGTCTTCAGAAGAATGCAGCTTCATGGACTGAGCAGTTACTGGGCTCTGAACCATAAGAGTTTGTACATGGTTGTTTGGGGGACAACTCATTCTCTATTATGTAATCCAATCCAGCAAATCCTTTTGCATATGTATATCTATTGCATCGATTGGTCCTCTGCAGAAGCCCGCCGAATACAATAATTGACTATGTACAATTAGACAAAAGGGATTTAAAATATCTGGCCAAAATGCAAGGAATAAACTTGAAAATTATTGTTTCATCTCAAGGGACCATTTTAATATTTAAAATGTAGTTGATGCATCATTAATACTCTTCCTTTTTAATGTGGTGCAATTTCTTCTAATATGATTAAATCTATACATCATAATAATAGGAAAGCAATAAAAGATGCAGATGCATGACAGTAGCATCTATGACAATAGTGTTGACAAGAAAAGGCAAGCTAAAGGGGAATTATTATTATCACTGGATGTGATTTTTTTATGTCCTCATTTCTTTTGCTCATTATTAATCCTTGTACTTAAGAAGCTACAATAAGTGCCACCAAACTATGAAGTATAGTATATACTATAGATAAAAAATCACTTCTGGTGATTAATACTTCATAGTTATATGAAATTATTCTGTATACTATACTTGTATAGTTTTATACAATTATCTATAGCATACAATTATTTTGTGATTGAATCCATTATACTTAGTAAAATAATCCAACATAAAACTATGTAAATCTTAATGCTTTCCACTCAATTTTCTACATAATTCTATAAATTTCACTTAAGTGATATCTTTATGAATTCTGAATGACTTACATTCTCTTATTTATCAAAATTGTTTTCTTGTTGAGATGATCATTTGAGATTTCTTTGTTGATATGATTGCTTGAAAACCTGATATGTTTACTACGCACACAGCTGTGTTTATTCATCCAGAGATTTCAATATGTTCTTAATTGTTTCTGTGAAATTAAATAACATTTTAAGAATAACTTTGCTGAATGTAAGAGCCAGAGGGAATGGAGGACAACAAGAAAACAAGGCCTCTAAATCAACATGAGCAAAGTTCATGTGAACTCAATGGGATTGAAGTAACATACACAAGGTCTGCACAGATCTGTACCAGATCTTCTGTGCTTATATTATGGCTTCCAGTTTTAGTATTTTTATGGAATTCCTGAGTGTGCAAAAGAGTTTCTCATTCTTGTGCCTTCACTTGGATCTTTTACTTGTGTTTATCTGTCTTATTTTATTTTAATATGATAGTTTGTTTTATCTCATTATATTTTATTTTGTTATTTTTAAAAAATGAGGGAATAATTATAAACCTAGCCACCTGGGTAAAGTTTAATGTTGGGACTGTCATACCTACTTGGAAAAGGAAAATCAGTTTTCTTCAATGCAGTGGGATTTATGCTGGGTATATCAGCCACTCCACGATATGCACCATGTTTAGTAGTAGTTTATCAACAAATAATGAACTCCACATTTTTTTGTGTATGAATTTTTATTTGTTTATAGTTTGCTTGTTTGTTTGATCATTTTCCTTTTAGGGTGATGTATTTTGTTTTCTAGATTTGTGGCATTTTGTTCTGATGGATTTAGGTTTCTTTAACTTAAAGTTCTGTTGGTAGAGAAGGGGAAAGGATCTGGACAAATTTGGAGAAAGAAAAATATATGATCAAAACATATTTAAATTTAAAATTTTTATCAAAAACAATAATACATTTTAAAAAGGAAAAATAAGGAGTCAACTTTCCAAAATGTAGAATGAAGAAACAATGAGAATATGGAAAAATTAAAATGTATTTAAAACAAACGAAAATAAAACTGACTCTAGCCATGACAGGAACACATAAATAAATATCAATTCAACTTCTTTAGTCAAATCTTTGGGTCTATTTGCAGTACCTATGAGTAATTTAGTAGTATACCCTATATTCTAACTACAATAAAATAAATCATATAACCATTTTATTTAAGATTCAAAAATATGATCTTATATGTTTCTTTTGTTATTTGTAATTATTTCTTTTATTGTGAGATTATAATATAATTACATCATTTACTCCTTCCCCTTTTTCACTCTTGTTAAATTCATGGCTTCTTCTTTTTTTTTGTAACTAATTATTGTTACAAGTGTGTAGGTATATGAACCTATATTTCTAAATATAACCTGCTCAGTCTATATAGGGTCATTTGTATGTACATTTTCAGGGCTGATCATTTGGTACTGGATAACCACTTAGTGTACTCTTGCCTATGGAAGATTATTTCTTCCTCTCTCAGCACTCCTTAGTTACTATAGTTCTTAGTGGCTGGGCCCTCAGGGTTTTCTCCATCCACTTGACATGTCTATTGTTGCTGTCCTTATGCACCTTCTCTTTCCAAAAATTTAGTCCTAATGGAAATATTCTTTCTTCCCTGTGGAGGCCCTCAAGTTTTCCTAGTGAGATCTGAGCTTGCTTTAACCAGAAGGGCTACATTAGAGGATTGCTTGACCATGTGTATGGTTACTAGGTGATTGGAAGGGTGTACACTTGGCTGAGCTAAGGGGAGGTCTTTGCTCCATCCCTTGGCATTCTTATAAAAAGCCCTTTAGAAGAGACAGAGGGCTGGTAGGTAAGGATTCAGCCCCCCTCCCCAAGGCTATCCTGTGTTTCCATCTGTTTCTCTTCCCTCTATCCTTTGATCTAAGTATTTCTCACTTCACCTTCTTCAAGGGTACCCTGGGGGGGAAAAGTCAGAGCTGGCCTCCTATAGAGAGCACCAGGAACAGGGACCAGGGACTTGGAAAAAAGGAAGATAGAGGACCCCGTAGGAAGTTTGGGCATGTCCAGTTATGTTGTAAAATTAAGGCGGGGCTGCTATTCTCTTTTGAGGAGTAATGTGACTGAAAGATGCCCAAGTGAAAAGTGAAGCTGCAGAGAATGTATCTATGTCTGGGTTTCTTTCTTTTTCTCCCTCTCTTAATTTCTATCTTAAAAAAAGTTAGGGAAAAAATAAGGTAGAATGTAGGAATGTAGTGTAGAAAATATTAGGGTAAGAAGGAAAAAAACCTAAGACAGAATATAGGAATAAGATATGCAACAAGACAGAGAAACTACGTCAACTATGGGATTGTGAACACAAACTCATGGGGGGAATCAGAGTCATGAAAAAATACTGTGAGAAAAATGGGCAGAAAAAAATTCCTGTGGAAGTTTTTGGTTTGTGAACAGCTTAGATCTGAGTCCTGAGCAGCTGGGAAAGAATTTTCCCTGAGACAGATATGGGTAAAATAAATCTCTTCACTCCTCTGACATTGTTACTGTATGAAAATTTGTATCATCAAAATTAGTTTCCTCTTGGCCATGAAGCCAATGTTTAGGGAACAGAAGTCTTGGGAAGAACTTAGTAATCTTTCTCTCACAAACTAAAAGCTTTCATGGGAAAAACTTAGTAATCTCTCTGTAAAATCTGGAAGCTTTTCAGGTCTTTCCTGCTCAGATTTCTTTCTATAGGGGCAAAAATTTAACTCACCTGGAAATAACATATATCCATATGGGAAAATCACCTGTAATTGCTCTAGAAAACAAACAAACAAACAAACAAAAAAAAAAACCTCTTGGAACAGGGCAAATGCTCTCTGCTAGTTCTATCTCCTCTTCAAGTCAGTATTGGATAAACAGCAGACACATTATACCCTAGCCAGAATCACCCGTGGCGAGAGCCTCAAGGTGGAATGGCAGCTGAGGAGAAGCTGCAGGCCTGAAGGTAGCAGTGGAGGCTTTGAAATCCTCCCTGCACTGAGGGAGGAAAGGTCTGAGTTCCAGCAGTCATGACAGCAGGAGAAAAGTTGAGACAAAATTTGGCCGTACAAACAAGGCCGGTGGGAATGGCAAGAGTTGCCCACTTGACTGCGAGCCCCGAGTTGGTAGGTGAGGCTACACAGCACCCATGGCTATGAGAAAAGCTCTTTCTTTTCTTTTTTCTATCAGGAAAAAAACTCTTTCTAAAAGAAACCTCTTTTTTCAAGTATTCTCATTCCTCTTCACTGACCTAGTGAGGCGGGGGAGTGAAGCCCCCAAGGGTTTTCACTTCTGGCCACAAACACCTGTCTGAGTGCACGTGGATGGGCGTGACTTGCTCTGGGAATAGTATCAGGTGAAAAATCTGATTAGAGAGGCATGCCTGTCAAACAAGAATGCAGCCATCCTAATGCAAACTTAGGGAAGAGAAAAATCTCCCGTGATAAAAGCAAAAACTTGATTTTGGCTTCAGGACGGATACAGACCATGTGGACAGAAGTTTTCTCCTGGACCCAGTAAGGCAGCGTGGGAAATGTAATTCATTTGTAACTACATGACAACATAGAGAAAGGCAGCTTGGGAAATGTAGTCTGTAACAGAGATGCCGGTACTACACTGCCCCCAAACTCAATTTTTCCAGTGTTTTTTCCAGCTCAAAATGCAGGGTTTTTTGTTTTTTGTTTTTTTTTTTTCCCCAAATGATATTACAATGCTTAGCCTTAACTACTGAGAACTAGAAACAGGTGAACAGCTCGCCTGTAAGGAGGCAATTAAAATGCTAGTACTGTTTGCCAATAAGCCACTTTGAAATGCTCATGATAATCTCAAAAAGCAGTTTTAGAAAATTAAAAAGAGGGGATTTTAAACTTAGTCAGCTTAGAGCCACTGATAAATTAGGCTTTGACTTCAAACTCTCTAGAAAACTTTCAGAATGATATCAAAGCTGACTATGTAATAGTTCAGAAACCTCTTTTAGATGTTTGCTAATAGTTTCCTTTTGAATATGTTTGTAAAATAGTTCCATAGAGTTTCCTTTTGAAAATAAGTTTGTAAAATAGTCCTATAAAGTTTCCATTTGAATAAAGATTTTCAAAAAGTATAAACGTTGAATATAAGTCAGTAAAAAAAAGTGTAAATGTTCAATGTAATTTTGTAAAAAGTGCAAATATATATATATATATAGTCATCTTCATACTAGAATTGTTTTTTATTACTGCATAAATATCTGTCTAGAGAAAATAGGTAACATTAATTTTTTTATAGGAATATGTTTTATCACCAGATATATTTGAACACTTTTTATGATAGCCCCAAATATAATTCTACAATTTCAGTGGCCCCTGGAAAACTTAAGTGAAGGCGTCATAATTAGGGGAGCTCTTTTGTCTTCCTCCTAGAAGTTTCCACTCCTGTTTCTGGTCAGAAAGGAGTAGGCCTCCCACAAAGGGGTGGGCCTCCCACAAAGGGGTGGGCCTCCCACAAAGGGGTGGGCCTCCCACAAAGGGGTGGGCCTCCTTCAGTTGAGTTAGTTTGTATAGAAATTCTACTGCTACTTAAACAGTTAAAAGTGTCTCTATAATTAGCAATTTTTTTTTTTGTTTGTTTATTTGAGTGGATACTTTGAAGTGTTTTGAAATGGCCGTTTTCTCCTGGGAATCAAAATAGTCTCTTGAAAATTTTATTGAACATCTCTTAGGAGAGAGTTTTGAACCAGAAAAGGGGTTGGTGCAGCTAAGACTGCTTTAGTCACCTTAGACCCATTCCAAAAAAGATATCCCATCTTTATTATCCTCTAATCCTTTACTTGGAGGTGTGGCAGCTATGGAGATCATTGTGAATGTTTGCAAGCTCAGTAGGGACCTGAGTCAGACATGAATTAGGCCCTGTACCACCTCCTGTCAGAGGCTGGTAGTCAAAGACGGGAAAATTTCTTCTTGATAGCTTCCAACCTAAACCAGAATATGCTTGATGGAAAGTATATCTCTATGATGGATAAGGAAGATAAGAAGGATGACCTACGACAGGCACAGTCTATCTGAGGGACCTGGGTGGCCCTTTAGTATATCTAGAAGTGGGAATTGTGGAGGCCCACAATGGTTTCCTAGTGAGATCTGAGTATGCTCTACCCAGCAGGATTGCATTAGAGGATTGCTTGAGCACATGTGTGGTTACCAGGTGATTGGAGAGTCTGCACTTGGCTGTGCTATGGGGAGGTCTTGCTCCATCCCTTGACATTCCTATAAATAGCCCTTTACAAAAGACAGAAGGGCTGGTGAATAAGGATCCAGGTCCTCCTGAGGCTATTCTGTGTTTCTACCTGTTTCTCTCCCCTAAATCCTTTTATCTAAATATTTCACACTTCACCCTCCTCAAGAGTACCCTGATGGGGGAAAAGTTGGAATGAGTCTCCCATACTTCCCTTCCCTTTCTCAATATTCAAAGAATCTCTGTCACTATTTATTGATTACACTTTCATATTTTTCAAGCACATCTTTATAAGAAATCTTTTTACTTCAAATACTGTTTTCATATCATTCTCTGGACTAAAGTCACAGTATCCATTTTTAAAGAGGTTGTCTATATTTTGTTAGGATTAAAATGTAAATTTAAATGAGTTTTTCCCTTTCTGTTTTTCATTTCATTATTTTATTTGATTTCACTTTGATTTTTGTCCTTCATGCTCTCTGCTCCATGAGCTTTTCTCAGGCATTTACTTTGGTAATTCACTATTTAGATGAAACTTGCACTGAGGATGTTAAATATGCTATAGGAATATTTAAAGGATATGTATTCTATTAGTTTCTAGAGATCTCCGTTTTGTAATTTAACTTGTATTATGTATTGAAACATGTATGGTGACAAGACATATAATATACATACTACACATGTAATGCTATGAATATTACTATATATAACATTTCATATATATATTCCCCTAAGGCTCAGAATCATTGTGGAAGAAGGAGTGGAAGGAATCTAAAAAACAAAAAACCAGAGGTAGTAGGTGACTATAATAAAACAATGTTTTCAGAAAAGAAAAGGAGAGTTATACAAGATGAACTCACAATGATTGATATGACAGCATGAATAGCACCTGTGAAAACTCAAGTGAGACAAAATCCCGCCAGAATTGTGCACAAAGTCCAAACTCTAGTATATGGGATTTTTCATTTCATAGTCTGGGAGGGGCAAGAGTCAGTTTTCCTTAAGGATGAAGCTGCTGATGGCTTGACCCCGCTCAAGTGATGACCATACATACAGAATGTAAATGCAGCTCAAACTGCACTGGTGTTTTGTGTTTTTTATGATTTGATTTTTCTTATTTATTTATTTATTTATTTATTTATTTTTAATGAATGCAGACCTGGGTTGATATTAGACACAGGAGGAGGTAAACCTTGGAGGAGTTGTGGGTAGTGGTGGTAAATATGATCAGCATATGTCTTATGAATGAATTTTTAAAAACGTGGAAAACTTCAACCAATATACATATAATCTTATTGCTTTTGAAAACTAAGAACTTTGAAATTATTCCTGAAAAACATGTTACATTTTTTTTCTAGTAATCATATAAATAAGGTATTTTAAAAAATACAATGACTGACCAGATTGTGTTATGTTACATTGCTCTATGGTTACAATAATATAATTTGTATACTTGAATAAAAGTTTCATGCCTTCTTTAGTTTTATATTTTATTTTATTTATTGTACAATAATGTCTACATCCTCTGTGTCTCTTGAAGTACTACTCTAGTCATATCCAAATAAAGCCCACAAGAAAATAAATAGTAGGTTACGCTCACATTACAATAATAATGTTATAATTTTATATCATGATCTAAATGGCAACATGTCAGGAAATTTAGACACCCAAATTAAACAGTTTGTAATAACAGTGGTAGTGTAATTAATGGAATAGTGATATTCACTATATTTTCAATGTTTTCTTCAGCTGTATGATATTATTTATGAAATAAGTAATTAGACCAATAAAGAATCATGTTATTTAATTCATTGATGGTCTATCAACCTAATACACAATAGTCCATTTAACTTTTAATAGTCTGTTTAATTGTTATATGAAGATAAATATGCAAATTTTTGCTAAACTAGTAGCATATGCTTTCCAGCTTTATTTTGTTCACATTTAAAGTTAATTATATTCCTTTGGCTTTAGTAGAACATTAAAACATAAAGGCATTATTTTCACTCTATTAGAATTGCTCATATGATTCATTAGTTTACTATAGCGTCACAATGCAGGTAGCTTTGAAGTATGTACAATAGTAACATATTAGTAACCTTACAATATATTTCTACAAGATATCATCAAATTGATTACAACAGAGAACTAAAGAGAATTATAATGCTTATAATATTTAGCATGAAAAAACACAACTTTGTGAACTATTTATAACAGTTAGAAATGAATAAAAATGGAAAGATAATTACACACAGGTTATTCAATCACTTTAAAGCAAATTATAAAAGGAAAGATCTACCAGTATGAATACCCATGGAAAAAGTAAAATTCTCTTAGTGTTGTCATATTAATAAGATTTGGCAGAATTTTGTGAGGAAAGGAAAAATTATGTGCATTTTTTAAACATTTAATTAAGATTTTGTAGAATGTGAGCATCTCCGATACAATAATCCAAATGTTTATCTCAATACATTGTTTATAAAAGTGACAAATCAGAAGGCAGCTCACCTTGCATGTGCTTTGCTGAGATTTTCATATGTGAGTGCTACTGTATTTGCATCATTCCCCCCAACCTGCATTTCTCTCCTTTTTCAACACCTCACATTCCCAATTCCCTCTCAAAATCATGACCTCTTTTAAAATTACTACTGTACATACACACACACACATGCACACACGCACACACGCACACACGCACACACACACACACCCCACTGAATACATTTATTATTGCTTGTATGTACGTGTATGACATTTGGTTAACACATTAAATGTCTCATTCCTGGAAAACAACTGATTCTCCCTCTCTTGGTGTTATTGATTTCCTGTAGCTCTTTATCTTGGGTTGTACATTCATGAAATTTCTTCATCTGCATTGGAATGTTGATTGGTTGTTTTTAGGTAACTATATTATTGAGATTTAACTGATGCAGTTTTGCTCTCATGTCTAGAAGACATTAGCCTGTAGTGAAAACCCTGGTCACCTGGTTCTTATGTTTTTTTCTCTTCTGTCTTCTCAGATCCATAACTGGTCAAAATGGGAGCATTTTATTTTATGCACAACCTGAATTGGTACATCTACTATACAATCTGTACATCAACAGTCAGAGGAACATCACAAGAAGGGAGGCTGTCTGAGCCAGATGACCAGAGTGCCATACTTAAAATACTCTGTGTGTGTGTGTGTGTGTGTGTGTGTGTGTGTGTGTGTGTGTGTTTGTATATATATGTGCATGTAGGAAGAAGAAATAATAAAAAACAGAGTCTCATGGGAGCATGTAGGGAGAGAGGAGGGTAGAGACAGTGCAAATACAGTGTGTTAATGCAAGAAATTCCTTAAACTATTCAAACTAAATTGAATTGTGTATCTATTTTCTAGAACCTCTGCTGTTCTATCAATGCTATATAGAGATTTAATTATTTCTTTGTTTATTTATTCCTTGACTAACTTCCTTATATATATTTTAAAAGTCTATAAATGGTTTTATAAGTATAGGGATTAAAAAGAATATAAAATATCAAATATTATAAATTAGTGTCATATTTAGCAAATATCTTCTATATTAGTGTGTTTGTGGAATAATTACTTGATAAACACATCATAACCTCTGACAAACATTCTTGTAAAACTTGATAACTTTATTTATTGAAGCAGTGTCGCTTATTTTTATATTGAAATAGTGTTTATATTTTTATATATAACAAGTTCATTAGATATCATCAGTCATTGCTGACATTTTAAAATTTCTCTCTCGACAGAAGATTTCAAAAAGAGTTCTACATAGCTTTTATTTTCTAGAAGGGTAAAATGGAGCAATAAACTTACAGGAAGGATTTGTTTGACAGTGTTACCATTTTCTCCTCTCTTATCTCATTTCCCAAAGATTTCATGAGCTGACAACTTGTCTCCTGTAGGGCATGAATAGCAATTATGGAAGCTCTTCATTGGGTGCATTTCACAATTACTGGCAGCTCAGCCCTCCTCCCAGGTTTACTAAATTTGACTCTAATGAAACATATTGCTTGGATTACAGATTGGAGAGGAATTGATGTTGAAATTACATGAACTAAGCTCAAAAGGAAAGGAAGCAATTTTATTTTATCACATATTAAACTGACTTTCTCAGTCAGAATTTCAAAGTGAAAATAGTACATAATTTTTGTTCAATATGTACTTATTATTCATTTTTCTCTCAAGATATTCATTATGTCCTCATAGTAGTGTTATTTTGAAATGTAGTTATTTTGAAATGTAGTTACTCTTTAAAAATCATCTTAAGGTATGTGCATATGTACATAGTTACAGTCTTATAAAATGTAATTTTTCTTTCTAAAATGTGTGTATCTGATGGACACACAAAATGAAACAAATGTAATTAAGAATGAAATACCACCTCTTTTAACTTAATTTTTGTATTTGTCTTTTGGTTAAGTTTTTTGAAAAATCAATATGTGATCACCTATTTGCAGGATTGTTACTGTACAGAAATGAAAATTATAATGATAGACTTGTTTTGATTTTACAGTAGTGGCAGACAACCACGTGACAAAATAATATAGGACTAAGTACAACCCCATACATACTGGTGGCAGTAGGACTAATCTTAATAAATAAACATAATTTTGTACACACATTAATAACAGATATTGTATGTTTGCAAGAAATTAAATTTATAAGGTAGTCAGGAGTATATTTAATCACATTATATTATTTGATGTAATTGCATGGAAATCTTGGATGATCATTGCCAACAAATTGAACATCAAGGAGTGCTTGCCTTTCTACATAATTAATGCACCAAAAGATATCAAGAAATTAGGAAGCAGGCTTTGTTTCCTGGTTTCCATGGTACCAGGCATGCATATAGTACACATGCATACATACAGACAAACATTCATACATTTAAAAAAATAAAATGTTTCATGATATTGCTAAAGTATTCTTGTCAATGAACAAAAATGAATTATCATTATGATGCAATGTTGGCTTAAAAATCCAATTTAGTAAATATAGCTATCGGTTAGCACAGAGTTTTGTCTACATTTATAGAACTGAACTTTCTATGTTTTCCCTTTTGTAATAAAGAATTTGACTGGCTTTTCCTCTCATTGTCTAGGAAGGAGCTTCTGAACCTTTCACATTTTAGCTGACTTGAAGTCATGCCAGGAGTCACGCAATGTAACTTTTCTTGGCTTGTTCTGACTTGATTCTTTCTGGTACAAAAGAAACATGCAATTTTCTCTTATTTTTTTATTATTTGAAATTAAAATATAATCACACTGTTTTCACATTCCCTTTGTGTTTTCTGCTTTTCTTGGATTTGTGAGTCACTCAAGTGAATTATCAAATTTTCAAGTGAGAAATGCCCAAGAGCCCCAGATTTACAGCTGAGAGGAAAGGACTGGAGAACTTAGCCCACATAATTATCCTGATGGTTACTACTTTAGTAAAGAACTGCATGAATTGTAGAATAATTTTCAGATATTCATTTTCTTATTTACTATTTTATTCATGAAATAAATGTAACATTTATTTGAGGTATTTTTTTATTTGCAAAATTATAAAATTTTCAAAAGTTATTGGAATTTTGTTTCTTATCTCATTATTTCCTTCTTTTTTCAGATTTGATTATATACAGGAAAAAATGTTGATGTTGTTCATAATTTTTCTGTTTGATACAATTTGTAGTTTATCTCCTTTGATTATTTTCTTATTTATTACATCTCTGTTCTAAGATTTCAAGTTGACCTCCCATCCAAGTACTAAGGAATGCAAACTTGTACAGCCACTCTGGAAATCAGTATGGGGGTTTCTCATAAAACTGGGAATAAGTCTTCCTCAAGACCCAATTATAACACTCTTGGGCATATACCCAAGGAATGCTCAATCTTACCACAAGGACACATGCTCAACTATGTTTATATCAGCGTTATTTGTAATAGCAAGAACCTAGAAACAACCTAGATGCCCCTCAACTGAAGAATGGATAAAGAAAATGTAGCACATATACACAATGGAGTACTACTCAGCAGTAAAAAGTGATATCATGAAATTTGCTGGCAAATGGATGGAACTAGAAAATATCATCTTGAGTGAGGTAACCCAGACTCAGAAGGACAAACAGAGTATGTACTCACTCATAAGTGGATACTAGATGTGAGGGAAGGGATGGTCAGACTGCAACCCACAACTCCAGAGAGGCTAGCTAATGGAAAGACCCCAAGAGGGACACATGGATGACCCTATGAAGGAGAAGTGGATGAGAACTACATGAGCCGACTGAGTGTGGAGGGGTGGCAGAGGGTGAAGACTGGGGCATGAGAACATAAAGAAATGGGAGGGTCAAGCTGGAACAGGGACAGAGTGGGAGGTCAGGGAGGAAGATACCATGATAGATGAAGACATCCTGGGAATAAGAAGAGGCAGGGTCCTGGGGAGGCTCTCAGGAATCCACAAGGATGACCCCACCTTGGTCTGCTGGCAGTGGTCCAGAGGGTGCCTAGACTGGTCTACTCTGGTGAACTCCAGGAATCCAACTGATGAGAGAGGGGAGGGATTCTGCAGGCAAGGGACATTGAGATCATGATGGGAGGACATGCAGAGATGACCGGCCACACTGATGGAAGCCCATAAACTGTGGACTGGTTGCTGTGGAGCCCCCATGGGACTGGACTAGGCCCTCTGGATACAGAAGATGGTTGTTTGGCTCAAACTGTTTGGGGGGCACCAGGCAGGGGGATCGGGATTTGTCCTCGGTGCTTGGGCAGGCTCCTGGGAATCTGGTGCTTATGATGTGATGCCTTGCACAGCCTTGGTGCAGTGGGAAGAGGCTTGGACCTGCCTAGGCTCAGTGTGCTGAGCTCTGCTGACTCCCCATGGGAGACCTTGATTTGGGGGATGTGGGGATGTAGGGTGGCATGGGAGAGAGGGCTGGGGTTGGGAGGAGGGAGGAGGGGAGATCTGTGGGTGGTATGTGGAGGTGAGTAGAAAATTTCTTAATGAAAAAAAGATTTTAAGTTGATTTATTTCTTTTTAAGTTCTTTGTTCTTAGACTAAGATGTATGGTAATTACTTTTTAAAGATTTTGGTTCACAATTTCAATATTTAATTTCCATTGGGCATGGTATTTTCTGGTGATAATTTTCATTGAAATGAGTGACATTTCTCAGTGTTACAGATGTTGGAGAAAGTTGGACATTTAGTAGACACTGAAATAGAATACTGCATAAGTTCTGGTTCCTGCCTTATTTCTCGGGGAAAGATGTTAAAATTGTAGTTTCATTTCAAGCAAGCAATAGCTGTAGGTTAATTCTAACTATAACCTCTCTTTCTTGCTTTGATAAAAGCAAGGTTAAACAATAGTATAATTCTTGAAGTCTTTTTTACTCAGCTTAAGTCTGTCCTATGAATTTATGCTTTAGCAGTCTGCCTGAAATTTAATTAGGACTGTGTACACATTTAAAGGTCTCATCTTTTATCCATATACATTTATAGTCTTCTTTCTCTAATTTCTTCAGTCAAAAGCTCAAGGTTCTCATCAGGGTTTAAGCCACCATGTCCTAAGATGATTTGAATCTCTGTCCCAATTAGGAAAAAAACCCCAAAAAAACAGAAAAACATGGACAATTCTTATTTGAATAGCCCAAAGACTGTCCACATTTGCTTATCAATAAATATCCCAAAGTTACTTTTGTATTTTGTTTTGAACATACAATAGTTATCAATGAAGGAACTAACAAGGTATTTTATTAATTTAAATAATATTTTATTACTTGAAATTTTCAAATATTTTTACATTATATCTTTTTCCCTTTTATTGAAAATAGATTCTTTTCTCAAATCATCTATCCTGATTACAATTTCCCCTCCCTCAACTCTTTACAGTTCCTCCCTACATCCTCTCTCATCCAGATTCACTCCCTTTCTCTCATTAGAAAATAAAAAGAGTTCTAAGAGATGATGATGATGATAAATAATAAGAAGAAGAAGAAAAATAATTATAATATAGTGTAAGATATACCAAAAACTAACACATTGGAATTGGACAAAGCAAACCAATATAAAGAAAAGAGTACAGGAGAAGACATAAAAATAGTGACTCTTTAAAAACTCACTAAACTGGAAGACATAATACATCTGCAGATGGCCTCATACAGACCCATAGAGGCCCTGTGCATGTTACTCTTTCTCTGTGAGTTCATATGAGCTTTGATCAAGCTAATTTAGAGGGCCTTGTTTTCTTGGTTTTCTCCATTCACTGTAACTCTTACATTCCTTTGTCTCCTCTACATGGAGTTCTCTGAGCTCTGTGGGGAGGGATTTGATGTAGATATCTGTTAAGGGCTGAGTGTTCCAAGGTCTCTCACTCTCTGTGTAATGTCTGGCTATATTTATTACCACTGCTTCAGAAGCAAGCTTCTCTGATGAGAGCTGAACAAGGCACAGATCTATGAGTACAGCAGAATATCATTAGAAATCATTGTATCACTGTTTTTTTTTTTTTCATTTTTTAGACAAGTCTTGTAGCTAGAGTTTTCCTGCCTGGCCCACAGTCAGGACAAATCTCTCTCACCTGCCAGTCCCACAGCCTCTCAGACCCAACCAAGTAAACACAGAGACTTATATTGGTTACAAACTGTATGGCCGTGGCAGGCTTCTTGCTAACTGTTCTTACAGCTTAAATTAATCCATTTCCATTAATCTATACCTTGCCATGTGGCTCATGGCTTACCGTCATCTTCACATGCTGTTTCTCATCATGGCAGCTGGCAGTGTCTCTCTGACTCAACCTTCCACTTCCCAGCTTTATTCTCCTCCTTGTCCTGCCTACACTTCCTGCCTAGCCAAAGGCCAATCAGTGTTTTATTTATTGACTAATCAACAACACATTTGCCATACAAAACATCCCACAGCACTTCCCTTTTTTTTTTTAAAAAAAAAGGAAGGTTTTAACTTTGACAAAGTAAAATTATATATAATTTGGGAATTTGGGCATAGCTTCTCTTACTACTTCCTGCTGGAGGGGGGCGCTGTATCTTCTGGGGAAACAAAGAAAATTTTAAGATCATGGAGTAGTCCGTGAGGCTGTATCATCTGAGCCAGTTGCCTTGAAACCATTCTGGATGTTGGATCATCTGGGCCATGGTGTCATCAGAGACCTTTCAGGGGGTCTTGGCTGGTCAAACCTGATGTATCTTAATCTGGAACAAATCCATAGCCTCTGGCTTTCTGTGTGAACAAAAGCAGAGTCTCCTTTCCAAAGTAACACATCCTTACATCCAAATTTTGAAGTCAAGGTATCTTTAAAATATACATATTGATTTAACTCAACATCTTTTACGATCAAATGTTTTTCTGCAGTTAAAAATTCCAAAGATAACACAATCCAGAGTCTCTGTGTAATATTCATCTTTACGTGGCTTATTTTTTATATTAATTTTACTGTCTCTTTAAAGACTTTATTTTTTAAAACTATGTATTTGTTTATATAACTGTATATATCACCTTTTTTTGTCTCTTTCAAGCCTACGTATATTTTAAACACATTGTAAACTATTACATCTGAATCTGTCTTATTGTGAATCTATTGCTTTAAACTGCAGCAGCTGTGGCTGCTGGCTCCACCCACCTCAGCTTCCCAACATGGCGGTGGTACGTTCACCACCAGCTCTGGGAGCTATCGTGGGTCTATGCTTTTAGCCAAGCAGCATGTAGCCCAGAAACCTCTTTTTTTGTTTTGTACTAGCAAAGGTTAAATCCACCATGCAGCTTAATGTGCCACTTGCAGAGGCCTCATTCCCGCCATACTGCAGGTCGAGCATGCACGCTAGGAACCCACCAGTAGCTCGAACCGGCAGCTGCCGCTCATTTGAGAGAGACAATTAGGAACTGTTTTTAGCTCCGTTTTACAATCTTTTTTCTCAGTTTTTAGGTGGAAACTCTTGCCCCACGTTGGGTGCCATATGTAGCTAGAGTTTTCCTGCCTGGCCCACAGTCAGGACAAATCTCTCTCACCTGCCAGTCCCACAGCCTCTCAGACCCAACCAAGTAAACACAGAGACTTATATTGGTTACAAACTGTATGGCTGTGGCAGGCTTCTTGCTAACTGTTCTTACAGCTTAAATTAATCCATTTCCATTAATCTATACCTTGCCATGTGGCTCATGGCTTACCGTCATCTTCACATGCTGTTTCTCATCATGGCAGCTGGCAGTGTCTCTCTGACTCAGCCTTCCACTTCCCAGATTTATTCTCCTCCTTGTCCTGCCTACACTTTCTGCCTAGCCCATGGCCAATCAGTGTTTTATTTATTGACTAATCAACAACACATTTGCCATACAGAACATCCCACAGCAAAGTTTTATTTGTTTCTTTCCCTAGGTCCCAGGGCTATCTATCTAGTCTCAGGTTCTTGGTCACTCAAGCAGTGTGATTTTTTTCTGGGTTCCATCTCATGTCATAGAGTGGGCCTTCAGCCAAAGTAGATCTGATGTTAATGGCTTACTCCCACAAACTTGATGCCACAAACTTTCTAATATATTTTGAAGACAGGACACTATTGTAGATCAAAGAGTTTGTGGCTGGGTTGGTGTTTACATTTCTCTTTTGGTGATGCATCTAGCAGTTCTTTTATTAAGCATAATTGTTTTAGCTATCCATATCTGTGTGTTTGTGTGTGTGTGTGTGTGTGTGTGTGTGTGTGTGTGTGTGTGTGTGTGTTTCCAAATAAAACTGAAAATTGTCCTTTCAAGATCTGTGAATAACTGCATTAGAATTTTTATGGGGATTGCATTGAATCTCTTAATCATTTTTGGTAGCCTGGCCATTTTGGTATTTAAAAGAAAATATCAGTCAATGAATGTGGTGACCAGAAACTCATTAAACTTTCTGAAATTGTTCATATATGGGTAAGGATATTTAAGTAATCAATATTTTTAAATGAAAGATTTAATTAATTAATTCTGTAGTGAAAAATCAGTTTCTCTAGATGCTATACTTAAGGAGATTACAACTCTAGTTAATTTGGTTTCTATTTTTACATTCAGTTATCTTAGTTGCAGGGTGTCCAGTAAATGTTTAGAAAACCAAAAATATGACTTAGTGAGTTAAGTTAATGCAAGGATAAATAGTTAATTCTTTGCTAAAAATTTTTCTTTTATTTTCAATAACCATATCTAATAAACATATTTTATCATTCTATAGATATCCAAATTTTTTGGTATAATGAAGAAAGTTGCTAATTTCAAAAGTGTGCATGTGTGCATATGTACAGAGATATTTTCTCACTGTATCTATAAACTGATATAGTAATTATGGGATAGAGTCCAGAAACATAATTCAAGTTTCCTGAATACATATGGAGCCTTCCTGGAAGGTTCTATCTTGAGAGTGAAAAATTACTAGATTCTGTGCATCTTAAAAGAATGGCAATCCATAAACATGCTGTATCCTTGTTTTGCTAAATTTATGTTCAACAAATTAAGAAAAATTGAATATAAACTATAGCTGAATGTGTTGCTCAAAGATCTATACATGCATTTATCAGAAAATAAGTTACAGTATTTGTACTTTTGATATGGCAGTATAATTTATTTTTAATTAGAAGTAATCTATTTTGAACATCAGTATATCATTTCTTTTATTCAACACAAACTTAGAAAAGTATGTGTTTCAGTGGAAGAAGATTATAAAAAGTATACTATAGTAGTTTCAGTGAGGTCAAGTATGAATAAAATTAAGATATTTAAAAATGTTTTATTTCATTATTATATATTAACTATTTAGATATTTGTGATAATAGTATTTTCTGCTTGTTTCTAATATATCAATTCCATGATCAATATGCAAGGACTCTTACATTTGTCTTTTTCATAACCAAGCTACTCTTTTTCAGTAATTAAAATTTACTCTCTAAAGCATTTAAGAAAGCATTCCCTAACTTCAAAATCCTTTCTAATTTATGTTTTGTTATAATTAAGATCTTAACAGAATATGGACATTCAAAATTTAGATGGAAAGGCCTCCTTATGTTTGTAGAGTACTTACTTAGTACACAGCAGCTCCTGGGTTTTGTCACAAATATAGTATAAAACCTGGTTTGGTATCACAAACCTTAATTCTAACACTCCGGAAGCTGAAGCAGGGGTATCAGAAGCTCAAGCTCAGTTTTGACTATATAGTTATTCTGAAGTCAGCCTGAGATAGTATTTGTCTATCTACTATCTATCTACTATCCCTCTTTTTCACTCACTCACTCACTCACTCACTCACTCACTCTATCTACCATCTATCTATCTATCTATCTATCTATCTATCTATCTATCTATCTACTGATAATACAATTACTTATCATCCATCTATCTATCACCTATCTGTCATATATCTACATAGCATCCATTTACCTAGTATCTATCTATCTATTCATCTCAATCCACCTAAGAAAGAAAATAGCTTACTCAAAATAGCTTTAGGAAGCCTCTGAAACTGATTAATTTCACTAGGCTCCTCCCTCACCAATAATACTGATGTAGTAAATTCTCCTGAGAGATAGTCTTAGACAAAACAAGCTGCATAAAAGATTCTTGGGCAAGCTGAAATGTCTAGTAGAATCTCAGAGAAGCTCATCTGCTTACAAGTATTTCAGAACAGGCAGTATGGAAGAAACACAGAGGCGAAGCAGAGTGAAAAAAGCAAAGATCAGCTGAGGTTCCTGGAAGAGTCTTAGACCCACTGCACCACCTATATAGGACACTATCTAACCTCTTGAGTTGACTTTAGGTTGTGCAGTTTGCTCTGTTTCCAGATTTTTGAGCTGCCACTGTTTCTGGGGTGGACTTTGGTGATGCAGCTGCCCTTGTGTCTGTTTGTATGCACACATACTGTATGTATGGAACTCCATTCAAACTCATTGGATCACTTTGTGGGCATTAGTACGCTCTGTGCTTTGGTCTACTATCCCCGTTCCCTATCTGGGATGAGTAGAAGTATATTCATTTACCCATAGGAACAGTGTTATACAACAAGACATATTTGAACTATCACATTATCCACCACAATACTGTGGTTATTTGAACCAGAATGACCCATAGCCTCATATACGTGGTGATATATTGTGTACTCCAATATATTGTGCATCCTAATAAACTTATCTGGGGATCAAAGGACAGAGCCAGCCACTACATTAGTCATAGAGGCCAGACAGTGGTGGCACACACCTTTAATTCTATCATCACTGGAAGGCAGAGATCCATCTGGATCTCTGTGAGTTCAAGGCCACACTGATAAAAAGAGCCAGGCATTGGTGGCACACGCCTTTAATCTCAGCACTTGAGATCTCATGCCTTTGTTTGGGAAGCACACACACCTTTAATCCCAGGAAGTGTCATGACTCGGTGGAGAACGGTGTATAAGGCGTGAGGAGACAGGAACTAAGCAGCAGTTCCACTGAGACTCTCATGGGTGAGGACTCAGAGGCTTTCAGTCTGAGGATTCATGGAAACAGGATCAGCTGAGGAGTTGGCGAGGTGAGGTTGGCTGTGGCTTGCTCTGCTTCCCTGATCTTTCAGCTTTTACCCCAATATCTGGCACCAAGTATTTTTTTATTAATAAGACGTTTTAAGATTTGTGTTACACATATGTTTGAATACTTGGACCCTACTTGGTATAACTGTATAAGTGCTTGTTAAAGATTAGGAGTTATAGCCTTATTGGAGGAGGTGTGTTACTGGAGATAGGCTTTGAAGTTCCAAAATATATTCTCATTTTTCTCTAAATCAACTTGGTCATACTGTTTCATCACAGTAATAGAGAAGTAACTAAGACATATATATATATATATATAAATATATATATATATTTATATATATATATATATATATATACAAAATAAAAATTAAAACAAAACCAGACAAAAATTATCCCAATTTTACCTCTCTTGGGAACATAAAAAATGCCAGAACGGTGGCCTCATTAGATGTGTCAGAGGTGCGGGTAATTATCATGAAGCTTGATGCTCTGAGTTCCTTCTTTGGGACCTACATGGTAGAAGGAAAGGACTGTTCTTGCCTGATAGCTATCCTTCCAGGAGTCTGTTTTTTGGACTTGTAAACAATAGAGGGTGAGAGCTTTGGATTCCCTTTTACACAAAATATATTGTAGAAAAAGATAGCACATAAGCATTTACAGAGCCTCCTTTATAATGGAAAAGGGAGGGGACTTTCCAGAGAGATAGTAACCATAGCACTCTTCCCCAGTGGTAGTTTGGATATATATTAAGGTATAATTCAGGGCTGGGGTTCTTTTCTCAATCAGGATGCATATACTCATTTGGACCATTTTAAATGATGACCGGGACCTGAATGGGTGAAAGAAGGATGGGGTTGTTTGAAATTCCCACAGAGAGGGAAGCCCACCACGTTGACCTGCAGGGTTATCTGTAGTCTGCAGATGGAAGAAAGAGAGTGTTATCCCAGTGGCCTGCTGTAGTAGTAAAAAAAAAAAAAAAAAAAAAAAAAAAAAAAAACACCTCGGCAATGAAATAAATTTGGTAACAAGGTGGGAACAGTCCATCTCATATTAAAATGGAAGCACTGAAATGTCAGTTTGATCCCATCAAGATCTCTGTTCATAAGTATCTGTTAAAAATTAGTTAGCTGTTTCCACTCAGAATCAAATCTTTGAGGCTATCCTCTTATCTCCACAGATACCATGATATTAGACAACTCCAAATAAAGAAATGAAATAAAAGCATAGTAGGATGCCACAGAGTTTTATCAAATTTAATTTCAAAGATTTATTTTTAAGTTTTATATGCATGTTATTTTGCCTGTGTATTTTATACATGCGTCATGTGTGTTCAGTGCCTATATAAGATAGAAGACTTCACTGAATCCTTTGGAATTGAAATTACAGACAGTTATGTTCCTCCATGTGGATGCTGGGTATAAACCTGTGTCCCCAGAAGTTCAGCAAATATTCTGGACCATCTTTCTAGCCTCTTAAATTTGAATTTTTTGACATTTCACTCTAGATATACTTTATGTATTTTCACATTTTAGAGATATTTGTTTAGAGATGATAAAAAGTTTTGCTAAAACTAACGTATACCACAAAGAAGAGCTGAGATATTCTAATCAAAGTTTCCTAAATATGGGGCCAAGAAAAAAATCAACAAAAGACAGCAACAACTGAATTGAGTTAGCAAAAATTATATCAAATTTCTCTCTCTGTCTCTGTCTTTGTCTCTCTCTCTTCCTCTCTCTCTCTCTTTCTTTATCTATCTCCCTTCCCCAATTATATTGCTTTCTATAATAAACTTCCCTGTGGAGAAAGATAAAGATGCCATTGAAGTTTTCAACACTTGGAACGTATCAGTGCTTAAGAAACTGTCTATCATTCTGCAAAAAAATTAATAATAATAGTTAGCTGCGTGTCACAGAAACTTACCACCTAGATATCCTAATAAAATTGGTGAGATGTGTTTTTGTGTCTTTTCTTTTCTCTTTATTTATTTCCTGCTGTGATGAGTACAGATGAGACTTTGTAGTGGGTTACTGTGACTCAAGGAACTTGAGCAAAGGGAAGGAGTTTCAGAATTTGAAAATAAATCAACTGAAATTTAACAACCCATATTTTGTATAGTCAGGAGGAATTTGAGATGAATCATTTGCTAAGACATTCTCTAGTATTCTCAATTTTTTGTTGTTAAAATATTTTCTTTTAATTTTTCTATGGCATTGTCTTCATGATGAGATATCAGGCTTTTAACTTTTAAGAAAGTTTTCCCATTTAATATTTAGTAATGGTATATTAAATACTTTCATCTTTATCCTGAATAGCAATAAATGTCCATATTCTGCTGGAGTTGTTCTAACACTGTTTTACACTCAATAAAGCTAGTAGACTATGCATTAGCTGGATTTATTTGGTTTTAGTATAAACAGCTTTTAAAACTTTTTTCCAAAATGATTATTGTTGGCTTCTAGCTAGAGGAGTGGCTTTAGTTCTTGCCTTGAATATTGATCAACAGTTGGTTAAAATCACTACTATTCATCATATTTAGAATTTCAATATGAACCATTACACCATGTGAAATAAAGACAGCTGTATTCTTCATTTTCCCAATTTCTTCCCTTTCTTTTTTTTCTTCATCATTCCATCCTTTCTTTTTCTTTCTTTCTTCCTATGGCATCTCTCCACAATGGCACTCCTAAAACAATATTGAATAAACCTATTGAGACCAGGCAACTTTTGCTTTTTGTTTTTTGTTTTTGTCTTAGGACTAGGTTAAATATTTTAGCATCATAATGATTTCAGTTAGAGTTATATAGCTGCTTTTTTCTTCCATTTTCAATGGTTGTTTAGAATGATATATTTTTGGAAAATAGGCAGCAGATTAATGGCCTTGATGTTTTCTTTTATTTATGATTAAGGAACCCTTTATCCTACTTTGCCTCTTCCCAAAGATCTGGCTAATATTTACTGACTTCTTTCCCCAGAAGTATTTTAAATCAATATGTAAACTAAAATTTAGATTATTTCTTAGACATAATGGGCCAAATGGTTCATATTTTTCCTTTATGTTTATTATTATTTTATGCTGCAGTATACATCCTTTATTATAATGTCTCTCTGTGGAGTCTAGTTTGTAGTGAGACTAGATAGTGACTTTGATGCGTTACAAATTTTTGTCACTAAAGTAAAATTATTTTCATATAAACTCTCAAAAGAAATACAGGTGTTATCCATATAACTAGGTTTTATCTAGTTATTTATAAAAAATCAATTCAAATTTTATATAGAATCTTAGAATGCTTGCAAATGAGTATTTTATATTTTTGTAGGAAAAAATAAACATCTTTGCAAGAGACAGTATATATTTTGAAAGTTGTCGAAGAGTGTTATCCAAAAGGATAGAATAATGAATAAAGAATACTTAAAATTGATGTGCTTTGTTCTCTGAGTTTCACATAGAACCAAGGAAAACAAGACATAAATGTAGCAATTACCTTGATACATCAAGTAGTAAATATTAAGTGATAAGAAGGACCCTAGGTGGTAAGTATACAAGCACTGAGATCAGAAACTCAACAGAATCACTCAATGAAAACCTTATAGCTTCACAAAAATCTGTGTACAGAAGCGGTTACATGTGAACATTCTTGAATTATCACAGGTCACTTCACATGAGGTAAAATGAGAACTTATTGAGCAGTTCCATTCAGTCTTTGCTCCAGAGTAAACATGAATTACATGAACATGACAGGAATGTTGTAGTGTTAGACAGAGAGTAAGAGGGTTGGAGGTTATGTTAGTAAACAGTTTTCTAGAAATTAAAAACTTCTTATTAGTATTTATGAACATATCCATAGTTTTGTATTTCCCCCTTGGCCAGAGAATTTATTTTTTTTTTCAGTCAGTAGAAATTAAGAGAAGTATTAATGTTCAAAGTGCCAAGAGTAAGCCATTGTTATCTCTCACTAATAGATGAGACATTTATATTAACAATTCACCTCCCAAAATGCAAGAGATTTTGCAGATAGGAGATGGAAAGAATATAAGCTACAGGGATGGAAAGAAGTGTTGTGAAATGTTGCTCTTTGGACATGCCATAACTGTTGAACACATTAACTCACTGTCTTGGTTGGTGATTTGACAACCTGACACATGCTAAGGAAGAAGGAACCTCAACTGAGAAAATGACTCTTTGCCTATAGGCAATTGTCAAATAAATGTACTTAATTACTGATTGATGTAGGTGAGGCAAACTCACTTGGGGTGATTCCATTCCCAGGACAGATGGTCTTAGATAGCATAAGAAAGCAGACTTAGCAAGCCATAGGTACCAAGCTAGTAATCAGCACACTTCATACCCTCTGGTTCAGTTCCTGCCTCCAGTTCCTGCCTTCAAATCTTGCCCTGACTTAACTTCATGCTGGAATTCAAGTGAAAGAAAAAATAAACCATTTCCTTCCCAAGATGCTTGGCATCATAATTTCATCACAGCTATAGAAATATAATGTAGACACTGCAGTAGTTATCTATCTATACAAGATCTGTACAAGAGCAAGACAGTTAAAACTTTCAGCACAGAGGAAGGTGTTCTCCTGTGTCCCTACATGCATGCAAGTAGCTACTAACCATTCATAGCTCTTAGGGGAGGAAAATAGACATTTTCCTTTAGGGGTGTGGTCACTAGATGAATTTCACTATGATGTTCCCTACTATCAAACGTCAAAGCAACATGAACAAATAACCATCTGAAATTTCTTCAATCCTAAACCTAATAAGCTCTAGATTTTGTTAATTGCTTTTCTTAGGTATATAGGTATGTAGTCACAGTATTACAAAGCTTACAAGACATACATGTGTACACAAATAAACTAACATCAAATAAATTCAAGGACAATTTCTGACAAAAATTAAAAATTTTTTTTTTAGCCTACAAAATACATTTTCATGACTTCAATTATATAAGTTATATAGTCTAAGAAATTAAAATTTTGGTGGCAATATTTCTAAATTCCTAAGGTAATGAATAATAAAAGAAACCACAGTTCGTTGTGAACCACTTTTTGCAATAACTAACATTATGCAAAATGTTTAGAAATCCTAAAGAATCCTCAGTATTCATTTGCATGGTTTAATAACCAGAATAGATTTCTTGGGATAATACTTGGCTCAAACTATAGGTGGCATACCCTTCGTTTTCATAGGTACATTTACTTGTTGGGTCAGGGATTTTTTTAGCTATATTACACTCGAAGAAAACAGTATCTAAAACGTTTCTCTTTAGGGTTTTAAAGTTATCTTTCTGAACAACCCTTGATTTCTTACTTGCAATTTTTTTTCAGGAGTAGCTTTCTGTAGTTTTCTTTTGTTTGTTTGTTTTGGTTTTTTTAATAAGCAAGAAAGGGTTCAAGCATATAACACTTGATATTTTATAAGCAAGAAAGGGAGAATTATAAATGCATATTGACTTACAATACAAAATTATACAAAAACTTTTAAAACACATTGCTTAAATAATAGACATTCAATTATGTATAATAGACATTCAAATATGTAGTTTATCAACTAACATTATTTGAATTTTTTTTTTTTTTTGATTTTTCGAGACAGGGTTTCTCTGTGTAGCTTTGCGCCTTTCCTGGAACTCACTTGGTAGTCCAGGCTGGCCTCGAACTCACAGAGATCCGCCTGGCTCTGCCTCCCGAGTGCTGGGATTAAAGGCGTGCGCCACCACCGCCCGGCTATTTGAATATTTGAATAGATCATATAATATTACATATATTATTTTAATTAAAGTAAATGATTATGATATAATCAAAAACTTTACTTTTGCAATCGATATGCACTATATATACTTGCACTAATGTTGTGAATTTTAAGGGTCATACTTCCATTATTTGTATTCTTTTGATCTTGTAAATGAATGACATAAGATATTTCTCTTTTACATACCACTTATGCCTCTCAAAAAATGTCTACTTTCCAAAGATGTTCTTCCCACATGAAAGAATTCTTACACGGAACTCCTAGTTACTAACTCCCCTGCTGAGTTTAGGAGACAAGCTGGAAGGAGCCGCATAGCTTTGCTTCCTGTGCTAATGAAGCTCAGTCCATCTCCTAGCCTTGAGGAGGCCTAGTGGTTCTCCAGAGCAATTGACTGAGAACAAAAGAAGTTTTTACATATCAAGGAGGGAAGTAAAACAATATTCTTGTTGAGGCGGAGAACCACAAGCTCAAGGAAAGACAGGGTGGGCATTTTCTATAGAAACGGAAGGAATGGCATGGCAAGAGAGAACAGAGGAAAACAGAGGTTCCCTAGAGGGTAAGCAGATCTCGGGTAGAGTTTTCTGAGTGCCAGGAGCAGAGAGTAGCAGAGATGGAGAAAGAGGGTACAGAGGAGGAAGATGAGGCTGAAAGCATAAGAGAAGGACTATGAGCTAGGGAGCTGGACAGAACTGTAGTTATGGAGACAGGATTTCATCCCAGAGAAATAAAGTAGATGATTATAGAGCTTGGTATGTCTAGAGTTATTCCTGCCTTGAATGCTTGGTGGAGCTCTAGCTGAATTGATAAAATTTTGTCTTAGAGGAATAAAGTTAACAGACATAAGAACATAGTGTATGTCGATTTTTTTCCCCTCAGATATTCCACGTGGGGCATAGATTAAACCCCCAGATCCCTGGGTATTCCATAACTCCTGACCGAGGTTTCCTTTCAGGACTATTACTTTTCAGTACCCTTTACTGTTGACTCATTTCTTTGCTATGATTCTGAATTAATGGACATTTTGGGCCATTGGTGTACCTCAATTACATTGATATGTACAATTCACATCAATTTATAACTTAAAAATTAAACATTATGTAAAATATTTCTAAATATTAGTGATGATGTAAATTTGAACTTATTTTTAAAGGAAATTTTTAACAATTTTTCTTCAACTATTAAAAAGTTTTGAAATGTATCAACTTTGAGTTTTAAAACATTTTATTTTACATACACTAAATTCATTCATAAAAACATTCTAAAAATGTACAGTTTTTCCTTTTAAACAATGTATAATAAAAAAAACACAGAATACTTGACATTTAAAATTTTAAATCAAATTAGCAGAATATTAAATATTTATAAAACTATATACTTAAAAATATAAAGTTACATGCAATTTTGTAGAATTGACAAAATAATGCCTCAAAAATGGGAGAATTATCCTTAATCCCTAAAAAGAAAGTAAGTTCAATAGAAACTGTTAAGATTTCTGTCTTGTACCCACCCCCTCTCTGTGTGTCTGAGTAAAAACTGGCTTGTTCTGTGGGCGGAGCCTCTTCTACTCATGAAAGGGTTGCACCAGGACCTGGTTTCCCCAGCACAGTCTGTGGTTTTATGAAATATTCTTCAGTGCTGAGGAAAGATGCTTACATTCAGTAAAATCCCATAAGGATACCCTGCGCTTTAGAAAGGCCAACTGTGCCAGCTCAGACTGTTTTAGATTTCTTTTACTAAAATTTAAAATGTAAATAGATTACAGAAATAGATTACAGATCTTTACATTTGTTTTCCAAAAAATAAAAGTGGTATAAAACATTTTATGAGATCATTCTATATAACAGCAATTATTCCATACTCTAAACTAGGAGGAACTACATTAACAAATTAACAATAATTTTCCTAATTATAGCCAACTAACCACACTTAATTTTGTTTATGTGGCTGATTAATTTGTTTAAAGGATATGATACATACAGCTAAATATTAATATTTTTGACCAAATAGTATATAATCACAATGAATAAAAGATCTGATGCATATCCAATTATTCCAAACTGTGTTTTGAACAAGGATCAATTTATTACTACTGTATAAGAAATACAATTTTTACTACTAGTTATTTCTTCTAGGAAGAAAACTAGTATTGTATTTTACTACTAGTTAAAATGAAGTCAGTATGTTTATTTCTGCTAATCTGGTGGCTGTATTATCTTCTCCTTCTGTTTTTAATTCAATGCTTGTACATATTGAAAATGTCATTCTTTCATGAATATTTTGATGTTTTTAATATATTTGACAAAATACTTTCAATCTCATCCACCACCTTGGTACATTACAATCTTTCAATCTCTTCTTCTGCATGGATCTTTCAGGCTTGAGTGGAAGGGAGTCATAAAGACTCCTCATTTAAGCCTTACTACCTCAAAGTCTCTCACTCTTTGAACATTGTCCAGTTGTGGGTCACAGTTCTAATATCCATCTGCTTCAAGAATAAGCTTCTCTGATGAGGGTTGAGCAATGCATTAATCTATGCTTATAGCAGTATGTTATTAGAAGTCATTTTATTGTTAGTTTCATTCAGCAGAAGAATGATAGTTGGATTTTCCCTGAGTCGATGATCTAGCTAGTCTTAGGTTCTTGGCCATTTGAACTGGAAGGCAGTTACATTTCTTCCAGTCTGGGTTGAATCTCCTTAATGATTTTTCCTTTGCACAGTTTTTCACATACTGTTAGGCACTAATGTGTTTTTGTTTTTGGGAAATCATTTTTCAGTTCACTGATTTTGTTATGTTCTTTTCTGTTTAGTTTCCTGTGCTATGTGTTTTGGACATAAATTACATTTTAGACAATTAATTTAAAATCATTTTCTCCCAATTTGAAATTTCTGTTTATTGTTTCATCTGCTGAAGGGAATCTTAGTTAAATTGAACTCCTATTGAATAGTATTGTCCACTTCTTGTAAATTTCTTTTCTTACCTAAATCTAAAATTAACAAATAGCTGGTTTTAGCAATAACAAAATGAACAAACAACAGAAAAAGCACAACGTCTTCTGATTGTGTCTTTCTGAAACTTTTACTGGTTCAGGTTTTGCATTTAGGATGTTAATTAATTTGATATCATTCTTTATACACTGAGTTATATGGGGCTTGCTTCATTTTTCTGCATGTGAGTAGTATATTAGTTACCCTTAGCATTGGGGGAAGGTTTTATCTCAGTTTCCAAGCATTCAGTGTACCATGGCCGTGAAAGCAGGGCAGAGGTCACGATGATGAGTCTGGGTCACTTCTAGGAAGAAAACTGTAAGACACTGATGAGATATTGATGGATAAAAGCTATATTCAGATTCTAGCCAAAAATCTATTTCTTAGCTGAGTAATGATAGCTCACACCTTTAATCCTAGCACTTGGGAGGCAGAGGCTGGTGGATCTATGTGAGTTTGAGGCCAGCCTGGTCTAAAGGGTGAATTCCAGGACAGCTAAGGCTGTTACAGAGAAATTCTGTCCCTAAAATAAACAAACAAAAACAACAACAAAAGTCATCTATTTACTTTTTTTAATGTTAGTAGTTGAAGCAGTAAACCCTATTCATATTTGAAATGCAAACCTGTCATATTATGTGCTAATTTAAAGTTTAAATGATATAAATAATTTTTTAAAAACAAACAAGTAAGTAAAATATACTTACTACCTACATTTCATCATAGAACTCTGAGAATTGCTACAGATTAAAAGATATTTTCTAAAGCCATCTGATAGACTTACTTATACTGTGATCTTTTTTGCAATTTACATAAGTCTAATTTGTAAAATTGAATCAATATTAAATATATTAAATCTCAAAATTTTATGTTTTTCCTGGGATTCTGGAAGATAATCAAATACCATTTTGTTCCTTCACAAAACTGAAGTCTGGAAAGTTTCCTACTGTTTAGTAATAAACTAATTGTGAGAATAAAGCAGAAAACCACGGGGAACACCCATATGGTCATAAGAATTTAAACTCAGGAATTTACATCTACCACTTTATTATAGCTATTAATCCATGTTCAGTTAATATTTTTGTACTTAATATGATCTGGAATCTACTGCAATATGAAGCCTAAATACTTTGAATATTTTTACCTTGGGATATCTGCAAATAAGCTACATGATCCAAAATTACTTTCATACAACTGAATATAACCAAAGGACTGTGGAATTATGTATGAAGCTGTGGGTCATTTGTGCTCCTGGCTTCCTAGAAACATCTGATAAACATGTTGTTGTAAATATCTTGCAGAATCTATGCTTTAATTTTTTGTCATATTTTAATTGTTACATGGTCACATTCTAATATTTTGATGAAATATTATTTTGATTAAGTTGGTGGTTTACATATGTCATAAAAAAATGATTGACCAAAATGATTCGTCCTTAAATGTTCAATTTATTTTATTGGAACAAATCTTTAAAAATCTTGTCCATAATAACATTATATAATTTACAGGAATTCTAAAACTGAGGTTAAAAGAAAAGAGGGTAGCAACTGAGAGATAGTTGAGGGGAGAAAAGTTCGAGTCTCTAGCAGCCACATAAGAGTCAGAAGAGGTACGTGAACCTATAATCCTCAGCAGTTCTTTGGGGAGATGATCATTGGAGACAGGAAAAAACAAAGAAGCTTGTAGCCTGTATAGATCTGGGAACAATGAGGAGATGATGCCTCACACACGGTAGAAGGCAAGGAACAACACCTGACATCAGCATGCAAGCCATGCCAAATGTGAGTTCATACTCAATGACAGATATGTTCAACCATACATGCAGACAAGATAAATTAGGGCAGTGGAGGAAGAGAAATAATAAAAACCTAAGTCAATCAATTTTCTTTTCTCTTTTATCTGTTGTATGGATAAAGTGAGCAACAACTTAAAAAGTATATATGGGTAATATATCAGAAGTTTAAATGTTAACTGAACCTTAGTAACATTAACTATAAAATATACACTTTGAATGGGCAATGAAGCAAGTCTAAAAAATAATTGTAAACTTGACTTGATATTGATCACTGATTAAATGTAATCTTTATTTTAATATAACGTACAATTTTTCTTGTATATGGTTATTACTTTTAGAGATGTTAAAATGTTCATGTTTAAACGATTATATGCTGTATACAATTGGGAAGAATGCACTGAGTTATAAATGAGAGATGAAGAAAATTAATTTATAAATAATTAAAATAGGATTTATTGCTTAAAATAAATAAAATTAATATTCTTAACACAACATATTCAATAAATACAATATTGACATTAAAATGAGCAAATAGAAAGTAATTTTGGCTAAAATTTAAAACTTTTGTATAGTATAAGTTACTATGTGTATAAAACTGGTTAAATACTGAAAGATAAGATATTTGGGTTCTGTGAAAAAAACAAGCAATCTAGAACATTTATTTACTATAAAGTAATTGGGTATTTTATAATCTCAACTGTATTTTTATAGTTATTTGTGGTGATATATTGTGTACTGTAATAAAGTTTGCCTGAAGATCAGAACACAGAACAAACTATTACAGTAAACATAGATGCCAGGCAGTGGTGTTACAAACCCTTAATCCTAGCACTCAGGAGGCAGAGATCCAATCTGTCTGGATCTCTGTGAGTTCAAAGCCACTCTGGATTACATGACATTGACTCAGTCTAGGAGAGAAACAGAGGCAGGCAACGATGGCACACACCTTTAATCCCAGTAATAGGAAAGTTGATGCAGGAAATCATATGGGTGGGAGGAGAAAGGTATACAAGGTGTGAGGATTCAGGAACAAAAATCTTTCTTCTGAGGAAAGCTTTTCAGGCTGAGGACTCCTAGAGTTAAGAGGTGGCTTGTGCCTTCGTCTCTTTCTGATCTTTCAGCATTCACCCATTATCAGGCTCTGGGTTCTTTAAATAAAAAAAAAAATTAACAATTTGTGTTACAGTCGTTTATATTCTAAGAAATAATACCATAAGCTTGTGTATAAAAGACATAATTTAACAAATGTCAATCAACATCATTATATGTGGTGACGACCACATAAGGCATGGCCATGCTCTTAGATGCCAGAAGCGTCTTCCCTGCTCTTTGACATTTCTGTACTCCAGTTTCATTTATATGCCTCATATTGATTTAATAAAAATGTAAGTATTTTGTGTAAGCAATTGAAATAAATACTTAAAATACTTTCAGCTTCTGGCAGATGTCACTCTCTGATAATTGGGAAAAAGTTCTTAAATATGTTATTATTTTATGGATATGCATGTTCTGGTTATGTGGACATTTGTGCAACATATCTGATAGGTCAGAAGAGAGGATAAGATCCCCTCGAGCCCAAGTGATGGTTCTGACCTATGCTGTACATGCTGCAAATCAAACCCTCATCCTCTGCAGGAACAAGTGCTGGCAACTGCTTAGCCAGTTCTCCAGCACCAGAAATATATATTTGCTGTGGAATATGAAAAGGTCTTTGAGTTATTCACAGATGAATGTTCCATATGCCTTTTGTATAGATTTTATAAAGCATAATATAAATCAAAAAAGGATACTAATTACTAATATACATACATACATATATATAATTCTGGTATCAAGATAAGTCTTTCTCATAGCTGTTTTACTGAGGTTGTTCTGGAAATTGCCACTTCACAACAGCAAGCAATCTTATTATTTCTATGACTCAGTGAAGAGCAAATGTAAACAGGCAGGATAGATTTAATCTTAACAAGACACTCAGGCATCCCATGGGGAGGTTCCTTTTAATTGGAAGTTGAATGACAAATACTTAAGTATCTGACTAGAAAAAATGGTCCAAGCTAACATTCATCTACTGGTGAAAGATAAGACTTGTTTTTTTACTTTCAGTTTTAGGAAAGCATGTTTGGTGTAAATCATTTTTTTTTCCATAAGAGAGAATAGAAAATGAACTTGTAGGGCAAAGTTTAAGTATCTGCATTCTCTAAAATTCAAACTTTATATTTCTAAAAATTAATTTCATCTAGTAGTAAATAAACTATTCAGATAGCAACATATTTTGTCTATAATTAAAATTCATTCTGTTATTAGATTTCAGCCAGTGAGTAACAAAACACACTATTCCTGAATGCTGTGTCCATGTAAGTACAGTGCTGTTGTGTATGCATCCTACCCCAATTCAGGTCATGGTGATTCTAAGTTATTTTCCATTCAATATGTTTAACTTACAATCAGGCTCTAGCTTGTCTCTAAAAATGAATTATCTCCAGTTGCAGTTGTAAATGAATTACAACATATTTAGGGACTAAAACCACAAAATTGTTTTCATTTTAGACTTAAGGTAAGAAAACTAAAATCAAGACATCAATGTAGTGGGAGTCTGTGGTTGATATATTGTGCACCCCAATAAACTTATCTGGGGGTCAGAAAACAGAACAGCCACTATATTAAACACAGAGGTTAGGCAGTGGTAGCACACACCTTTAATCCTAGCATTCCAGAAGCAGAGATCCATCTGGATCTTTGTGAGTTCAAGGCCATACTAGAAATAACCAAACATGGTGACACACATCTTTAATCCCAGCACTTGAGATCTCATGTCTTGCTTGGAAAGACACATGCTTTTAATGCCAGGAAGTGATGGCAGGAAACAGAAAGGTATATAAAGCGTGATGACGAGAACTAGAAGCTCTTTTAAGCTTTTGCGCTTTTTAAGCTTTTAGGCTTTTGAGCAGCAGTTCAGCTGACATCCATTCAGGTGAGGACTCAGAGGCTTCCAGTTTGAGGAAACAAGATCAGCTCAAAAGTTGGCAAGGTGAGGTTGAATTTGACTTGTTCTTTTTCTCTGATCTCTCAGTGTTCACCCCAACACCTGGCTACAGGTTTGTTTTTATTAATAAGACCTTTTAAGATTCATGCTACAGGAGTCTTTTTTATATATAAAGTCTTTCAAATATAAAGTAAGGACAAAAGATGGATGTATTTACTGAACTGATGTGATGATTGTACAATGTAAATATATTCAAATACAATGTATTTAATATTTACATGAACTTGAAGCAACGAATGATTGCAATTAAAGGGAAAAACAAGCAAACAAACAAAATACACACAAAATCACACCATGGAGTCTATTATCTATAAATTAAGAATAATTCAACAAAGAAAAACAATAATGCTATCTATTAAACATAATTTTCCATCTTTTCTCATTTTCCTTTCTTCTTTCTGTAACTGAGGCAGGCAGAACTGTTTCAGGTTTCAGATGAGCTAGAGCATGTGCTGTACTGCTCTGGCAATGACTAGGCATCCTACAAAAATAGCCAAGAGGGGGTCCTCGAGGGCAGCAATGGCCAGTAGATTCCAGAACCTATCAGAAAGCACCAACTTATTAATGAGCACTAAGGCAGACCTTTGCCTAGGTTGGGGTACAAGGTATACAAGGCTTACCCTTTCCTAAAAATAAATGAACTTGCTTGCAACCTCCCAGAGTTTGTGTCATTGCCTCTGCATCTCCTAAGCCCCCCGCCCCAGGGCCTAGTGACCTCCCCAGGAAAACAGCAACACTGTAACTATTTTTTTTCTTTATTTGCTAAAATGTTCCCTCTCATCACATTTCTGACTGTGGTAGTATTGTTACTGAGAAAAACTAACCACATGCATATGCATAAATACACATAAAATTATCTCCCTTACCTTCTCCTTCCATGGATAAATTATGCCCTAAAAATGCCAAGAACCCTGTTGAATTCAAGCTATCATTCTTTTTCCTACATGTAGATTTCATTACAAAGAGTCTTTCTTGGTCACTTTTTATTTCTTTCTTTCATATGTTTTTTAATAAGCAAACAGACTACTATTTGCTATATAAAAATTGAGAAAATAGTCTTGATGTTACCCTTTTTATGTTCTCTTTATTTTCAGTATAATTCTTTGTAAGAGGTATTTTTTTCATCATCTGTCCCAGAATTCTGGTTTTCTCTGACACCAACATAAATTATTCTTGCTAGTAATGTCTTGATTATTCCAGATGTTGATTCTTAACTTCTCACTATGAAAATTAGTGGTTGTTTACGTAGTTGACCTCTCCATTTACATTAATCCATTTTTGCCTTGGTTTCTGATAGAACTTTTTTTCCATATTTTTAAATTTTATCTTATGTTTTAGAGATTCCTCCCCATTTCCTCCTTCCATACCCCTCCTTCCTCCTTCTAAAACTTATGGTTTCCCATTAAATGTTGTTTTATTTATGTCTTTTCTTTTGTCTTTATTGATATCCATTTTAGAATCTTCCTTGATTTTATATGAGTTTAATATTAATTTGTACTTTCCCATTTTTATTCCCTCTTTTTAAAAGATATTTTTGCCCTCTTTCATTAAATTGAATGTTATTTCCAGTTAGATTATGGAAAACTTCTGGCTTATATCTCACCATTCTGTTCACTGTGCATAACCTGTCAGAGGTGAAATTTTGCCTTTCCTGTTATTTCAAATTTTTGGGTTCCCAGCTGGAAGACAATATTAAAACATAATCTGCAGATTATAAATCTCATCAAGACTCAAGATTCAAGTATTTATTGATGTCCTGAGAACATCATTGAATTGTTTTTTTTTTTTTTTTGATTCTTTGTTTGCTTGCTTGTTCTTTCCTAATATTGTCCTCTTTCTTGAACTTCAGAGTAATTGCCCCCACTTGGCACATACTTTGCCTTCCTATCTCTACATGCACAATAAACTGTAGTTAGCTAGACATTTCTTCCATTTGGTAATCTATTCCTATTTTTTAAAAGCACAATTATCTCAGTTGTCTCTGCTAAACAATGTGTGGATGAATCTTCTTTAGGATATACAGTGCTTAATTTTAAGCACATAATATAATTTATTTGAAATGATTTTTCCACTTAACCATGTGTTGTAATATACTAGCGATGAATGTGGTCAGACTGTACAACAAGAAACATATTCTCCATTTGGATTTTCTGAACACCTTCATGTCTTATTATTTTCTTGAGATTACTGACCCTTCTGTCACAAACACTATCTGAAAGAGTGGTAATAGGTTTATATGAAAACCATTTATGCAACAGGTATCATTTGGATCTAAAATGGAAATAATATCTCATTCTGCAACAATATGATATGACCTATTATTTTCCCTTCAAGGAGTAATGCTTACCATTTCCAATTGCATATTTTAAACATAACAAAAAGCAACAATATAATAATAGGAGAAAAGAGAGAAAATGAATCTAATTTTTGGTATTTTTTGCCATTTTAGAAAGTAAAATCTAGTTAGTTTGTGTAGAGACATCTGAAAAGTTACAAATACCTTTTTCCTTTATAGAGTGCATACATACCAGAAGCTCCATATGTAAAAACAACTTGCTTTAGTGTCACTACTGTAATATTTTAAACAATTTTCTCATATAAATATTGTCAATATTGAGTTATTTAGTATTCCTCTTTTACTTAAGCTCCACATGTGCTTAAACCCACTGTCTTTCTTTTATTTAGATTTATTAATTGTAGACAACACTGCTAAATACTTGTTACTTACAAAATTCATTGGTTGTCATTCTTTATATTACTTATTTATTATACAGTGAGAACACACAGTTTTCTAATACCTGTTAGAAAATTTTACCAGTGACACTTTCTTGAAAATAGATAACTTCTTTTGTCTAATTCAAAGTGACATTAATAATGACAGAGAAAGTAAAAATGAAACAGCATTACAGTATAATGGGTTAATTAGTTTCTCAAGAAAATACTTTATGGACACATTCAAATTGTTAACAGCCTTTTTTTTTGTATTTCTTTCAAAAGCAATCCAGTTTATGTATGAGCAAAATTGACTTGTTTCCATGATCAGATTATGTTAATGTCTAAAATAATAAATGAGTGATTTTTAGTAATATTTTTTAATTGATACTGCTTGATCATTTACATAAAAGAAATGCATAGAAAACTTACCCATAAAACTTCTATTTGAGCTACTAATGCATACTTTTGATTAAGCCTCAAAATGTTGACAAGAAATAAATCAATTCCAGAAAAGTGGATCGAAGTGGAGATACAAGCCTAAGACACAGAGTGCTAAAAGTTATTTCAGCCCAATTGAGAATAAGTGGATACAACATATTTCAGATAGAGCACAATTGCTCCTCAAGGAACAGAAAATAAAGTAAAAGTATGAATTCATAAATACTCTCTGTGCCCAATTGTTTGAAAGGTCTGATATGTCCTCTGCTTTTAATCTTGTCTGTTTGTTTTAATTTTGGTTTTGATCTGTTTGTAATGGTTTGTGCAAATGTGCAAACAGGGATTAAAATCATGAGGAAAAGATTAACGGAAAGGCTTCAAAATATTTTCTCTTTCTTAAAATGCAGATTTATTAAGAGACCAGTTAGTCTAAGTAATTTGCTATTTTGCATGGAAAGTATACTCCATATATTTAGGTATAATCAATGCTTATACCAGTAAAACACTGAAAATTTCTATTTTTCTTTCTTCTTTTAATTTTACAATGACTCTTTGCACCTCTTTGTAGATACTTTATTTCTATTTCTTTCTGAACATTTTAAATATATGAATACATTCGTACAGGGACATGTATATAGGTGTACATGTACATGTGAGTACATGTTTTTGTACTAGAGCATGTGGATATGCCTACATGTGATGGCCTGAAGTCAAATATGATGTATTTTTCAGAAGCAATCCTGCTTGCTTTTTTAATATAGGCCTACTTTACTGCATCATAGTACTTATACTTGCTAGTACTAGTACCAATTCCTGCTAGGGTGTTTGTCTTATGAGCTCCAAGGATCCACATGTCTCTGTGTTCTCAGGCTTGGGATACCAAACATGTGCCACCATAGACATTTTTACTTGGGTGCTGGAGAATAAATCCAGGTTCCCATGATTATGAGCAAGAAATTTTTAAACTGAGCTGTCACACCAGGCACTTAAAAATAATTTTGAAGACTTTTTTTTGAGAAATTTGTTTTTATACCATTTTTGAATAACTCATCTCTATGTCTCTTGGTCTGTTCTTAGGCAGAAGTCAGAGGATCATCAAATACTCATCATTTTCTTCTATGTCTGTAAGAGTGTCTTATTTTATGTTCTCAACATTTTTTTATGATGTATACAGATATTTTATTATGCATCTCCTGAAGATGTGTATATTCTCCATGGGACATAAGAACATATCATTGCAGTTCTAAAACCCATGACATGGGATTGGCCTTTTAATTTCCTCTTATGTCTATTGCTTATCTTGGTCTCTTCAGTATCACACCCACAGAATGTGGCAACCTTTCCCTTTCTTACTGTTTGTTACTATGATCACGATTGTTCAAATTGCCACTCCAGAACTGTGGTTTTTTCAAAACACTTCAAACTTAGAAGGTTAGGTTGGGGACAATAGAAAGTGCAGAACATTACAAAAGGGTGCTTCAAGTTTCCCAAGTTAAACATACGTTAACTTCAATTATCTAATTGAGTAGCAAGTTTCCTTTTAAACAAACTCTCAATCATTCATATACTTCCCAGTTGTAGAGGTTTTGACAGATTTCCCAGTTTTCTTGAAAAAGACTTATCATTTTTTCATCACACAATCTCTATTCCTAGAAGAATTTCTTAGTGTTGATAATTTTTCTCTAGTATTCCAAAGCACACACACCAACACATAAATGCAGATGTAACCGTCTTATTGAATAAGAAACACAGAGCCAAATGCAGAGTTAAAAACCCAAGAGGTCAGAGCAGTAGCTAAGAGCTGATACTAAAACTGACTTCTTATTACCCACTGCTGCTGCCATCCTTCCCCTGAGAAAGAGACCTACTTCCTGTGTATCTGTCATTTTATTGACTTTCTGTTCTGCCTTCTCATTGGTTGTAAACCCAACCACATGACCTCCTCATCACTGCCCATCTATACAGACCTCCAGGTCTTCTATGGTTGGTATTGAGATTAAATGTGTGTGTCTCCATGCTGGTGGTGTCCTTGAACACAAAGAGATCTGCCTGTCATGTGATCAGGATTAAGAGTGTGTGCTACCACTGCCAGACTTCTGCTATGGCTTGCTATTAGCTCTGACCCCCAGGCAACTTTATTTATTAACATAAAAATAGAATCACATTTCAGCACAAATAAAATATCACCATATTTCCCCTTTCTATTTTAATAAAAAGAAAAAAGGAAAAAGTTATAACTAATATAAGAAAAATTATATACAAAAAGTATAATAACTATATACAATGTATACAAGCAATAAATACCTAAACAATGGCTAGTCCATTTGCATTTGACAAATTCAGAGAAAATAGTTCCATTATCTATCCTATTTTGGTAAGTCTAAAATGTACCTGATTCACTTTCTATCCTAACTTATATTACTAACAGTATTACCTTTTAATGTCTTTCAAATTTATGCACTTACACCTCTTTAGAAAACTCCTGTCACATAAACACAGAAATAAACAAGGTGATACAAGGAAAACAAATGAACAACAACAAAAATATATAACCCAAAAAGGAGAAAGTTAACCAATACACAGATTAATGAATATGTAAAACAATAAAATTAATTAAATGGATGACATGACATGTGAAGATTAATGAGCTAAGCCTAAATTCTGAATAAAGATCTTTCTACACTAAAAACAATGGAGTGGGGTATGACAGCATAGACTTATTATTTTTTCATAAATATAAATCTCTTGACATATAATTTATTAACATATAACTAACATATTAGTCTATACTAGATATAGGGTGATGATTTCATTCTGAAGTGTGAGAACCAGAATTCAATTTGCAGATCCAACGTATAAATTTTAATTGCACCAATTTTGACAATAAAAATTTATTAGGTTTCTCATTTAAAGCAAACAAATTCATTGTAAGAAAAAATCACCCCTTTTAAATGTGTATTTTCATAAGCTTTAAAAATTCATGTAGTAAAACTATCACTGCATGTTTGATATAGCCAATAGTCCCATAGCAATGGATAGCATTTCCCCTGTGATCCATTACACTTAGTATTCTCCCTGTCATTCCTGCACACTGACAAATACTGAGATACTTTCTACTTAAAGTTCTATTTTGCTTGTGTGTTTATTTTTAGAATATCATATAAATGAAATCATACTGTATTCAATATCTTGGACCTTGGGAATCTCACTCAGTATATATTTCAGAGATCCACTTTCTATGTTATTTGTTCTTAGAACTTATTTATTTTCCTTTGAGGAAGTATCCAACATTTTCCAATTTTTTTTGCCTTTTCAATTCATTCATAAGTTGACAGACATTTCTTATGCTTCCCATCCCGTAGTGAGCCCCTGTGAATAAAATATCTAGACAGTCACATAAAATTCCTTGTGTGGACATATGCTTTCATTTTCTAGGCCAAAAACCTTAGAGGTAATATTGCTTATCTGTTGCTAAATATTTAGTTTATGAATAGAGTCTTAATTTTTTCCATAAATAATGTAACATTTTGCATCCCAATAAGCAGTGTGCAGAAAGATAAGTCCTCCAAATACTCTCAAATACTTGATACACTCAAATATTTTAGTTGTTACCCTTCAGAAAAAGAGAGTACTGACTTTTAATATGGTTGTTGGCTGAAATTTTCATTTTTGCAAATACATGAGCCAGTATTTACTTTCATTCTAATCTTCTCAACAAATGGTCATCCCAAAATTTTCATGACCATTTATTCATCTTTCATTGGACATATAGCCTGTTTCCATTTCTTTCTATTGTTAATTCAACAATAAACATGGATACATATATGTATCTGTCACAAGCTATAAAATCTTCGAGTTATTTCTTAGCTAGAGTTCTACTGTTGTGAAGAGACACTATGATCATGGCAACTCTTATAAAGGAAAGCATTTAATTGAGGCTTGCATTCACTTTCAGAGGTTTAGTCCATTGTCATCATGGCAGGGAGCATGGCAGCATGCAGGCAGACATAGTGCTGGTGAAGTAGCTGAGTGTTCAACATCTGGATCTGCAGCCAGCAGGAAAAAAGCTTGGCACAGGCTTTTGAAACTTCAGAGCCCACCTCCAGGGACACACTTCCTCCAACAAGGCCATACTTCCTAATCCTTTGAAATACTGCCACTCCCTGGTGACTAGCTATTTAAATCTATGAGCCAACGGAGGAGACATTCTTATCCAAGCCATCACATTCCTTTCCCTGAACCCTCTGTCTTGTAGCTATATTATAATGCACAATGTCACTAGTTCAACTTTAAAGGTCCCCATAGTCCGCCACAGTCTCAACACCATGTAAAATTCCAAAGTTCAAAGTTTCTCCAGAGACTCAAAGCAGTCTCTTAATGGTACCTCTTGTAAAATCAAACGAAAAACCAGGTCAGATACTTCCAACGTACAATACACAGAATATGTATTACCATTCCAAAAGGGAGAAAAGGGAGCATTGAGAGGAAATACAAGATCAAACAAGATCAAAACCAATTGTCTAGACTCAAAACTCTGCATCTCCAGATCTGATGTCAAAACATTCCTCCACTTTCCAACTTTTTTCAGCTTTGTTAACTGCAACACACCTTTCACTCTTGGACTGGTTCCACATTCTGTTAGTAGCTCTTGTTTGCTGAGAAATATTCCTTTCCAGTGTGTGAATGTATGTTGCTGTTATTGGTTTAATAAAGTAGTTGACTGGCCAATTTGTGCACAGAATAATGTTAGGCAAGAAAGAAAAGCTAGAAGAATGCTGGGAGGAAGAAGGGAGTTTCCAGCCAGACACAGAGTGAGCAAGAGATGAATGTGCCATGATAATAAAAGTACCACCATGTGACAGAGCATAAACAAGGGATATGAATTAATTTAAAATCTAAGAGTTAGTTAGTAATAAGCCTCCTCTATTGGCCAAGAATTTGTAATTAATATAAGCCTCAATGTGTTTATTTGAGAGTGGCTGTGGGACAAGAAATCTCCATCAACACTCCTTGGCAGAGAGTTTTTGCGTCTCCAATTTTGTGTGGACTCCAATGAAATTCATACTTCACTTTCACAGCTTTCTGCATTGGTGTCTCTGGGCCTCCAACACTGACAGTGAGTCGTTGAGGGGGACTTTACAACCTTGTTCTTATATCCTTGACTTAAAATCCAGAACAACTTGACCGAAGTGGAAACTTGGCCCCCTCGTTCATTCAGTTGCCCCAGCCTTCTGTTGCAGATAGTTTCCTTAATTGTGTAAACTTTTCTTTAATTCCTTTCCACAAGTGGGAAGCTTAGCTAAGTAGGATCTTGCCCAGAGACCATCACTCCCTTTATTCCCTACAGCATCAGGCTTTTAAAAAAATCATTTTATCTCTTTGAGCATTGGACTTAGATCCAATATATATACTGGTGTTCCTTTTCTCCTCAAACTGGACATTTTGTATTTTGTGCTCAGCTTGCTCCTTTGCATTATAGGTCTGCATGAGAGTGACTACTAATAACTACACAACAGAGTAGGGTTGTCATAATCTACATTGCCCTCAGTACTACGGTCTTCCACACTCTTAGCAGTGGAAACATTTAAGCACCACTTAAAGTGTTTAACTGCTTTCCTTGTCTAAAGTTCCAAAGTCCACATTGTGCCAACAAGCAGACCTATCATAGTAGTACCTATTGGAATTCCTGGCCACTCCCCCAGCTACATGACTACACATGCACAATTCAGTAGCCAAGTAAAGTCCTACATAATCCATGTGCTATGTGATCACGTACGTTGTGCACAGTGTGATCATTCAATCTATGTACATGCATGCTGTAGCTCTATAAGCCCATATGCATATGTGCAGGGAAATCCATAAGAAGCGGGTCACAGACTCCTCCCCCTTCTTCTCCCTCTCCCCACCTTCTCTCTTTGCACATGTCTTCCACAGGCCTGGTCTCGCTCTCTTCTGTCCCTCTCTTCTCCTAATAAAGCTCTGGTAATGGGTTTTGTCGTGCCTCATGGCCTTTCTCACAGGGTAACAGCACCAATTTATGAATAACACAGTGCTGCTGCACTAAAACCAACATTGGTGCCTGCTTTTTTCATTTGCCCGGCCACTGGACCGGACTGCTTTGCACAACACTGGTTGCTCAGATAGGTGAGTTTTCCCTTCCAATTCCTCGCCATTTCCCACAACTATAGCCTGAGATATATTTCTTTCTGTCAGACCCCCAGGGGGTCCTCAGGCTGCATACACCATGACTCATTCTCTCTTGATGAAGCATTGAATGATGTCAGACCCCAGGGCATCCTCTGAGTATATACAATCCCAGCCCTTATCCCCCTTTTGACGAAGAGTAGGGTAACTTGTGCTGATTCACAGATCATTCCCTAACCTCAGGGATGCCTGAGACTGAGGTCTTAGATCCCATTTGTTATTTTATTTTTTTTTATTTTTTTCTCTCAGCTGCAGTCATGGGAGATAAAGGCTTCCTCCTCTTGGTCCCACTCCTCCTCTGAGAAATGCCTTAAATAATCCTAGATACCAGTAAATATGGCCATGTAACAGCTGCTTGGACCTTGAGATTTCACAGGCAAATGAAAAGAGTTACCTTATCCCCGAGCTTTTTACCTAACCTCTGAACCCTCCCTTTCTGATTCTTCTTCTCCTGCCAACGTGCACTCCTGAACCTGAGGAATCTCTGACTCCAAAATGTCTCCAGTTATCTGACCTCTGCTCTGCTCTCCGGTATTGGGTGGGCCACTCCTGCCCAACTCTGGCTCCCATCTCCACTCTTACTGTCACCCATTCTTGAGCTGCCCTGAGTAGCACAGACAGGTCTGGAAGCAGGCTAGGATGCATGCAAATGAGTTTATGATCAGGACGCACATTGGGATTATAATAATCCAAATGGCTCTCTAGCCAGAGATCAATCTATAACTTGCCTCCTGGCGGTCTTCCTAAAGCTGTCCTCAAACCATAAACTATCAAAAGCTAAAAAACAAAAAACCAAAAACCATAGCTGAAGATATGGAACAAAATCCATCTTATGTCACCCAGAGCTTCCCGACATTAGGGCTAACTTAAGCATCTGGAGAGAGGAACCCTGACCCCACAGGCAGAAGTCTCAGCTGTGGCATTTAAGGTACCATGGGAGAGATGAGAAAGCCTGTGAACAGAATTGCCATATGCTGGCACATGCTGTCCAAGCAGCTGCATAAAGGCTTCCAGGTCCCTATTTTAAATGTGTGGTAGAGAAGGCCACATGGGCAAGTGTGTGCCCTGCCAGGCCATCAATTGAGCCTTGTTCAAAGAGGCACCTAGAGAGATAACTGGTCAGCTGACTACCCTTGTGCACCTCGTGGCATGGGTACATAAAACAAAGTCCTCCAGCAGACCTCCTAGGCTTGGCCACAGACTCACAGGGAACCCAGGATGCAGCACGGGGTGATCCATTTCCTTCCTGCTGGACACTGAGCCACTTACTCAGTCCTGAGGGAGCTTTGGTGTCCTGCCTCTCCTTGTTTCCCTATTGTCAGGGTAAGGGGACTGCCTTACTCACCTCACCAGACCTCATTACTTAAATGTACTTTCAGGGGTACCTAATGGGAAGAGATTTTCCAGCTAAGGTAGGAGCTTTCATTTCATTGCTCCCTCCATGGGCCTGTCACATGTTGGAATTCCTGGCCACTCCCTCAGCTACATGACTGCACATGCGCAGTTCAGTCCACAAGTAAGGGGCCTTACATCCTACACAATCTGTGAGCTGCTAGATTGCATAATTTGGGTGCAGTGTGATCATGCTATCTATGAACATTTATGGCATAGCTCCATAAGCCCATATGCACATGTGCAGAGGAATCCACAGTAAGCGGGACACGGATTCCTCCTCCTTCTCCTTCTCTTCCCTGCTTTCTCTCTTTGCACATGTCTTCCACAGCCTGGTCACACTCTCTTTTGTCCCTCTCTTCTCCTAATAAAGCTCTGATAATGGGTTTTGTCATGCTTCATGGCCTTTCTCACATGGTAACAGCACCACTTAATGAATAACACAGCGTGGCCGCATTAAATCCAACACTACCCTGCTCCCTGGTACCAGCTTTTGTCTTTGTCAGTGTACTATTGGGAAGACACAAAATGACCAGAACACCTCTTATAAAGAAAAGCATTAAATTTGACCTTGCTTACAGTTTCACAGGTTTAGTCCATCATCATCATCATCATGGTGTAAGAGCCTGGCAGCGTGAAGGCAGATATGATGGTGGAAGAGTAGCCGAGAGCTCTACGTTCACATTCACAGATCGTAGGAACAGGGAAGTTCTGCGTTTGGAACGGGCTTTTGAAACCTCAAAATCTACCCACAGTGACAAAATATCTCCAACAATGCCATATCTTCTAATCCTTTCAAATAGTGCCACTCTCTGGTAACCAAGTATTCAAATCAATGAGCCTACAGGGGTGATACTCATTCAAAACACCACAGAGTATATGCACAGATGTGGTACAGCTGTGTCATATAGAAGTACTATTTTTAATTTTTCAAGAAATATTGATTTTCATAATATCAGTACTAACTTAAACTCCCACCAACAGTGAATGAGGGTTCTTTTCCCACATCTTTGTAAACTATTATTGTCAAATATTACACTTACTTTAAAAGGATGCTCTGAGTTGTTATACCATTAGTGATATATTAGTATTTTTCTCATTTTTGTCATATGTCCATGTACCATATGAAAAATTTAAATTTGTAAAAATGAAAAGAGAGAAGCCAAGCTTCTTGACTTCAACTTCACACCAACTTCAGCACCTCAAGTTCATCAGGGTATTAATAATTTGAAACCAACAATTCTGTATTTTGAATTGCATAACATAGAATAAAATTTTATTAAATCACTTATGGGAAGCACAGTGTTATACTGTTCCATGTATTCTTTCATTGGCAGAATTGTAAAACCTTTCGAAAAAAATTTCTTCCATTTACATAGTAGAATTTAGATTCACAAAGTATGTCAATTACTGTCTTTTTTCATACCAAATGTGTCATATTTAAAAAACAAGTCAGCATGGGACAGAAAATAGACTAAATCATAACTATCTCCTTTGAGTAAAAAGATTCATTTATACTAAGAACAGATTAGTGCATAAAGGCTAGATAAAATAAACAATTATAGTACTTTATCTTGTATGTAAGACACTTGAATTCTACCATTTTATTGCATGGATTATGCTAACATATTTTTATTTTCAATGAACTTAATATAAATTCAGAATATCAAGTAGATTCCCTAGTTTCAGATACTATGCATTATGTACAACTTTCAGTAGCCAAAAGGAGTAATGAAAATACTTCTTTTTTACCCTTTTATTGAAAATAATTTTTCTCATGCAATATTTCCTGATTATGGTTTCCTCTACCTCTCCTTCTCCTAGTTCCTCCCAACCTTTCCTATCAGCCAGATTCACTTCCTCTTTGTCCTCATTGGAAATCAAACAGGCTTCTATGGGATAATAATAAAATAAAATAAAATAACATAAAATATGATGAAAACATGTTAGAGTTGGACATACAAACAAAAGAAGGAAAAGAGTCCAAAAGAAAGAACAAGAATGAGAAATCCACTCTTTTGCACACTCAGGAAACCCATAAAAACCAGAAAACTGGAAATCCTAATATATACACAGAGAAGCCAGGAGGTGGTGGCATACACCTTTAATCCCAGCACTCAGGAGGCAGAGTCAGGCGAATCTCTGTGAGTTTGAGGCCAGCTGTGTCTACAGAGCGAGATCCAGGACAGGCACCAAAACTAAACAGAGAAACCATGTCTCAAAAAATCAAACACACACACACACATATATATAGGACCTTGCTCAGACTTGCACAGCGCCTGTGCATACAATCTCTGTCCTCTGTAAATTAATCTGAGCTTCTTCTCATGTTGATTTAGAGGGCCTTATTTTCTTGCATTCTCCATCCCACCTCTTAGTACTTAACATTCTTCCTACCTCAACGTCTGTGGGGTCTTCTAAGCCCTGTGGGGAGGTATTTGATAGAGACATTCCTTTCAGGTTTGAGTGTTCCAAGGTCTCCAACTCTCTGCATAATGTCTAGCTGTGGGGTCCCTGAATTTGTTCCCATCTGAGGCAGGAGGAAATTTCTCTCTGGGTGGTTGAGCCAGGCACTGATATAGTAGAGTAGTGTCATTAGGAATCATTTTATTATTCTTTTGTTTTAATTAGAAGAGTAGTATTTGATTTTACCCTAGGTCCCAAGGTCATGTTTCTCTGTTTCTTGGTAACCTACACAGAGGCAGGTATGCATTCTATGTCCTGGAGTGGGCCTTAAGTCAAAACAGATATTGATGAGTTATTCCTATAATATTTATGCTATAATTTCCCTGACGTGTCTTGCAGGGAGGACAACAATATAGATCAAATAGTTTATGGCAGACTTAGTGTTTAAGTTTCTCTTTTGGAAGCATGCAGGACACCTTCCTGTACCAAAGACCCTAGGACATCGTAGTGAAGCTCAATGTAGGCACCAGGTTGTAGTGCAGGTGTTGTCTTCAGCAATGGATCCTTGCTTTGCTATGTTTGTGGAGAACAACTATATTCTTAGCAACAGCCTGGGTTGTTTGGGGAATCCCATGGGACCCCTTTGGCAACAACTCAACTTGATGTAACCCAATCTTGATGGAAGTTTCATTTGGTGACCAGAAATGGCCAGCTGGGACTCTGTCTTCCCCATTACTTGGTGATTGTATTTAGATTAGCTTCATACATGTATATATTTTAGGCAGTTCTACTGTATTAGGTTTATATACTGCCTCCCAAATGTCCCTTAAATTTAGCTGTCTTTTTTCCGTATTCCCTCCTTCCGACTGCTCTATCCTTTCTCTCCCACTTGATCTTCCTTTACCAGCCCTCTACATCTACCTAAAACTATGTATCCTGTCATAATTACACACACACACACACACACACACACACACACACACACACACACACACATAAATTGGGAGCCGTCTTCATGGTCTATGTTGTAGCCTGAAATCACATAGAAACCCATGATCCATGCTCCCACAGACCAAGGGGAAAGAAATGATATCGATGACTGAAGATACACATTTGAGAAAGAGAAACACGGAAGACTTCTGTGACAACCCCTACCTGCAAACAACTTCCACCACTACACACACACGAAGTAACACCTTAAACAGGAAGCCATTAAAGAGAACTCTTCAAAACTGTGGTAGGATCCTGAAGTATCACTGTCCACAATATATGGCTTCCAGCAGGAATGCAGGAAGGAAGGCTCAGTTCTGTTTAAGGGGAAGGCCACTGAGAATTTGACCATGCTCTAGTGAGTATATATAAATAAAAAATATTGGACTTGTTTTTGTTGTTGTTGTTTGGGGAAAGGTCACAGGGGTTGAGGAATGGACAGGAAAGAACTGGGAAGGGGATGTGATAGGGGTATAGGATGAGATCTCCCCAAATAATCAATAAAAATACTATATTAAAAAAGAATAAAATAACATCTAAAAAAGTGGTTTAGTTAATAATTTCTAAACCTACTCCAACAGGAAATACTTCTAAGGAAAATATAATCTACCTAGTACTGTCCTGCAGAAATGTGTTTTATACAGCACATTTTTTTAAATTTAGCATCTTATTTTGAGATTATAATGTAATTACACTATTTCCTCATGTTTCCTCTCTCACTATGCACCCATCCATAGTCTCTTTTACATTAACTCTTCTTACATACAAATATAAACATGTTTATACATATATGTGTGTGTGTGTGTGTGTGTGTGTGTGTGTGTGTGTGTGTGTGTGTGTGTGTTTGTGTGTTCCTAAACACACACAGGCAAGTACAGCATGCTGAGAGCTGCTGTGGGATGGTCTGTATGTCAAATGTGTTGCTGATTGGTCAGTAAATAAATCACTGATTGGTCCGTGGCCAGGCAGGAAGTATAGGCGGGACAAGGAGGAGAATAGAGCTGGGAAGTGGAAGGCTGAGTGAGAGAGACACTGCCAGCCGCCATGATGACAAGCCGCGTGTGAAGATGCCGGTAAGCCACGAGCCATGTGGCAAGGTATAGATTAATGAAAATGGATTAATTTAAGCTGTAAGAACAGTTAGCAAGAAGCCTGCCACGGCCATACAGTTTGTAACCAATATAAGTGTCTGTGTTTACTTGGTCGGGTTTGAGCGGCTTGGGACTGGCGGGTGAGAGAGATTTGTCCTGACTGTGGGCCAGGCAGGAAAACTCTAGCAACAGAGAGCAGGGCATTTGAGTGTGCACAGCAATTGATTGATTGATTTGCCAATAGCAAATGATCAGCTCTGAGAACAAATACATATAAGTGGTATTATAGAGAAATATGTTCCTTAGAGCTCCAGTCTGAGGATCCAGAATTAAGAAAAGTGAAAAGAAAAAAAAATCCCAAACTCTGTAAGACTCAAAGTTATAAATTCAATGAAAAAAAAACCCAAACCTCTGAAAATCTCATTCCATAATACACTTCTATGACTCCAAGTATGTTTTTCTTCACTTTGAATTATGATATATATAGTGGTTTTCCAGAAGCTGTGAGGAACTCAGCAGACTGGAAAAGGTGTTTTAAAAGAAATATTTGTGCTAATCTTATGAACATGGTGATCATGACAGCATAATTCTACATGTATTTCTTCAAAGTATGAGCATATATACCCCCTGAATTAATAAAGTTAGCTATAATGATGTGTATGAATATAAAGAAATGTAATTTTCTCTGAGATGAATACAAACTATTATTGGATTAGTCATATTCATATTTTTTATTCAGCTTTAATTATCAACACATACATAGCTATTTTAAAATTGTACTTACATAACTTGGCAAATGAACTTTCCATAAAGTGTAAGGATATTGTTATTTTACTTGTTTTGGTCTTTGGTGTGTGTGTGTGTGTGTGTGTGTGTGTGTGTGTGTATTGGGGTGGAGTTGTGCCTGGGGAAACAGTCACTCTTTCATACATATACAATACTGCTTACATAAAGAAAGTCTGGTTTTTTTTTCTTGTCTTTTTTTTTTACCTCAAATATATTACCCAATATTTGCAAATCAAGTAGGGGGTAGACAAAAAGGAAATTATTAGCACCTCGTTTCTGTAACAGTATTATTAGAAATACTATTAGTTTAAATTAAAGCACAGCAAGGCACTTATGCATAATTTAAGCAAACAATTTAACAAACACATGTTATCCTATTTATTATTACTTCCTAACTAGTGAGGTGGCTGGAGGACTATGAGAAAAGCATTTTAAAAAAAAAGGTGACCGTAAACAGGCAGAGGTGAATAGGCAAGAAAGCTGACTTTCTAAAAAATAGAAAGATAGATGGAAGATTAGACATAGAAATGTCTTTCGGGAGAGATTATATGTTTTAATAAGAGAATAATTTTTTTAAATGTTTCCAACAGTTAAATTTTATATATCTTTCTGAATTTTTGTATTTTAATATTTATTTAATGCTTTAAGTTTTCAAAATAATCAACAACATATATCTGGTCTTTGGTGACAGAAGCACTTAATGTGTGTCAACTAAAATGACAGGCTGCTAAAACCACACTTGAAAGGCTAGTGAACAAACTAGTTCTTGAAACATTGGAATATTCTGGTATGATGAATTGTTTTTTTCAAAAACCTTTATTTTTCACACAATAAATTTTATTCTGTATACATTTTATTTAATTGTATTAGCAGGAAAAAGCTACATATGCACATTTCTTTCCTTAATAACTTCATATTTTATCAACCTTTGGAATGATAAAAGGAGCTACCACTTCTATGAGATGTGTTTTTTTACTCCTCTATATTTTATTATATATGAGTATGGATATAGTGAAATAATAATAAACCCTATTAAATTATTGTAAGTTTTCTATACCAAATTCCAACTAATATCACTGCTTTTTGATAGACTTCTTATATACTTACTGGGAGCTGCCCATGTCCATTCTGTACTTAAGATAAACACAGACAGAATCTATCCCTATTAAGAACCCATTAGGAATTAAATAAAACTTACACAAGTATATGTTTATATTATACATTTTAAAGAATGCTCTTGATTGATGAAACAAATAAGTGAAGAGAGCACTTTTCAGATAGATTACAGAAGCAAATAAATGTATGCGTGTGTGTGTGTGTGTTAGGGGGTTCATACAGACAAAATGGTGCAAAATACATTCATAGTTTTCCATAGTGTCTACAGAAACAGCAAATGTATTTATAGGAATACTATGTTACAAAAAATTAAAACTTAAAATAATATTTATTTTGCAAAATTAGGTTTTCATTAAGAAACAAATTCTTTATTGTGTTGCCCTTTGTTGCTCCGAGTTCTTTCAGAGCTGCTTGCCCAGAGCTTTTCTTCGAAATTTTTACCAATATAAATTAAGGTACCCATCGATAGTTTTTCATACTCCATTACCCTGATTGAACAGCTAAATATGAGACAAGGAGTTAAGTAATTTAGGTCCAAAGTCAACTCATTTTTCAAGATCCAGGTGAGATGCCATCACCTCTGCAGAGTTTTACTTAATGTTTTATGCTAATAGAAGAATTAATCTCTTTCTTCTGATTGATCCAATATGTCTTAGTCATCAGTGGTCTCTGAAGTGATGGTGTGAAACAAATTACCTATGGATGCTGAGGTTTTTTTTTTTTCAATATCAGTATTTGTTGCTAACTCATTAGTCTGTTGGTTGGGTGATAATTCTCCTTGGAATCCTAAAGGTGACTCCGGCTTACTTTGTATTTACTGTTTCAAGATTCTCCTTAGAACAATGAAAGCCTGAGACTAACACTTTTTATGCCTGACCACAACACCATAAGAGCAATTACATAAAATGTCATAACATCTCTTAAAAGTTTAGTTTGGTGATCATGGCCTCTCATTCTTGCCAAATTTATTCAGCCAAAAGAAGCCAAAGCCAAGATCAATATTGATGATAGAAAAGAATGCCATGCTGGTTATCTGTTAAATAGCTCATATGAAAACAACATCCCAAAGTAACAAATTAAAAACTTAACAATTGTATATATTTTACATTCATTGTAATGCTGTTAATATATTTTAAACAATTGTTAAATTATGCCCCACCTCATATATGAAATATTCTAAAATCCATTCATTCTAACTCCATAGAACCTATTGTGGATTATATATTCAAATAAGAAGTTGGATTATCAAAAACGAGTAAATATTTAATTAATTTAATTTCTGAGTAATGAATAAAAATTAATTAGCAGTAAAACACAAACCTGAGTGTGCACTAACAAGTGTGCAGTTTAAAAATGGCCTGCATAAACACTACATTGAATTTAAATTATGGAAAATTTATAAATTTTTACATATTTCTTTACAATTGTATTTCTAATATTTCCTTTTGGATCACTTTTCTTTTGCCTATTGTACATCTATTAGAGTTCTGTAGAAAAGTCTATTGATTAGTATCTCCAGATTTATATTTTCTTAAAATATTTCATGATACAATTGTGTTTCAGTTATTTTTGCTGATGTCAGAATTTTCATTTGCGACTGGATCTTTCATACTCTGAAATCATTGGCACCAAGGTCAGATTACAATATATGTTTATTTCTGGTTGACCTCCAATGGAGGGTCTATTAAGTATAGTGGGCCTAGAACAGGTTCCATAAATTGAGTAATGCCTGGAGAGTTTATTGTCTATTTCAAAGCTCAAAGTTCATAGCTCCCCTCAATATTAGCTTCTGTACTTTAGTGAGAAATGCTCACATTCCACCTTTCCTATTGGGTATGTAGCATTCTCTTGGGCTCAGATAAGTTTTTTTGTGTGTATCAGACAAAAATTACAGAAAATACATTAGTCAGAATTTTATTTTATTTTTCAGAAGAAAGCTCTTAGATATTGATCCAACCATACTGCTGGAAACATCATTGCCTAACACTTAGAAGTTATGAACATTGAAAAAGACTTTCAATATTTAGTGAATATGTTACATACTTTTGTCAATTAAAGTAATCTAATAATGCAGTATTTAATATGGTTATTGGACATTATTGCTAAGTTTTGCAATTTTCCTAGAATTAACACTAAAAAATCCATACGAAATCTTTATCTTCTTAATAATTAGGGCAGTTTAATCCTCACCTGTATGCCATAAGCTTGTCTCTAAATTCCAGCTTACAACAGCGGACTAATTACACCCTTCTCACATAATCCATTGGCAGTTAATTACCTTTAATACACACGGGCTTTGGTTTTTTAATTAATTTTTAATACTCAGGATTTACATAGAAATATTTCAGAACATACATTTTCCATTTTATACAGCAATTAACTGCTATAATCCATGGCACCTACATATGAATTTCAATTAGGGGAGTATAAAAGAACTATGAAATAAAGTAATTAAAAACTAATCCATGGGAAATGGTACATATACTATTAATGGAATAGATTATGCTGTTATTATTAACCAGTATTCCTGAGCAATGCCAAGGTACATAAGATTCTTGACCCAGAATCTTAATATTTCAAAATCAAAACAAAGTTCTCATAATTGTTTAAATAGATTATACCATTGTAAAGCAAATGGAAAAATAAGCGATAGTAATATAATATAATTTAGTATAATAAAGTAAATCAAAACCAAACAAATCCAAATAGTATGAAATTAACAAAAAGATAGCATAAGAAAAGGTACAAGAAACAGATACAGATGTGGAGACAAACTTGTTCACATACACAGGAATCCCATAAAAACAAAAAACTGGAAGCCATAATATAAATGCAAAGGACCCGAATGGTATAAAAACAAAAGAAAGAAACCTAAAATTAAAATATGGGGTGGAAAGAGATAGAAGGGGATGTGGGGAGTAACTGGAAGTTATGGAGGAAGGGGAACCACAGTCAAGATACACTGCATAAAAAATATTTTCAGCAAAATAAATAAATGGATAATGAACACGTTAGAACAGTAGGAAAGAAATCCCATCATTGTTAGAACACTTTTATTCTACATATAAGATGACATTTTAACTACTTTCTCTTTTATGTGCCCAAGAATTACAAAGATATCATCAAGAAATTGAGCAATTATACATTAAACCTATCTATGAGGGAATGTTGGGATCTGAACTAGATACTTGGTTACACACAATTTCTTCATTATTTAAGTCATGCATCTATCTCAAGAATTTATTTATTCACTTTCTCTTTATTTTGCCATTAATTTTGTAAATATGTGTATAGGGTATGCATGTTAGAATGCAGGTGCAAAATAAGTCCAAAAGAGTCTATCAGCTCTGCCCCCAGAGTTGGACTTACTGTCAGTTATGAACTACCCAATATGGGTGGCAGCAAATGAATTTGGGTCCTGTGCAAGAGCAATACATGCTCTTAACCACTCCCATTTACTACCCAAAGGTCTTAAATATGAGAAAATTCTGATTAGTTAGATTGATCAGTAGTTAAGCAATTCAAGGGGAAGATTGAGTATTAGAGTAATTTTGAAGTAAAAATTAATTTTGATCATCATTTCCCTGTTTCAACAGCTCAGTGGTGGAAGGGCAAAGAATTTTCCAATATAAGTTCTGCCAGCATATTCAGTTCTTCTAGAATTGCTGCATTTGAACTTGGTTTCATGGTATTAGAATATAATCTCACCAATAGATTTTAATAATTGCTCAAATCTTCTGTGCATTAGACTCCATAAAAAGTTTTTCTCATAAATTATACTACAAATGTAAGTCAATATCTAATCCCAGAAAAAATTATACTGTCCTAATGGGTGTTTTATTTTATTCTTGCCCATATTCCCTTCAAACAACAGCAAAGTGAACAACTTGACAGATAAAGAGGAAGGGAGAAATGAAGTTGTACATAATTATACTTTACTATGATTTTCACATAATAACTTAATTCCAAATACAGGGGTAATATGTTTTATTTCATCCAAAATGTAATACTTTGGGTAAAATCAATAGCTTTATTAAAAGCACAATAATAGTAATATAAGACTCAAATTCATAAATTTGGTTAGTCACAAAGTACATGAAAATTTCAACTTGATTAAAAAGAACTACAAAAGTTAAAATGTTTGTTTTATGGAGATCCATTGTGACCAGTGACAGAGGTGTATGGTACTTACTGTGAAAATGGTATGTGAAGTATTAGTCATTTTGAAGTTTATCTCTTCTGTGTTAATTTCTTAAGAGTTTATATAAGCCATAGTAGGTTAAATTAGCCTACTGTTGCTTCTGTATCTATTGAAATGACCACATGGCCTTTTTTTTTTTTTTCCTAGAATGTGTCACTGTTACTGTTTTTACTTCTTTGGAACATTTTTTGCACTCACAAGTTTTAAGTTCCATGAGGTAATAGTAAGTGATTTCTTTCTTCATGTAGTTTTACTTGATCAATACCATATTCTTTTTATTGTATTTAATTTTTACTTTTATTCATTATGCTCTTATGCAGTTCACCCTGACTGCAGCTTTTCATTCCTCCACTCCTCCTAATGCCTCCACCAACCTTCCCCAAATCCACTTCCCCCACCTTGTCTCATCCAAGAAAAGAGCAGGCTTCCCAGGTAAATCAACTGAGCAAGATACAGAATTTAGACCAGAAACAAACTCTCACATCAGCTTTGGATGAAGCAATCCGGTAGGAAGAAAAGGGTCCTAAAAGTAGGCAAACGTGTCCGAGACACATCCACTCCCACTGTCAGGATCCCCCCTAAAGCCAGCATGCCAACAAATATAACATATACCAGGAGACCTAGCACAGACCCATTCAGGCTCTGCCATTGCTGCTTCAGTCTCTATGAGCTCCCATGAGCCCTGCTGAGTTGATTCCATGATTCTTGGTCTCCTGATATTCTTGACCCCTCTGGCTCCCACAGTTCCTCATCCCTGACTTCCCAGGGATTCCTTGAACTGTGAGGGGAGAGACCCAATGGAAACCACCATCCTGGGCTCTTTATCCACCTAATGTTTGGCTGTAGGTCTCAGTCTCTGGAGGAAGACACTCTCTTGATAAATGGACAAGGCACCAATCTATGAGTATAGCAGAATATCATTAAGAATCATTACATTGATTTCTTTTTTTCCAGTAGTGTTTGGTTCTACCCTAGGTCTCTTGTCTATTCAGTCTCTTGTTTCTGGTCATCCAGGCAGTGTCAGTCATGGGCTCCCTATCTTGGCATGGGCCTCGATTTAGACCAGTCATCAGTTGGCCACTCCCATAAATTTTGTACCACTGTTGTGTGAACACATTTGAAGGCAGGACAAATTATAGGTCTAAGGTAAGTGGCTGGGTTGGTGTCTCAGTCCCACAACTGGGAGCCTTGCCTGATTACAGAAGATGGATGTCTCAGGCTCTGTATTCTCCATTACTAGTAGTTTTCACTAGGATCACCCTTTTAGATTCCATGGAGCTTCCACTTCAGGAAGGTTTCCACATCACCCCTAAGATGCTTGCCTTACAGGTGAGAAGACTTGAGTTGGATCCCGAGAATCCAGGGTGCTAACTAGTTTTATGTCAACTTGACATGACTAAAATTTCAATGGAGGAAATGTTAGTTGAGAAAACATTTCTCCATAAGATCTGGCTACAAGGAGTTTGCTTAATTAGTGGTTGATGTGGGGAAACCTGTGCCCGTGGTGGGTGGTACCATTACTGGGTTTCTGGTTCTAGATTCTTTATGAAACCAGGCTGAGCAAGCTATGATGAGCGAGACAGTAAGCAGCCCTCATCCGTGGCCTCTGCATCAGCTCCTGTCTGCAGGTTCCAGTAGGCTTTAACTTCCTACCTTGACTTCTCTCAATGGATTGTCACTTGGGATATGTAAGCCAATTAAACCCTTTTCTTCCCATGTTGCTTTTGGTCATGCTGTTTTATCACACAAATGTATCCCTAATTAGGACATCCATATTAATTTTTAAGGAAGCATGCTAGGCTGTGATTGAAATCGCAATTTGGTAAGGCAGTTGTATTAGTTTGGGCTTCTGTTGATGTAATGAAACACTAGCCAAAACCAACTTGGGAGGAAAGGGTTTACTGGGATTATAGGTTACAGTCCATCATCAAGTAAAGCTAGAGCAGGAGTTCAAGGCAGGAATTGACACAGAAGCAATGGAGGAGTTCTGCACAATGTATTTTTCTAGACTCATATTTTTCTTTCTTATGCAACCCAGACCCACTCATCTAGGGATGGCATGGCATTCACTAGACCTGTATGGTCTTTACCTCATAGAGGAATTATAAATAAATGCAATTCTTTAAAATATTAAAATACACTGCATTCTCACTCTTAGCTCCTGGCACATACAAATGGTTCAGCAAATCTATTGAAGGTATTTATTTCTTCCCTACAGATAAAACTTCAATGTTAGCAGTAATTTGAATCACAATGTTAAGTGTTTTGTATTTATTCTTTTTGATTAAGTTTTCAACTTCATTTTATGAACGAATTTTCAATGGACACTGTATTTCCATCTTTTCTGCTTTCTATATAAGCTAATTAAACAATGGAAAGCCCCTCCTCTGAAGCCCTACTGTTCATCCTGTTAAAAAACATCACAAAAAATGCTATGTTGTTAACTGAACCCTGCTGACACACAAGTCACATTCTGACATAATTAGCATTCCTATTCTGCATATTTGAGTGCACATACAAAGCATGTTTTAAAATTATTCACATGGAAAACAAAACTAAAATGTTGTAGAGACTGTTGACATTCTGTTAAATATTTCATTTTCACAGAGAGATAACTTTGCACATCTGTAAAAGTGTGTGCAAAAAAACCCCCAGAAATATTTATTTTTAATGAGAAAAGGCAAGCATAATTTATATAAGAAGAAAGCAAAAGAAAACATAAAACACAAATTAACATTCTATATTTTCAGTAACTGAGCACAATATATTGATATTTCCAGTAACTGCTGTCTAGATTTATTAAATAGTTCATAAAATTTCAGGTTTTGTATTTTATCTGTAATATCTAGGTAATAAATTTGCATCTCCATTTAGATAGGATCGATACATGTGATATACATTATATACAAATTGGTATTCATTTTTGCCTTCATATTAAACTTTTCTTTTTGTAGCAGTCTGTCCTATGCTTTAAACATCTAAGGCTTCCCTGATCATCTGCTCTTCCTTTCTCCTTCGGATTCATTCTGTCTTCCTGGTTATCTTTTCATTATTAACTTCCCACTACCTTCTTTCACAATAGAAGACTACTGTCTTTCTGTAGAGCCATATTATGAAATCATTGTTTTCCATTTGACTAATATATTATGTTCAAACAGATTGCTTTTTCTTAGAGTTTCATTGAAATTGTGAGTTTTCTGAGACAAATTTAAGTTTTTGTGATTGTCCTTTCGCCAGATTACTTTTCAGGTGATTATCACTTCAAACTTAAGTAAACCTATGAATCTATATTGATTTAGCCAGTAGTGCTATACCCACTACAGAAAATATGCACACAAAAAAGCAGTTACATTCAATAAACACGAGCATCAAGAGTTTCTTCATCGATAAAATTAGATTACATATCTGTTGACAGCGTTTCTGTGTAGTAAGCATTTTAATAATGTTAAGATTCTTCATTATAGTTTGCTTAGCTGATTGCAATTTTACAGTTTTTTCATTTCATTACCTTCTTAATCAAGCAAATAGAAGTCCATTCAGTTCTTCAACATAGTGCATCAGTATTTATGTGGCATTTTGATAGGATGATGAACACTAGAATTTATATCAAACATATTTATTGAAATAAGGTAGTATGTTCATACTTCTTTGAACTTAATTATAAATTTAATTTTAACTCTAATAATCTTCAGTAAATGATTTACTACAGCATCTAAAGCACACCCTTTTCATTGGCATAAAAAATTTCCAGTTCATTGCTGTTATTTGAAGAGGATATAAAAGCTCAACTCATTTAAAGTACCTTCTTGTTACTAATAATTCATTGTCACTCTTACTATGTATCCCAGATATTTAATGAAGTTTTCTTTCATCACCACAATTTTGAAATGTTTTATTAATTTAGGTCATGCCATGAACATTATTGTAAAGGAAGGCATTGTTATAATTGAAAATATTTTAAATATCAAAATTGACAAAAGAAAAGTAGATAGAGAGATGGAATTTTTTTTAAATTTAGTACTTACTTCATGTCTAAACAATTCTGAGCATTTTGCCTGTATAAATAGATTAAAAATCTATTATGGACTTTGATGACAGATTAAAACCCAAAGGAGCAAAGTAGCTCATGTCTACTTAAATCTCCTGGCGTTGGCGTTCAGTAAATTGTCACTTTATGTTCAATAAGAGGTTTGCTTTACTTTGCAACTCTCTTGTCAATCCCCACATATTCACAATGTCAGCCTATCATTACAAAGACAGCTTCTTATATGTAATGTAAGACAATTGTCTTACAAAAAAAACAGTTGATTGTATCATTAAATATAACCTTTTGTAGCTCACAGAGATCCTGGATTGATTAATGTTTCTGTAACCTGCCTTTAAATATACCCGTGAAAAAGATTTGCTGCACATGCACAAATAGGTACACAGCATGGGTATAGGGCCAAGAAATATCTGTAAATACCTCTATAGAAATATTTTAGGTCAGAAGAATTCTCAGTGTTTAAAGCAATGTGAGCAAACACAGACAAACCTAGAAGAATTACAATTACAAAGTGATTGTAATCCAATTTTTTTCTCAAACAATTGATTAAAGTTTTTCATGAATTTTAAACATTAGGATATAAAGAAGTACTAAACCTAGTTCCTAGTAATAACTCCATTATTAAATGTCCATTGGTTTCTAGGTACTTGGTATTAATAGAAAAACAAATGACTGTTTTATGCTAGATAAATAAGAATTTCTCACCCTGTTGCATGTCAGGAGCTGAAAGCCAGGCATTTAGGTAAGGACCCAGATGATCAATTCCATGTCCAATGGAAACTGGAAAAAGTATATCTATTCTGATAAACATTTACTTTCTCTCATCAGATAAAGGAAAATGTATAATGAAAAATGCTTTCATGTAAGCCTGATTTGTCAGAAAGTAAACCATTAAATCTGTTTATTATGACTAACAGAATTAGGAGAACAATTTCATCTATATCCTGCCTGTTAGATTATTTAAGTTGGTTTATGTTTCTTTTGAAAATAGTTTAGTGAATTATTAACTTACAATAAACTGGGTATGATGAAAATATATGTGGTATTCAATGATGATTAATCTTTCTTTTTAGCTTTCTAGAAGAACATGTTTACAACTGGTGTTATTTCTTCTTCATAAGTTTTCTAGAATTCTCCAGTGAAGCTGGTAGTACTTGAATTTTATTTCATTGGTAAGATGCATAATTTATTCAATGGATTTATAGTATTACAATTTATCATTTATGTACTGAATAAATTTCCATTCAGTCTTTCAAAGGCATTTCCATTCCATTAACTTGGTGAATTTATTGGAATACAGTTGTTCTCAGTAATCCTTTTCCAGTAAGTGTGGAATGTGAAGTGATTTAACTTCTTTCCCTCCACATTCTCTTCCTCCACATCCATCTGTTTTTGCCAGCATAAATCTAGCAACTTTAACAAACACTATTAATGACCTCCAAATCCAGGATTTTCCTTATTATTTCTTAGTATTCTATTTCAGATATATTTCCTCAGATTTTTATCTTCATCTATTATATGTATTTTCTTTTCCAATAAACAAAACATGTTTATCTGATACTATGTTTTTGTATTATCGTTTAGATTTTTTATATTTTTGATTATTTTTTCATTAATTATTTGGACTATCACATCCTGCACCTGATCAAGCTCACCTCCCAGTCTTCCCATGTCCTCGCATCTTCCCCCATGATCCTGCTCCCCAAGCAAGAAAAATAAATCCATTTTGTGTTGTCCATCTATTCACTGGAGCATCATCAGTTTCCTAGAGGCCAGCTCCCTAATGGAGGATGAGTCTTCCTCTTCCTGCATCCGTCAGAAGCCATCAACCGAGGAGAGCCCTGTGGTGGCCAGAGGCAGCTCTCTCTCACCCATACAATCACTTGCACTGTAGTGCTATGGGCCTTCAATGGGGAGGGGGAGTGCCAGTTCTCCATTGGGTGCTCCCTGTTGGCTCCCTGAGTGTCGTCCACTGGCCAGGGCCAGGGCCAGGTCTCATGTGTGGGGTGGAGCCAGTGCACAAGGTTGTTAACATGGCTTCAGACAGCAGCTCAGACCACAGGCATCCCCTGGGCTTTGGTGATAACAGAGACCACAGACATCAACACAACCCTTGACTGTATCAGAACCCTGGACTCACTCATGATCCTCAGTGACTGTATGGGCCAGAACCCTAGACACAGCCTTACCTGGTTACACATGTTACTAACATCAGCATGGCGCCCCAACGCAATGGAGTCCAAGGACATCACCAAGGCATCAGGCAGCAGCACAAATTGTATATATATCCATGTGGATCTCAGGTTTCATCACAGCCTAGGGCCACATCACAGACCACCGACACTAACATGGCCTCTGTTGATGTGGTGGGCCACAATGATTCTTTGAGGAGGTCCAATCCAGAAATTGAACCTTTCCTCATCTCCGGTCTCCATTGTTGCCTAGAACTTGGGGATTCCTCTGTTCAGACAAGAGATTCTAGGATGAGTCTGCATCTTCTTAAGCTCCAGGCTATGTACAACATCTGGCTAACCATACTGAGTAATGACAGCATGTCTCATCTGTTATCGCCATCAGTTCTGCCTCTCACCATAGTGCATGTACTGTTCCATTTTTCTATCTTTCCCACCTCTCCATCACATATTTGTTCTTTGTAGTGGTGCCTGCCTCCCACCTCTCCACCCCCACCCCAGACCATGAGGTCCCCAAATTAGTTTACTAACTTGACTTTACTTACTTCTTATTGAAAAAAAAATGTTTTTATATACTATATTCTATTGCTATTTTCACTCCCTCATCTTTTCTAGATCCTCCCCTTATACCCAGCCATCCAACTCCATTAACTTACCTGTAAATAAGGTTTTAGCTATATATTGTTTAGATATGCTATCGTTCTATTTAATTAACTGAAAAGTGTTTGTCTTTCTTTGTTACATGGTGTATATGTATGCACTTTACAGTTGACATGTTTTTAAAAATATTTTACCTTACATAAGATAGACTTTGCTGGAGATAAAGATTGACTATAGTTGTGGCTTCCACATGAGTTGCAAGCTTATCATCTGAAATTGATCTCCTTAACCCTAATTACTCTAGTCAAAGTAATGTATTTATTGTTTTATGTATGCATGTGTTCAAAGGTCTTTGTTATTCTTTATCTCAAAATCACATCATATTCAGAATTATATTTTTGAAAATATTTAAAAATTTTAAAAATTCTCAGAATTACAATTTTGAAAACCTAGTTAATGTTAAATACTGAATGAATTAGCCATTGTATTATTGGATTCCTTTCCAAAGTTGTTAATACCTATATGAAAACCACTGGCCATATTTCATAGTACCAGAAGGTGCCATGCAGGTTGCTGTTCTAGAAAAAAAAATCATTAAATTTACCTGGCTATGAAACTATAAACTATAATACCAGTCTTTCAGTCAAGATGTGCCCACTGATGGCTCAATTCTTATGGGTGGAACAAATCACTCTTTGACTGGATTTGGGGCCTGGTCTATAACAGAAAATTAATGTCTGGTACTAGAAAACTTGTCAAAAACACACTGTTAAAGAGGTATCATACCATAGAGGCATGTTTACTACTAGTGTTTAAGTAAATTGTCATGCTATGAAGCTGCATTTTATATTTATACCTCAGGAAAATGTTACTGGAAGCCTTAATCAAAGAAGCTTCCCCTTGTAGTAAATGGTGGTGAATGCAGAGAGGCATGGCGGACCAAGGTGCTGAGAATAAGTAAAGTGTGAGTATCCAGCCTCAAGCCAGAGTTATATCCTCCTCAGCTCAAAGAACATTGCAAAAGAGCTGAAAAAAAAGGAAAGAATTTAAGAACTGGGAGGTAAGAAAAAGCACTGTGAAATTCAGTCCTCTAGTCCAGGAATAGACAATGCAGTCATAATACACAGCAGCTGGGGCTGCCTACAATGTTCCTACACAGTCAATCATGGATCAGCGAGAAACTTAATGGGTCTTCCCACTTCCTACCCCTTCCTGCTGAATGATGAATTCTTGAAAAACTACAGTCACTGTTTTGTGCTGGCTACCCATGTAGGAGACCTACAGCTTCTAATGGACACTTCCAATTTTATGGTCACAAAGATGATCCTGCTTAAAGTTACCGAACAAAAAATTTTTAAAAATGAAAAAATATGACTGTTGGAAAGGGTCTTGTAAAGGAAGGAGGGTAGATAGCAGCAAGGGAAACACAGAGTGAAGCATTACAGTGATCAGAAATCACTTGGATTATTTGAGCTACTTCACCTGACTTCATGGGGGTGGCCCAAAGCATTTGTTTCTTCATAGTCTTCGGACAGCAATAGGTCTTGACAGACTGAACTCCTGGAGCATTTGGGATAGTAACTTGACCAACACTTAAGTATACCTCTCAACCTATCCTGTTGCAGTGCATAATGGGCAGATGGATACATTCAGATGCAACTTCTGCCTGGAAAGTAGGAAGGATAGCTGCAGATCTTCACCTGTCTCTCTGCTACTCCAAATACAATCCCCCAGTTCTGTAGCACAATTCCTGCTTCAGCCTGCATTGACCACAATGTCCCCATCTCCAGTGGACCACACAGATGTTCCCCACCAAACTTTCTTCCCCACATCCATATCTTTGTTCCATTATCGTAATTCAACTGGCACTCCCTGGGAGCCCACATGACACTCTGACCAGTGACACAGGTAGGCTAACTGCAGATCTTCACCTCTCCATTACTCCAAGGCCAAACCCAGCATCAAACCCAGTTCTATAGCAGACCTTCTTCTGTGGCTTCTCCTCACATGCACTGACACCAGTCACAGGAGGCTAAGCAGATCATCATGGAACACCCAGATTTTCTCCATCCTGTCTGTGTACTTAACCTCACCAAGCACATACCCATTCCTAAGTGTCAGTTCCCAATACTCAGAAACACATTTTAATTGGAACCCCAGTGGCCACAACTATCAAGTGTTTTGAATCTCTGCTCTGGCCCCACTCCTCTCATTCCAGACTTTGTCCTTCAGAAAGTCCACCAAGGGTCAGCTCCTTTCCTGGAGATGCTCGACCATGCATACAGGGTGTTTATGGCATGGCTTCTAGACCTGCCACATGATTGTTCTCCTGCTTTCTTGTCCCAAGAGTCACCTAGGAACTGCTTTCCTCAGATTAAACCTGGTCTTATGAATTCGGCCTGATCTGATTTATTGCACTGGCAGAGAAACTCAATATCGGGATACAGAAACCCTTCATTGAGATCCCCAAAGAATTTCCCACAGGCAACACATAGTCAGCACACTCTCCTAGAACTAAAGAGGAAACAGAAACCAAGAAAACACACACACACACACACACACACACATACACACACACACACACACACACATGCAACAAAGATGAAACCAGATGTCATGACATAGATTTGCAATCTTACTGACCCAAGATTCCTAGACTCCAGCATAGAAAAAAGTCGATATAACATCCAGAAAAATGTGTCTCCACTAGAGCCCAGTAAACCTACCACAGTTTGCTGAGAGTGTTCTGACACAGCTCAAGCACAAGTAAAACAGCCTTTACGAATATGATAGAGGTCTTTAAATAGGAAGTGAATAAATCCCTTAAAGAAATCTCTGAAAGTACAAAGAAACAATGGAAAAATGTATAAAACTATTCAAGACCTAAAAGTGGAAATGGAATCAATAAAGAACACCCCAACTGGGCAAAAGCTGGAATGAAAAATTTAGAACCCAAACAGGAAACTGAGAGATATTTAGTAACACCAACAGAAATACAAGTAATAGAAGAGATAATATCAGGCATTGAAGACATGATAGAAGAAATGGATACAATGGTCAAATAAAATGTTAATTCACATAAAACATCCTGGAAATCCATGACACTATGAAAACACCAAAACTAAGAATAATAGGAATAGAATAGAGGATGGGGAATAAACCTAGGTAAAAGCACAGGAAATATTTTCAACAAAATCAAAGGGGAAAAATTTCCTAACTAAAGAAAGAGATTCCTATCAAGGTACAAGAAGCATACAAAACACCAGATAGACTGGACAGGAAAAGAAATTCTCTTGTCACATATTAATGAGAGAACTGAATGTACAAAACAAAGAAAGAACATGAAAAGGTTCAAGAGAAAAAAACCAAGTAATACATAAAGAAAGACTTCTTTGGATTACATTTGACTTCTCAGTGGAGATTCTAAAAGCCAGAAGGTGCTCACAGATGTTCCATAGACTCTAAGAGACCACAGATACCAGCCCAGACTACCATATTCAGGAAAATGGTCATTCTCCATAGATAGAGAAAATAAGACATTCCATGATAAAAGCAAGTTTAATGAACATCTCTATCCAATATCTATCTACAAATCCGCCTTACAGAAGATACTAGAGAAAAATCTCAACCCAATACAGTTAAGTCCTACCAAGAAAACACAAAATAAATAATCCCAGACCAGAAAATCAAAAGAAGGGAAGCATGAGCAACACATACACACATACACACACACACACACACACACACACACACACACACACACACACACACACACACACACAAAGAGACAGAGAGAATAATGGGAATCAATACTGTTCAGTTATAGCTATCAACATCAATGGTCTCAATTCCAGCACAAAGAAGACAAACTAACAAAATGGAAGTGAAAACAGGATCCATTTTCCTGCATTCAAGAAACATACCATAAACATCAAAGACAGAAATCACCTCAGGGAAAAGGATGGAAAAAGACATTCCAAGCAAATCAAATGGACCCAAGAATCAAGATGGGGTCATGTAGATATCTAGCAAAATACACACACACACACACACACACACACACACACACACACACACCACTAATCAGAAGGAAAAGTCCACCAGGAGAAAATTGAAATTCTTAACATATATGTACCAAACAAAAGGACAACCAAATTTGTAATAGAAACACAACTACTGCTTAATTTGCACATTGACTTACACACAATGAAAGCAGGAGACTTCAATACCCTACTCTCATTAATACACAGGACATCCAGATCTAAACTAAGCAGAAAAATTCTGGAGCTAACTGATGTTATGAACCAAATGGACCTAACAGCTATTTATGGAGTATTTCACCCAAATGCAAAAGAATATTCTTTCTTCTCAGCACCTGAGGGAACTTTTTCTACAACTGACCACATACTCTGACACAAAGCAAATCTCAATAGATATAAGAAAAATTAAATAACACCCTGTATCATATAAATCAGCACAGATTAAAGCTGGACATCATCAACAGAAGCAACAGAAAGATTACAAACTCACAGAAATTGAACAATTCTCCTGAATGAAAAATGGGTCAAAACACAACTAAAGAAAGGAATCAAAGACTTTCTAGAACTGAATAAAATGGTGAAATAACATTTCCTAACTTAGGGACACAACTAAGTTGATTCTAAGAGGAAAGTACAGAGCATTAGTGTCAATATAAAAAAATACTGGAGAGATCATATACTAGTAACTTAACATCACATGTTAAAAGCTCCATGACAAAAAAGGGAAATCACTTCAGAAAGGAGAAGATGCCAGTAATAATCAGACTCAAAACTGAATCAATAAAATAGAAATAAACAAAATACAAAGAATCTATGAAATGAAGAATTGGTGAAAATAAATAAGACTGACAAACACTTATTCCAATTAAAAGCCTGAAAATGAATATCCTAATTAATAAAAATTTGAAACTAAAAAGGGGACATACTGCCTGAGTCCAGCTCTGGTGGGGTTTAGGTTCCAAAGAGGAGGTGTGGAGTCGGCAAAGGGAAGGAGGAGCCTGATACAATCTGAGAGTGAATCCGGATGGCTGCTTCTTCATTGAAAAAAAAAAGCTACACATTTTATACTCTGTAAATGCACAATAATTTAGCCACAGGCAAAATTGAAAGTAGATTCAGTGCATTTTTCCTGAAACAAAAGTCATAAGTTCAGCAAGTATCTAAATGCCTATTGTTCTCAAAGGCAACAATAACTCAGTTCTCAGTAACTCCACCAAGTGCCCTCTTTCATCTATGAAAGAGCCACAAATTCCTCCTGTCAGAGATAAGGAGAATAACAGCTTTTGGCAAGCAGGAACTTTCTTTAAGCCCCTGAGGGAATAGAGGTCCTTGTGCAAATGCTTGACCTTAGGAAAAGGACTTCTGGGAACTAGATACTCCACTACAATTTAAGAGCAACTTTTATTCCTCAGGGGACATGATGCAGAATAAGCACTGAGCTGTTCCCTAATTGTATTCCTCTGTCTTCTTGTCTTACTATATGGGCCTGTTCCCCTCATATGTTTACAAAAGGGAAGGTCTTGATGTCTTACTCTTTTCCCGTTATAACGTATCATTCTGATTTCTCTATACTTATTAACTGAACTCTTACCTTTAACATTCTCTGGCTCTGAATCTAGATTATGAACTTTTCATCCTTGGGTCAGGTCTGTGTGGTTAGTAAATGTAGAAGAATTTCTAAATAGTCTTATTAAATAAAAAACACGGAGCCAGAAATTTGGGTTAAAGCCTTAGAGAGATCATGGAAATATGGAAAGCCACCAGCTAACCTCACCTCACCAATTCCGAAGGTTCCAAAGAGAGTGACTTCCTGTTTATCCAGGCTTATATGCCTTGCTTTTCTGCCCTCTCATTGGCTCTTAGCCCAGCTACCTCACTTCCACTTCCTACACAGCTCTGTCACTGTCTGTCTGTCTGTACAGACCTCCAGGTCTCTATGGTTGGTACTGGGATTAAAGGTGTGTGTCACTACTTTGAGAAAGGGTCTCTAGTAAATGGTTGCAATTAGAAAAAAAAGTCATCCTGAGTGTGGGAAAACCCCAGGAAGACAAATATGGTATCTATTAGCTTTCATTTGGATATTAGTTGTTAAGTAAGTTATAACCAAGCTACAACCCATAGACCCACAGTTGTTCGGTATAGAGTGAGGGAAGAGGGTGGACTGATACATCTCCCTAGGAAAGGGAACTAGAATAGATAGTTATGGATGTGGAGGTCTTGAGCTGGAGGATCAATTGGGAATGGAGAACAGAAAAGGGCATGAGAGAGGGAATATGGGGAGACATATTGAAAATAAAGGGCCATTTGAGGAATACTATAGAAAGCTAGGACAGTAGAAGCTTCCTAAAATATATGCATGCATAAGGTTGATCTCAAGGAAATTGGCAAGTAATGGGGGAGACTTAACCCTAACTGGCCATCTCTTGTCACCAAATGAACCTTCCAACATCTGATTGGGTTACAACCAATTGAATTGTTGGCCAAAGAGGTCCCATGGGAATCAGCAAACAATTCAGGCTATTGACAAAACTATAGTTGCTCTCCACAACTTACCAGTAAATCCCCATTGTTGAAGACAATTTACATAACTCATTGAACATGGAGTATATGAGCTTGTGCCTACATAGAATTGTCACCCCCTGTTCTAGTATCTTTGCTGTAGGTAGCTATTTTGCCTCCTACTGAAAGAGAAAGGTAAATATCAAGTCACCAAAAACACTTTTGAACTGAAATGGGGTCCTGCCAGCAAGACATGCTATGACAATGGTAATGCAAAGACAATGGAAAGAAAAACCAATATCTGATTTGCTGAAAGCCCACTACAGGGGATAGAAGCCATACAACACTACTTGGGTGATCAAGATATAGAGACTAGATAGTCTAGGGACCTAGGGTAAAACCAAATATTACTGTTCTAAATGATAATAATAATGATGATGATGATAATAATAAATTCAATAATAAATGAGTCCTAATAACATTCCCCTATACTCACAGGCACTGTCCTGCTTAGCCATCATCAGAGAAGCTGCCTTCTGCATCAGATAGGATCAAACACAGAGACTCATATATACTATGCAGAGTGTAAGACCTGGGAATAGAGTCCTAAACGGGATGTCTCTATTAAATTCTTCCCCTTGGCTGGGGTGGAACTGGAAGAATAGAGGGATGATAATCTGTAATCAGCATATATTATGTGAGAAAGAAAAGTCCATTTTCAGTAAGAAAAAAAATTATTGGATCAAAGTCTTCCTAAGGAAATAAAAAAGGAAGAAAATAACAGACTCCTCAATGAGTACTGAAATTTTTCTCTGTGTTAGTTCAAGTCTAAGATTTGTCTTAGACTGTCTGCAAGTGCTAACAAGACTTGGAAAACACTTGATGTACTAGGATCTCTTGGAACAATGACAGCGGTTTGGACTGTAGAAATGCTTTGAGATTGATCTCTCATGGACCTGATAGGTTAAGGTCATTTTTCTCCAGTATATTTTATTGTCTGTAAAGAAAATTAGGTTTTGTGTAAAGCACACACACACACACACACACACACACACACACACACACACACACACATATACACACACACAAAAAACCCCTCATGCACAATAAGTCAAAGAAAGAAAAGTAGTGAAAATAAGTTACAAAGCTCCAGAAAATCCACCAGTAATAAGTCCTGAGATTTCATAGATCTATACATTTAGAAAATTCAAAAGAACTTTCTATAGATGTTCAAGATCATCAAGAGAACAATGGATAATACCAACAGTGATTGAGTACATACTGAACATCAAAGAGAAATAATTGAACAGAGGAAAACCTATTGCATTGTACAAATAATATACATTAATGAAGATTATATAATATTGTATAAGAAGAAAAATTTTAGGAAGAAATTTAAAAAAAAAAATAGACCAGGCTCAACAAAGGATTCACAGTATCTGAAAAATACATCAGTGACAATCGCCCAGTCATTAAAAAGTAGAATGAAAGAATGAACGAAAAAAAGAAAGCTTAAGATCTATCTATGTTTAACCACTGATTGACCAGGCCCTGGTGGCACACGCTTTTATGTAGCATGAATTGATAGAAGGTCTTATTAACAAAATCAAACCTGAGGCCAGTTATTGGGGTGAATGCTGAATGATCAGAGAGACAGAACCAGCCACAGCTTTCACACCTCTTCAATTTCTCAGTTGATCCTGTTTCCTCAGATTGGAAGCCTCTGTGTCCTCATCCGAATGGGTCTCAGCTGAACTGTTGCTCTAAAGCTTAAAAGCTTAACCAGGCTACTTCCTGGTTTTCATACCTTTTATACCTTTCTGCTTCCTGCCATCACTTCCTGGGATTAAAGGCTCTCGTTACCACGCCTGGCTGTTTCCAGTGTGGCCTTGAACTCACAGAGATCCAGACAGATCTCTGCCTCTGGAATGCTAGGATTAAAGGCGTGTGCTACCAATGCCTAACCTCTATGTTTAATATTATGTCTGTTCTGTTCTCTGACCCCAGATAAGCTTATTAGGGTGCACAATATTTTGCAGAACACAATGCCATCACATTTCCCCTTTTTTTGTCTAAAATTTTAAAATGGCCTATAACTAACACAAGAAAAACTATATCCAATAAGTATATACAATATATACAGTCAAGAATTACATTAATGATGTCTAGTCCATTAGCATTTGACAGATTCAGATGAAAAACTCCATTAATATATAACAATGTCCAATGCATTAACATTTGATAAACTCAGACAAAAATTTTTATTAATTATCCTATTTAAAACAAGTAGTTCCTTTAAAAAAGTAGATTCAATTATATAAAGAGAAGATATAGATATGATATAGATAAAAAGATAGATTGTTGAATCTACTTTTAAAAGACAATTACTAGTTTTAAGTACTTTACATTGGATTGGATTTTTGTATATTGTATACAAATTATATATATTGAGATTGATTTTGTTAGAAAATGCTATACGTATATTTCTAATCTTGTTCAAGATATTGTACTTATACTGTTCATTTAACAATGTAATGTAATTTGCTGATCCTTGAATATTATTACCAACTATTAGGATATAAGGAAATGAAAGTTAGTAGTTAGACATTACAGTCAAACTTGTAGTCATATTAGGTGTGTTTTCAAGATCGAACAGATATATTTTAGATAGACAGGTCATCTTCAAACCCTTCAGAGATCTACAGAATATGGCATTTGAAATGTTTTAATAACTTAGAAAATTTTTCTTTTTTTGTTATGACTATGAGACATGTCAGCTCCTGGCAGTACCAATCTACTTCAGAGAAAATATGGGCACTGAAGAAACTACATATGAAATTAACTTTCTTTGTGGCAAAAGTTAGCCACAGGATAACAAAGGATCCTCGAATCGACTGCTAACAAACAGGACAAAATGGACAGACAGGACACGAAACAAAGGACTACCATTCATGCCAAGACAAGTGTGGTTGTGGCTTTAGCAACAGGCATCCTCTGAAGCCAGGACAATATGGCACCATCCCTGAAGTGGCCTTTTCAATCTGGAAAAAAGTACAGTGCCCTTTTCTTTGAAGGCAGCTGAACAGGCAGTGGGCCAATGGCTTCTGGTGTGCAGTGGAGCAATAGCTGAAACAGTTATTCTTGAAAGAGTAGCTAAGCTGACGGAGTCTAGCCTCTCAATGATAGATTGGCATTTAATAAAGGAGTTGAAGCCACCCACAAGCTGAGAAGAAAGGGATGCGGAGAAGAATGGGATGCCGAGATGAAGCCACACACACAAGCCAAGAATGGACAGCTGAATTAAAAAAAAATAATCAGTAATTTCCAGAATTTAAAATCCTGAATCACGACAGGACACTGGTAGAATTCAGGTGTTTCTGGTACATGGACTGCTCTCACCAAACGTGAGGTCGAACTGTTGGCCTTGTGTACATCCTAGTTCACAAATGAGTCTGTCAGATATGCTAAGCCTATAGGCTGAAGATAATGCCCCAATGCTGCAGAGAAACCTCAGGTGACTGTCCAGGCAGCTGGCTGTTTCTGTCAACTCCCAGTTTTTTGGAAACTGCTTGTGTGCACTTCCTGTTTTTATTTTTGTTAGCTAATATTATTTCCTTCTTGGGTCTCTGAGGGAGTTGAAGATTAGATAGTTATAGTTGAAGATTAGATAGTTATAGTTATAATTTTCCTTGTTAAGAATTTCAGAGCCAGGCGGTGGTGGCGCACGCCTTTAATCCCAGCACTCGGGAGGCAGAGCCAGGCGGATCTCTGTGAGTTCGAGGCCAGCCTGGTCTCCAAAGTGAATTCCAGGAAAGGTGCAAAGCTACACAGAGAAACCCTGTCTCGAAAAACCAAAAAAAAAAAAAAAAAAAAATCAAAACAAAACAAGAATTTCAGAAAAAAGCCGGGCGGTGGTGGAGCACACCTTTAATCCCAGCACTCGGGAGGCAGAGCCAGGCGGATCTCTGTGAGTTCGAGGCCAGCCTGGTCTCCAAAGCCAGTTCCAGGAAAAGCGCAAAGCTACACAGAGAAACCCTGTCTCGAAAAACCAAAAAAAAAAAGAATTTCAGAAAAGAAACTCACTAAAGAGGTGTAAGTGTATAAATTTGAAAGACATTATAAAATAGTTCTGTTAGTAATGTAAGTTAGGATAGAAAGTAAATCAGGTACATTTTGGACTTACCAAAATAGGATAGATAATGGAGTTATTTTCTCTGAATTTGTCAAATGCAAATGGACTAGACATTGTTTAGGTATGTATTGCTTGCACATATTGTATATAGTTATTGTATTTTTTGTATATAGTTTTTCTTATATTAGTTATAACCTTTTTCCTTTTTTCTTTTTATTAAAATAGAAAGGGGGAAATATGGTGATATTTTATTTGTGTTGAAATGTGATTTTATTTGTATGTTAATAAATAAAAGTGCCTGGAGGTCAGAGCTAACAGCAAGCCATAGCAGAAGTCTGGCAGTGGTAGCACATGCCCTTAATCCCAATCACATGACGGGCAGATCTCTGTGTGTTCAAGGACACCACCAGCATGGAGACACACCTTTAATCTCAATACCAACCATAAAAGACCTGGAGGTCTGTATAGGCAGGCAGCGACGAGGAGGTCATGTGGTTGGGTTTACAACCAATGAGAAGGCAGAACAGAAAGTCAATAAAAAGACAGATACACAGAAAGTAGGTCTTTTTCTCAGGGGAAGGATGCAGTGGTAGAGAGCGGTAAGAAGGAGGTTTTAGTCTCAGCTCTTAGCTACTGCTCTGACCTCTTGGGCTTTTAATTCTGCATTAGGCTCTATGTTTCTTAGTTAGTAAGACTGTTACATCTACTCTTTTAATCTGAACACTAGGGAGGGAAAGGCAGGTGGATCTAGAGTTTGAGGCCAGCCTGGTCTACAAAGTGAGTTCCAGGATGGCCAGGTCTACACAGAAAAACTCTGTCTCAAAAACAAAACAAAACAAAATTGTTTGGTTTGCAGAATATGCAGTTAGAATTTTGATGACAACTTCTATGTCAAAGCCTTTAATACTAAGTAAATACAATTATTGTTCACATTTTTCCTCAAAAGTTCATTGTAAAGTTTTGTTTATAAACTGCACTTGCAAGTATTTCTTCTTATAATGCAACTTGCTTATTATGCTTGAAAAGTAATGAAATAACTCTGAAAGACAGCATTCCGAATCATGTGTAAGCACAGAATTTTATTTTTCACCTTTATTTTCACTATAACTATAACAATAATACAAATCAAATTATTTTCCAACTCATACCAGAAAATATATTATAATGTTTTTTCTTTTCCTACAATAGATATCATAAATAATAGAAATGAAAGTTCTTATGATGACAAGACATGAAAAAAGAGTGAAGACTTAAGGCTCCTGATGAAATGCAAATGAAAATGCTAAAGGACTACCTTCATTGTATAGATGGCAGATAGATAACATGATTGGAATTTCAAGTTCTAATTCATGTAAAATGTCCTTAAAGATGTCAGGTACAATCAAGACAGACACATATGCCCAAAATTAACTTAATGAAAATACTCAGTGTAAATGGAAATGGAAATTCAGTGAGCACAAAAGTATTCCATTGTTACAGAAATTAAAATTCTTCTAAAACACTTAGTAATTAAGCTTAATTACTAAACAATTACAATGTGAAAGGATATTAAAAGTAATATTGATCATTTGCCAGATTACAATAACGTGCTAGCAATTTTAGAAGGCATTACTTTTCAACTTAGTTCTTGCTTAAATAGCACTGATACCTTATAGATAGTGTCATTGCCAATTTTGTAACCTCTGAAGTTAGTGAAAAAACTCCCAGTGTGTCAACTAAGTTCTTAAGGTCTCTATTTTGTACTCAATTGTTTCTAAACTGTACAGAATAACTACAAATTTCATATTTTAAACTCATCTCATTTTAATAGCATAGTTTTAACTTTTTGTTTTGTTTGTTTGTTGTGGATGTCCTGTTGGATATTATAGAGGGTGAGTTTTAAGTAATAGTAAAACTGCTTTTTTGTAAGTACATATGTGATTTTAAATATTTTAGGTAGATTAAATATGTGAATATGCATTGATTAATTAAACTGTGATCCGACCAATATAAATGTTTCTAGCTAACCAACTGAATTGATGAGGCAAGGGTAAAACAAAAGGAAAAGGAAAATAAAGAACAGAACTTGTATAGATGTAAAAAATAAATTTAAATAAAACAAGAAACAACAAGTGATGGCATGTTTTAGACTCAGGGGCATAATTAATGACTTGATCATCTCTATTTTCTACAACATTATCTGTTTTCTTCAATTCTATATGAGTTTAAGAGTTTAGTTTTGGATAGCAAAAATGTTATTACAAAACTTTGCTTCTTTCCCCCACCCCCATAGTTAGAAAACCATATCAAATTCATACTGAGCAGATTCTATAACCATTTTATAAAGTGTATAAAGAAAGCTACATGGGTGACAAACGTGATTTTAATGCTTTTCTTACATTCCAAAGAATGCTGTATACATTCATTTATTCCACATGTTTCTTTTTCGTGTTCATTCTTAGATACTTTCCCAAGCACTCAGAATTGTAAAACAACACATTATCCTTAAGGAACCTGCATTGTTAGAAGACACAGTGGATAAATAAGCAAATATGCAGTATCTGGGATAACAAGACAACTGAAAAGAAAAATAAAGCAAGAAGTAAATAAAGAATACACAACAAATGTGTCTAAATGAAATGAGTGATGAGCTTTCATACCAACTGCTATATAAGCAAGACTCTGAAGAAAATAATTAATAATTTACATGGCTACTGTACAGAAAGATTACTGTGTTGAAGCACAGATAGGACCTCAAAGCTGATCATTTTTTTACATATCTGACACCAATTTCCAATGATTTTCCTTCACATTTCAAGAAATTATGAAAGGGTCAATGGGTGTGCAGATGGTAAAGTGACGTGTTCAGAAGGATGATGTAATACCCTAGACTACAAGAAGGCATTTTATAAATCATGAGATGTGTGGTGCTGTTAACACTAGAGGAAGTGGGAAAGTTATGAGAGGGTCCAGAAGAGGAGAGGAAAGCTCTAGTATTTTGGTTTTGAAAAGCCATCATGCCTGTTCCCTTGAATCCAGGTTGTTAGAGGCACAAACTGAAATCAAGAACACAAGTCTGTAAGCTATTGCAACAAGGACAGTCAACTTGATATTACAGTAGGTGTTAGAGCTGTTTAAAGAACTGATGGATTCTGGTCATATTTAAGTTACAAATATTCTCCAAGAGAATTAAATTAAATATGCTATCATGTTAAGGGCAGGCCCTATACTCAGCCATAGGTGGCCAACACAAAATGAATTCAAAGATATTTTTGTATCACTGTTTTGATTTTTTTTTACCACGCTAGTCTTTTGCTTGTAAATAATGGTTTTGATTTTAAGGTTTTTTTTTGTGTGTGTGTGTTTATGTGTGTGCATTTTTGTATTCTTTTTTAGTTTCTCCTTTTTTAATTTTTTTGCTTGTTTTTGTATTTTGTTATATCATTTTTTTTCTCTTTCATTTGCCTGTTTGCTTAAGAGAGGGAGAAAGGATAGGGAGTTTGAAAAGTCTGGAGGTGAATATAATCTGGGATGGGAGGAAGAAGAGGAAACTGTGATCAGAACATATTATATGACAATAAATTTATTTTCAATAAAAATAAAATTATTTTAAAAAGGAGACAGATTCCAAAATATTTTTTGGACCATTTAAACAAACTGGCCAGGTGGTAGATGAGTGAATCAAATGAGTTCCCAAGGTACTATGTTTTAAAAAATTAAAGCTGAATACATATTAATATAAAGAAAAAATTAAGTGGACTAAGTTCATTAATTGTTGATGTGCAAATTACTGTTAGTGGTTAGAGGGTCTTAGAGAAGTTTTGACATCCGCATGCCTCTTCAGAGATCCAGATATGAGTAGAATTCAGGCATACTGTTTTATAATACAGCAGAAATAAGTGGCTCCACTTATGTCACATTTAAAGCAAGAAAATTTAATGTAATCATCTAATGAATGAAAAAGACAATAAAATGCAAGACTACAACTATCAGCAAAATATCTGGGCTCTTTCAGAAGAATAAATGAACCACATTTGTATTATCCATTCATCATTTGTCTGACATCTGTGTCATTTGAAATTTCTGGAGAAAATAAATAGAGGAGCAATGAAAGTCCTTTGGATATATATGAACATGAGTGGCATAGATGGATGTTATGGTAGTTAAATTTTCAGGTTCTTGAGAATTATGCACAGTGATTTCCATAGTGGATGCACTTATTTTTATTCCCACCATAAATGAATAGTGGTCCCCTTTCTCTTTTTCCTCTCAAGTATGTGTAGTCATTCATTTGTTTTATTGATCTCAGCAAGGGATAATAATGAAATTTAAAAGTTAATTTAATTTGCATTTCCCTGATGGCTAGGGATGTTGAACACATTTTTAAATATTTCACAGCCATTTGTATTTCATGTTTTCAGGACTCTGTTTAGTTCTATCTCCCATTTTTCATTGGGTTATTTGTTTTCATAATGTTCTGTTATTTTTTAGTTACATATATGTTCTAGATATTAACTCTCTGTCAGATACATAATTGGAATCTTTCTTTTCAATCTGTTACTTACTTCCTTTTTTGAATGCTGGTGCCCTTTGCTATACAGAAGCATTTTCCCATCATAATGTCTCATTTAATTATTTTTACTCTTAATATATGTGCTACTGTTGTCCTGTTCAGGAAGTTCGTTCTTGTGCCAATGAATGAGTTCAAACCTCTTCTTTACTTTACCTTCTATCAGACTCAGGATATAAGGTTCTTATGTTGTGGTCCTTGATCTATTCAGAGTATAGTTTTGTGCAGGGTGATAGATGTACATATATTTTCAGTGTTCTGTATGCAACTATCCTGTTTTACAAGAAAGTACACATAAGACCTGTACAGGTGGAAACCAGACCAAAAGCAAAGCAGGAGAAGGAGTCATGGACAGAAAGCTCTACCCCTAACCAAGAAGCTGTTTGCAGTTGATAGATACTGGAAAGGAGAAAATCAGTTTTCTCCAATGAAAGGCCCCCATTCTAGGAGTACTTGGGAGACAAAAATCAGGCTCTATGTTATTTGTGTGTGCACATTTGTGGTTGTTATTTTTGTTTATGTTTTATTTTATTGGTGTTGTGAATTGTTTAGATTTGCTGAGAGAGAAAGAGACAGACAAATATAAAGACAGACACACAAAGAGAAGACAAAGTTGGATGGGTTGGGAAGTGGGAAACATCTGGGAATCATTGGGGAGGAGGAATAAAATGATGAAAATTACTAGAAAACAATTAAAATAAAAATTAACTTTTAAAAGAAAAGAACAATAAAGTTAAGTGTTCTAGGTAACTTTAAATAAAGAGAAGAAACTTTATCTTCATTTCACAGTTTTCATTAGAAAGAAAATTTTCTCTAAGTTTGATAATAGCATTAATCTATAAGTGTTATATATATATATATATATATATATATATATATATATATATTTATTTATTTATTTAGAGGGATTTAAGTTTCTGTATCTATTTAACTAAACAAGAAGAATAAGGCTGCTAGAGATACTGAGAAGCAATGCATAGCACTTGATACAACACCACCTGTAAAGTTGATGGAACAACGTGTAGGAGAGGCTAAAGAGAATATGAGAATCGTAAGAGTTGGGAAATACTATTTCATGGGCATGACACACCAATTCAGTAATAATCTTATATTACCAGCAGCTGCCAACAAAAGGCTGCATAAGACTGGGCATTCAGTCTTGGATGAAGGAGCAGCTCATGTGGTCCTACCTCCTTGCTGATCTATGAGCTACTACTGGTGAATTCTTGGGAAAATATAGATATTTTTCTTCAATTACATTCTGTAGTTTAAAATGAGAAATGTCTTCAGTAGCTCAGATATTTGAATGCTTGATCTTCCCACTTGGAACTGTTTTTGGGAGGTTTAGAAGGTTTGGTTTTGTTGTAGGGATATGTCAGTGGGTGTGGGATTTGAGAATTTAAATCCTGCTATTTCTGTGAAGAGGGATGCTGTGGGATGGTCTGTATGTCAAATGCTCTGATTGGTCAGTAAATAAAACACTGATTGGCCAGTGGCCAGGCAGGAAGTATAGGTGGGACTAACAGAGAGGAGAAAGGAGAGAACAGGAAGGCAGAAGGGAGACACTGCTAGCCACCACCATGACAAACAGCATGTGAAGATGCCAGTAAGCCACGAGTCATGGGGCAAGGTATAGATTTATAAAAATGGATTCATTTAAGATGTAAGAACTAGATAGCTAGAAGCCTGGCATGGCCATACAGTTTGTAAGCAATATAAGTCTCTGTGTTTACTTGGTTGGGTCTGAGCGGCTGTGGGACTGGCGAGTGACAGAGATTTGTCCTGACTGCAGGACAAGCTGGAAAACTCTAGCTACAGAGGGATAAAAAGGTTAGGAGACAAATCGAAAGTGAAGTATACACTGCTACATGTATGAAATTTCAAAAGGACGAATTAAGTAAAAGACAAAATCTACTTTAAAAAATAATAATTCACTATCTGAATTGGTAGAATCGTAAGTATCATTTAATGAACAAGTAGCTCCCTTGAAGTTCCAAACACTGATCTGGTACCAGAAAGATAGGATCTGGGGGAGTAATACCCACAGAAGATCATCAATAGGTTCCTCATCACTCACAGTAGAGACAGTTAGGAGCAATATTCTTATATGAAGCTTACTTTAAGAATGTTATAATATTGAAAGGGAAAATAGGAAAGCCTCAAGGGTTCAAAGCACATTGTATGTCATCCCATCTATCTTAGTTTTTAGCTTGATAAAAATTACCCTGGAAAAACCAAGATACCAGATCTTCAATCTTATATAAATATTAGTGCTGCTTTCACATCACCTTAAAGCTCATAAATTTTAAAGTTTCTAGTAATATTGAAAGAATTTCTTTTTATATATGAAAGAGATAAGGAACCTGTTCAGTGAACCTTCCAGCCAGATTACTCCATGAGTAAAACTCATCACAAAATACTGTCATTAAGGATGAGATTAGGGTAAAAGTACTCATCATTCCTAGGAGGAAATGAGTTGTTTTTATACAGAGGTTGCAAATATACTCAACAGATTAACACATAACTACAGGAGAGAATAGAGAAAGTTAGAGATGGCCATTGTTTATTTTCTAATTAACACATAAGTATGGGAGAGAATAGAGAAAGTTAGAGATGGCTATTGTGTGTTTTCTAATGCTTGAGAGTGAATCATAAAATGTAGAGTATACAATTTTTTCTTATAAGTGGATTTTGTCATCATTAATCATGCACATTTTAGCATTATTTCACTTTTTGCTCATTCCTGTAAAAAGGTTTGTGATGTTTTACCCAGGTTTTGGGTTGGTGAGTTTTTTTTAATATCCCGAGTAATTGGCACATATTTTACAGCAAATGGATCAATACATAATTTCGTTTGTGTGTCTGACACGTGAAGGACTGTGCATTTCTGGTACAGAGCATGCTGCCTTGCAAGAGGAAGATATTTAAAGGCAATATCATTCTAATATATAAATTATCTCATGCCACTTTTTGTATATGATAGAAACCTACTATCAGCAATTTTAAATATATTTTACATTGCCTTGATAGTTGAAAACATGGAAACATAGAGCCCAGTGGGTACCAGAAGGTGAAGAGCAAGGGGATGGTGGGAATTCCTCTAGCAAAGAGCTCACAATATGTTAAATTGCCCTGAGTTCTAAGATTTTCCCCCAAAATGTAGCATGCTAAGCTAACTTTGACAGGTGAGTGAGTTAATGCATGTATTGCTCATTCCAGTGACTACAGTTGATAAACGTAATTGCAATGAATAAAATAACTGAATTAAAATATGTTCTGTTCTCTATTAGAATGTCCAAAGGATTGCTCTTTTTCTTCATAATCACTACAACTCTTTTCTTTAGCAGTATTTAAGAAAAATAAATATTAAAAGAATAATAAATTACTTGGAGTAAAACAATAACTAAAGATGACGAATACCTTTTATTGTAACAAATACAATAACACAAATCCTACTAGGTCAATTGTCACCTCTTTCTGGGAATAGTCTGTTAGTGTATCTTCCTTCTGCATAATTGTTCTGAAAATGATGTAGCACTATTTTCATGTGTGACTGATACAGGGGCAATTTGTTCTTGTTCCCTATAAACAGGATTTTCTAACAATATTTGATGAGATTACTACATCTGGCCAGGTAAGCATCTAAATGTCACTATTGTATTTTATGCCACTAGGTACAGATTCTCAGTGGCCTAGTTTATACAGGATTGGAACACCATACCAGATGATCAGACTGTTTGCAGACAATATAGCATACTCCCCACAACATAATGTGTTTTTTACACCATGGTACTATCTCTGAACTTTAGCACACTTATGTTGCTTCATATTGCATTTGTACTCACAAACTACAGTTTTATATTTAACACGAACAAATGTACAGTACCAATTTAATATTTTTCAACTGTTACAATTGAAATAATGCATAGGAAGTGGTTAAAATATATGACATAATATTAACATTCAATAAACTAGCCATTACTTCTTTTCTGATACACTGCATAAGTATCAGTGTTTAATGATGAGAACTGTACCAATATATCAAATAAATTATGATGATTTTAATGCACTCACTCCATTCTGTGTCCTAGTCTTGAAGAAATATATGGTACAAATGTTATAAAGCAGATTTTAAAATGCTAGTGAGCAGAGATGTTGTGAGATGCTTTTGGAGGAATTGTCAGATGCAGCTGTGGTTTGAAGGTTTTTGTACAATATGGAGTAATTGGGACTTTTTTCCTCCTTTCACTTACTGCAAATTAGACACAGTAATTGATGGATTCCCTTTGTGAGCCAAAAGGAAGTCTCTCAGATACTTATTGAACACATTTAATGCAGTTTTAAAATTAAAGTAGGAAAAGTAAATATTTAACTTCAAGACAAATACCCCAAATATTTATCCTAAGGAACTCATTCTTGCAAAATTAGATGTCTTATCATCTTGGCAGTAGGTTTTAGCAAACACTCTATATTCACTAGAATCTACATTCTTTCAATATGTTAAAATTGCATTGGGTCTTAAGCTTTTGTCCTTAAAAAAAATAGAATTAACATGTTAAACTTACTTTGAATTATATTAAATTGTTTCTAATTATTCAAACCCCATAAATAGTAACTGCCTTAAACAACTGTATTAAGCATATGCTTCTTACATTATGAAATCTTTTATGGTTTTCCTAGGAAAGAGAAGATGAATGAATCCTGAATGAAAATGTATCAATTTATGTGTGTTATAATCTGAGTTTTTTCATTATATCAAGACCTTTACTCCTATGTTTACTATATAAACTAATAATATAAATATAATAAACAATTATCTTATTTAATTATAACTAATAAGTATGGTAATACATATCTTATTCCACTTTTACCCATAAAAAACTCGTATTTTGCAAATGAAAAAGCTGGTAAGTTGTTGTGGATTAATTAACACCAAGCCTGTATTTGAACTATGGTATCTTCCAGAATTTACAAAGAACATTTCAAATAAAATTTCTTCTATTAGGAAATATTTTGGAAGAATATTCAAGTTTTGATTTTATATCTCTGAGCCACAGTGAAGTAAATACAAATCAGAAGATGAAAATCCCTAAGAAGACCTCAAAGGAAAACCCATAAGTTTGACTTCATCTAAGGGTCTTAGAGGCAGATTATTTCATACCTCAGAGGCTTGATCTTTCCATGTAAGGGAAATAAGTTTCACCTTTCAGATTATTAGTCACATTTTCTAGTTTTGTATGGACATATTTCAAAAAAGAGGACAAAAGGGACAAGGAAATTGAAACACAAAGGAATAGATTCATTTTATAATTCTCAGAAAGTGAAGGAGAGAAGGTTGATGATTCACATATTTATTAAATAAATAAAATGCATAGAAAATTCTGTTTACTTCACTGTGGCTCAGAGATGTAAAATCAAAACTTGAATATTCTTCCAAAATATTTCCTAATAGAAGAAATTTTATTTGAAATGTTCTTTGTAAATTCTGGAAGATTCCATAGTTCAAATACAGGCTTGGTGTTAATTAATCCACAACAACTTACCAGCTTTTTCATTTGCAAAATATGAGTTTTTTTTAATGGGTAAAAGTGTAATAAGATATGTATTACCATACTTATTAGTTATAATTAAATAAGATAATTGTTTATTATATTTATATTATTAGTTGTTTATATAGTAAGCATAGGAGTAAAGGTCTTGATATAATGAAAAAAGTCATTGAAATTAGAGAAGCCAACTTTGGAAACAAACATTAATTCAAAGTCTGCTGTCCATAATCATGAACATTATTTTATAATATAATGTTTATTAATAAATTATAATTCTTTAAAGGAAGAATAATGCATCTTTGAAGGAATAAAATACTGATGTGACAGTATTTCAGTTTTCTTTGAATAAACTTTTGTTGTATGATATTTTGTACATGTTCTGTCAAATAAAGTTTAACTGGAGATCAGAGGGCAGAGCTAGCCACTAGTTAACCATAGAGGCCAAGCAGTGGTGGCACACACCTTTAATCCCAGAACTTGGGAGGAGGAAGCAGGAAGATCAGGAGTTCAAGACCACCCTGGGCTACAGGAAATTGAACCAGTCTAAAATAGAAACAGAGCCAGTGGTGGTGGTACAAACATTTAATCCCAACACTAGGGAGGTGGAGACAGGAATATAAGGCAGGTGGAGACAATCTTGGCCCCATTCATCCAGAGGGTCTGGAGAGGTAAGAAGTGACTGTGGCTGCTCCTTTGCTTCTCTGATTATTCAGCTTTCACCCTAATTTCTGCCTCTGGGTTTTTATTGTTAAGACTAATTAGGCTCATGCTTCAAACTTTCTGGTCAGGAAACTATCATAGTCATAACATTAATTTAGGTTAAAATTTATTTAAGGAAAACTTGGATGAGCTAAAGAGATAGACAGATCCTAAAACATAGTGTGAATTTTTTCTTTTTATTTGTTCTTCTCTCATAATATACATCATAACCACAGTTTCCCCTCTCTCCACTCCTCCAATTTCACCTCCACCTTCCTTCTCCAGCAGAACCAATGATTCTCCATTTCCCTTCAGAAAGGACTAAGCTTCCCAAGAGATATCAACTAAATATGGCATTACAAGATGCAATAAGACTAGGCAAAACCTCTCAAATCAAGGTTGGACCAGGAAACCTTGTATAAAGAAAAGGATCCTGAAAGCAGGTAAAGGAGTCAGAGATACAATCACTTCCACTGTTAGGAATCCCTCAAAAACCCAAGCAAAACAACCATAATACATTTGCAGAGGACCTAGCACAGACCCAGGCAGGCTCCGTGATTGCCACTTCAGTCTCTATAAGCCCATATGAGCTGTGTTTAGTTGATTGTGCAGGCTGTGTTCATGGGGCTCCTCTGGTCCTTCAATCCTTCTTCTGTCTCTTCCCCCTTTTTATAGATTCACCCAGCCTGGCCTAGTGTTTGGTTGTGGGTCCCTGCATTTGCTCCCATAAGCTGCTGGAGGAAGCCTCTCTAACGACAATTGGACTAGTCACTGATCCATGAGTATAGCAGAATATCATAAGGAATCATTTCATTGATTTTTAAATTTTTTCCCCAGTTTTGCTTGGTTTTCCCCTAGGTTTCTGGGCTATCCAGGCCGTGTTGGGCATGGGCCCCCATATTGTGCAATTAAAAAGGCCTTTCTTAGTGTTTGATAAAAGAAACAAATTATGAACAATAGGAACCAGGAGAGAAGAAACCTGCCATTCTTTGAACAATACATATGATGCAGATCCTGAAACAGAGTGCCCATGAGCTCAAGGCCAGGCTGAATTGTAAAATGAAACCCAGTCACTAAAGTTTAAAAATTCAACAAATAAAATATCAGAAGTAAACTATCAAATTCTCAGATTTGGGCAACAAGATCAAGAATTACTTCATGCAATAACAATGTGTAGTCTTCAGAGTATTCATATGAGACATAGTATGAGACAGCTATAAACACAGTGTCAAATTCTACAAAACAAAGAAGTTCCACTAAGTCCAGATGCCTGAACTATCTCAAAGTATTTTCTCTCAATCTGTTGTGATACATAAGAATAATAATTACAGTATTGCTGCATGTTTAAAACACAAAAACTGCACCATTGTGTTTTTTCCAAAAACTTGTCTATGTTCCTTATATGTAGTAGATCATTAAATTTATAATGGATTAGAATCTACATGCAACTTAAATCACAAATTGAAGAATACATAAAGTGTACATCTAACCACATAACAATATTTAGTAAACCTTAGCACAGAAAGCCTTAATCCCAGTATTCTTTCACCTGTTAAAGTCCAGCAAATATTTTTTTTATTTTAATTTTTTCATTGCAAATGGGTTCTTCTCTCATGCAATGCATCTGACCACAGTTTCCCCTCCCTCCAGCCCTCCAAGCTCCCCTTCAACTACCCTCTCCATCTGATCTACTACTGCCTCCATTTCCTCTGTAGAAAACATCAGGCCTTTAAGAGACAACAACTAAACAGGACAAAACAAGATACAGTAAGACATGGTTAAAGCCCTCATACTGAGGTTGGATAAGGCAATCCAATAGAAGGAAAATAATTCCAAGTACAGGCAAAAGAGATATACCCATTCTCACTGTTAGGAGTCCTACAAAAACATCTGTAGGTGGACATTTCTCTCTTGCCTGCCAGTTTCCAAATAACCAACATGGAGTCTTAATATGAATTGCAAATTTTGGCCAATAGCTCAGGCTTATTACTAAATAGCTCTTACAACTTAAATTAACTCATTTCTATTAATCTATGTATTGCTACCAGCCAATCAGTGTTTTGCTGAATCAATTCAGATGTCAAATCTTTGCAGTGTACAAAAAGATTATTCCACAGCATACATCAGACTTACAACATAACACATAGGCAGAAGACCTAAAGCCAACCCATGCAGACACTGTGCTTGCTGCTTCAGTCTCTGTGAGTCCCTGTGAGCCCTGTTTAATTAATTTTGTGGGCCATGTTCTTCTTGTGTTCTCCATTCCTTCTGATCACTAAAAAAATGATTTATATGAACATGAACTTTTAAGGCAAGAAGATCATGGAGTCAATTAGTGCTGTATTAAGGACGCCTCACCCCAGACTAAGAACTACAGACAATTAAGAAATTTTTACGGGGGAAGAAATAGTGTTCCCAAGGGAAGAGCATACCAATTGGTTATCCAGTACCAAATGGTCAGTCGGAAAACAAACATACAAAGACTGAATGAAAAGTATTAGGTATTTAGGAATATATATATATATATAATTATGTAACAATAACTAATACAACAGAAGCCAAGAATTTGAAAGAGCACAGAGATAGGTATTTGAGAGGGTTTCAGGTTAAGAAAGAAGCAGGAAAATGATACTAGTATAGTATAATAACAGAATTATAAAAGAAAAAGGGTTTTTAATAATCACATTTTAATTCAATATAAAATAGGTATAAATGATTGCAAATGAAGACATAAATGATTGCAAATGAAGACAAACTACTTATATGTTCAAAAGTGAATTGTGTCACAATTTCTGCTTAGAGATACTACGCTGAGCCCAGGTTTCTATATCTTTCCTTCCTATGACTCAAAGTGAAATAAGTATGATTGATTTGTAAAAAAATAAATAAATAAACCTATGAATTCATTGCAAAAAAAGTGAGACCAAATCAATAAGCCAAGATTTAAAGTATCTTAGAACTTAGTTTTCAAAGTTTATTTAGATGTACTGCTTGTCGTATAATTTACAAGAAACTAGAATACTAAATTAAGACAAGCATACCTCAAAGGATTCACAATAAAGGTAAAAATCGAAAAAAAAATTATAAAATATCATTATAGACCAACAGAAAAAAGTGTGGTTAGATGTAGTGGCTCTCACAAGTGTTTTCAGTAATCAGGATGGGAGGAAGGAAAATCCATGTTTCAGATTATTTTTTGCAAATAGTGAGATATATACAAAGCAGGTGGGTAACAGGCAGATTGAGAGACAGAGAAGAGAGAGAGAGCAAAACAGAAACACAGAAAGAAGGATAGAGAAAAGGAGGGAGGGACAGAATTTATTAAATCCATTAATAGAATAGGCAGGAGTTAAATTTTATCTCCATTCATTTACCCAACTTTCTGTGTTCAGGCTGTAAGATGGCTAAAATCTGAAAATATTTTCTGCAAACATGACTATATATATATGTGTGTGTGTGTGTGTGTGTGTGTGTGTGTGTGTGTGTGTGTGTGTGTGTGTATGTATTCTTTCAGATCTCTATTAGGAACACAGAAAGACCCTCAAGGCAACTGTGGGTCTTCACAGTCTGTTATTAGGCAAGAGAAATAGATAATAGTGTGCCAGAATCCCTTGTTATAAATTACTTTCTTCCCTTTAATCAAGAAATGACTCATTTTCGTTTCAATTTTTCAACCCATATCAGTAATATGCCTTCCGGAGCTAAAACGTTGTCCAGCTCCGAGATGTAGAAGTTCCATTTACAACAGAACCAGATTTAAGTAAACAGTAAGAGTGGTTACATCTGAGTGTAATGATCATAATGATGGTCAAAGTGGGAAAGGATACTTTAGCAAAGAATTATTATGTGATTATCAAAAATATGTTTATGGAGACTATCTAGCATTACTGAAAGGGACAATTGATTATGCACACATTAGCAAGAGTTTCCTGTATGCAAGGAGAGTACGTGCAGAGACTATCAAGTAGTATACAGTGAACAGACTGAAGATCAGCGGCTTTACATACATGTTGAGTATGAGAAAGAAGCAAAACACAGTTAATGACTTGGAAAAAAGATGATCTGGGTACTAAACATCAATTTAAAATTATATTTAATATTTATGTTTTTAAATTTTTATACTTATATTCATTTATTTGATCTTCAAAAAATTGAACAGCATATAAACTTTAACTAAACACTGCAAACAGAACATCTTGAATTCCTCAACTTTTTCTCAGTCACTATGATACAGCATATTATTCATAAATACATGCCCTTTCCAGAGGAAAAAAACTAAAGGATATTACTATATTTTCATTTTGTTTGTTCTTAATTTTGAAAGTTCTAAGTTAGACCTGTCTGATTTCAATTATTGGTATAATTTATTCCTTTTAAACTGTTATAAAGGTATAAAATTCTCATTGTTATTTGTAAATGTTATGCTGTTTTATTGTGCAACTTATGACAGTGTTAAACAAAAAAGAACAAGTGCAGCTTAACTAAATTTCTTTATGTGTAGCATTTTTTCCAATTTCCTATATAGAAAGCTCAAGGTAAACTGTCACAAAACTATTGAGTGGTCTGTGTCCCAAGTAATGTAAGATGTGATTATTTAATGAAATTATTTGACAGCAACCTCTAAGGAAGTGACTTATGACAAATTCCTTGAACCAAATCTGTGATATTCAGACCCTGTTTTAAACATAAGGTGAAGAATATAATTAGGAATTGTAAGCAAAAGGTATTTGTAGATTCTCTGTTACCAGAAATATCTTAAGTGTATGAAGAAATACTTCAGTGTTTGCTATAGAGTTTTTCATTGTGTATACAAAAAAATGCACTTATACCTAAATATTTGCAACTACTAGCAGTTTGATTCGAGAGTACTCCAATTATCAACTTGGTATTAAAACTATTAATATGTCCAGGATTGGGAAAAAGGTTCAATGAGTGAGAGTCTTGAGGTGTAAACATGAGAACCTGAGTTCAAATTCCCAGAACTCACATTTAAGACTGATCATAATCATGTGTGTACCTGTGACCCCAGAAATGTGGCCAGGAAGGCTAGGAGGAGGGCTGGGACTTGCTAGATGTGATCCTAACTCAGAGTTCAATAAAATCCTTTACTCAAGAAAGTGAAACAAAGGGTGATATGTCAGGGGTAACCCTATATTTTCCTCTTATTTCACCATGTACATATACCCTTGCATATACAACATACACACATACACACAAAAATTATTTGTAAAAAATGTCTTCAAGTATAAACAGACAATAAAATGCTGTATCAATTGATGTATACATAAATCTATTAAAAAGACTAGTTTGTAAAATATAGACAATTTATAGAATAAAATCATAAAAATTGTATTCTGTATCAGCTTAAAGGAATCGTCTATAATGCATGATGAACTAAGACAAGGTGACCATAGGCCAATTCAGTTTATTCGTGTCATTGAAAACCTGCTTAGCGGTAGACAGCATTTTCCACACATGTTGGCTAACAACTGTAGTAAGAATCCCCCGAATGGGCTTTTTTGGAGTCAGTGGAAAAAGTCACTTTTTACTATATCAGTCCTCAAATTTGTTAATAAAGCTATTTTAGTAATATCTTGAGAACTACATCTTTCTTAAAAGCAATTATGTATCATATACATTGCAAATACTTTTGAAAACATCTAAAAATTCTAACCAAACATTCTAGTTTGCAAATTTCCTAGTTTACCTTGTATCACATAATGAAGAACATTATATGTCAGTCTCCCCGAGCTCCCTAAACATTGTTCTGTACACCACAGGTCTCGGTTCACCTTCAGCCCTGTCTGCTGCCAATGACAACAATTTGCATTCTGTAGTATAGTCTATGACATCCTCTTGTATTTGTGTGTTCTACCTGTGATGTACAACTCCCTTGAAGACACACACACACATAAACACACACACACACACACACACACACACACACACACACACACACACACACTCACACACACCAGTTGTGCAGCACATCTTCCGCAATACTGTTTACTACTGTTCCTGGAAGGAATCAGTAATCTCCACCAAAGAGCTTTTATGTTTGAGTCTTCCCTTATATCTGGGAGACAATTGGGTCATAGATATACATATGCTTTTGCTCATTGGTTTTTGCTGTTCAAAAGTAACCTATTTCTCTGTTTTTCTGCCTCATTTTTAACTTAGGTTAAGAATCAAGACACTTGTATACATGTGTAAACTATAATTTAGTCTCTGTCATTCCTGCACTCTACTCCCTTGTTTCTCCTCCCTTTGATCCTTTCTTATCCTTTAATGGTAACTCTACTTATTTAATTGTGTCACGTATTTAAATCAAGCATTCATTTGATCATGAAACATACTGTTTATTTTCTCCTTTTACTTACAGATAACCTTCAGAGGGGAAAGGATTATTTTTATCCTATGCATTGGTTTTATATTTAAGGAATACTTGTGCATAAGAGCTGCCAAACACTGGTATAAAATCTCCCGAAAATAAGTGTTATAGAGTATAATTGCAGAACACAGGAGAATAATTGTCTCTAGTAATCCTACAAACTAAAATTTACTCTAGAGAGAGACCACACATTTTCTGATCATAATTTTTACTCTCATTTTCACATTTTCTCTGTTTCATGCTGAGGCTAATGATTATTCATATTCATAACTATTATGATCTTTTTGTTTTTAGTTTTGAGTTTTTGTGGGAAAAACAATAACATGCCTAAGCTGAAGCTCAACAATAGCCTATGTTGTTTGGCAACATCCTAAACAAGGGGAAAAAATGGTACTCTTGAATAATTGCATAAAACACGGAGGCAGTCAACTGCATTTTTCTGTCATTTTTGTATACTGACTAGCATGTATAAATGATATATAATGGTGACTAAAGCACAATGTTGACAACATTTTTATGAACAAATGAATTTGGTTGCCTTAGAAGTATGATTTGCTTACCTGGAGGGAAACACATGTATCCATAAATATCAGTAAACTTTCTATTACCTAAAAGAGGTGATTGATTGTCAACATCTCTATTTCAGTATCTCTTCCAATGTCAGATTGTCAGCAGTTGTAACAAATATCCAATTAAAATAATTACCCTGGAAATGTTCCATGACTTTGCATTGGTTTAAACAATATAGAGATACAGCATTGACTCATTTGTTTCAAGGTAAACTTAAGTGTTGTATCCATTTATTAAAACTGCAATATCACAGCCTAAAATTAGTATTGTGCTGGCCACTGGAGTCCAATAGTGGTAAAGAAGTGTGGGAATGATAGCTACCTGTAATTGAGCCTTTACTATATGCCAGTCACTGATTTAAGTGCTTCCTTTCCTTTAATTGATTTTGTCCTCAGAATGAAGGTTCAGTGTTCTGTGTTCACTTCTTTCAATTAGTTCTTTGAGTATTTTGTAGAACGTGTTTTGATCATATTCACCCCCCTCACCCAACTCCTCCCAGATCCATCTATTTCTATATGCAAGCAAACTTATGTTTTGTTTTATGTTTATAAAACCCATCAAGTACAAATTGTGCTGTTCATATATTCTTGGATATATGGCTTTACACTGGAGCATAATCAGGTTACTAGACACTTCATTTTTAAAAATATATTCATTTTTTGAGATTATGATACAAACTTTTCCCCTTCCTTTTCTTCACTCCAAACAATGTCTTATGTCCCTCTTTGCTCTTGTATTTTCATATAATACATAATATGCAATATATATATATATATATATATATATATATATATATAATTTCTATTTACCTAGTATAACCATCTCAACCTGCATAATACTACTTATATATATGTTTTTGTGATGACTGTCTCATATTGGATAACCATTACTGGGCTCTTCCACTGTTCCCTGTGAAAGAATATTTCTCCTGTTCTCAACATTCCTTGCTGTCCATAGTTCTTTGTGTAGGAATGAGGCCTCCTGAGCTTTTGCCCACCCACATTATTATATCTATTGTTTTACCCCTGTTCAATTCTTGTTTAAATAGTCATATTGATGAGTCTTTATGAGTGTAGCTTCTCACAATCTAGGAGATGCAATCTGATAGCAAAATCCTTTTTCTCTGTGTCTTAGAATCTTACTGCCCTGCCTTGGCTAAAGATTTCTAAGTTTTAGTTATGGCAGTTACATAATAGAGGTTTGTGTTGGAATTAGTTCCACAATTCTGTGTTTTAATTGGTTACAGTTTTCTATAATCATCTTTCTTTGTTTCAAAGAGCAGTTTCCTTGTTGAGATGTGAGGACTACACCAACTGTGGGTTCAAATACTGAGAATCTAGTTAGGATTATGCCAGTTTAGTGCATTGGTGGTTGTAGGTTGTCCAAGATCCATTATTTTACTAGCTCTGAGCAGTTGGCTAGGAATTCAGCATCGGGCTTGATTTCCATCTTTTTGAGTGGGTATAAATGCAAGTAAAGAACTGTTGGTCCCCACAAATGTGTTCATGCCACTGGCTCTATATTTTTAAAGAAAATGGGGCCGGGTGGTGGTGGTGCACGCCTTTAATCCCAGCACTCGGGAGGCAGAGCCAGGTGGATCTCTGTGAGTTCGAGGCCAGCCTGGGCTACCAAGTGAGTCCCAGGAAAGGCGCAAAACTACACAGAGAAACCCTGTCTCGAAAAAAACAAAAACAAAAAAAAGGACTGTTTCTTTCCCAGCAACTATCAGTTGTCAATCATACTCACATAGGATTGAGATTCTTATGGAAGTCCCTTCCATGCTGGGATCTTGTCTACCTTGAAGTTGCACTAGGTTTCAGCAGCCTGCTGTACCAAACACTGTGAATTCATCTGTTCAGCTTCTCTGTTAAGCTTGGAGGACACTGTTATTCATTACCATCTCTGACTTTTGCAGTCTTTTATAAACTTCATCCATAATGATCTCTGAGTCAGTTATCTGACTACCACAGAACTTAGTATTATTTCCTGTACAATTATTCTTTCATTTCTAAATATTAGAGAATATTAACCACATATGCATACATGCAAGCAAACACTGTTTTCATATTTTATATAATTATTGTTATGCAGGAATCAACATTTCCATACTATTAAATATAACACTGTGGTACAGACAATTCAGGCAGAATTCTACCAAATATTCAAAGAGTTAATACTAGTACTCTTGAAAATATTCCACAAAATGGAAACAGGAGGAACATTGCCCAGTACATTTTCTGGGCGATAATTACTGTGATACCCAAATTAAGCAAAGACTCGTCAAAGAGAGAGAATTACAGACCAGTTTCTGTTATGAACATAGATGCAAAAATACTTAATTAAAAAATTGTAAACCTAATCCAAGAACACATCAGAAAGATGACCTACCGTGATCAACTAAATTTTATCCCAGAGATGCAGGGATGGTATAACACTTGAAATCAGTAAATGTAATCCACCATGTAAGTAAATGGAAGTAAAACAAGCACACACACACACACACACATACACACACACACACACACACACACACACACACACACACACACACACACAATCATTTCATTAGATGCAGACTAAGTATTTGACTAAATCCAAAACCCCGTCATGATAAAAGATATGGAGAGATTAGGGACACAAGGGACATATGTAAACATAATAAAGGCAATTTACAGCAAGCCTATAGCCAATATAAAATTAAATAGAGAGAAACTAAAAGCAACTCCACTAAAGTTAAGAACAAGAAAATGTTGTACACTGTCTCCATATCTATTCAATACAGTAGTTGACATTTTGGCTTAGAGCATTAAGATTGTCTTCTCAAAGAAGATCAAGAGGATACAGATTGAAATGTCAGAGGTTAAAGTATCATTATTTACAGATGATATGATTGTATACATAAGTGATCCTAAAATTCCCACCAGCTAACTCTACAACTGATAAACACTATCTACAATTTGGCTGGATACAAGATTAACTCAAAAGAAAAAAAAATCAGTAGCCCTCCTATATACAAATGACAAATGGACTGAGAAAGAAATTTGATAAACAACATCCTTCACAACTGCCTTAAATAATATAAAATATCTCATAGTAACTCTAACCAAGCATTTGAAAAACTTAGGTGATAAAACCTTAAAGTCTTTAAAGAAAGAAACAGAATAAGATAACAGAAGATGGAAAGACATCCCATGTTCATTGATCAGTAAGATTAATATAGTAAAAATGACCAGCTTACCAAAAATAGTGCCCACTCTTGAGAGTGCTGCAGCCAATGAGCAGCAGGGGTAACGCTCCCACTCTTATGCCCCCAAACCAGCTTTCCTGACTATAGAGGTGGTGAGGGGCAAAGGTGGCATCTCTCCCTTGCCCACTCCAAGGCGTGACAGACAGATAGTGGGGCTAGGGCTCCCACTCTCACGCCTTCTGGACCAGCTCACCTGCACCCCTGCCAGAGCTATTGTGGGGCCAGCGCTCTTGTGCTTCCCATCTAGGTACAGGGCCCACTTTTCTGAGTGCTGCAGTTGTTAGAGAGCAGGGCTATTTCTCCTTAATGCTGCAGCCAGTGAGGGGCAGGGCCAACTCTGTGAAGCCCTCTCCTCACTGTCTTCGGTGGTAACAAGAGCACAATAACAGAGGTCAAGTCTGCAGCAGGGGTAACGGTGTAGCTATGGCCCTTTGCAGCAACTCGTTTTCAGATAACACCATGGCCCCAGGTGGCCGTGCAGGCCGCTCAAATCTGTATGGCCCCCGCAGTAATACATACCTCGGTGGTCCCAGCTCCTGGTCCTACCAGTGTGGGCCTTGTCTGCAACACAGGTCACAGATATCAACATGGACCCCGATTGGGGTTGGACCACAGATTCACACATGGTCCTTGTCAGCAGGTAGGGCCAGGATGTCACTATGGCCACAGTGGGCAGTGCAGGTCACTCAGGTCAGCCAGAACCCAACAGCTATGTGACCCTTGAACACCAACACAGCCTCAGGTGGTGGCCCAGAACCCAGGCATCCTCAGGACCCTTGTTGAAAACAGGAGCTCTAACATCTATACAGACCCTGTCACTGGACCACTGACCCAGACATGGTCCCAGCCACAGCTCTGCCTGTATGACACCATGGCCTCGGTTGGCAGTGTGTGTCCCTTAGGTCTGTATGCCCCGGCTGTAGTATGGCCCTTCTTCACCAACCTTGCCACAGGTGGCAGCCTAGATCATGGGCAACTGTGTCCTTTAGTGGTAACACAAGGCGTGGACATAAACCAGACCCAGGCTGCAATAGAACCATGCACCCAGACGTGGTCTATGCAGCAGCCCTGACCAGGATGCCATCACTGCCCTAGCAGGCATCACAGTTTAGCCAGATCAGCATGGCCCCACTGGCAGTGTGGCACTTGAGCACCAATATGCCTCCACGTCTCAGTTCAGCCCTGGGCACCAGCTCAGCTTTCAATGGTAATAGAAGCCATAGGCATCACCACAGACCCTGGCTAAGGTGGAGTCCTAGACATGGCCAGACATGGCCCTCGGACACAGTTCAGTCCGAATGTCACTATGGCTTCAGGTAGCATCACAGGCCACCAAGATCTATACAGCTCCAGCCACAGCATGGTCCTCAAACACCAATGAAGTCTTAGGATTTGTCCTAGACTACAGGCCTCTGCAATGCCTTCAATTGTAGGGCCCTGGCCTTCCCATTTTGAGTAAGCTGTTGCCTGCTTGCCGACCTTGACCAGATGTCCTCCCTATGCTAATTCCCTGCCGGTTTCTACCCTCCTGAGTGCTTAAGGGAAGTTCCTTGTTTGTGTATCCTGCATTTTGGGCATTAACAGCTTAGATGCAAGATTGTAAACATCAGGAGTGAACTTCTGCCCTCTGGGGTTCTCCCATTGTGCTGTAAGCCTGTATTTAAGGTTTCCCCCCTCTTTCAATAAAAGGCATTCTGCATTCTGCTGAGGCAAGTGACCCGCTGTCTTTTGTCTCTGGGACACCACAATTAACAGGTGGGTTCCTGGTTGATCTCTGCCTGCCCAGGGCAAATGTCACGAGACAGAGCTGTAACTGTCCTCCATATGTCTGGACCTCATGGTGCCAGGTGGCTTGTGGTTGATCTCAAGACAGCTTTTCTCTGTGTAAAAGCCATGGCTGTCCTAAAACTCTTTTTACAGACCGGGCTTATCTCAAACTCACAGAAATCTGCCTTCCTCTGTCTCTCAAGTGCTGGGATTAAAGGCATGTGCCACCATATCCAGCAACAATGTCTTCTGAAGAGATGCATGTAACATGATTCTCAGCAGAAAAAAAAAAATTGTTTTTTTGCATTCTGGTTGTATATTCACATTCATCTACTATTGTAAGGTCACTCAAATCTGGTATGCTCTTGGAAACGAAGATTATTCTAGATAACAATAACTAACTAACAGAAATAATAATAAATATCAACAGCATTGTTAATTAACACATGTTTGAGGTAACACATATGTGGGAACTGAACCCCATTAGAGCTGAACTCCACGATTTAACATTGGTGTTATCTACTGAGAAAATTGTTCATTGCTTTTAGATTTTCTAATTTTGTGGAGTAAAGGATTTTGAAGTATGCTCTAATGATTCTTTTTTTTTTTTTTTTTTTTTTTTTTGGTTTTTCGAGACAGGGTTTCTCTGTGTAGCTTTGCGCCTTTCCTGGAACTCGCTTTGGAGACCAGGCTGGCCTCGAACTCACAGAGATCCGCATGCCTCTGCCTCCCGAGTGCTGGGATTAAAGGCGTGCGCCACCACCGCCCGGCGATTCTTTTTATTTCCTTCATGCCTGTTATATTCCCCCCTTTTGTTTCTGATTTTGTAAATTTGGATATTTTCTCTCTGTCTTTTAGTTAACTTGGATAAGGATTTGTTTATCTTGTTGATTTTCTCAAAGAAGCAACTGTTCATTTTATTGATTTTTTGTATTGTTCTCTTTGTTCCTATTTTATTGATTTCAGCCCTCAGTTTGATTATTTCCTGCTTTCAGGGGTGCTGTTAAGTCTCTGGTATGAGAATTCTCTAATTTCTTCATTCATGCATTTAGTGCTATGAACATTTTTCTCTTAGCACTGCTCTTCTTGTGTCCCATAAGTTTGGGAATGTAGATTCATTTTCATTGAATTCTAGGAAGTCTTTAACTTCTTTCTTTATTTTCTCCTTGACCTGATGATCATTCAGTAGAGAGTTTTTCAGTTTTCTATGAGTATGTAGGCTTTCTCTTATTTCTGTTGTTGCTAAAATCCAACTTTCATTCATGGTTGTCTGATAGGATATACAATTTTCTTGTATCTGTTGAGACTTGCGTTGTGACCGAGTATATAATCAATTTTAAAGGAGGTTCCATGAGATACTGAGAAGGTATAATCTTTTGTGTTTGGGTAAAATGGTCTGTAGATCTGTTAGTTTCATTTGAGTCATGATGTCTGTAAGTTCTAATATTCTCTGTTTAGATTCTCTCTGAATGAAATGTCCATTGATGTGCATGGGGTATTAAAGTCTCCCACTATTAATGTGTGGAGTTCAATGTATGATTTAAGCTTTAGCAATGTTTCTTTTATAAATGTGGGTGCCTTGTATTTGGGGCATAGATGCTCAGAAGTGAGATATGATCTTAGTGGATTTTTCCTTTATTGAGTGTAAAATGTAATGACTCCATCTCTTTTGATTAATTTTAGTTTAAAGTCTATTTTGTTAAATATCAGAATATCTACACCAGCTTGGTTATTAGGTTCATTTGATTGGAAAATTTTTTTCCAACCCTTTACTCTGAAGTAATGTCTATCTGTGATGTTGAGGTGTGTTTCTTGTATACAGCAGAAGGATGGATCCTGTTTTCATATTCATTCTGTTAGCTGTTAGGGTCTGCAAGAAGTCCCATAAAAGACCACTAGTCATGTATGCAATCAACACGAGCATTTATTGAAAAATATCCAGCATGTTGGGGTCTATCCATCTGACAAAGTGGCAAAGGGTGACCCTAAGAGAAGCTCAAAGGCTCCTTTTAAGCAGGGTTAGGGGAACTCAAGGGAGGGGAAGTTATTCTGGGGGATGATTTGTGGGTTTAAACAAAAAGTTTACAGGTCGTTATAGGATTGGTAGAGGCTGTAGTGATCAGGGACTTTGCAGTGGCAGGGTAGGGAAAGCTATCTTTAGCTAGCAGAAGACTGTAAGGCACCTACGGATTGATTGTTCCTGAGTTGTAGTTTATCTAAAAACTGCTTGCTCAGCTACAGCCAGCTCCAGTAAATCAAAACTGAGCCCTGGTCTCTGGAAGGGCTACTATGAGCCTGTCATGGCCCTAGTTTGGCTCCCCTACCCTCTCATCAGCCTGTATCTTTTTGTTGGTGAACAGACTCCATTGATATTGAGAGATGTTGATGACAATTGATAGTTTATTTCTGTTACTATGTTATGGTTGTTTTTGGTGGTGGTCTCTCTCTCTCTCTCTCTCTCTCTCTCTCTCTCTCTCTCTCTCTGTGTGTGTGTGTGTGTGTGTGTGTGTGTGTGTGTGTATTCCCCTTCTTTGGATTTTGCTTGTGTGAGATTATCTATTACTTGTGTTTTTGTGGGCATAGTTAATCTCCTTGGGTTGGAATTTTCCTTCTAGTACCTTCTGTAGGTTTGGATTTGTGGGTAGATATTGTGTAAATTTGACTTTGCATTGAATATCTTGTTTTCTCTATCTTTGGAGATTGAAATTTTTGCTAGGTAAATTAGTCTTGGCTGGCATCTGTGGTCTCTTAGAGTATGCAAGACATCTGTCCAGGCCCTTCTTTTTTTAGTCTCTGTTGAGAAGTCGGGTGCAATTCTTATAAGTCTGCCTTTATATGTTACTTGGCCTTTTTTCTCTTTTAATATCCTTTCTTTGTTTTGTATGTTTAGTGTTTTGACTATTATATGACATGGGGACTTTCTTTTCTGATCCAAACTTTTTGGTGTTCTGTAAGCTTCTTGTACAGAAGGCATGTCTTTCTTTAGGTTAGAAAAATTTTCTTCTGTAATTTTTGTTAAATATATTTTCTGGGGTTTTGAGCTGGGATTCTTCTCCTTACTGTGTTTCTATTATTCTTCGGTCTGGATTTTTTAGAGTGTCCTAGATTCCCAGGATATTTTGTGTTAGGAGACTTTTAGATTTAACATTTTCTTTGACGGATGAATCTTTCTTCTATTGCATCTTCAATGCCTGAAGTTTTCTCTTCCATTTCTTCTATTCTGTTGATAATGCTTGTGTCTGTGTTCATGGTCTCTTCTTCAGATTTTCCATTCCCCGAATTCCTCAGTTTGTGGTTTTTTTATTGCTTCTATTTCAATTCTAATGTCATGAAGAGTTCCTTCACCTGTTTTTTTTTTTGTTTTGTTTTGATTTTTTTTTTTCTCTGATTTCTTGGGATTCTTTAAAGGATTTTTGATTTCCTCTAATTTTTTGGTTGTCTTTTCTTTGATTTCATTAGGAGAGTTTTTCATTTTCCCTTTACGTACCTCTATCATCTTCACAAAGTTGCTACTAAGGTTGTTTTCTTGTGCGTTGCCTTGGTTGAAATACTCTGGTTCTTGCTGTTATAGGATAGCTGGGTTCTGGTGTGTAGTGTCATGTTGCCCTTGCTGTTGTTGACTGTATTTTCACTCTGGCATTTAGGCATCTGAGTTCAGCATGATTTAGTTCCTGATTTCTGAGTGTGACTTTGTTAGATGGGTGTTCATTCCTTGCTTCTGTTTCGTCTCTGGTTTTATCGTTCTGTAGCTTGGATTTCTGGTGGTTGGCATTACCTCTGATGTAGCAGGGAGTTTCTTCCCAACTTGGGAGCTGCCCTTCTGCTGGTTAGTTTTTTCTTTGTGCAGCAAGGGCTCTCTTTTCATCAGATTGGTATGTCCTGAACCTGAGCAGCTGAAATCTAATCAAGCTGGTGTGGCTTGCCTGTGTTCTGACTGATGTGGCTTGTTCCTGAGTGCCCAAAAGTCCACCAGGGTCTTGGGGAAGAGACCAACCATCAGCTTGGCAATGAGTGGTTCTGACTGGTATGTCTTTGGCCTGAATGGCAAAATTCTGCTGGGGTTGGAGGCATTTTCCAGCAGTGAATCCAGCAATGAGCTAGGAATAAGTAGGCTGTGAGAGGGGTCTTTATTAACAGAATCTAGGGAAGGAGGTAGCTCTGATGACAAATAGGTCATTCATAGGTTCTGACTGGTGTGGCCTGTGCCTGAATGGTGGAAGTCTGCTGGGATTGAAGGCAAAGCCAAGCAGCAGGCTGGTAAAGAGCTAGAATGGCATGGGCAGCAGGAAGGGTGCTGGTGAACAGAATCCTAGCATAGTGAATTAATGAATGTTTGAGGTGATGTAACCTACTTTAAACTTTATATAATATATACATATATTGAAATATAACATCAAACCATATATGCAAGAGTTTTATGTTATAAATCAGTTAAAATTAAGAAAAAGGGAATAAGGAGTATTACTTGACTCAAATTTTTGTAGTACTGTATAAGGCAAGTGAGTTTTTTTTTTTTTACTTGCTTTAGTTTTGTGGCACATGATTTTTTAATGAAGTTTCACATTCTCTAATGGAGGTATGGCGGTTTGGAATTTAAAAAATGGAGCTTTCCTCTTCACCTCTCTACAGATTCATGTTCACATTTTATTTATCTTCTGCCTGTCAAGCATTCTTATGTGTTTGCAGAAACAGCTGTCTAGTATTTTACATCAATAGTCTCATGAAGTCATTATGTTGTCTCTCCAAAAGAAAAATAAAAGAGAGATTAAAAAAAAAATCTCTAATTTCTTTGGCCAGGTGGCAGCTGAGATATTTAACAAATCAAAATAATTTCGAAACATAAAAATAAATTAAGACTTCAGAGTGGACAGTTCTGAGAAATGATGATGATAGCCTTGCATGGCTTCATACGTACTGAGATTTAATATGCTGTTGTTAGCCATCACTGCATCAAAGTTCACATGCTGGGAAATCATGAGTCTCATGCAAGCCCATGCAAATTTTCTAAGATTATGACAAAGCTGTGAACTGTGTCTAATTCATCATTCTCCCATCTGTTTAACATGGATTTATCACTAGTTACTGGCTTGTAGTAAGCAATCTTTAAAATCTCTATTCATCCTGAACAGTGATCTGTTAAGTCTCATGCACAGTGCCTCGGCAGGACTTCCAGATCTCAGCCAGCACCAGACTTAGTACAAATTCAATGCTGGGGAAAAAGAGATTTATATCCAGCTGTGGCCAAATTGTAGCTTGTTGCTATAACTTGTCTTTCTCTAAATCTAATATTGCGAAAAGAACAGCTGCATGGGTGATGCTCCACTTTCTTTATTAACCATGCTCGGATACACTTCAAGGGAGGAGACTCTCACCTTAGAGGCTGATTACAACACTGGGGTTAATTTACTGAAATTACAAATCACACTTGTAGAATTAGATCTCAGTTCTGTGATGAGAAGATTTGGATCATTGTTCATACTTCTGGATAGTATCATCTGTAAGGCTATAATTAAATCACATTCATAACAACTATATATATGTATAAGTTTATATATATGGGTGTGTGAGCTTATATATATATATATGTATATGCTCACATATGTATGTAAACTAATGAAAAGGGATTGATTTTTTTTATCTCATCAAATCCATTTTGTAAGTCTATATAGGAGTCAGTTTTCTATGACTATGAGAAAATACAAGGATAAAATGACCTTCAAAGGAGATGTGAGTTATCAGGATTTTAAATTTCAGGGATTTTAATTGAAGATTATCTATCACCATTATTTGGGGGACTGTGGAGATGCAGAGTATTATAACATGAAGCTCTTGGCAGAGGCAAGGTGCTCATCTTATGATAGCCAGGATGTAAAACCAGAGATGGGAACAATTCCCTAGTGAACCATTTCCAGGGCTTGCTCTCAGTGATCTGGCCTCTTCCACAAGGCCTTATCACTAGAAGGTCACACCTCTTCACTGCACCATTGTCTGGTGAGTTAGCCTTTAGCACATGAACCTATCTAAATATTTAAGATCCAAATGTTAGCAGTCAGAACATATTTGTAGAAGAATATATTTTCTGTAGAATTATTTTTGATATTCATAAAATTTCTGAGTTTATTAAATCAACTTTGTTTCATGAAAAAGAAAGAAAAAAAACCAAAACAAGAATATTTTTCTTTAAGACAGGGACTTATGTATTCCAAACTGGCCTATAACCTATTATGAGGCCAAGGATGATCCTGAACTTCTAACTCCCCTGCTTCAACATCTCAAGGGCTACAAGTACAGGCATGAGATACTATTCCTGGTTTATGCGGGGGTATAGAACAAACCTTAGGCATCGTACATACTAGGCAAGCATTTCACTAGCTGAGCTATATTCCTAACTCCCAGACAAAACAGTTTTGACAAGCAAAGCAAGAATCTCAACAGCAAAAGAAGTGTGAGTATAACTAATCCTAGATCTCCAGTAGACAGATGGAACTGTGAAAACCAAGATAGTCAGAGTCTATCAAAAGTCTTGGAATAATTTATATTTCAGAAGTAGCAGCATGGTTAAATAAAACTTAAAGATAGACAATAAAAAGCCAAAATGGGAGGTTGGAATTTTAAAATCACAGGAAAGAGACACACTTAACCAACTTCTAGTATAATAAAAATACATCAGTTAGGAAGCAGTCAGGGTATGCTAGGAGAAAAGAACTAATGGAATAAATATATTGTTGTTTCAATGCTAATGGTCCTGTAGGCTCATATATTTGAATGCTTGATTGTCAGTGCATGGCACTACTTAAGTGGGATTAGGAGCTATAGCCTTGTTGGCGGAAGTGTGTTGTTAGGGAGTGAGATTCGGGATTTAAAAAGTTCAAGTCAGGCCCTCTCTCTCTCTCTGTCTCTCTCTCTCTCTCATCTATCTATCTATCTATCTATCTATCTATCTATCTATCTATCTATCATCTATCATCTATCTGACTGTCTATCTCCCCTGTTGCCTTCAAATCCAGATATAGCACTTTTGGCTCCCATGTCTGCCTGTATGTCACCATGTTCCCTGTCATAATGATAATGGACTAATCATCTGAACTATAAGCCAGCCCCAGTTAAATTCTTTTCTTAATAAGTGATGCCATGGTCATGGTGTCTCTTCACAGCAATAGAGCACTGACTAAGACATATATATTAGGAAGAGATTTAGTAGATGAGCTTACACAATAGTCCAACAATGACTGGCTCACACTATAAAGACTGACATCACAGTAATTTTTCAATCCTGGATTCTAGATTCCTCGTCAGTCTCAACTTGGTGGTAAAGGTCAAGAGGATTCCTCAAGAGCCACTGTTCTGTAGTCCATAATGGATGATCAAATCTGGGTCTTAATAGCAGCAAAGCAAGTAGAAGCAGCATCAGTAGTGTTTATTGATTGCCAGAACTTACCACAGAGTGTCAAAACAAGCAGGCAAAAGCAAACCTTCCTCTGTTCGTGTTTTATCTAGGCTTCTAAGGGAAGATGCAACCAGTATCCCATGTGGATCTTCCCACTTCAAATAATCTGATCAGCAAATATCTTTTGCCAAATATCCAGTGACTTGCCTTTTAGTTGATTCCTGATCCAGGCAATTTGACAAAGAAGGCTGACCCTCATAAAAGGGAGGGGAAGTTTAACTGAATGACTTTTCTGTTTCAAAAGATGTAAAAAAAGAAGGAAGGAAGGAAGAGAGGGAGAGAGGGAGGAAGGAAGGAAGGAAGGAAGGAAGGAAGGAAGGAAGGAAGGAAAGAAGGAAGGAAGGAAGGAAGGAAGGAAGGAAGGAAGGAAGGAAGGGGGAAATATGTATGGAGTGTGTTTCAATTTGGCGAAAAATAGGGTTATGTACGGTAACGATTGAACTTTTGGGATTATTAAACTCTCATGTTTCCTTCAGAGAATCCCAAATCTGTGAGCTAGAATGTGAAGAGAAGGCACATGGGAAAGTGACCATCTAGGACTTATCTCTCCAGGTTAAGCTTTTAGCAATGTACATGCAAGCAAATGAGTGATAGAACATATAAAATTAAAATGCCTATCTAATTTTCTCAAATGAGGCAAAACAAATTTTACATTCAATTGTTTTAACACACATGATTCATGACATTTTACTTTGCCTCAGTAGTTTCCTAAAATTGGCTAGGGACTTGTAAATGATGCTGTGTGGGGAGAAGTATTAACAGCTTAATACGGATTTAAAATAAAATGTATGGTAGGTGTGAGGCTGGAGAGATATTTAGCAATTAAGAGCTCTTGATGTTCTTCTGAATTTGATTCTTAGCATTCTTATGTGGCAGCTCACAATCACATGTAAAACCAGGGGATATGATGACCTCTTCCAATCATTTGGGGTCACCCATGAATAAACACACAAAAATATATATATATATATATATATATATATATATATATATATATATGATGTAAATATATAAAATGTAAAATTTAAAAAAGAGACAAAAATGAAGATAATTCTCTAAGGGGAGATACTAGCTATTAATTTTAAAAAATGTACAGGAAATCAGCCATTACAAAACACAAAAACCAAGTTAAAATATAGGAAAGAGGTACAATCCATAGGAAATACATTGAAGAAGCCAGTTAATAAAGTAATGACCAGTACAATACTTTTATGATATTATTTTCTTACTAAGTAAATAAGTATAATTTTGCTGAACAATTATATGAGGCAGTTGATTCACTATACTGGGAAACAAATTTTAAGAATATATAAACAACCTCTGCCTCCAAAGAATATTCCAAGTTTTGATTTGTAAGATGTCCTTCATGTGTTCCTAGCTTTCACCACTGCAAAGCAGGAAGGAATTCCCACACTAAGAAGAAAAAGTTAAGACATATGGATTATTAAAACTTTTACATAAGCCATCAACAACATGTCATATCAAGCAATCAGCTGCTATGACATCTCAAAAAAAAGCAGGTGCAGTCATTATAGGTTTTTCTGAAGTAAAACATGTGAAATAGTATGTGATTCAGCAACGTACTGATGTATATACTGCTGTATATATTTCCCAAATAAATTAAATCAGTGTGTCGTGAAAATGTTTGTTTCCCCATGTGCATTAGTGTTTTATTCACAATAGCATAGGCATGGAAACAACCACAGTAATTATCAATTAATTAAAGCACATGGAAAATGTGGGACATTATAGAAAAATGGAATATTTTTAAGCAATAGGAAATAATAGATCTTTTTGTTAAATATAATCAGACTGGCATAGGAAGATAATGAATTTTAACGAAAAATTCAGACTTCAGAGTTACTGAAATAAACATAGCAAGTGCCTTTTCTTCTATTTGAAGACTATTGAAGATAATACAGCCTAATGTACAATGCTATTGTGAAATAGAAACCCTGTTGGTGTTCTTAAGCCAAGTAAAGAAAAAATAGGTGAGAATAATGATTTCTATGTCACCAGATAGAGAAAAAATGAATTTTGAATATACTCACAAGGGGTTATACAAATTGAATATGATATATATATCACAAAATTATTTTGAATATATTGATTATAAATATATATAGTGAACATATATATATATATATATATATATATATATGTACTCAATAGAAATAAAAACCATTCCTGACATTTTAATAGTTAAGTACTAAAGAAAGAAGGAAGAGAGATAAATTTGTACTAATAATTTGTCATGATTGAGAGCAAACATAAGATATCCTATTTTTATTTACTATTTGATTCTCCTTTTTTGCTACATAAGAGTATTGATTCAGTAATGAGACAAAAATCACATTATCTAACCTATAACCCAACTTCAGCCTTCTCATAAGCATATTTTATTTTTAAATTTTCACAAAAGTGCTAATTTTTGAGAATTTCAGGCATGTATGCAATGAAATATATTAATATGCAATTTATTTCTATTTACAACTTCTCCCACATCTACCCTAAGATGCTCCCCTCCAATTATATATCTGTACTTTCAAATTTTTTTGATTTTTGTTTTGTTGTCTCATTATTGTTTTTTGAGGCAGGATTTCTCTGTGTAACAGCCTTTGCTGACCTGGAACTTGCTTTGTCGACCAGATTAGTCTCAAACTCAGAACTCACAAAGATCCACCTGCTTCCAAATCCTGAGTGCTGGGATTAAGGCATGTGGCGTCCAACGTGGTGGCAAGAGTTTCCACCTAAAACCTGAGAAAAAAGATTCTAAAATGGAGCTAAAAACAGCTTCCTAATTGTCTCTCTCAAATGAGCGGCAGCTGCCGGTTTGAGCTACTGGCGGGTTGCTGGCGTGTGCGCTCGACCTGCCGCCATATGGCGGGAATGAGGCCTCTGCAAGTGGCACATTAAACTGCATTGTGGATTTAGCCTTTGTTAGTACAAAACAAAAAAAGAGGTTTCTGGGCTACACGCTGCTTGGATAAAAGCACAGACCCACGATGGCTCCCAGAGCTGGCGGTAAGCATACCGCCGCCATGTTGGGAAGCTGAGGTGGGCGGAGCCAGCAGCCACAGCTGCTGCAGCTTAAAGCAACAGATTCACAATAAGACAGATTCAGATGTAATAGTTTACAATGTGTGTAAAATATACGTAGGCTTAAAAGAGACAAAAAAAGGTGATATATACAGTATAGAAACAAATACATAGTTTTAAAAAATAAAGTCTTTAAAGAGACAGTAAAATTAATATAAAAAATAAGCCACGTAGAGATGACTATTACACAGAGAGTCTGGATTGTGTTGTCTTTGGGATTCTTAACTACAGAGAGATATTTGATTGTAAAGGAAGCTGAGTTAAACCAGTATGTATATTTTAAAGATACTTTGACTTCAAAATTTGGATATAAGGATATGTTGCTTTGGAAAGGAGACTTTGCTTTTGTTTCCACAGAAAGCCAGAGGCTATGGATTTGTTCCAGATTAAGACACATCAGGTTTGACCAACCAAGACCCCTGAAAGGTCTCTGATGACACCATGGCCCAGATGATCCAACATCCAGAACCGTTTCAAGGCAACTGGCTCAGACGAATACACCCTCATGGACTACTCCATAATCCTAAAATGTTCTTTGTGTCCCCATAAGATACAGCGCCCCCCTCCAGCAGGAAGTAGTAAGAGAAGCTATGCCCAAATTCCCAAATATACCAAGCTGACTTTGGAGATGTGTAAAGGTTAAAACCTTCCTTTTTAAGAAAAGAAAACGGGAAGTGCTGTGGGATGGTCTGTATGTCAAATGTGTTGCTGATTGGTCAATGAATAAATCACTGATTGGCAGTGGCCAGGCAGGAAGTGTAGGCGGGAGAAGGAGGAGAATAGAGCTGGGAAGTGGAAGGCTGAGTGGGGGAGACACTGCAGCCGCCATCAGGAAAAGGAAGATGTAAAGTACCGGTAAGCCACAAGCCATGTGGCAAGGTATAGATTAATAGAAATGGATTAATTTAAGCTGTAAGAACAGTTAGCAAGAAGCCTGCCACGGCCATACAGTTTGTAACCAATATAAGTCTCTGTGTTTATTTGATCGGGTTTAAGCGGCTTGGGACTGGAGGGTGAGAGAGATTTGTCCTGACTGTGGGCCAGGCAGGAAAACTCTAGCAACAGCCATCATATGTGGCTAATTTTTTTTGATAATGTAGCAAACCTATTTATTTCTGCCTAAATTTAGGAGGCTGAAACTATTTGTTGGACCAAGTGAAACTTACCAATGTTCACACTCTGAAAGAAAAATTATTGTCTCTCCCTGTACAGCTATTAACTTGCTAATAATTCCTCAGTAATAGGTAAGGCCTGGTTAGGACCCTCGTGTGTGTTGGAATGCTGTCAGATTTGGTCTTATACAGGTTTGTGTAGGTAAACATAACTCCTGTGTGTTGCTAAGAGGCAATAGGACTGTAATGTCCAGAAAAAAGCATTTCACAACTCTCCTTGTATCCTCCATCAGAAGTCATATAAATCTCCAGTTTCACAACACACCTGCCCACTTACCAGGCTTAGCAGAGAGTTCCAATAGATAATATTTTAACATATCAGTGAAAGAAAAAGGAATATTTTATAAAGTGATAGTGCACATACCACTATGGAAATGACTCTACAGTTCACAAATTCAATTGCCGCACTAATTTCTAAGACAAATTTTGCTCAAAGTTTGAACCCTGAATATATAAAGTTATAATAAACACTTATAAAAAGTTATAATAATATTTTATATTTTACCCAGTGGTGATTCAGTTGAGTATTATTCGGTTTCCATGGATTATAGGCTTTCTGGAATTTTTTTTGTTGAAATCTATAGCATAATAAAATAATATAATTTTATTACAGTATAAAACATAAGTTTTTATTTAATGTAATTAAATAAATATAATAAATTTAAACAATAAAAATTCAATTTTAATATGTAAATAAAAGTTTATTTAAATAAATATAATTTTGTATAGTTTATTGAGTTTTGAATCTTATCTCAGTCTCTCCAGACTATTTTGACTAAAAGTATCATTAACATTTTCAGATATATACTAATTTTTTCCATGAAGAAAAACTTAATTTTGTTGAGGAAAACTTGGGATGCAGTCTTTATTCTTTTTGTATTGAGGAAACCTATCACAGCATGTGAACTTGAGTGGAAATTATATATATGCTAGAAAAACAATGATAGCTTATTGAAAGAATCATATTGAAATATTTCTAAATCTCTGTTGAATTTCCAATGCATTTTTTTTTATATTTTAGCCAAAGTATATTATGATTAGATTGTAGATAATTTGATATCCCTGATTATTATCAGTTTGGAAGATAAAAGGATAGAATACCAAATGTTTATATTGATTTGTCTAAACATAAATTATGTAGAAGCACTATATTACATCATACATTTAAAATACATTTCGGTAACCAACTCAGTAAGACAAGGAGTCATCCAGACAAATTTTAAATCAAAAACAAACAAAGGTATGTACTATAGCTTAGCAATTTGATTTTGGTACAGGACAACTTTCTATATCTTTCTGATTCTCATGGATACCCTTTTGTGTTTATGACATAATGGGAAAATTTGGGCTACTGTAGACCTATATTATTCTTTGCTTATGTTATTAAGGTGGAAGGATTTTCCCCCAGCAATCAACTATTTCAAGAGAAGAATACATTCAGCAGAAAATTCTCGTTACATGGCCTGTACTTTACTACCAACATAAGTGAGGTCACCTTGGGAAGACAAGTCAAAAATATTCAATAGGTGGTAAAAATCTATCAAATACTAGTTTGCTAATTGTTGTTGTTTGTTTTTGCTCTTTTGGGGGCATTATTCAGCTCCAAATAAATCACACACAGAGGCTTATTTTTAATTTTGAATACTTGGCTTTAGCTTGGCTTGTTTCTTGCTAGCTTTTCTTAATTTAACCCATCTGTCTTTTGTATCTTGGGCTTTTACCTTTCTATATTTTTGTGTACCTTTCTTTCTTACTCCATTGCTACTTGTGTAACTGGGTAGCTGGCCATTGATGCTCTTCTCTCATTCCTATAAATCTCCTCTCCCAGATTCCTCCTTCTATTAATTCTTTCTGCCTGCCAACCCTGCCTAACCTTTCTCCTGACTTGCTTTTGGCCATTCAGATCTTTATTAGACCATCGGGTGTTCTAGACAAGCACAGTAACACAACTTCACAGAGTTAAATAAATGTAACATCAACAAAAGTAATACACCTTGAAATAATATTCCCCAACATTTCTCCCCCTTTTTAAACAAAAATGGGAGGTTTTAACATTAACATAGTAAGACTGTATATAATAAGAACAGTTATCAAGTAACGATTACATTCACAATGTACTGAATTTCAATTCATTTTTGTCTGGTGCATTTAAAGAAAATACTCCATAATCTATCCTATCTTAGTACATCAAAAATTTTATATATAAATTATTTTCTATCATATCCAAGGAAAACTGTAACTATAAATATATCTAGTCTTCAACTACATCAATGTCCCCAGAAGGATATAATACTATTTAACTAAACAAAAAGTACATTGCGCCGGGCGGTGGTGGCGCACGCCTTTAATCCCAGCACTCGGGAGGCAGAGCCAGGTGGATCTCTGTGAGTTCGAGGCCAGCCTGGGCTACCAAGCGAGTCCCAGGAAAGGTGCAAAGCTACACAGAGAAACCCTGTCTCGAAAAAACGAAAAAAAAAAAAAAGTACATTGCAATCAACCTCTAACAACTTTAAAATGGACAGAGACATCTGTCTGCCTGGACAGTCAGTGAAAGTTATGGAAGAAAACATAAAAACATTCAAGCTTCAGAGGCATTTTAAAAGAATCTATACTATCAGCAATAAAGATAATTATTATTATATGTTTTGAATTCTTAAATAAAGTACATTTTGAGATGATACTTGCTGGAGTTTGAATAATACAAAAGCATTCTAATGATCATTTGAATCTCTAATGAACATACAAAGATGCAGTTCCTATGTTAACTTATTAAGAGATGATTTCTTACTGAATAGATTTTGGAGTATTGGAATCCTCACTCCTTGAATACGGGGATATATTAGCAACAATTTTTGAAGCCTAACTTAGCTCCTTATTGTAAGATTTGTATTTTTATTTAACTTGTTTATTCTTCTTCTTAATACTGAATAATGTTAAGTCATAAACTATTTTTGAAATTTAATTCATGTGTACCCTCTAGTTACACAATTCCCACCCCTCCTTCTTTCTACTTCTACTCTTTTGTCTTCACTGATACATCCCTCTCTCAAGTGCATGTCCTCTTCTCCTAGAATTATTTATTATATATGCTAGTAATCTTGCCCCCTTTCTTCCTCTTTCTCTCCCCCTCCTCTCTCTCACACACAGAAAGATACTAAGTCCATTTAACACTGACAGGATTAACCTGAGTTACAGGCTGATCAACTTAGATTTATGTGAGCTATCAGGAGGCAAGTCTCTGAAGAACAATTCTCCTTTCCTCATAAGTCACTGACAGCCAGGAGTTCTTCTAAGAGTGAGACGTTATGAACATTCCAATCTCCATGTTGGCATGTGGGATATTGTGGTCTCCTACACATTTTGTTCAGAAAATCATATTGTCAAGAATTCATGAGTACAAAGTCCCTATCATTTTTATGAGACACTATCTCACAGTTCTCTGTCTTTCCCAAAATTAAGATTTTTACAAACTTTTGGTCTTTCATGTAAGAATTATGGTATGACACGAATCTAAAAGGTCTTATTAATAAAAAAAAAAAAAAAACGGAGCCAGATATCAGGGTGAATTCTGAAAAATCAGATAAGCAGAACAAGCCACAGCCAATCTCACCTCGCCAACTCCTCAGCTGATCTTGTGTCCTCAGACTGGAAGCCTGTGAGTCCTCCCTGAATGATCTCAACTGAACTGCTAAAAAGCCTCTAGTTCTTGGTTCTCATGCCTTAAGAGCGTGAGTTCCTGTTTTCTCACACCTGATATACCTTTCTACTTCCTGCCATGACTTCCTGGGGTTAAAGGCATGTGTCTTTCTCAAGCAAGACATAAGATCTCAAGTCCTTGGATTAAAGGTATGTGCCACCACTGCCTAGTTTTGTTTCCAGTGTGGCCTTGAACTCACAGAGATCCAGAAGGATCTCTGCCTCTGGAATGCTAGGATTAAGGATTTGTGCCACCACTGTCTTGCCTCTATGTCTAACCTAGTGGCTGTTCTGTTCTCTGACCCCAGATAAGTTTTATTAGGGTACACAATATATTGGGGGCACAATATATCACCACATTATGTAATTTAATAAATGTATTTACAGACACATGCACATAAATCAATAATATGTATTAACACATATATTTACATGAAACTTATATATCCTCTCTCTATATATACATAAACACACACACACACACACACACACACACACACACACATATATATATATATATATATATATATATAAAACCTTATTAGTGTTGCAACAATTAATATGAACTAGGGACTGATAAACTTAAGTTTATGTGACCTATTGGGACGTTTGTCCCCAAAGAAAAAAAATCCCCTTCTTCAGTCATTGACAGCCTGTAGCTATTCTAAGAGTGGGGCATCGTGAATATTCCAAACATGATACATAATACTATATATAATATACAAAATTTTATATGTATAAATAATATTAAAACATGTTAGAACCAAGATTTAGTAAACATCATGATATATACAGTTATATATCTATATAGTGATATAGGTATATCCATATCTACATGGATTTATATATATATAAAACATTTGGTACAAGGCACTCCATGGTCACTTATACATTGCATGTTGACCAGTTGTGGTTCTGCATATTTTATATAAGAAGTTTCTTTGAAAATGATGGAAGCTACACACATCTTTGTAATAAGGATTAATATTTAGAAGGTTGTTGGATATTGTATTAAATTAGTAAAATTGTGGTAGTATGTTCTTTAAGCTTGATGACCTCTTCAGGAACAGGATTTATAAAGTTTGCAGTGTTAAGCATAAGTTTCCTCCAGTTTAGCAGGCCTTAAAAACAATCAAAATATTGATTAAGTGAGTAAGAATTACTTTTCACACTGAATTCACTATGTAGCCTAGGTTATCCTGGCAATAATTCTCCTGATTCAGCTACCTCAATACTAGGATTACATGTGTGAATCACCATGCTTGCCTTTATTATAAGCCTTTAATATCTCAGCCATGATTCAAGAATGAATCTCATTAAAATTAAACTAAGACTGAATGTGCACTAATATAAAGAGTGCATTAAAATATATGTACAATTGATATAAAATATCACCCTAATATTTTAAAATATGTCTAATATTAGGCAGAATATCATATTCCCTGATATCACTTCTCATCAGTGAATTAATAATAGTATTTATTATATACATACTTTAAGCAACACATTTATATTAATCTAGCACATAAAAGAGAGTTGAAGAAATAACCTGTGTAAGATTATGAGGGAGTGATGGGCTTTACTCTGTAGTATTACCATTCATATCAATTTTTTATCTATTAAAGATGTACAGAAAAGTGTATCATTTAAATAAACTACTGGGGCAAAATGATCATGGTATTTTTAAGCCAGAAGCTATAACCTGCTATTCTATCCACATTCTCCCAGATAGTAAGGATTTTAATATCCAGGCTTAACATTTACTTAAACAACAATGAGAAAACTTTACTAATACATTTCATACTTAGGTGTTATCAAGAATACTAATTACAACATTTCCATAATTTTAGTTCACTATAAGCCACAAGATATTTTCAGTTAGCTATACAATGATTGATATGGTTTTATTATGGAATATTTTCTCACCAACCACTCCATGTTCTTATCATAGATAAAATGCACAATTATACATATATTAAAATATTTATTAAGGATCACTTTATAATGTATGTCTGTGTGTGGGGGGACTCAATACTGTCTACAGACATTATAATCTATCACATAGAAAGTTAGTGCCAGCTATAGGTGACATCATTTAGAGTTGTTGATTATTAGGATCATATAAACCACTTTTCTAAACATTATAGGATATTGTAATTGCTCCTGTACCCTCCCAAACTTGATGATAAGACTTTATCAGTGAACATACACATATGATTAATTGAATATGGAAGAATCAAGCTAGTATGGACCTGGGAACTTCATGTCTACTAGCTAGCTTTCATGATTCTTGAAGGATCTAATCATGCTAGAAAAAGAATCAACAGTGTTACCCTGCTGTGACCCCTGTAAGATGCAATAATGACTGACTTGGCTTAATATTTCCCTGTGTGCATAGAGAAAAGGGAGTAGCTAAACACTTTTGTAAATGGATTAAAGTTCCCTTCATAAGATGAAACTCACGTTTAGTAATACCTATATTAATCAATGCCATAGTTGACTAGTTCACAAGTGTTATAAGATAACCTAATTCTATATTTTGCATTTAATAATATATTCTCAAAGACAGAAGTACAACGTTCTCAGTCAGTGTAATGTTACTTGTGTGCTTCGTGGTTTATTTTAAAAATTTAAGTCTTATAATGTCCATTAAATCGAGATTTGTCTACCGCTATGTATGGAAAGATTTTGCTTGATTTGCCAAGCCTAGCAGATTGGTTTGTAATTGATGGTTAATAGTTTTTATATACTCACTGTGTTTTGTATGCCATCTGTCTTCTTTTCTAAACAAATCTAAACAGGACTATGGAATTATTAGCAAATACCTTCATTCACATTTCAAGAGACTGCCATTATTTTCTTTTCTATCATAGCATTACATATCATTGTGAACCATGTTATGAGGAAATTCAGAATAATTCATTAATCTCAGGAACATTCCAGGCTCACATTACCCACAGTCTTATACCACATTATATTAAGGACACACAAGCCTTAAAATATCCTTTATCCTTAAAGTGTTTAGAAATGCAATTTCAAGTATTAGAAGAGTAATAAATACAAATCCAGTATAGAAGCAAAAATTTGAAAATTACTGTCACCTCTTTAACTTTACAGAATTATTGTTTTTTAAAAAAAATAAGGAGAAATCGTTTGTCTTTAGACAATTATGCTTATATCTCCAGTCAGCAGTAATGTTATTTGCCCCTGATGCCATGTAAAGCATCCACACATGATTTCATTGAGAATAGAATGATAATGAAACCACTTTTATAAAATTAGTTATATACTCATTAGGAGGATTGGAAAAAAACCTTTTTTCTTTTATTTTAGCTTCAAATTATATTATTTTGTTTGTTTGTTTTTCAAAATACAATGAATTTGATTTCTTCTTTCAATGAACATGGATTCTGGATTAGTCATATTAAAACATGACTGTTGATCTAGTCACTGAAAGCATAGATTTTTTTTCAAATGTTTCCTCATTAGATTTTTCTTAGCTTTATCCTCAGTTGATTTTTTCTATTATTGTTTTATTAAAAATAATTTTTATTATGATGTACTCTGTTTTCTCCTCCCCCAACTCCTCTGAGCTCTTCTCTATTCCCTTGCTTTCAAATCCACACCCTTTCTGCTGCTTGTTAGAAAACAAACAGGCATCTAAAGAATAACCACAATATAAAATAAGGTAAAACAAAAACTTACAGATTGAAGTAAGACCAAAATAAGAAAAAAATAGAAGAAAAATAGCCACAAGAAGCACAAGGATCACAGAGATTCACACTCACAGGAATGATATGAAAACATAAAATTGGAATCCATATATATATATATATATATATATATATATATATATATATATATATATATATACTATATATGCAAAGGGCCTGCAAGGTAATAAAAATAAATTAAATTAAAAACATTCACACATATACATACACACACTATGTATGTTTGTGCATGTATAAGTGTGTGAGTATATGCATGTATGCATGTATGTATGTATGTATGTATGTATAAATTGTCTCAACTAGACATTGTGAGACAAAGAACTTCCAAAGATATTGTTTCATTCATTTTGAGATGGCCATGGCTAGCTACTGCTGGGCATGTTACCTGCCCATAAGATTAGTTTGTGTCCCGAATGAGACTTCACCAGAGAAAACTAAACATAGATTTGTGAGTGGTTAACAAATGGAGTTAGCTTATAGATTAGGGATGGTGGTTTGTGTCTACTTCCTCCCAGAAGAAAGAATGAAATTGAATTTTTGTGGAAAAATTGAAAGAAAACATGGTCATTTCCCATCAAATTCCTGGTCAAATTTCCTTGGCCAATATAAAATGTGAGCAATGTTGAAAAAAAAAATCACTGTCAGACAACTTCCCCTTAGACATAGGGGAGAATGACTGATTTTTCCTTCTTCCCTCAAATAGAAGGCATGGGGCCACAGCAGGAGACTTGGAAGAATATAGAAGACAGATTCTGCAAAGAAAAGAAGGAAAGGGTCTTAACTTAGCTGCTAATAATTTTATTACACAGGAGAGTATTAGGACTAAAAGTATTTATATACATTCTTTTTTAATTTGTTAATTCTCAATATTTTTTATTTTATTTTTCTTTATTAAGAAATTTTCTACTCACTCCTCATGCTATCCACAGACCCCCCTCCTCCCTCCTCCCACCCCCAGCCCTCTTTCCCAAGCCCCCCCCCCCCCCCCCCCCGTAGCCCCACATCCCCCAAACCGAGGTCTCCCATGGGGAGTCAGCAGAGCCCAGCTCACTGAGCCTAGGCAGGTCCAAGCACCTTCCTACTGCACCAAGGCTGTGCAAGGTGTCACACCACAGGCACCAGATTCCTAGAAGCCTGCCCATGCACCAGGGACAGATCCTGATCCCCCTGCCTGGGTGCCCCCCAAACAGTTTGAGCCAAACAACCATCTTCCGTGTCCAGAGTGCGTAGTCCAGTCCCATGGGGGCTCCACAGCCACCAGTCCACAGTTCATGGGTTTCCACTAGTGTGGTCCTTCAACATTCTTGTTATAAAGTGTACTTTCATGTTTCTAAAATATGTTACAATATTACTCATAAAAAGCTAATTTAATTATTTAAAATCCTATGATTTAAAAATATATGATTAACTCCTTTTTGTTATTCTGTTTCATTTTGAGACAGGATTTTACTACGCAGCACAGGTGAGCCTCAAATTCACAATCCTCATTCCACAACTTCCTCAAATCCTAGAATGCACACATAAGACACCACACAGGATTGGAGTGACCATTTTAACCATAGAGAAAAAACATGGGAACAGGTGGACAATATGTGGCTTTTTAATAACCTTTATTCCAGTGCATTAATCAAGCAAAATATTTATTTTTAAAAGTTTTGTACAAATAAATTAACACTCTGTATTAACTATTATTATGTAAATATATATGTATGCTATGAAATCGGAGAGAAAACTATGAGATATTTATATTTATCATGCCATTGACTCTTAATCAGCAATGGGTACCCATTTTTATACCTATAGACATTTTAAAATTCCATTGGCACATGTAGATATGATGTAAGATGTCAAAAGAACTGCTGAATAAACAGTAAAGAACATGGAAATTTAAGGAGAAGTATATTAGTAAAGATAAGTCTTTAAACAAAATATACAGTTATGGGCAATTTCTTAAACTACTAAAGTCGATTAATTTATGGAATACATATACTAAAACTTAAGGAAATAGATTTTTATTTTTTTTCTACTAAGATTTTATTAACAAGTGGCTCTAATTTTTCAAGGATTTTTTTTCTAATTTAAGTATTAGTGAGGCTGTCTGTGGCAAATTACAAACTATAAATCATACTAACAATGACTACTTTTAGAAAGGAAAAGAGAGACTATGTATCCCCTTCAAACATCTGTACAAAACTTTAAATATAATGTACATTGACCAAACTGTTTGTCTATTTCTTTAATAAGGAGGTGATGCAGTTTAACATAGGGATGATTGCTTTAAAAATAAAAGGAGTATAAGCTAATGAAAGTGGATTAGTATTTCACAGCATTCAGCTACAAACCAATACTGTTAATTTAAGTAAAAAGAGTAAAAGGCCGGGCGGTGGTGGCGCACGCCTTTAATCCCAGCACTCGGGAGGCAGAGCCAGGCGGATCTCTGTGAGTTCGAGGCCAGCCTGGACTACCAAGTGAGTCCCAGGAAAGGCGCAAAGCTACACAGAGAAACCCTGTCTCAAAAAATCAAAAAAAAAAAAAAAAAAAAAAAGAGTAAAAGAACTGGAATTAATCTGTGTATTAAAGTTTATATTAAAGAAATAAAAAGTACAGATTTAGCAAAGACACATTATTTTCTTTGGGACATCTGAAAGCTCTTAGTAAAGTGGCTAGAAAATGGTACAGACGGAACTGAAATGAATGAGTACATGAATGAATAATGGATGGCAAACATGAATAGAACATTGGAGTGAATGCATGCCATGTATTAATCCTTATATTGTCAATTTTTGAAAGTGCAATAGAAAATAATCTGATGTTTCCCTTCAAGAATTTGAACCTTACTGGGGAAGATATTATATCTATATATGGTTATGGTAAAATAGCATAAATATTTAATTCATTTATAAATATATGAACAGGGTACTTGTATGATTTTTTATAGAGAGACATGAATAATCATCTACATTTTTCTGCTATCTTAGTTATGTCAGGAGTTTAAAAACCCAATTTGCATGCTTGTCTAAACTATTTATATCTTTGTGAACACCTCTTCTATTATAAATAACCGTCACATCATGGGGCTCAGTAAAGCCATGGAAACACTATACCTGTCCTGAGACTCATGCTGATCAACCTCTTTCTTAACTGTCCTGTAAACATAGCAAACCGGTCATAACAACACTCCCCTCATGAACAATTCTGCTAGCTGTAACAGCCCTTCATGTATTGTCTTTGAGATTCAGACATACATGGGGAAATTGACTGGTAACTGAAAAAGTGGTGATTTACATGAGCTAGTCAATCAAAACTGATTTTTATTACTTCAAGTAACAGTCTTTGTCTCATTATTTCAGCTTCCACTAAACTTAGGCCTATCCTATTACCATCATATACCAGTTTCATAAGTCAAACTGCAACAGGCTACAGTTACTTGGTTAAATCTCTTTTCTAGTTTAAACCTTTAAAATGTTGAGTATCCTTTGATTATTATAGGTGATTTCACTAGTTTGCTCTGAAGATTTTTTTTTCCTTTTCTTTTTTTTTTAATTTATTTTAATTTATTTTGCAATACAATTCAGTTCTACATATCAGGCACGGATTCCCTTGTTCTCCCCCCTTCCCGTCCCCCTCACCTTCCCCCCAACCGCCCCCCCCCCATTCCCATCTCCTCCAGGGCTCTGAAGATTTTTACGTGCATGCTGAACCAAGAAAATTCCTCTCCTCTACAATAAAGGAAGAACCTGATATAAGCCTTGTACCACTTCTACCTTGGGTTTTATGTCTCCACTCATTATTTCCATGAGTTCCACGTCTTTACATCCCAGTAATGAATCTTCAGTATTATCTAATTTGTATGTTTTCCTTTGTGTCCTGTAAGTTTTAAGAAATCCTCTGCCATACACCCCCAAAAGCAAAATTACATCTAAACCCCACTTCATAATTGTCTTTCTAAAACAGTGATTGCTGCAATGGAGAGAAGCCAGGTGAAACTTTTCCTATTTTTTTTTAAACATTTTCTTTTGGTTTTTCAAGAAAAAATTTCTTTGTGTATCCTTGGCTGTCTTGGAACTATGTCTGTAGACCAGGCTGCCCTCAAACTCATAGACATCCACCTGCCTCTGCCTCCTGAATGCTGGGATCAAAGGCACGAGCCACCACTGCTGGCATGTGAACCTTAATGTAATTATTTTTTTTTTCCACAGCCATTTCTTTCCGGAAAGACATTTCAGCATACAGTGCAAACCTTATCACCCAAACCAAGAGACACACAACCCATACCACTGTCTGCTGGTGATCCTGTCTCATACAGACTATTTTTTAGGCACTACAATCTTTTGTCTATTCCATCAGCAATTTTGCCATCTTCTTGCTTGTATGGTAGATCCAATTCCCAAAGGATTCATGTTATCCTGCACCATGGAGAAGAAGACCCACACAGCAAGTGGTACCCAAGGGTACTCCACGTTCTGATGTCTTGGTTTGGGTTGCACATATTAACACTCAATGTAACTACAGCCACATCAAAAGGACGGTCCATCCCATAACGCATGGGTGGGTGAAGCTATATTGAGACTGTCCCCACAGAAACCACACTCTCACATGTGTCCGGCTCGGTTTTTTCTCACCACTCAGTGCACAGACCACTCCAATTCTCTTCAACAACACATACATCCTTGTTTATGTCAGTCCTTGCTGAGATGAAAAAAATTTTACTACGTGGAATTTTTCTAAAAATTCGTGAACAAACATAAGTTCATAACAAATTAGGCAGTGACGACACGATGAAATGAAAAACTCCACCCAAAGTTTAGATTGTTTAACTAGTGAATTTGGGGGAGGGGCTACTTGAAGGCGTGTGTTTTAGAGGTTGCTTATGGGATTGTTGGCACTTACAGAAATGTTGCCTGATGAAAACTCTCACACTCAGATTAGTGATAATTTACAACAGCCACATTACTGCAATCTCTTGAACATCTTGCAGACAGTTTTACTAGTTTGAGAGTCCGTTTCCCCTACAAGTGATTGCTACTTTTATAAGCCTGGGGAAGGGTCTAATGAATCTTGGTTTCTTGGTTTCCTGAGCCTTTCAAGTTGTACTTGTTAGGTTTAGTGAACTTTCTTTTTTCCATCAGGAAGAAACGCTTCAATTCTGAAGAAACAGCTATACAAGAGTACTCTAGGAAAAGGTAATATTTAATATTGATCTGGGTATTATGAAGAGTCAGGGATAACTTTCAAAATGACGATATATTTACCTTCAGGTTGGAGAGAACTTTTCAGTATTGGTAAAACACAGTAGCAAAGACAGTAATACAGTACATATTCAATTTGCTGTGGTTTAAAGCAACCAAACACAGGGCATTCTTTTTTATGTAATATTGAGCAAAAATACATGTTTAGTCACTCAGTTTTCAGATTCAGGATTTTAGTTATGAACATAACATCCATCTTTATGTTTTAGTGAGCACATGACTAGAAGAAAAATAAATAAATACATATTCAAAACCATGTATATATATAATCCCAAAGTATGAATACTGTGACTAATCTTTGTCTTGTTATTCTCTGTGGATGAAAATAAAACATTGAAATTCAAGTTTCTCTCCCATAGTGGTCAACAGCACCATAAATTATATCACATACATGAACTGCATATGAATACAGCACTTTATTACCTGAAAAACAATATAATTATAGTAGCATAAACCAAGGGTCTAATCACTGTAACCAAGGAAACATAAGTTGGTAATTTATCTTTCCTATATAAAGTAGGATATTAAAAGTTATGCAAGGATGATTGACAGAAGTATCATATCATAGAGTTTACTATATATGTTATTGTCAATAAAAACCACTTTGGCATTTCAAATAAAATATGTTGAATTTAATACACAAAGCAAGGTTGTAAAGTGAATAGCTATTTAATCATTTAATATTAAGCATTTTAGAGAAATTGCATATTATTGACTAAACCTATTCTATAGTTGCAGTATTAATACAATTATATTGGCTTTATTATATATTTAGTGATGTGATTTAAGTGTTTTAAGGAAGAAAACATCCAGTATGTTTTAGTGAGAAGGTAATAGAACTACATTGTCATCTTTAAGGACAGAAGCAAGTCTCTATTCTTATAATTAATTCGAAAGAGAAAGAGTTGTAAGCTGATTTTATCCATTACTTTGAATGTTGACTTTAATACACATATGTTACATCAATAATCAAGGCATTATACATTTAGAGTGAGCCATTAACATATGAAGAATATTTCTAAATAAATACGTTGCATCAATTCTGCTAATTATTTGAATGTTTATGAGAAATTTAAGAGTAATCCTCAGTGTTATGATTTTCATATTGGCTTTCTGGAGCATTGAGATTGTTCTGTTTTTCTTCATAGAAAATCTCAGCATGACCTGTAGGAACCCAGCTGGGCTCCCAGTCAATGCTCCATTGTGGCTTTGAGAAATTTCTGGTGTTAATTGGCAATCGTTTTTCACAGAACCACTCTGGAATGTTGGTGTCTCTGGAGCTGAATGTAAGGGAGAAATGAGAGAGAATGAGTCTACTTCCTAGCTATAATTCCTTAATATAAAATTTCTGAAAAATAAACAATATGTATACACATATAAAATTCTCCAAGCTTCATTACCCTTTATTTCCTCTACATTTGAAATCACTTATTAATGTATATTCTTCTCATGTATTTTCCATGCTCAATGAAAACTGAATCTGAAAAATATAAGGTGTTTGTTCTTTGTCTGCTTCTCATTCATAAAAGTGGCATTGACATCCCCTTTTGTAATTAATATATACCTCAAAAAAAGAGGCATTGCTATGTTTGTGAGAACAGTATGGATCTCTACACTGTCAAGGTTGCAGCTATTCCTATTTTTAATTACATTCCTCATACACAGTTTTAATTCAGAATACTTTCTCAAATATACAAGGTTGGCCTCTGTCCTCTTTTCATCCTTTGCTATGTATTTATTATAAAAATATCTTGTACATATAGAAAAGTATATTGATTAATGTTTTAGTTCATACTTTAGCATTCCTTCTGAATGCACAGCTTTTGGTGTGACTGGATGCTTTAATTTTCTCTAAAGGGGAGAAAGATAAAAAATAACTAAGCTATGATTATAATATATACTATGATTGATTGAATATGAGATCGAATATGCTTGTTTAATGCTAATTTAATTCCTTTTCCTACTGTACCCTGTCCTGTAAAAATCTTGTTAAAGTGGTTTCTCACTGCACCTAGCAATGTGACTATTGTCTTCCCCTTCCCTAATCAAATGTAGTAGCTAAATTATCAGCAGAAGACACAGTGACACTGGCTTGCTATATATACTCTTGGTTCTTTTTCCACAATATTCTAGAAGTTAGCTTGACAATAATCACAGTCAGAGGAGCTTCCTCATCATCCATCTTTATTCTTGTGGATTCTAGATCATCTTTTTATTACTCTCTCATTCATAAAAACACTGACTTCACTTAAAGTTTTTTCATGTTACTGAATAAAATCTTTGTCAAATACTCTAAATGGCCTGAGAATTCTTTGTAATTGTTCTTCCTGTTTGCATGATGAACTGTAGTGATTTCATTAAACCAACAATTAACCTCAGTGGTAGTAAGAGTTGCTACCTAGCAACGTAAATATCTTAGCATCAATGATTTTATGTAATTTAATCTACCATATATACAACAATAACATAAAGATGTATATGAATTCCATTAATTTTTAGGGTTAATTATTACTTGAACAAACTAATGTTATTTACTCTTGCCATCTAGTGGTAGTGCAGTTATAGTAAATGTTAATGCTTATTTTTACCTCCATGTTAAGATTTACTGACTGGGCAACAAATTGTTTTTGTAATAATTTCTCCCATTTTGCTTGATTAATACAACATATATGCTTGTGAATGAAATTTAGAGAGAAAAGAGGAAGTCTTGTAATGTGTTTTTATAATTTTTAATGAAATTATGTTGAATGTTAAAAGATTATATGTGAAATGATTGCAAATATTTATGCAGGAATAGACAGTAAACACATTTTACAGAAATGCGTGCATAAAGTTATAGAAGATAAATATCTCTATCCTCACAGAAAGCTGTTTAAAAAAGGTACATTCTCAAATAGGTATTTATTAGGTATGCATGCTGATGTTAGCCCAAATATTAGTCATTAAACTTTGATTCACTCTAGATTTACTGAGTGTCTTCAATAAATATGATTTCTCCAAAATGTATTGCATTTTCTTGTTGCATTTTCTTGAACATGTTTTATAGCTTGACATGGACCAACAAGCATCAATTTCTCCAAACATTGTTTTAAAATAACTTTTATGCAAGCTTCGGGAAATTCACAACACAACAGAAGAGTAAAGTTTCCATGTACCTTAAAAATATATTTTATTCCCTTGTTCAGGTAACCTTTCATAAAATTATACATTCTTATTTATTCAACATGAGTTAACTATACAAAAACAGATTCACTCATCCATCCTTAATTGTGTATCCTCTTGGACTGGGGATATTGCTCAATAGTTGAAGTGATTGCTGTGCAAGAGAGAGAGAGAGGAACCTGCATTTGGAGCCCCAGAAACCCATTAAGATTACTCCACTTGTACACATCTGCAATTCCAGAGTTCCTCTAGTGACAAGGAAGATGAATGTAAGAGTGTCGCCAATATCATATGGGCCAGCTTGCTTATATACAAGTGACATTTTATTAAACAGGGTAATATTTAAGAAATGAAACCTTGTTTTGTCTTCTGACCTCCATATATGTGTGATATCATATATGCCACTCACTGTCTCATGCATAAGAACATACATGCACAGATATGCACACAAAGATAGAAACATCTTTGACATTCTCAATAATTTGTCCCACATCCATTTTACTCCCAATCTTATTATAGAATAAATTCAATATACCTCCAGGCTATTGTGTCTCACATGATGACAACCATATGTGATAAATAACTCATTCAGTTGTTATCTTGTGAATATGATGATGCTAATATATTAGCTATAAAAAAGAAACAGAAATTCAGAATATAATGTAATAAGTTATCATTGCATCTTCCATAACTAGATTAAGTCATAACAAATTAATTGCCATAAATTAATTACAAGCCATTCCAAGGAATACATTTCCAGAAAAGTTAGGCATTCTATTGAGCAGAATATTTAGCATCTAGAAAGTAGAAGTCCAGGAACTGAAAACATTCCATAGTGCAACAACAGTTTTTCATATGTTTCCTTACTAAGGAAAGATAGAAGTAACATGAATTCAGGTGAGAGGGGAAGAGGAGAGGATCTTTCTGGAGTTGAGGGAGGGAAAATCTCTATCAGAATATATTGCATTAAAAACCTATTTTTACTAAAAAAAATAGAAAATGAAATAATTTTATGAATCATAACCTCCCATATTCCACAATAAGAAAATTCACCTTAAATATTGTGTTTAATAAAATTTATTATGTGAATTTAAGTGTACAATGGAATTAGATTAAATATTATCACTGTGGTCAATGAGTTTAAAAAGAACTGAAGAGGTAAAAAATAATATATAATGATTACTCTTCTTTTTCTCAAAAGCAAGAAGAATTTTCTTTACATGGGAAGTTTTGACACACCAATCATTCCACAGTCACACCACTTTTGTAACCATTCACTTTAAATTCAGTTTCTCTCAGGTTAGTTTTTCATATACATCAACAAAACATAAACATCTGCAAAAAAGTATTCTTTTAACTCTATTTAAACATAACTATCATAATGCTTCAAATCCTTGTAGTTTTCAGATTACGAAGTATAGTCATTTAGTAAATTATAGTGTTATGTTATCAATCAATTTTTTGTTAACTTATGATTCATCTGTTTTATCAAATTATAAGATTAAATCATCTATCGTAGAAGAATTTTAATCCTGCTTGCTCAGTTATGGTAGCATAAGATAAAAAAATATTAAAGTGTTGATGTCTGACACAGTGTTTGATACATCTCTAAGGATTTTGTATGGAAAATTCTCTATTGTTCTCTATTTTGTTTAGTGGTTTGGAAAGACGATTTGTGTGAAGTACATTACAAATCTCACTGGTGCTCTGGTTTCCAGTTTTGTTTAGGGAAACAGGAAATGCAGACAGTTGGGGAAAAGACATGAGAATTTTCTCAGATGATTTTGCACTTCCTTCCTGTCAATTTCATTATAATAGTGAAGGTCACAGCTGCTATCAAGGTGGCCCTGTCTACAGAGATTTACTCTTCTTTATTTTTTTAATTGAATATTGATGGTTTTCATACAATATATTCTTATGACATTATGTTCTCCCTCAACTCCTCTGAGAGTCCCCCCTGCATTCCCTCCCATTGGAATCCACACCCTTTCTGTCACTCTTTAAAAACAAAAAAGCATCTAAATAATAATAAAATAAAATAAGGTAAAACAAAAATACAAAGTAAAATCAGGATAGGATAAAACAAAGAAACAAGCAAACAAACAAATACAAGAAAAATAGCAGAAAATAAAGCATGAGTTAGACTTCCAGAGATGAAGACACGGGTGTGCACATACACAAGAATCTCCTAAAACCACAAAACTGGAGGTCATAACATACACAACTGTTCCTTTACTCTTTGGTCACTAACATAAGCTGGCCAGCAATTCTGACACTATTAACCTTAGATCTAGTTTACTCCACAGATACCTTTAAGTTAATTTTTCTGTAAATAACCTCTCTATGGTATCCTGATTTCAATCATCTATGCTTTTTCTTTTTGAGATGCTACAGATAGAAAAAAAGTAGCTTGCCAGTGAGTATACCATGTATTGATGCCTAAATACAGAATTACTCCATATGGAATAAAATAAAATCCTGATTTTTTAGTATTCAGAATACATATAATTTATCAGATCTTCCTCACAAATTAATGCCTACTCACTTTGTAATTGCTTATAATTGAAGTTGGGTCAATTGAGGTCGAGAGATGAAAACTGTACGCCAAGGGGATATGTCAGAATAGCTATAAATGTGTCCATAATTAGTTCATTTGATTAAAAAGATATTTACAGAGTACATATTTTAGATCTTATGCTCCAAAACATATTAAAAACACAGAGAGATAGAAAACGTGAATTTCTGATTTCTCATTTTAGATCTTTTTCTCTTCCTGTATTGATTTTAGACAAGTCTTGCCATGTCAAATAACTAGGATCTAAAAACATCATTCACAAAACATACTCAATATCCATTTTATGAAGTGGCACCTGTTTAGGTATTCACTTACTTCTCATATGAAAGAAATTGTAGGGGTGGGAGAGGTGGCTCCATGATCAAGAGCTTTCCTGAAGACTGGAGATGGATCCCAGCCCTCATATCAGAAGATATCAAAGGTCTTTATCTGCAGATATTCTGACCTACCCCCCAAACACATATGAGAGAGAGAGAGAGAGAGAGAGAGAGAGAGAGAGAGAGAGAGAGAGAGAATGTTAGAGAGAGAGAAATCTTTAAAGAGAAAGTTTCTATAGCAAGCTTTGGTAACTTCCTTGTATTTTCTGAAATACTCACTCTTATATTGATGGTTGGTTGCCAATCTTCCCTAAATAATTGAACAAGACTTTGTATCAGGATCAACATTTAGTAGCATAAAAAGTTAAGAAATTATATCTGTTATAAATTTTTATCTACTTCAAATATCTAATTTAGTGTTCTATCAAGTCATATTAATTACCATGATAATATAAAATTTTAAAAAAATGTATGGTAAAGGTTGTCCAAATGTTTATCCAGTTTTATTTTAGTCAATAGCCCATTAACCCATATACTTTTTTGATATCTAGTTCCCAAATTTAATAAAAAATATTAAAATTTCAGCATCATATAATTATAATTTAGTATGGATAACTTATAATATAGTTTATAATCTATTAAATATTCACTTTAAGTTCATTTGAACCTTGGTTATGACTTGTTATTTATAATGTATTAAAATTCACTATTTAAAAGCTTATTTGAGATATAATCCTTGTTCATCCTCTATTATGTATTTACTTTGTTTTGGCTAGTTCAATGATGTCGTATACTTTTTTATTTTTATACTTTGTTTTGGCTATCATTATTGCATAATGTAACCAAGTTTTTCCAATTGTCCTCACAAATTCAATGGTGAATTCTAATAATCCATTTATAATAGCACCTAATTTCATAGTGGTGAAGTGCAAGGAAGTGTTTAACCAACTCACTTGTGTGTTCAGCACTGAAACAGGAATGTCTTATATTGTTTCTAAGAGTGTTGGGGGAAATTGCAATTGTCACTGTATTCCAAGGTCTATGATAGTCATTTTCCCTACACACAAAAACTTCTGCAAGTCTTCTAGATATTGGATTGCTCCTAATGAAATCTTCATTTCTACTCAGACAAGTAGGCTTTCTAAGAGTAGGCTAACTCTTTCACAAATAGATCTCAACCCATCATTTTCTTCTCTGTGGATTAATCTTATCATTTCATTTATAGGTATGCATTCTTTCCTTCCACAAATACTTACTGAATATGTATTTGGATGAAACTCTAATGAAGAACAATTGGTCTCACTCATTTTGAGCTTAATTTTAATGGACCAGGACAGATTTCAAAATAATTCTCAAACTTTCACCCTTTCTTCAAAATAAATACAGTAAGTAATGGGAACGTCTACCCTTGCAGGCATCATCAATAAAAGGTTAATCAGTGTCTTGTTTCTCTGGGTTGATTCACCTCATAATTGCATGGAGTTTAACCAAAGTTAGGCATTACATGCTTCTGTAGTTTCATGAAAGAATGAAGTTATTGAACTACTTAAATAACTTGTTTCTATTTTTTTCTAACAAACTGGGAAATGAGCTGGCTCACTGTTCATTTTTCACATATTCAAACAAGGATGTATTCTTATGACAGCATTTGTTCATTTTTTCCCTCTGGGAAAATGAAGTTTTATTACTTATCATTAGTGTCCTATTTATGCAATGGGCTAGTGAAGAAAATACTGTCAGAATCAACTGGACTTGCTGCAGAATTTGGTGATTACAGAAGGCAATTAATCAAATTCGTGGTGACACAGCAGTAATAACCTTGCTTGGTCAAACCCCTAAAAAAATCTCTAATGGGTCAGAGGAGAGGTTTTTTTGTTTCTTTTTAAAGAAGATGTGTCTACTTAGAAAGAGGAAAGTTGAAGTTCCAATTACTTACTTGAAATAAGAATTAACAGCCAAAGACAAACCATTCATCAACAACTTGTAATTTAACCACAATGCATGTTTAAAGCCAAATATGCAATTTATATTCCTGTTTTAGAAAATTTCTAGTATTTAGCAAAGTATCATCATTTTAGAAACTTTTCATGTTCCTTTATTATCATTAAGTCTTTACCTGTACTTTTGAGTTTATAATTTCTTTGAAAAACCTGGCCTGGATTTTAAAATTTTACATAAAGCCAACCTGACATGGTATAATAGAAACTGGAATTAAGTGCAAGAATTAAAAGGAACAGGAATGGGCAATTGAGTTAGAGTAGGGGACTTGTGAAGCTAAACTGAGGTAAAAGTAAATGCAGCCTGTGCTCTGGAACCCCCAGCCATTGCTGCTACATTTGCCAGACATGAGGGACGACTCCTGTGGGTAGGCTTCCCCCCACACCCACCATCCAACCCTGCAATCTAGAAGACCCACTCCCTACCCCAAATCCACCCATCCCCTTGCAACCTCAGTGGCTTTCTGAGACACAGAATCTGCCAGTTCTGATTGGACCAAGAGCTACTATTGGACCAAGAATGGCCCCCTGAGACACAGATACAGTAAGCACAGATTGGACCAAGAGCAGCTTCCTCAGACCCAGACACTTCTTGCACCTATTAGAGGAGAAAATGGGAGACACCAGTGCAAAAGTACATACAACAACATAAAGAGCAATATGGCACCATCAGAACCTAGCTGTTTTACAACAACAAGACCTGAATATCACAATGTAGAAGAAGCAGAAGAAAATGACTTTAAAAATAACTTTATGAAGATGATAGATGGCTTTAAAGAGGAAATGAAAAATTCCCTTAAAGAAATTGAGGAAAAGAAAACAAACAAAAAAAAACTTGGGAAGAAATCAATAAATCCTTTAAAGAAAGCCAAGAAAAATAATTAAACACGTGAAGGAAACAGTTCAAGACCTGAAAATTGAAATAGAAACAATGAAGAATACACAAACCAAGGGAATACTGGATATAGAAAATGCGAGTAAATGAACAAGAACTATAGATGCAATCTCAACCCACAGAAGACAAGATATGGAAGAGAGAATCTCTGGCATGGAGGATACAATAGAGGAAATAGATTTGCCAGTGAAAGAAAACACTAAATCCAAAAGAGTCATAACACCAAACATCCAGGAAATCTGGGACACCATGAAAAGGCCAAACCTAAGAATAATAGGGGTAGAAGAAGGAGAAGAATATCATCTCAAAGGCACAGAATATATATTCAACAAAATCATAGAAGAAAACTTGCCCAACTTAAAGAAGGAAATACCTATGTAGATACAAGAAGCTTATAGAACACCAAATAGACTAGACCCCCAAAAAAGTTCCCCTTGCCACATAATAATGAAACCACTAAACTTACAGAATAAAGAAAGAATATTAAGAACAGCAAAGGAAAAGGCCAAGAGACTTATAAAGGCAGACCCATCAGAATAATACCTAAGCTCTCAATGGAGACTCTGAAAGCCAAAAGGTCTTGGACAGACATTATGTAGACAATAAGAGACCGTGGATGCCAGTCCAGACTACTATACCCAGCAAAACATTCAATCACTGTAGACAGAATGCACAAGACATTCTAAGACAAAACCAGATTTAAGCAATACCTGTCCACAAATCCAGCCCTACAGAAAGCACTAGAAAGAAAACTCCAATCTAAGGAAGTTAGATGTATCCATGAAAACACAGGCAATAGATAACCCTAAGCAGCAAATGTCAAAGAAGGGAAATACATGCACACTACCACCAAAAGATAGCAGGAATTAACAATCACTGGTCATTAATATCCCTTAATATCAACAGACTCAATTTGCCTATAAAAAGACACAGGCTAACAGAATGGATATGAAAACAGGATCCTCTTGCGAAAACAGGATTCATATCTATCACCATGCACAAAACTCAAGTCTGTGGTGATATTTTATTTGTGCTCTAATAAATACAGCTTGCCTGGAGATCAGAGAAAAAAGCCAGCCATTATAAGTAAACACAAAAGTCATGCAATGTTAGCACATGCCTTTAATCCTATTGCTTGGGAGGCAGGGATCCGTCTGTGTCTATTGAGTTCAAGGCCACAATGGGAACAGAGCCAGGCATGGTGACACATATCTTAAATTCCAACACTAGTTAACCATGGAGATCTGGAGATCTGTACAGACAGACAGGGAGTGACAAAGTTGGGCAGGAAGAGAAAGTGATGTAGCTGGACAGAAAGAACAAATCAGATGACAGAACAGCAAGGCATATAGGCATGGGTAGACAGGAGGTATTTCTCTTTTGGAAGCTGCAGAGTTGGTGAGGTGAGGTTAGCTGTGGCTGTTCCTATTCCTCTGATCTCTCTCAGGTTTTCACCCCTATATCTGGCTCCATTTTTTTAATTAATAAGATTGTTTAGCAATTTGTCTACACAAGTTCAAGTGGATCAAAGACCTCAACATAAATCCAGTTACACTGAACCTGTTAGAAGAGAAAGTAGGAAGTAGCCTTGAATGCATTGACACAGGAGACCACTTCCTAAATATAATACCAGTTGCACAGACATTGAGAGCAACAATTAATTAATGGTACCTCTTAAACTGAGATGCTTCTGTAAGGCAAAGGACACAGTCAATAAGACAAAATGGCAGACTACAGAATGGGAAAAGATCTTCACCAACCCCATATCTGATAGAGGGTTGATTTTCAAGATATATAAATAATTCAAGAAACTAGACATCAAATACCAAGCAATCCAATTAAATAATGGGCTATAGCACTAAACAGAGAATTCTCAATAGAAGAATCTCAAATGGCTGAAAGACATTTAAAGAATTGCTCAATATCCTTAGTCATCAGGGAAATGCAAATCAAAACAACTCTGAGATACCATCTTACACCTGTCAGAGTGGCTAAGATGAAAAACACACTGATAACAGCTTATGTTGGAGAGAATATGGAGCAAAGGGAACACTCCTCCACTGTTTGTGGGAGTGCAAACTTGTACAGCCACTTTGGAAATCAGTATGGCAGTTTATCATAAAATTGGGAATCAATCCACCTCAAGACCCAGTGATATCACTCATGGGCATATACATAAGAGATGCTCAATTATACCACAACGACATATGCTCAACTATGTTCATAACAGCATTACTCATAATAACTAGAATCTGGAAACAACCTAGATGCCCCTCAACCGAAGAATGGATAAAGAAAACATGGTACATATACACAATGGATTAATACTCAGCACTAAAAAACAATGACATCATGAAATTTGCAGGCAAATGGGTGGAACTAGAAAACATCATCCTGAGTGAGGTAACCCAGACTCAGAAGGACAAACATGGTATGTACTCACTCATAAGTGTATAGTGGATATAAAGCAAAGGATAACCAGACTACAACCTACAGCTCCAGAGAAGCAGGCTAACAAGGAGGACTCTAAGAGGTTCTCATGGATTGCCCTAGGAAGGGGAAAATAGATGTTATCTTCATGAGTAAATTGAAGAGCCTTCATCTGATAGAAGCAGATGCAGAGATCCACAGCCAAGCACCAGGCTGAGCTCTAGGAGTCCAGTTGAAACAAAAGAAGAAGAATTCTATGAGCAAGGAGCATCAGGACCATTATGGGGAAACCTACAGAGACAACCAAACCAAACTAGTAGGAACTCATGAACTTTAGACCAACAGCTGTGGAGCCTCTATGGGACTGGACTATGCCCTCTGATAAGCAAGACAGTTGTGTAACTTGATCTGCTTAAGCGGACCCCTGGCAGTAGGATCAGGATATATTCCCTGGTGCAAGAGCTGGCTTTTTGGAGCCTACTACCTATGGCGGTACACTTTGCACAGTCTTGATGCAGGGGGAGGGGCTTGGACCTGCCTCAACTGAATGTACCAGGTTCTGTTGACTCCCCACGGGAGGCCTTACCTTGTCTGAGGAGGGAATGTGGGATGGGTTGTGGGGTAAGTCTAGGGGGCAGGAGGAGGGAAGAAAGGGGAATTTGTGGTTGGTATGTAAAATGAATAAAAATATTCTTAATTAAAAAAAGTAAATACAGAGGAAAGTCTTAAATCTCTTCAATGTTTTTGATACTGTGAATGCTGAACTAAGTCCAGGTAATCAGTAAATCATAACACTTCCTTGGTAGAGACAAAAGGCTAACCTTGGTGTTTAATTAACAATAGGAGTAAAGAATTTTGTCTATATTATATAGAATGCACAAGTCTTCCCTTTAAATTCTGGTCTTTTCTGTTTCTTTACAGAAACTGGTAAATCAGACTCACTCTTGTATAATTTTATATTCTAGAATGACAACTCTGCAGTGGTCAGAAAAGTACAAGCAGTGGTGCATTCCTTGTTAAACTTTATTGGCTTTTTGGAAAGAAAACTCAAAATTCTCTGGAAATTGGATCATTAGTGAATGATGTGTAGGGAGTGTTATGGGTATGTGGGTTTGAATGTATGTAGAAGACATGGCCTGAGGACTTCATAAATAATTGTTAAATTTAGAATGAATGTAACAGCTGAGAACCATAGTAAGTTGACTTGCACATTGTTCTTCAGTCCCATCTCTTTCTGCAGACTTGATGCTTTATTACATTAAATAAACCTATCTTCTTTAACATACCATCCTTAACAGGGTGCAGCTTTGTCTTTCTAAATATTTCTTGTATTTCCAAATTTGCCTGTAAAATGTTTTTGCTTTTGTTTTTTTTTTATTTGTTTGTTTGTTTTAAATGAGAAACACTTTTAACCTTGCTTCTACACTGTTTTCGCCTGAGATTCTTGATAAGTATTTTGTGCTCAGACATAGTGCTTTTAATAAAAACTTGACTTATGGGTATGTGGTGTGCAAATCAAGTGTGGTATAATTCAGTCCTAATCTTTGAAAGGAAAAACTGTGAAAACTAAGAAAACAGGAGCAGGTGCAAAACACCACATAATTAACTAACTTAGTCATTAAGTTTTGAGTACAAATTAAGCCTGAAATGAGGTGAAGGGGAAAAGGTTAAATGGTGTGATGGCTTGAATGATGTGTCTACAAAATACATATGCTTAATTATTAAATCCCCCCAACTTACAATGTAGCTGTAGGGGGAAATGGTGTTTTAAAATATGGTAAGATGAAGTCATACTTTCAGGCTTTAAAAATTGGTGTGTCTGATGACTTATTAGGATGGATTACAATGTAGGTACACAGAGGAAGGTTCTTGTGTATAAGCCGAAGACAAATACATCATAAGAAACAATGGCTTGCTTGATGCCATGACTGTAGACCTCCAGAAGTGGGAAGAAGAAGACTTCTAGTATGTGGCACTTTCTAACAGCAGCCTTTGAAAAGATACAACTATATTTTATGCACTTCATTCCTCAAAGCATGTATTGACCAAGATACCTGCTTACATTTGTTGATCACTTGATATTGATAATGGTGTTATCCCAATTTCAGTTAGCAAAACTGGCTAAATATCATTGATACACATTACTGTCCTTATTTTGACTAGCAAAGATTAATCACATGGTAGCTTTCAATTAGTGTTAGTAGACAGTGACAACATAAACATGTATTGCTTTCTCCGTCTCTTATTTTTTATAAAGATATTTTCCTTATTCAAAAGATAAGAGCTGTTTAAAAGTAACATTGAAAGTCTATGAATACAAAATTATTAAGGTTTTAGCCTAAATACTAATGTTTAAATGGTCATATACAAGCAATGGATTAATGCTCTTTTGTTGTTGTTTGTTTGACTGAGTGATTAAGTCTATCTTGGGGTAATTGTCCAATAGAATAAATAAAAGGGGTCAGGATCCACAAGATGCTCAGCAGGTAGAAGCTTTTGCCTGCAATCTGATGACCTAATCCCAAAGACGAATACAGAGAGAAGAAAGCAAGTTGTTTTCTATCCTCCACATAATTGCACAGCACTTGCCCTGTTTACATGCAAGCAAAAAATAGTCTTTAAAGAGTGGGAGGATGTAATCATGAGAAGATACAGTAATAAACCAAAAAAGAGTATATAATATGAACATATGATACATGTATTAAGAATTACCAAGATTTAATAGTGTATAAAAGTAGGCCATGGAGTTTGATTGATATTGTTTAAAAGGGTCATTTCAAACAGAAAACTATTTCAGAACAAAATCTGGGAACATTTTCACATGGAATTATCTTTTTTCCTTTTAGTACACAATAGAAGTCCATATAATGAGAAGAGTTTCTATCAACTAAGCCAGATAAATATGAAAATGTTTAATTTTAAAAGGAGTACATACTTACCATTTGTACTTTTTATAGTTAGCTGGTAGCATGTTTGTTGTCATTTTAGATCATTTATGAAGTTTAGCACATAGCTGAGATTTCCAATAAGAGCATCTTTCAGAAGGTGCAATTGAGAAATGACAAAGTGATGAAGGGCTGTTGCTGGATGTGAAACTTTGTGGGTTTACACTATTTTATGAGCTAATTGCTTGGTAACGCAACTAAAGTGGTGAGGTGCCAGGGTTCTTCACTGCATTTGCACTGACTGGTCACCATATCATATATAGCCATCAAGCTGAATCCTTGTATTTGTCTGTTAGTGACATTCAGCCTATGGAATTGGCAGCCTTATATTATTTCCTATATCCTTGGAATTGATTAATCCTTACTTTCTCACATCTTTTCCCACAAAGTCTATATTCCATTGCCCATAACTCAGGTCTCTCAGATTGTGCTTGGATATGATTTGTTCATTTCAAGAACCCTAGTTTATTACCTACCATTAAACATCCCTTGTGTAGATTGACACAATGCATCATTTATCCATCACAAGTCTGTTAAATTTCCATTAACTGAATATTTTGGTGCATCCATAGACTTCAGATTTCCTGAAGATGGCACTGTCAGGGGAACAATTACAACACTGACTGACAAGTATAACTCCTTTGCTCTCCAAATTATTGTACAGTGTGTCATTGAGTTTATGACTATCTTTACTAATTTGAAGATTATAAAGGGAAAACACAGTCTTTATTATCATTGTCACATTACACACATTTTTATCAAGTAGCAGCATATGAGTGAGAAAATGAACCTGGATTAAAATAATAAATTAGGTTAAATTGACTGTGAAATATAAACTTTATGGAAATTTAAAACCCTTCTAAATGATTACAATCCTTAGTTTGAGGCTCATTGAATATTGTTTTCTTCTGAGTGCAAATTAATTTTATAGGCCATAGCAATAACATGTTGTTCTGTTTCTAGTCTCCTCAAATTTATGGCTTTCTCAGTATTTGGTATGGTCTATTTACCTACTTTTATAGTTTTAATTAGATAATTATACCACAATCAATACCAAAATGATATCAACACAGCAGAATTGCAAACAAAATTTCAAAAAACAAGTAAATTTTATTGTTCCTGAAAATTTTTCATTAAATATTCATCAAAATCTTACTAGAGTCTGCCTCCTAACTGATTTGTGACTTATAAAAGCAAATTTAACTGAAGAGATGAAAGCTTTCCTTGTTTGTTGAATACAATGATGACAGTATTAGGTCAATTGAGGATACACTAGTTCTGTTTCATCACTTAGTAGGTCTGTGGTTTCTTCTTCATGTCTGTACCATTACCTATTTCACAATGGCTCTCTCTCTCTCTCTCTCTCTCTCTCTCTCTCTCTCTCTCTCTCTCTCTCTCTCTGTGTGTGTGTGTGTGTGTGTGTGTGTGTCCATGCCTGCTTGTTTATGGAGGCTAGAGGTTGATTCTAATAGTTTTCCTCAATGATTCTTCATTGTGTGTTTTTGAAATAGGATCTCTTAGAAACCACAAAACTCCCCAGTTTAGGTAGATCAACAAGTTCTGGTGCTATCATTGTCTAGTTCCACAGTTCAGGAAGTATAGACATTTGATAAAACTTAATTATTCATGGATGCTAAGGACCTTAACTCTTGGTCTTTATGTCTATGTGGCAAACACCTTACCAATTGTGCCATCTCCCAAGTTCCCTTCAATGAATAACTTGGGGCTGAAGACCTATCAATCAAAACTGTCGAGTGCTAATCTAGCATACATAATGCTCCAGATACTGTTGCCTTAAACAATCCAAGTGTAAAAACAATAAAAGTGAACAGTACAAATAATGAATCTTGTATTTAGTTCTTTATAATACAATAAGGAAAGAAACACTCTTTACCATTTATATATCATTTACTTTAGGAGACATATAATTATTAATTCTATCTCTTTGACAGTGATATATTTTAAAAGCTAATAAAGTCTTAATATAGTCATCTTTAAAACACAAAAACATCTATATTGCAAGTCATCTAAACTTCTTGAAAGTTTAGATGTCTAAACTTTCATCTAAAGTCCTTGAAAGGTAATCATAAGCAAGATAGTTTCTCTCCCCCCACCCCAGGAGGATAGGAGAGTCTTCTTTACAAGATGATTAGTGTTCCTTTGTTTCATATAAAGTGGATTATTGTATAGAGATAGGGTGCCAATTAAGAAGTTAGGAGGAGCTCTGGACTTCCCTTTTGGAAAACTGGTGAGTACCCTTCCTTGCCCCAGACCCCATCCCTGGGCACCAGCCACTCCAGGGAAGACCTGCCCAACTTGGCCCCAGGTTCTGGCCACCGGGCAGGTTCCCTGCTAGCCCCACCTGGAAGGATCCCCTTCTCCAAGACCCCTGGCAGACCCTGCAGTCTCCACGCCCTGCCCCCACTCCCATCTCCCTGAGCCCCAAGCCTCTTCCTGAGACTTAGAGGCTGCCCCCCAGCTCCCATCTTGCTCCGCACTTCCCTTTTGGAAAACTGGTGAGTACCCTTCCTTGCCCCGCACCCCATCCCTGGGCACCAGCCACTCCAGGGAAGACCTGCCCAACTTGGCCCCAGGTTCTGGCCACCGGGCAGGTTCCCTGCTAGCCCCACCTAGAAGGATCCCCTTCTCCAAGACCCCTGGCAGGCCCTGCAGTCTCCACGCCCTGCCCCCACGCCCATCCGCCTGAGCCCCAAGCCTCTTCCTGAGACTTAGAGGCCGGCCCCCAGCTCCCATCTTGCTCTGGACTTCCCTTTTGGAACACTGGTCTGGCTGAACCAAGTGTGCGGATAAGGCCAGTAACGAACCACAAGGAGATGGGCAGACGTCAAGGCAGAAACATATACAACAAAATGAATAGCAATACAGCATCACCAGGCCCTAGCCCTCCTCCAACACCTAGACCTGAACATCAGAAATTGGAAGAAGCAGAAGAAAACAGCCTTATGAATGACATCATGAAGAAGCTAGAGGCTTGTGTAGAGGAAAAGACAAAAAAATGTGAAGAACGCTGTAAACAACTAGAGGAAAGGGCAAACAAATTAGAAGAAATCAATAAAGTCCTGGAAGAAAACAATAAAATACTGAGAGAAAATCAAGAAAAATCAATGAAACAAATGAAGGAAACAGTCCAAGACCTGAAAAGGGAAATAGAAAAAATGAAGAAGACACAAACAGAAGGAATGCTGGAAATAGAAAATCTGAGAAAACGATTGGGAACTTCAGATGCAAGTATAATCAACAGAATGCAAGAGATGGAAGAGAGGATCTCTAGTGTTGAAGATACAGTAGAAGAAATACATTCATCAGTCAAAGAAAACACTAAAGCCAACAAAGTCATGAACCAAAATGTCCAAGAAATTTGGGACACCATGAAAAGACCAAACTTAAGAATAATAGGGGTCGAAGAAGGAGAAGAATACCAACTCAAGGGCACAGAAAATATATTCAACAAGATCATAGAAGAAAACTTTCCCAACTTAAAGAAGGAAATGCCTATGAAGATACAAGAAGCTTATAGAACACCAAACAGACTAGACCCCCCAAAAAAGTCCCCTCGCCACATAATAGTTAAACAACTAAACGTACAGAATAAAGAAAGAATATTAAGAGCAGCAAAGGAAAAAGGCCAAGTGACATATAAAGGCAAACCCATCAGAATAACACCCGATTTCTCAATGGAGACTTTGAAAGCCAGAAGAACCTGGACAGATGTAATGCAGACACTAAGAGACCATGGATGTCAGCCTAGACTAATATACCCAGCAAAACTTTCAATCACCATAGATGGAATGAACAAGACATTCCATGACAAAGCCAGATTTAAACAATACTTATCCACAAACCCAGCCCTACAGAAAGCACTAGAAGGAAAATTCCAACCTAAGGAAGTCAGATACACCCTTGAAAACACAGGCAACAGATAAAGCCACAGCAGTAAACCCCAACGTATAGAAGTACCCACACATCACCACCAAAAAATAACAGGAATGAACAATCACTGGTCATTAATTTCCCTCAATATCAATGGACTTAATTCACCTATAAAAAGACATAGGCTTACAGAATGGATACGAAAGCAGGACCCATCTTTCTGCTGCATACAAGAAACACATCTCAAATTCGGAGATAGACACTACCTAAAAATAAAAGGCTGGGAAAAGACTTTCCAATCAAACGGTCTTAAGAAACAAGCGGGTGTAGCCATCCTGATATCCAGCAAAATAGACTTCAAACTAAAATCAATCAAAAGAGATCAAGAAGGGCATTACATACTCATCACAGGAAAGATCCACCAAGATGAAGTCTCAATTCTGAATATTTATACCCCAAACACAAGGGCACCCACATATGTAAAAGAAACATTACTAAAGTTTAAATCACATAAAACCCCACACATTAATAGTGGGAGACCTCAACACCCCACTTTCACCACTGGACAGATCTCCCAAATTGAAACTTAACAGAGAAATAAAGGACTTAACTGATGTCATGACTCAAATGGACTTAATCGATATCTACAGAACATTCCATCCTAACAAAAAAGAATATACCTTCTTCTCAGCACCCCATGGAACCTTCTCGAAAATTGACCACATACTTGGCCACAAAACAAATCTAAACAGATACAAAACAATTGGAATAACCTCCTGTGTTCTATCAGACCACCATGGTCTAAAGTTGGATTTCAACAACAACAAAAACTACAGAAAACCTGCAATCTCATGGAAACTGAATAATACCCAACTGAATCACCAATGGGTTAAGGAAGAAATAAAGAAAGAAATTAAAGACTTCCTAGAGATCAATGAAAATGAAGACACCACATATCCAAATTTATGGGACACTATGAAAGCAGTACTAAGAGGGAAATTCATAGCACTAAATGCCCACATAAATAAGTTGGAGAAATCTCACACTAGAGACTTAACAGCATACCTGAAAGCTCTAGAACAAGAAGAAGCACAGTCTCCCAGGAAAAATAGACGCCAGGAAATTATCAAAGTGAGAGCTGAAATCAATAAAATAGAAACAAAGAGAACAATACAAAAAATTAATGAAACAAAGAGTTGGTTCTTTGAGAAAATCAACAAGATAGACAAGTCCTTATCCAAACTAACCAAAAGACAGAGAGAGAGCATCCAAATCAACAAAATCAGAAATGAAAAGGGGGACATAACAACAGACATTGAGGAAATCCAGAGAATCATCAGGTCATACTTCAAAAACCTCTATTCGACAAAACTGGAAAACCTAAAAGAAATGGATAACTTTCTGGATAGGTACCACATACCTAAGTTAAATCAAGACCAGATAAACTATTTAAATAGTCCAATAACCCCTAACGAAATAGAAACAGTCATTAAAAGTCTCCCAACCAAAAAAAGCCCAGGACCAGATGGTTTCAGTGCAGAATTCTACCAGATCTTCAAAGAAGAGTTAATACCAATACTCTCTAAATTGTTCCACACAATAGAAACAGAAGGAACATTACCAAACTCCTTCTACGAGGCTACAATTACCCTAATTCCTAAACCAAACAAGGATACAACAAAGAAAGAGAACTACAGACCGATCTCCCTCATGAACATTGATGCAAAAATACTCAATAAAATACTGCAAACAGACTCCAAGAACACATCAAAACAATTATCCACCATGATCAAGTAGGATTCATTCCAGGGATGCAAGGGTGGTTCAACATACGAAAGTCCGTCAATATAATACACCATATAAACAAACTCAAAGAAAAAAACCATATGATCATCTCACTGGATGCAGAAAAGGCATTTGACAAAATCCAACACCCCTTCATGATAAAGGTATTAGAGCGATCAGGAATACAGGGAACATACCTAAACATAATAAAGGCAATTTATAGCAAGCCAACAGCCAACATCAAATTAAATGGAGAGAAACTCAAAGCAATTCCACTAAAATCAGGAACGAGGCAAGGCTGTCCACTCTCCCCATACTTATTCAATATAGTACTTGAAGTTCTAGCCAGAGCAATAAGACAACATAAGGAGATTAAGGGGATACAAATTGGAAAGGAAGAAGTCAAGCTTTCCCTATTTGCAGATGACATGATAGTATACTTGAGCGACCCCAAAGATTCCACCAAGGAACTGATACAGCTTATAAACACCTTCAGCAACATAGCAGGATACAAGATCAACTCAAAAAAATCAGTAGCCCTCCTATATACAATGGACAAAGAAGTGGAGAAGGAAATCAGAGATACATCACCCTTTACTATAGCCACAAATGACATAAAATACCTTGGGGTAACACTAACCAAGCAAGTGAAGGACCTATATGACAAGAACTTTAAGTCCCTGAAAAAAGAAATTGAAGAAGATGTCAGAAAATGGAAAGATCTCCCATGCTCATGGATAGGCAGGACTAACATAGTAAAAATGGCAATCTTACCAAAAGCAATCTACAGATTCAATGCAATCCCCATCAAAATACCAACACAATTCTTCACAGACCTGGAAAGAATAATACTCAAATTCATATGGAAAAACAAAAAACCCAGGATAGCCAAAGGAATCCTGTACAATAACACAACTTCTGGAGGCATCACGATCCCTGACTTCAAGCTCTACTATAGAGCTACAGTAATAAAAACAGCTTGGTACTGGCATAGAAACCGACATGTGGACCAATGGAATCGAATTGAAGACCCTGACATTAATCCGCACACCTATGAACATATAATTTTTGACAAAGAAGCCAAAAGTGCACAATGGAAAAAAGAAAGCATCTTCAACAAATGGTGCTGGCAAAACTGGATATCAACATGTAGAAGGCTGCAAATAGATCCATATCTATCACCGTGCACAAAACTTAAGTCCAAGTGGATCAAGGACCTCAACATAAATCCAGCTACTCTGAACCTGCTAGAAGAGAAAGTAGGAAGTAGTCTTGAACGCATTGGCATTGGAGACTACTTCCTAAATAGAACACCAGTAGCACAGACTCTGAGAGAAACAATCAATCAATGGGACCTTTTGAAACTGAGAAGCTTTTGTAAAGCAAAGGATACGGTCAACAAGGCAAAGCGACAGCCTACAGAATGGGAAAAGATCTTCACCAACCCCACATCTGACAGAGGACTGATATCCAGAATATATAAGGAACTCAAGAAATTAGACATCAAAATGCCCAACTGTCCAATTAAGAAATGGGCTATAGAACTAAACAGAGAATTCTCAACAGAGGAAACTCAAATGGCCGAAAGACATTTAAGGAATTGCTCATCATCCCTAATCATCAGGGAAATGCAAATCAAAACAACTCTGAGATACCACCTTACGCCTGTCAGAATGGCTAAGATCAAAAACACTGAAGACACCTTATGCTGGAGAGGATGTGGAGCTAGGGGAACTCTCCTCCACTGCTGGTGGGAATGCAAGCTTGTACCACCACTTTGGAAATCAATATGGCGCTTTCTTAGAAAATTGGGAATCAATCTCCCCCAAGATCCAGCTATACCACTCTTGGGCATATACCCAAGAAATGCTCAACCACACCATAAGAGCACTTGTTCAGCTATGTTCATATCAGCATTGTTTGTAATAGCCAGAACATGGAAACAACCCAGATGCCCTTCAACTGAAGAATGGATAAACAAAATGTGGTACATATACACAATGGAATACTACTCAGCAGAAAAAAACAATGGCATCATGAGGTTTGCAGACAAATGGATGGATCTAGAAAAAATCATCCTGAGTGAGGTAACCCAGACTCAGAAAGACAAACATGGTATGTACTCACTCATAGCAGGATACTAGACATGAAACAAGGATGACTTGTCTGCTACTCACATCACCAGGGAGGCTACCCGGAAAACAGGACCCCAAGAAAGACACAGGGATCGCCCAATGACAGAGAAATGGAATGAGATCTACATGAACAGCCTGGACATGAGTGGGGGTAATGAAAGGCGAGGGTCGAGGGAAAGAGAGCTTGGGGGAGCGGGAGATCCCAGCTGGATCAACAACAGAGAGTGAGAACAAGGAATAGGAGACCATGGTAAATGAAGACCACATGAGAACAGGAAGAAGCAAAGTGCTAGAGAGGCCCACAGAAATCCACAAAGATACCCACACAACAGACTGCCGGCAATGGTCGAGAGACAGCCCGAACTGACCTACTCTGGTGATGGGATGGCCAAACACCCTGATTGTTGTGCTAGAAACCTCATCCAACTACTGAGGGATCTGGATGCAGAGATCCATGACTAGGCCCTGGGTGGATCTCTGGGAGTCCAATTAACGAGAATGAGGAGGGTTTATATGAGCGAGAATTGTTGAGACCAAGGTTGGATAAAGCACAGGGACAAATAGCCAAATGAATGGAAACACATGAACTATGAACCAATGGCTGAGGGGTCCCCACTGGATCAGGCCCTCTGAATGGGTGAGACAGTTGATTGGCTTGATCTGTTTGGGAGGCATCCAGGCAGTGGGACCAGATCTTGTGCTCATTGCATGAGTTGGCTGTTTGAAACCTGGGGCCTATGCAGGATTGTTTGGCTCGGCCTGGGAGGAGGGGACTAGACCTACCTGGACTGAGTCTACCAGGTTGACCTCAGTCTGTGGGGAAGGCTTTGCCCTGGAGGAGATGGGAATGGGGGGGGGGGGGCGTTGGGGGGAAGGTGAGGGGGACGGGAGGGGGGAGAACAAGGGAATCCGTGACCGATATGTAGAACTGAATTGTATTGCAAAATAAATTAAAATAAATTTAAAAAAAAAAAAAAAAAGAAGTTAGGAGGAACTATTAAAATAAGTCCTCTTAGTTGAGGACCCCTTGATTACGTGAACCATTTCAAACCCAGAGCTCACCACTTGGCTTGGTGTGTTTGTTTTTTCTAAACATAATTATACACTCTTACAAATAGAAAAACAAACAAACAACTATAGATAAAGTATGCCACCTAACTGACCACATCAAAGAACGAGATACCCTTCTGCCATTGCTCTCTTTCAGTAGCTCACCTGTGAGACACATCTCAAAGTTATATAATGTGTCTTTCAATAATAAAATGATATTATTCTCATCTACATTAGAAGACTTTATTTTTAAATTTGTTTCCTCAAAAGGTGAAAATTGATGCATTAGATTTGCAATCAGAAATTAGGGCATAATGAGCAAAAATAATCACAAAATAAAACAACAAATTTAAGTTTTTTTTATAAACAATACATCTTGTGGTCTTTGGCCATTATAAACTTCAAATGAATGACAAACACAAAAACTCGTTTCATAAAACAACTTCTAAACATGACATGTAACTATCCTCCTTTTTTAAATTTTTTATTTATTTTTTTTATTTTGCAATACAATTCAGTTCTACATATCAGCCACAGATTCCCTTGTTCTCTCCCCTCCAGCACCCCTCACTTTCCCCCCAGCCCACCCCCGTTCCCACCTCATCCATGGACTGAGATCAACCTGGTAGACTCAGTCCAGGCAGGTCCAGTCCCCTCCTCCCAGGCTGAGCCAAGTGACCCTGCATAGGCCCCAGGTTTCAAACAGCCAACTCATGCAATGAGCACAGGACTCGATCCCACTGCCTGAATGCCTCCCAAACAGATCAAGCCAATCAACTGTCTCACCCATTCAGAGGGTCTGATCCAGTTGGGGACCCCTCAGCCATTGGTTCATAGTTCATGTGTTTCCATTCATTTGGCTATTTGTCCCTGTGCTTTATCCAACCTTGGTCTCAACAATTCTCGCTCATATAAACCCTCCTCTTTCTCGCTAATTAGACTCCCAGAGCTCCACCCGGGGCCTAGCCATGGATCTCTGCATTCAGATCCCTCAGTCATTGGATGGGGTTTCTAGCACAACAATTAGGGTGTTTGGCCATCCCATCACCAGAGTAGGTCAGTTTGGGCTGTATCTTGACCATTGCCAGCCGTCTGTTGTGGGGGTATCTTTGTGGATTTCTGTGGGCCTCTCTAGCACTTTACTTCTTCCTATTCTCATGTGGAGGATACTAGATGTGGAACAAGGATGACTGGACTGCTACTCACATCACCAGGGAGGCTACCTGGAAAACAGGACCCCAAGAAAGACATGGGGATCGCCCAATGAAGGAGAAATGGAAGAGATCTACATGAACAGCCTGGACATGAGTAGGGGTAATGAAGGGCGAGGGTCGAGGGAAAGAGAGCTTGGGGGAGCAGGAGATCCCAGCTGGATCAACAACAGAGAGGGAGAACAAGGAATAGGAGACCATGGTAAATGAAGACCACATGAGACTATCCTCCTTCTATTGCTAATGTTTAACAGTTCAGAATGGCTTCTAAGCTTTGTATTATTTCAATTTTTATAAGGGGTATTAATTTCAGAAAATAATTCTTGACCTTAAGTTCAAAATTTGGGGCTGACCACTTACTTATGGTGGCAGAGAGATCTTAGTTTTCAGCTACAAACTATTACTGAGTGCATGGAATTGAGAGTTCATTATATTTCTAGAAGAGTATTTGCATGTTTTATAAGTTTAGACATTGATATTTGCAATTCTTATTTTATCAAAATGTTTAATGTCAAGGAGAAATTGATATTTAAGTGTAAGTTTAGTTTTGTGTAAAATACTTAAAATTTCAAGAATCTGTTAGCGTTCTTCTATTTTATAAACTTCTTTTAATTGTATTGCACTTGTCTGCAGAGAGTGAATTTATTTAGAGATAAAATATTATTAGTAAACATTTACTATGTATTTAATATATCCTTGGCAAAGAAAAGTAATTTTTCCATAATTTCAACATTTTTTCTGTTAACAAATATGAGAAAATTCTTGTGTTATATCATTTTAAAATGTCATTTTACTGATGGGTATGTACATCCTTCTGTTCCAATCAAATTATTCCATATCTGAGCTATCTATTTCTAGAGTATCCTTGAGCAAATTATTTTATATATTTTGGTTCAATTCCTTTACATATAAAATGAGAATTTTGAGTCTCCTTTATCTCTTTTTAGTAATCATCATCCAATAAATATATTCCTTGATAATTTGCTAATGATAATTAAATGTAGGATTCTTTAGTTGCTACAAGTATAGGAAGTAAGACTATGAACTAAGTAGTTTAAATTACCTTTAGAAAATCAAAGTTTGCAAGTAGAAAGGATATTTTACTGATTTATGAGAAATATATAAAAAATATGTTAGTTAAATAATAATCTAAGTATACAGAGGAGAGCTTCTGTAACATCAGAAAATTCAACAAATATTTTGGATAGAGGAAAATCCAATTAGTCAATAAGAAGATACACAATCAACTTGTTTTAGTTAGGGTTTTTACTGCTGTTAAGAGACAGCATGACCATGGCAACTCTAATAAGGAAATACATAATTGGGGCTGGTTTGCAATTCAGAGACTTAGTCCACTATACTCATGGCAGGAAGCATGATAACATGCAGACAGACATGATACTGGGAAGGTAGCTGAAAATTCTACATCCAGACAGGCAGACAGCAGGAAGAAAGAGAGAGAGACTGGGCCTGGCTTGAACATTTGAAACCTCAAAGACATACTTTGAACCCCCCAGTGACATACTTCTTCCAACAAGGCCACACCTACTCCAACCAAGCCATACCTCCTAATAGTGCCACTCCCTATAGGCAATATGTATGGGGGTAATTTTTATTCAAACTACCACATTCTACTCCCTGTCCCCAGAGGCTTATAGCCATATAATAGTCCAACTTCAAAAGCCCCCATAATCTATCACAGTTTCAATACTGTTTAAATGTCCAAAGTTCAAAGTCTTTTCTGAGAATCATGCAATCTCTTAACTGTAATCCCTTGTAATCCCCTGAAAAAGATCACATACTTCCAACATACAAGAGTACAGGATGTGCATTACCATTCCAAAAGGGAGGAATTGCAACAAATGATAAAATACTGCACCAAAACAAGAGGCAAAACCAGCTAGGCAAACTCCAAATTCTGCATCTCTGTGTCTGATGCCAAATCACTCTTCAGATTTCCAACTCCTTTCATCTTTGTTGACTGAAACAAACTTTCTTCTCAAGGGCTGTTTCCACTCTCTACTAGCAGCATTCCTTTCCTTATTCATGGAGGGATAGTCAGTAACCCCTTTCTTATATCCTTGACTCTAATGACAGAAACACTTGGCAAAGAAATGTCATGTTCTGCTGTTTCCAGGGGCTGGAACATGGTACTCGCATACAAATACATTTCTAACAGCTTTCTGTTTTTGATGGCTTCATTCTTTGCCTAAGTTTGATTGTCCTTGAATTCATTTTGTAGAGCAGGCTGGCCTTGAACTCTTAAATCTGACAACCTATACCTTCCCACTTCTGGAATTAAAAGTATGCACTATCATGCCTGGCCCTATGCTTTTCTTTAATTCCCTTTTATGTTTCTTTAATTCCTTTTCACAAGTTAGAAGCTCATCTGGGTGCTATTGTGCTCTGAGGTCACCACTTCCTTTATTCCACATAGCATTAGGTTTTTCTTAAATCAGTTTATACTTTCTGGTGATCTTTTTCTCCCATAACTGTGCATTTTATATTTTTCCTTGCTCAGCTTGCTCATTTTCAATATACAGGTGACTAAGACTGGCCACTAATAACTACACAACACTGTCAATGATAGTTTGTTTGGGAAGATCCTCTGCCAGTATTGGTAATGCATAACTCTTCAATTTAGCCTCAGAAAGATTTTTTTTGGACAATGGCAGAAACCAGCCACATTCTTTACCAAAATATCACAAGACTGATCTCTAGGCCATATATTAATATTTTTCCCCTCTGAAACCTCTTAAGCCAGACTCCCACAATTTAAATCACCCTCACCACCACTGTCT